>NC_058137.1:0-697672 GCF_011075055.1 Mangifera indica
ATAAGTAAAGAAATCACAGCTAAAGAAAAGATGATCATGAGTCTCAACAGTTGACCCACATAAAACACAAACTGTAGAGTGTACTATCTCATAATGTTAAAGGCGATCCATGCTACAAAGGCGACCAATAATGGCAAGCCATAAAATAAAAGAGTGTCACAGAATGTGGCCCGAAAACCAGAGCAAATAATAGATAGAATTAACATCTCGTCGGGGCCGTATCAGATCCTAAGCAGAATCAATTGAAAACTTGTCAAATGGGTGACTTTTCCAAACAAGGTGATCAAAAATCCCAATGCATGGGGAGAAACTGATAGAATCTCAAACCTGTTGGAGCTCTTAACAACTCTGAGGAAATGCCCACATGCCATCACGAATGATATCAGAAACCTTAGAACCCTAAACTCTTAAACCTGAACCCCTAAACCCCAAACATTTATATTTGTTTCAGCTCATTCAAATGAGCATAATTGTTGTCCTCTCACACGTCAAGGTAGATGACAATGGTAACGTCCCCTAAAAACTACACCTCTAACTCCTAACCCTTGAAAACTCCTAAATCTTAAACCCTAATAAACTCAAAACCCTAAAGGGCTAAAATAAACATCAACATCATTTGATTTGAACCAAAGTTCCCTCACTAGATCCATAAAATTAATTTACGAAGTAGCGCCACATGCATAAGAACAATGTTAAATTGGATTTCCTCCAATCCCAAGAAGTGCTCAAAACATATTGTCCAAAACATCTCTTTTTGGATCATCATTTGTTTATCCCTAATAACATTCACTATGTCCATTTTCATACAAAGCATCATTTACACCAAAAATATATACACCCCATGAAACCTATGGGCCCCTTCCTGATAGTTTATCTTAAATCTCTAACAAAATGACAAAAGCATTAATTACTCTATATAAACAATAGCTACTAGGGCTGGACTCGAGCCGAGCCAGCTCGAGCTTGGCTCGGTTTGGCTCGATAGATTTTTTTTTAAATTTTTTATACAAAATGATGTCGTTTTGATCCATATATATTAAAAACGATGTCGTTTTGATAACGAAAAACAAGCTGAGCTAAGTTGAACCGAACTCGAGCCAACCCGAGTCGAGCTCGAGCAGCCCATATATGAACTGAGCCGGCTCGGCTCAACTCGAATCCAGCCCTAATAGCTACCAATAATTAAATCTCTCAAATAATTTAGTGAAATTCATACTAAATTATAATTTTGTGAAATTCATCTATTACCAATGTCACAAAAAAAAAAAGTATATCCACTAACATAGATAGTGGGAATTCAGTATATTGGAAGAATTAAATTTTTACATTAGCTCAGTCTACTTTTTCCAATTCTGAGTGCGAATTTTCATCAACTTGTTAGCCTAAAAACAAGGTCAAACCAAGGGTCATGTATGAATTTCAAAGAGGTGTAAAAGGGTTTGTGTTCAGCCAAATCATTAATAATGTCTAACAAAGTAAACAGAGTTTTGGAATTACCCTCATTTCTACACGGGTGAAAATATAACGAAGAACTATAGTAACTAATATTGTTACCTTTGCATCATCATAGCCACTTGAGTAATTTGAAATAAATGTAACATTATAAATGCACAATACACATGAAACCCAAATATAGGGATCAAAACATCACAACAATAAATGCTTGGAAACACCCATTTAGAAATGAAAATTAGAATAAGCATCACAGTATAACTTGATTTTCAATGTTTCAACCTCTTCAAAGAAATTATTGTTTTATCATCAATTTCTATTTTTTATCTAACAATGCCAACAAACTCTATTTCAGTTGCAGATAATAATTATACTGATATATCTATGTCAAATGCAAGGATTCTTTTATTTAAAGGAAGAAAAATCATACCCAAAATTGTTTTAATCTAAAGGAAGATTGTACACAAGGCTAGTTGACAAAGTGTTATTTTATTTATATTTAATTCAAAATCACTCAATTATATAGTGTCATATTATCATTGATACATAAATTAATACTCATTATAAGTGTACTTAACATTACATAGATAAAATATTTGAACATATAATCATAATATGTATACGTTTTATCCAAAAATGAAAATATCAAGGGGTGAATAGTCACTAATAATATAACAATTATATAAAAAAAAAAAATGAAAACCTCTCAACTTCTTTTCCCTCTCGTCTACTCAAAGTCAAAGTAGATAAACCAAAAAGCAATTTCACTAAGTCTAACAAACTAAAATAGTACGATAATTCAGACATAAGAACTAATAAAATGACATTTTAAACCATAATCAATTTCTACATCTTATTACAAAAGCTCACAAAATGTATATGGGAAGGAATGCAACTTGTAAGGTTGAACAATTCGCTAGTTTAAATTTATAACTATGTTTTGTCACAACAATTTAAAATGTAAGGTCTATTTTACCAAGATTAAAAATATACAAATCACAACAAAATATAAGATAAAAACCTACCCTAGCCAAGCATCCGTTCTTCAACTTTTTTGCTTCTTCTTGTCAACTTGCTTGACTACAAACCTATACCCTGTATCTGGTGTTATTAAAAAAATAGTCATTTCAACCATTAAACCCCAAATAATTATGCTAACAAACATAGAGATGTGCTCAGCATCCAAAAAAAGGCCAACAACAGTGATTATAATCATCCTTGGCATTGTCCATTGAAACTGAATGTACAAGTAAAATAAATAATGTTAAATCCTCTCTACTCAAACTTAGCTTGGGAGACCAATAAGGGATCTTTCCATTTGAACAAAAAGGAGCTTCATCCAAAATGTGTGTGTGTGTTATTTCCTATATTATCTTCAACATTCAATAAAACTGATTATTTAGTTTCTATTTCATTTTCTCTATGTCTGTGTGTTTTATTTCTTGTATTATCTTCAACATTCAATAAAACAGATCATTTAGGTTTTATTTCATTTTCACTTATTCTCTTTACAACCAAATGAGTGTGTGTGTGTGTTATTTCATGTATTATCTTCAATATTCAATAAAACAAATTATTTAGTTTCTACTTCATTTTCACTCATTCTCTCTGCAACCAAACGCTTGCGTGTGTGTGTATTTATTTCCTGTATTATCTTCAATACTCAATAAAATAGATTATTTAGTTTCTATTTCATTTTCCCTCATTCTCACTACAACCAAACACGTGTGTGCGTGTGTTATTTCTTGTACTATCTTCAACATTCAATAAAAAAGATTATTTAGTTTCTATTTCATTTTCACTCATTCTCTTTATAACCAAACGCAATTTTTTTTGTGTATGTGTTATTTTCTGTATTATCTTCAACATTTAATAAAACAGATTATTTAGTTTCTACTTCGGTTTCACTCATTTTCTCTGCAACCAAACGTGGCTTCAGGTTTTAGGATTTGAAGTCTTCATATTGTCTCTTTAATTTCTCAACAATTGAATTTTAGGGTTTGTGCCAACAAGATACATTATAAAATTATAATTAACCAATAAACCAAATTAAGATACAACATACAACTGGAAGGGAAAATTGCAAGAATGGTTGCGGCTATTTGATTTCATTAAAGTAAAAGTTTACCATAAAAACCCAAGAGACATTGTGTGAGTTGTGTAAGCTTTTTAGGTGAAAGAGAAAGCTTCAATTGTGGCCATTTTTGGAATAAGTTTTTCAACTTTTAATTTAACCTAGTTAGAGCATTGGTCTGGTTCTTCTCATTTTAGCCAGTTAACTGGTTTTAATCGGATTTAATTGAGTCAATAAATAAATCATATTTTAGTATTAATCAAATCAAATTTAGAGTTAATTTCTAATTTAATCGGTTAAATCAATCGGTCTAGTCCGATTGTTTTAAAAACCTTGCTTATCATCTATCTTACTTTTCTCATTTTTTTCAAACGTGGGCTGATTGAAAATGAATAATTGTGTTCTAAATTCAAACAGACATAAAGTCTGTGGGTTGAGGCAGCCTTTTTGTTTCTGGGCTAGCTTTGTCAAATTATGCTTCAAAGATAAGGCCTATTTACCCCAAAAAAATATTAACTCTGTGGTGTGCTAAGTGAAGCCCATCACATAATCATTGAAAATGAGAAAATTAGATATTATATACCGAAAATTTTTTTTAAATATTTATGTTAACAAATTCACTTTATTTATAAAAATAAAATTATATATATAAACAAAATTTATTTAATTTATTTATATAAATTAATATGACAACGTATAATTAAATAATATAATTATTTACAATTCTTCTCAAACTTAACAATTTTAATTATTGAGATGAAAATTTTTTTAACATCCTCAATTTGGTTGCTAGCACATATTTTGAGAGTCGAGTGCTTTTGATTAATAATTTTTTCCATCGGATATAATATATATAAGCAATTAATGGTTTATTTTACTTTAATTTTAAAAAAATAAATAATTTTATCTCATTTTCTTCTCTCTAGATTTTGTAAACTGATAATTTTACTTCAATTTCAATATTTTCAATTTTAAAAAGTAATTTTTTTTTTTATCCTTCTACGGTTTATTTTTCTTCCTTTTAGGCCACTATCTCTTTCTCCAACGACTTTCTCTTTCCACCTTAAAGCTTCATCAGCACTCCCTCTCCATCAGACACTACATAGTCGACACTTTATCTCTTTCAATCCAACTAATTTGTGAGATGAAGGAAAAAACATAATGAGAGGACAGGAGAAGACATAATGAAAAGGAAAGTTGACTCTAGCGTATTTGTCTTCTTTCTGGCTGATTTGTGAGATGAAGGAAAAAATGAATCGACCAATTCGTCTTCTCTTTCATCTGACAAATCAATCAGATTCAAGGAGAGAGAGTACTAACTTGTGGTGGCCAATAGAGAGGGAGTGTCAATGAAGATTTAGTGTGGAAAAAGAGAGTCGTCAAAGAAAAAATAGTGGTCAAAGGGAAAAAAAAATTAAGTGAAAAACAAGAGAAAAGTCATTTTTCAAAACTGAAAAAAGTTGAGATTAAAGGGAAATTATTAGTTTTCGAATCCTAAAAGAGGTAAAAAAAAAAAATAAAATTATATTTTTTTAATATTACTGATAAAATAATATTTTTACTTTTACAACTTATAACTAAATATAACAAAAAATTGGATGATGAGAATAAGTGAAAAAATGAATAAATTTTTTTTTTTTAAAATAGATATGTTCACCGAGTGACACATATTTTATATATATTCAAATTATCACCTATCTTTCTTTTATCATGTATGAAAATCATCGGGATTTTATTTCTTATACTTTGATGAGAAGAATAGCAAATCACTTATACTCCACTGAAAAAATTATAGTGAAACAACTCTGTAATTACTAAAGGAAAAATTATCGCTTCAATATTTGTTTTTTTTATAGCAACTGAAAAGCCCTGACTTAACCAATAACAGAAGCCAATTGAAATTACTGAACCCTAGCGACAAAAATTTCCTCCCTCCAAAATTTCAGTCTCAATCTCTGATGACAATAAGCTGAACACAAAAACTAGTCAACAATTATGGTGGGGATGACGAAATCGTCCTCTAGAGAAACGTTCGCAAGGTTAGTATTCTCGACCAAGGCAGCTTTGGACATACCGTTAAAACTCGATTGCTTGAGTCGTTTAAAGCAAGATTTGATCGAAGAAGAAAATGTCATTGTTATTTCCGAAATTCTGCCTCGTATCTTTGACCTTCAATCCGATTCCTTTGCTCCGGTTCGCAAATTTGTCACTGAGTACGCTTCACCTTAATCTTCCCCTGGTTGAAAAATATTAACTTATGTTCTAATTTTATTTATTTATTTTTATCTTTGTAGGATTATTGGTGAAGTTGGATTAAAACATTCGCAATTGTTACCCGAAATTATACCTGTACTTATCAGTGTTCTTGACGATTCTGCGCCAGCTGTAGCTCGACAAGCTATCACTTGTGGACTTGATCTATTTCGTTCTACCCTTGTAAAACTTGCAATCCAGGTTGCTTTCAATTTTACTTTATTATTTCGGATTTATTAAGTTGATTATTGTATCATCTAATTGCTATGTTATGATTGCGCTTAGTCAAATTATAAGAAAGACAGACAAACTATAGCTATTAATTATCTAATTGGTATATAATATTTCATAATTTTTTTTTTTTTTTGGGGGCAAACTTAGGGTCTGCACTTAAGTGACTTGAACAATTCCATTGAATCATCTTGGACATGGATGTTAAAGTTCAAGGAGAAGATATGTTTGATGGCTTTTCAGGTAAGTGATGATTTTTATGGTACTATACAGTTTGATTTTGTGTGTGGTCTGATTTATTGCAGCTTCATCTTAATAATCAGGGAAGTGGTGGGGTAAGATTGCTAGCGTTGAAGTTTGTTGAAGCAGTTATTCTTCTGTACACACCTGATCCTAACGGCTCTCTAAAACCCTCTTCTGATGAAGGTAATGCATTTCATTCTTTTCTTTTCAGACTTTGTTTGATTGGAAAGATGAGTATGCCTATTTAATATGTTATTTGCCAGTTTTAAATGACTTGTATTTGCTTATTCAGTGTGACATCTATATTGTAGGAAACCTTGTGGAGTTCAATATATCTTGGCTTCGTGGGGGCCATCCTGTGGTTAATGTTGGAGATCTGTCAGTTGAGGCCAGTGAGAAGTTGGGATTATTGCTTGATCAGCTTAGGTTCCCTACAGTAAGGGCTCTCACTAGCTCAGTCATTGTTGTTCTTATCAAGAGGTGTGTAGCCTATTCCAGTCGTACAAGTTTTTAATATCAATTCTATTTGCTGGCTATGTAAAACATCACATTGTCTTTCTGTCTGAAACAAATTAAATCTGCAAGTGCACACAAGCAGTATTCCTTTTTTTCTTTTAAACATTTCTTTTCAGTCTTTCAGCAATTGCAAAGAAGAGGCCAGCATATTATGGGCGCATTTTGCCAGTTTTACTTGCACTAGATCCTCCAACTTCTGTTATCAAAGGAATGCATATTTCTAGTTCTCATCATGCTCTTAAAAGTGCCCTCCTCAGCTGCTTGAAATGTACACACCCTGGTGCTGCACCGGTATTTCTTGTTCTCTTAAAATATTTTAATTTTAACGGAATGGGTAAACTTTATTTTATTTCATTGTCCTTCTCTACTCTTCTGGGTTCAGTGATGTTTAAGTGTTTCTACTTGATGAAGAAATAATATTGTGAAATTTTTGTCTCCAAGTTGTCATGTAGATAGTCATAGATCTGAGTACTAGTTTCTTTATGCCTTTTTGTTGAGGAACTTAAATTGTATTAGTCAATTATCACTTAAAAATTTATTCTTTGATAATGTGATTTCAGTCTTTAGATGTATGGTCTTGTTTATGTGCACATAAAATAACATTATTTATCCTCATTCCCCTTAAATAAGATTGGTTAGTTTCTCAGAACTGCAAAAGATTTAATGGTAGTGTGCTCTATCTGCAGCATGGTGAATGTATTCATAATTTTGAGGTTAAATTTGCTGATATCTTTATTTGATTTCTTTGATTAAATAGGACTTTCATTGGTTTAGAGATTTTCTATCTCATTTGGCTCCTTATCAGTTTCCTTGAGTAATTTTTGCATCATTATCTGTTAAACTGGCTCTGAGTATACCGATTGGTAATGCACATTTGATTTCTGTAGTGGAGAGATCATTTAGTTGGTGCCTTGAAAGAGATGAAAGCTGGGGAGTTGGCAGAGCGAGCCCTAGGTCAAGTTTGCAAGACCAATGGAAGTGTAGAAGACATTAAAAATGATTCGTCAGTTATTAAGGTACCTGTTCTATTTGTATATATCAGTCTATATGCATATGGGTACATGTTTATGCATTTGCTTGCACCTGCATAATGGTGTTTGGAAATGAAAGTCTAGAAGTTCTTATTAATCCCATGTTTTAAAGGAAGAGAAATCCTCCTTCCAGGCCTGTGATGATGTGCGCACTAACGTGGGAAGGAAAAGATCTGGAGCAGAGGATAGCAGTGATCCAGATGAAGAAAATGAAGTGTCTGGAAAACGTGTCAGATCAACACATGGTGTCTCAGAAGAATCAAGTAAAGAGTTGAATAGGAATATTATTGTGTCTCAGGACCACATTCCATCAATTGGGTCTGCCTCTCACACAGTACATGGTGAAACTGGGCCTGTACAGCAGCTTGTTGCCATGTTTGGTGCCTTGGTTGCTCAAGGTGAAAAAGCCATTGGATCCTTACAGATTCTTATTTCGAGTATTTCAGCGGACTTGCTAGCTGAGGTAGTGATGGCTAATATGTGTAACCTTCCTCTCAACTGCTCTCAAGCTGATGGAGATGAAGAATCAGTACTGGAAATGACTATATTTGGCAGTGACACTGGAGTCAAGTATCCAGCATCGTTCTTGGCTGATGTTCTTTCACTTTCAAGTAGTTTCCAGCCAATAGCTTCACTGCTTGATGAACAACGTTCAATGGCCAATGATACAGTGGTACAATGAATTTTAGTGATTCTGTTTTTCTAATTAAAAGGAAAAAAGAAAATACTTTTTTTTTGGTAAGGGAAAAAAAAAAAGAAAATACTTGTCTGATCCTTTTTAATTTGCTTCTTTTTAACCTATAAAGCAAATATTTACTCTAATTGCAGAAACCGCAAAGGGAGAAAGAACTTCATGCACCAGCTGTGGCTGATGGCGCTGTTTCATCTGATGGCTTTACTCCCAGAGTTGAAGTTGCAGCTTTACCTACTAGTGTAGACGCTTCTTCTGATGTTTTTCCCAAAATGGAGAATTCTGATATATCAATTTCTTCTGATAACCATGATGTAGGAAATATAGAGAGTGATATACCTGGTCTGAATTCTTATGCTTGTAATGATGGTTTTTCAGAGACCCTTGTTACTTCCTCATTGGCCACAAATGAAATAGAAGATGGCAGTCAAGAACAAGTTACTGGTCAGAGGTCGCCGCTTGATTTGCCATCAGTATCAACAGATAGGTCAGACGAGATTAGTCCAAAGGCAATTACTACTGATTCTAACTGTCTGATTGCCTCAACAGCAACATCTTTCACTTTGTCTTCTCCTTTTAACCTACCCAAGTTGTCAGCACCTGTTGTTGACCTTGCTGATGAGCAAAAGGATCAATTACAAAACTTGTCTTTTTTGCGCATTCTTGAGGCGTATAAGCAAGTAGCAGTTGCTGGGGGTTCACAAGTCCGTTTTTCTTTACTTGCTTATATAGGAGTCGAGGTAGATATTCTGGCTTTCAAATCTTTATTTACTTTCCAAATGTTGCTTTTTATGGCCTGATATTTATTGCTTGTTGAGTTGGTCCCATATGATGCTATTTCTGTATTCTCTCTTCATGTAGTAAATAGGAAAGCCCTCTTTTTTCTCAAACCTGCAGTGATGTATTATTTTCTTAGTGTGTAAACATAAATTTGTGTAAAACTAATTGATTTTGCAAAAGATGTTATGTCACAAAATTCTACCTTCTATGAATCCTTTTCAATGTGGTCGATTAGACAATATATGACCCATGTGTTATGTAGGGTATTTTAGAACGAAAGTTTGATCCTGCATGTAGAAAATATAACTGCTATCAACTTCAAGTTTTTTTCTATTTATTTTTGGTTTAAAGGATTCATTATAAGTGTTCTTTTAGCTTGTTGAATATAATTCAATCAAACATTGGATTAGAAGCATATGTTCCCACAGCACCTACCCTTCATGAGCTTTCTGTATCTCTATTTATATGATTGTTTGTTATTTTTTTTCCTATGTATGAAATGTATACAATGATGAAATTATTATTAGATTTCCTTCTTGCCAGAGTAAAGTAATTAATAGATGTATTGTTTATATGCATGTAATTCTGATTACATTCTGTCTTCTTTTCCAATTTTTTTTTTGTCAGACTATAAATTTTCTTAACTTTTGATACAAAGAATATTTGTAAAGTTATTCACTACTTCACGTTAAAGTACTGATTTACTAGTATTCATAGATTCTTTTATGTTATGCTTTTGCAGTTTCCCTTGGAGTTAGACCCATGGAAACCACTACAGGAGCACATCTTGGAGGATTATGTGAATCATGAGGTAAGTTTTTGTAAAGAGCTTTTTCATTCTTTTGTTCTCATATGTATGATATCCTGGATCTCTATGTTTGTCTTTGAAGTTGAGTAGTTAACAAAATGTCTTCTAAACAACTATTGTGCATTAGCTTGAAGATGTCATTTTTATTTCTCAGATGATTGATAGTTCAAAAGAATCTTGGACATGTTTGATAATTCAGAAAGTCTTATTGCTTCTGCACCCTTTTCGTATTAGATGCATTGTAGCTGACAACAATTTCTGAATGTCTTCAGGGACACGAGTTTACATTGCGTGTGCTCTACAGATTATATGGAGAGGCAGAAGAGGAGCGTGACTTCTTTTCTTCTACAACTGCTGCTTCTGTTTATGAAACGTTCCTATTGACTGTGGTATGTGTTGTTTTTCAGTGTTTATTTCATTAATGCAAGTTAAACAGTCTTAGGGTTTTTTTTAAATGCAGGCTGAAACACTTAGAGATTCATTTCCACCTTCAGACAAATCTTTAAGTAGATTGCTTTGTGAAGTTCCCTATTTGCCAAAGTCAGTTTTGAAATTTCTAGAGTGCTTGTGTTCTCCTAAAAATGGTGGTAAGATTGACAAGGAGTTACAGAGTGGAGACCGAGTTACTCAAGGTCTCAGTGCTATATGGAGCCTGATCCTGCTGAGGCCTCCTTTACGAGATGTCTGCTTGAGAATTGCTTTGCAGGTGTTTTCTGGTTATCCTGAACGTTGTTTTGACTAAACTGATGTCTGCTTGCAAACTGCTATGCATGTTCCTTATAATGGACATTATTTATGATAATTCTAATGAATAGGAAAAAAGGTTGGATCATGATACTAAGACAGGTTTTTACCTGTTTTTAGTTACAGTTCTCATCTTTTTAACCAGTTATACTTAAATTGTATATTAGTTTACTTTGTTTTTCTCTTTTACCCCTCAAAGAGTGCAGTTCATAACTCGGAGGAAGTGCGCATGAAGGCAATACGTCTGGTACTTGTGCCTAACTTGCTTTATAAACAAATTAGTTAGCTGTTTGGCATGGTTTGCATTATAAGTTTGGATGTATTTGCTTTACAGGTGGCAAATAAGCTTTATCCTTTATCATCCATTGCTCAACAAATAGAAGATTTTGCCCTGAAAATGTTGCTTTCTGTAATAAATGTTGATTCTTCAGAAAGAACAGATGCCAATGGATCAACTACTGAAGCACTGAAGGTAATGCTTCCAAGTATTCAGGATGTGAAATTTCACTCTGAACCAACTCAATTGTCAATTTTGGCTTGGTTTGGGATTGCTTTAGCTTCTCCTACTATTATTTATTTCTTAATATATCATCTAAAAAGTCTTTGGCAAACTTATTTGAAAAATGATAATACAACAATCTGATTCCGAAATTATCTATTTTATTGAAGGACTCCAAAAGTATATTTGAGTGGCTTTTGAAAACGAAAAACTGCTTGTAAAATTTACATAAATACCCTCACAATTAATATAATCATGAAATCGTTTTTATAATTAATAATTCAGTTAAATTTAAATTTAATATATATAATATGGCTGGGCTAGAGTCACCGGATGGTAACCAGCCGCAGCAGCCAAAGTTGCATCTGAAAACACTGCCAGCTTCATCGTGTATCCATCCATTGAAGCCATCAGATTGGTAGTAATCTGCAGCATTGTGCCACAGCATGCCAAAATTGTTTGGCTGAACCTTTTCTGCTCAGCTGTGGCAAAATGCCACAACTCTTGGTTGATATGATGGTTTCATTGGGTATATAATCTACTAAATAAAGTTAGTGGTGTTGTCATACATGCCTCCAGTGACAGCCTCGGCCCACCACCGGTGGCTGCAGTTTAGCAATCTCAAACCTGGCAGTTTCCAAGTTTTTGATGTTTAATTTTGTATTTTAAAATTATTTTAATGATAAAAAACCTCTTTTAAAAGAAAGAAACCTATTTTGGTTCTTCTGCATATCTCACATTACATTTACTAAAAGCAAACAAAATAAACACCTAAAAACTTTATCAAAACTTAATTATTCATAAAGTTAGCAAACTAACCGACAGCAATCCCAAACTAAGCCGTAATTTGATTTATGGTCTTTTGTCCTTTTATATTGCAATAACATATCCTATCAATAATAAACCGGAAAGTAATCAAACATATGTTCTTTGACATGTTTCAATTGAAAAGTTTAAGATATTAAAATGGTCAACTTGATGAGAATTATCTTTTAGTTATTTCCCAGTCTGACTAAACCAATTGATATCCTAAATTCTGAAAATATAATAGTGCCTGGATTAAATAACAAGTCTTAGTTTTTTGTGCATTGCTGAGGCCCTCATTGTAGCCTCTTTAACAAATTTTTTAAAAGATATTCTATGATTTTGCTCCCTCTCTCTGACATTTTTATTCTCTGCAT
Organism: Mangifera indica; assembly: GCF_011075055.1. NCBI lineage: Eukaryota > Viridiplantae > Streptophyta > Magnoliopsida > Sapindales > Anacardiaceae > Mangifera > Mangifera indica. Next base: position 12,504 of record NC_058137.1, read on the forward strand.
ACTAAGGATGACTAGTTCTGGGAATTTATTCAGCCGTTTACTTTGGTGTTGTAAATGTATATTGAGCAGGATTCTGATTTGGAGAAACCATCAAATGATCTTGTGTCAGTCAGTGCCACCGGTAAACACTTGTCCACCGATACCCACCAGTCATGCACGTCTCAGAGTGTATCATCCCTTTCAATCCCAGAGGCTCAACAATGCATGTCGCTTTATTTTGCCCTATGTACAAAGGTTTACTCTCTGCCTTAAATCTTCATTTGTTCAATGTCCTGATTTTAGTTATCCTTTAAAAAATATAATGTTTGAATGTTTCATTTACTGACAGAAGCACTCACTTTTTCACCAAATATTTGTTATCTGCAAAGATGCATCAACAGCTGTCAAAGAGGTCTGTGAATTTTTTGAATTTGATTAATAGAGTTGTAATTCTTGCTGTTATTCCGAGCTTTCTCTTATTAGTTGTATGGTGCAGGCAATCAAACGTCATATCCCAATACTCGTTCGGACTATGGGCTCATCGTCTGGACTACTTGAAATTATTTCAGAACCTCCGAGTGGAAGTGAGAGCCTCCTAGTGCAGGTTTTGTTTTATATACACCTAGGTAATTTATTTAACATCAAGCAAAAGATTAAAGTTACTCTTATCTGACTAGTCTTTTTTGTCTCGACCCTTCCTTTTACATCAGGTTTTGCATACACTGACAGATGGGACAGTTCCGTCGCCAGAATTGATATTTACTATTAAGAAGTTATATGATTCCAAATTAAAGGTATAGATGTATTGTGCTTTCTTTAATTGGAACTAAGTTATTGTGTTTCTAATATATGCATGATTTTGTTGATTACAGGATGTAGAAATTCTAATTCCAGTGTTGCCATTCCTGCCGAGAGAGGAGGTATTTCCCATTCAGATATTTGGATATATTGCTTCTATTCTTCAAGTGTTAACACTTGGGTGTGCATGCATGAAAGAAGTCTATTTTATTGACAATATATATATTATTTTGGAGTTATTTTATCTCTTTGCTTTAAATTTTTTTACACTTTGTATCGACAGTTCTCACAAATTACTGCAACATTGATTTCAGCTCTTTGATATTGAAGGAATGGAGATTATCTACTTAAATCTTTCGGATTTATTGGTTTTCAAGTTATTTTTTTATAACAGTACTAAATTTGAATCGTGCAAAGTTGTGAGTTTTGGCTCCTTGGGGTTGCCTCTTTGGTCCGTTCTGGTGAAACTCATTCCAGTGCTTGAATGGCCACCATCCGTTTGGTACATTAGGTGATCAGCTGATCGGTTTCCTAGATTTTGAAGGACAGTCTTTCACTGTTAGAAACTTTTAGCATTTTGTGAAATGCAAGTATAAATTAGAAAATAAGCTTATGAAATATTTAATGATGGCTCTTGGTTTCTGTGTTCTGATTATTGGAGGAATTTGATCATCATGTAATTTTGAGAAGGCTATCACGTGCAGAAACTTATTCAATGGAAAGTTTTTCATTTTAATTACTTGAGGACACAAAGCCCATGGATATTATAACTCTTATGAACTGTTAAACATTAATTAATCTGTGTGTAACAAGAACTTGTATGGGAGTTTCCCAAATAAATAGGTAAAATTAATAACTATGTCAATTGTTCCTAGGTATGAGCAATTGATACTTATCAATCAAATTGCCTTCCTCGGTATACATACATGTATGGGTGTATATATGTATTGCTACCAGGGTGGAGTCTTTTTTATATTAAACTGATTTATGCATACAACCTTTTTGCTCATGTGGAGTAAATTCTTAGTTTACATAGAATTTTAGTTTTTTGTAATTGGCTTTGTTTTTTGTTTCACATTAGATTATGCTAATAACTTGGTTTTGTTTAGGCCATGCTGATATTTCCTCGTCTTGTCAATCTTCCTTTAGACAAGTTCCAAGCAGCACTTGCTCATACACTACAGGTATGTTTCTTTCCATGATTCTCAATAGCAACATTGTTGACATTGGATACTAAAGTGTTTACTTTTGAATTCATCTAATCTGCCGATATATGTGTGTGTGTGCATGCGAGTACACGAACCGGGTAGAAGTGGAACCACCAGGTAGTTAGTGTTTAGGTTCCAGTTCCTATCCAAAACGCCTCTATAGGGTAGAGTTCCACCACTTTAAGGAATCATAACCAACTTGGGAACTAGATCCTGAATCAAAGGTAGTGTGCCTGACCCAGCACTTTTTTTGTTAACCCAGTACTTGGTTGTGTCTTTTTCTTATCTTTGCCTCGCCTTGTTCACATGGAGCTAACTATACAAGAAGAAGCCGGTTTTATTTTTTCCTTCTACTTCTGCTTCTAACTTTACCGGATTTTATATTCAAAATTTGGACATAGCAATGGCAGAATGCATCTATTTCTTCAACAGAGGAAGAAAAATAATAATAGAACTAAATCTACATCTCAAACCTACTACCAACAGGTCAAAAATCCAGTGCTAGTAGTTTAGGATCCAGATAAAGTTCCATCAATAGAGGCATGCCCCATGGTGAAGGCAAAGTCTGTGAACAGTGGCGGGAAGAACTGGAACCATCTGGGTAGGTTTTCCAAGTAAGAACTTGTCCTCACAGGTTCCGGGTAAGAACCTGTCCGCACAGGTTTTGAGTAGGAACTTGTCCTCACAGGTTCTGATTCCAATTCTGGTTCTTTTTTTGTAATGGGGTACCCAGTTCCACTCACCTCTTTGTGTGCTTGTGTGCACACACATGCATGTGGGTGTGCGTCTGTTTATGTTTCCGAGGATGACCTTTTGGTTCATTCCTTAAAAGCTCTCATAGACAGTTCTCTAATATACACATATTACTATAGTCTCAGTTACACTTGTTTTTATTTTAAATTATCCGGATCAGTAAATTTACTTTATGACCTATGGCTTAAGTTCTTTTTACATTATGTTTTCTGGCAATACAGGAATATCGATTATGATTGCATCTCTTGTTAGGGTAGATATGCTTACAATAATATTTTACTTAATAAAACACTTGAGATATTAGATGACTTGTCTTTATTTAATATTAATGACTATAAAATTTAATTTGTAAACAAATGCACATATTTAGTATCCTTGTAGAATGAATGGTCTGCTCGTATTTTTATTGTGGTTTTAACTTGAAACTCTGATACTCAGGGGTCACCTAATTCTGATGCACGGCTCTCGCCAGCTGAAGTGTTGATAGCTATCCATGGGATTGATCCTGACAGAGATAGAATTCCCTTGAAGAAGGCATTTATTTTTCTTAGTCTTTTCAAAAACCTTACCAGCTATGCATAACTTATGTTATTATTCTGTCAACAGATCACAGATGCATGCAATGCTTGTTTTGAGCAACGACAGATTTTTACCCAACAAGTTCTTGCCAAAGTCTTGAATCAATTGGTTTGTACCATTCTGTATCTTTCAAGTTCTAGTTGGAACTTCTCCTATTCCTAGCTGAAGATCTGATGGACAAGTTTCTGCCCTGTAGGTTGAGCAGATTCCTCTACCCTTGTTGTTCATGCGTACAGTATTGCAAGCTATTGGTACTTTTCCAGCGCTGGTAAGAAATTTAGGTGCAAATTTTCTTAGCTAGTTGGTTGTTGTAAATCATGTATAAATTCACAATTCACTAGTGAATGAAATCAAGCAAGAATTATTCAACTCTTTTTGTTATCGTTTCATGAGATATTGATGAGCTACATTTTTTCTTTTAAAACGTAGGTGGAATTTGTAATGGAGATCCTTTCTCGTCTTATTAGCAAGCAGGTGACCCATTTTATCTCAATCACTGGTTAAGTTTTATTTTGGCTTAAGCTTAATTTTTGATCCAGTAAATGCTCTTTCGCAGATATGGAAATATCCAAAGTTGTGGGTAGGGTTCTTGAAATGTGCACACATGACACAGCCTCAGTCATTTAATGTGTTGCTTCAGGTGCATTGTTTTTCTTTAAAAGTGTGATTAGTAAGATATTATTACATAATTAATTTGCACATAATGATTTTACCCACATTTTATCATTCACTCATTACTTCTGTTTCTCTTTAGATGATTTGTTCCTGAGTTTGCAGAAATTCTTGCATTTACTTGGATTTGCAATTCAGAAAGCATACTGTAGCCAGAGAAACCCAGAGATATAAGAGAGAAGCACCCATAAGATTAGAATACAGTCAATCTCTGCAGTTTTAGACACTAAAGAGAGAATAATAGAAAGAGGCAGAGCATACATCCAAACTTTAGAATTAATAGATTAAGGACCATCAACTTGAGATTGTGAACCGAAGTCTGCTTCCTCAACTCTACCACATGCTGCGTGCTAATTGCTTCATATTCCCTCGAACTTCCCATTGTAACTGTTGAAACCCCTCAAGATTTGTTAAGATGCTTATGTCAAATACTCCAGAAGATAGCATGAGACTTTTATGAATTTAAGTTGTTCCTTGGCATCTTATCTGGATGTTGATTAAAATTATGCATCCCAGTCCCTGGGTCTACTTGTGTTTAGCTGATTTGGCAATGCTCTTTGCATTGCGTTATTTAACTTGTGCATGTTGGAGCAAAAAGTTTTCTTTATCTGTTCCTCACAGGTTATTGTTGTTTTCCCCAGCTACCTCCACCGCAGCTTGAAAATGCATTAAATAGAATAGCTGCACTTAAGGCTCCTTTGATTGCTCATGCTAGCCAACAAAGTATCCGCTCTTCACTTCCAAGGTCTGTCAAAACATATTTCCTTGTGAAGCATAAGACTTTTACCTTTTTTTTTTTTTTTGGGTGGGTTGGAAAAGCTTCTTTCTACTTCTGAAAATTGCTCATTGCCCCGATTGTTGATGTTGAATTCTGTATGTATCATATTTAGGTCTGTGTTGGTTGTTCTGGGAATTGCTTCAGATTCCCAGACTTCAAGTCATGCACAAACAAGCCAAGGACAAACTGGAGATATAAACAACTCTGAGAAGGAGACAATGACAGACAAATCCAAAGAAGAATCATCCTGTGCTTGTTGACATGCCAATGAAACGATTCAAATGACTGTAACATCATGCTTCAAATCGGACAGTTGTTGACACCCAAAGGTGGATCTGGCTCTGGCTAAACAATCTGGATTTCCTAGTTATCATATTCATGTGTGCCAACTCAAAGATTATCAAGATACAATCTTTCACTGTGTACATTAGTGGGAGGGGGAAAATGGATTGCAGCAATATGCTATATTATGCACACATCAGAGTTACTGCTGCTGCTATAAAGATTGACAATGTAGAGATTTCGGGAAGCATGTTTCACTAGGTGAAAATCCGAAAGAGGGCCAGGTGGAATGTTTGTAATGCTGATAAATTTCAAGGTTAAATGTACCAAGGTTGCTTTGAAACTAAGTTAGAATGTTGTGCACTTAAACTGAGCTCTGTAGTTTTATCCTACTTGTATAAATTGCCGTGGCATGGCTCCTAATATGAAATGCACACACATGGTACTTTCTGTCTGACTGTTACCCTGGTTAACACAGTGGGTTTAGTCTTGACGATTAGTCAACTAGAGTTAAACTGAAAAATGACAAGTATGAAATAATAAACCAGTTGTTGTGACCTGAAGTCTCACATCGCTCCCGTACAGTCTACTAAGCTTGTATATAAACAGGGGTCAGAAGCTCTTTATCCAAGAGACGCGTTTTAGGAACAAAATCGTGCGGGCTCGAAGCCCAAAGCGGACAATATCTGTTGGGCTGTTTATAACACGTTATTAGCACGATTCGCGATGGGGGGGTGTGTTGTGACCTGAAGTTTCACATCGCTCTCGTACAGTCTACTGAGCTTATATATAAACAGGGGCCAGAAGCCCTTTACCCAAGAGACGCGTTTTAGAAACAAAATCGTGCGGGCTTGAAGTCCAAAACGGACAATATCTGTTAGGCTGTTTATAACACCAGTCTCATTGTTCTCATGGGGATAGGCATTATAGCTTCTTAGAATAATTTGTGAAACCAATTATAACAATTGATACAAGATGGGAGTGTATTTTCAAAAATGGGCGGCCCATTTATATTCTCAAATATGCTTGCGGTACCTGAACCAAGCATATCTGAGTCCCAATGCAACCTATGAACATAATTATAATATACAACTGGCTAAGTCTGCTCTTGAGGTGCCTGGCAAAGAATGATAGCTATTCCAAATATAACTTATTTGCTTTCACACTGTCAAACCAGCTGCCGGTATTCCATGCATTTGAAACCACTCTGGCATTCGGAATCTCTTGTAAAGTACAGGCCTAACATCTTTCTGCAGGGAGAGATGCTTGAGGAGTGGGAGAATAACCTCCAAAAGCTACATAAGGGGAAATATATATGGACATTAGACAATTCATCATGAAAACTTGAGAAATTTATTTGACATAGAAACATTGACCACCTGATCATCACGCGGCTGTCCAGTGGAGAATGGAATGCATGGTATTCCATTCTGCGGTTGTAGCAAGAAACTGAAGGGATTGTTATCAACAATTACAACTCGACAGAGATCTTTAGATAAACAGGTCAGATCCTTCACATGTTCTCTGTAATTCAGAAAGACAATTTTCTCAATATGGCTTGACCCTGGATTTAGTTTTCAACAAATGAACACATGAACATTAAAATCTTTTTATTATTTCATAGATAAGTGCCAACTGAACTTGAGTATTAACCGTGAAGCACAGTAACGAGTTCACTGTTTGTTAACCCTCAGAAGTAATAGTCAATTTACGCCAAGAAAGTGCACTTTTAAAAGAACTTATAACATATGCACTCCCACAGTCCAATAAGAAATGAGGCAAACACTCACAACAAAGTTAAACACATGAGGCTAATCTTTGCACTGCGGTGCATCCACTCACTAGTATCATGTATCAATGATTGATTTTACTTGATCATGCACCACAATGTTATGTCATGTTTTCACTAATTATGGTGCCCCATGCCTACTAGAACATTAGCAGGATCAAAAGTCAAATTAGAGTGGCTCTAGAATAGATTTTCTTGGGAGCACTTGCCTCTCCCAAACCTTATTTGGACAAACATGACTAAAAAAATAAAATATATTGAACAGGTATAATATGCGTAGTTTTCTACAGGTAACTGATAACAATGCATATGTGCTAACAGTTGACGATCGATAAAGACAAAGGCTGAATCGCTTTTCCACATCTATTTTATCAACAAGTGGTCTAGCATAACCTGCATGGTCAAACAAACAAAAAGAAATGAAAAGAATAACAAAGGAAAACAAATCATAAGACAGATAATAAAACTGTTGAAATACATCAAACCTTCAAGGCCAGCGGTGAAGAGAACAATATCTGCAAAATCATGAAGTTGTTTTAAGAACTCATGCAAACCAGGTCGTTCAAACACCGTAACATAATTGATTTTTGGTTTTCCATCATAATCCTTCAAATCGTGACAAAATATTGATCACATATTTCAGTATCTAACAAATACAATGTACAAGTAAGAACTATATATGATAAAGCAGCGATAGAAACCTTGTTCCAAAGACACACATTCCAATTCAAACCACTTCAACCCAGCTTCAGTTGCTTGAGTATGAATAATGGCTGGCAAGCTAGATGTCTCATATGCACATACTAGAGTCTCGTCCAAGTCAAGAACCACCTACATGCCAATAAATCCTGTTACTCTACCAATACAGCAGTTTATTCTACACAAGATATAACTTTTCACGAGCTAAATACTTAAAATCTTCTCAAATTGAATAAATAAATTTAAATTGCGCCTGAAATTAAAAGCTAACTCAAAGCAGAACTGACTGATTCATTTTCTACTACCCACTGAAGTTAACGCTTTGCAGGCAATATTGGCACCAATATTATACAGCCAGAGACACAGATACTTTAATCAAAACAACAAACTAAAATATCCATCCCACAACGAGCCTCGGCATCAGCTAAAAGTTACCATCATCTCTCGAAATATGGAAATACATATAATCATCCCAAAAAAAGGGTTCACCTTTCTTCTTTAAAGAATTACAATCGGTATTCAAGAATGTAACTAAGTAATACCCTACACATTTAACACCAAAACCTAATAAAATGTATATCAAATAAAAAAAGGAAAGCTTACAGTGAGCTTCTCTATTGCGTAATCGCCACCACCAGCATCATCACCGCCACTATCGTGAACGGAAGCCACGTGAGTAGGGGCCACTGAAGACTCTTGAACAGGGAGTTCAACTTCAACGACAGGCAAGGGCTTAAAAGGAGAAGGAACAAAAAGTGACACGCGTCTACTTCTAAGACCAACTATATAAGAGACAAACGAAGGCGTGCCTTTAAGGATCTGAAGAAAAATCTGAAACAAAAACGCTACCCAGTTAATTATTCCTCTCCACACTTGTACGGACGTTGGTACACGTCCGTCCATCCGACCCATCTCCATCTCCGCCATCAGTATCAATATGATTAGTAATCTGAGTCAGAGGGCATTTGGTTTCGGGTTTGTTGCCTCGACTAAGAGAAAGTATTTGCTTGGTCGGTTTGTTGTTTTTAGTTTTTGGCTCTTCAGGCGGGTCACGGGGCTGAGAATAATTCTATTTCTACAGTTTACGTATTATGTGCATTGGAAAGGTTAGGTATTATTTTATTTTTTATTTAAAATTATTTAACACATATATATATTTTTATATTTAAAATAAATATTTTTTTTTCATATGTAATATGGAAGCAATTGCTCTTGCAAACTCTAGTCTTTGCGGTCAATTTTGGAGAAAATATACACCCTCACTCATGCGTAGTTTGGAAAATCTAAATTATTAAAGTTAATGAAATATATTAATTTTATTATTTATTACTAATTTATTTTTTTAATATGGCCAAAAGACTTATTTCGATATAAGGTTAGGTGTAATTTCAAATTAATATTCTCTAATTTTAAAAAACTCAAACTCCCACCTATAAATAAAATTATATTAAAATCATCAGTTAAAGTTAAGGGTAAAATCGTTATTTAACAATAAAATTCAAAAAATTAAAATTTTATTATATTTTCTCCCCTCAGTTTAAAAATCAACAATTTTCTCTTACCCAAAGTTTAAAAAGTAGCAATTTCCCTCCTACTAAGGTTAACTCAAAAACCATCCCATTTTTTAATTACAAAATCCACTTCAGCAACCTTCTCTGAGACTAACTACTTTTCTACAGCATGCGTTGTCACTCCCAACCACAGAAGGACCAACGGAATTGATCGAATCTTGTAGGACAAAGACGAAAACGACTATCAGCCGAACATTTGGGAATCTTGTTTATCTTTGACCACAATCAAGAAACTTCTTAGGTGAACCTCGTTTGTCATCAACTATCAAAATCAAACGAGCGACAGAAAGGGTTCGTCATCAAACAATAGAGAGGGTAGTAGATCAAATCAACAATGAACCTATCTTTGAATTTTTCGATCTACTAAGAATCAAATGATAAAGATGAAGATGGTGATGAAAGACAGAGAGACGGCCGAGAGAAAGAGAGACGGAGCTGATCTTTGCTGGAGCAATATAGATTTCAACAGATTCCGATCACCGGCAAAGATGAAAATTAAAAAAAAAAAAAACCCTAAGGAGAATAGGTAATTTTTCAAAACTTAAGTTTTCGGAGAAAATTTTTATTTTCTAAAACTAAGAGGTTGAAAATGAGAAAAATTTTATTTTTTAATATTATTTATTAAATGATATTTTTACCCTTAATATTAATAAAAAAATTTAACAAAATTTGGGTATTTGAGTTTTTGAAAATTGAAAAGTATGAATTTGGGATTACACGTAACCTAGGATGGGAATAAGTCTTTTGGCCATTATAATAATATATATATATTAAAAATTAAAAATTTGATAAAAAAATGTATTATTTAAAAAAATGATATTTCCCCTCGATTATAGGGTTTTATCCTTTTTCAAAATTTTTATCTTACAATCATCTTTCAAGGTTTAGAAACATCACACTTGCACAATTGTCATCTTCGTGCACTGTTGATTCACAATCGGAGTCTAGTTGCCAAAGATACAGGAAAAAATGCAAAACCTAAGGGGGAAAATATAACTTTTCAAAACTTAATCATAGGAGAAAATTACTAATTTTTCAAATAAATGAGGGAAATGATCAAAAATTTTATATTTTTTTTAATATTATTAGTTAAATTGATAATTTTACCCCGACAACTAACTGATTCTATTAACTTTAACAACTGATGAGTGAATATTTAAGTTTTCAAAACTTAGCAGGTGAGAATTTAGGGATGCACTAAACCTTGGGTGGGAAAAACTTTTTGGTATACTTAAAAGGCCAAACGACTATTTCCCACCCAAGGTTTAGCGTTTTCTCAAATATCCCCCCTTTAACTATAGAAACACCAAATACCCACCCATGGCCGGCTAGATTTAACAAAACCCTAACGGTGGTAAGGGTAAAATCGTCATTTTCACTATAATATTAAAAATAAACTAAAATAGAATATAATTTTGCCCCCCTAAACTTTAAAAACTAAAATTCTCCCCTAGCCTAAGTTTTAAAAAATCGTAGTTTCACCCTAGGGTTTGGTTTTGAAATCTCCGGCGATCTCTTCGGCTCCGTTGCCGACGGCCTCTCCCTCCCGAAGCAACCTCTCCTTCCGGCGATCTCTTTCCTCCCATTTGGAGGTCCGATCGGCGCCCGGAGACGTCGTGGGAGACGAAGAACTTCATCGGGAAGACGAAGTTCTTCGTCTTCCCAGACGAAGACGACGGCTCCGTCGTCTTCCCGATGAAGTTTTTCATCTCCCACGGCGTCTTCGGGCGTCGATCGGACCTCCAAATGGGAGGAAAGAGATCGCCGGAAGGAAAGGTTGATTCGGGAGGGAGAGGTCATCGGCAACGGAGCCGGAGAGGTCGTCGAAGATTTTAAAACCAAACCCTAGGGTGAAACTGTGATTTTTTAAAATTTAAGCTGGAAAAAAATGTTAGTTTTTAAAGTTTAGGGGGGCAAAAAGAGATAGAAGTTTTAGGCGTTAGGGTTCTGTTAAATCTAACCGGTCATGGGTGGGTGTTTGGTGTTTTCATAGTTAAAGGAGGGACATTTGAGAATACGCTAAACCTTGGGTGGGAAATAGTCGTTTGGCCTACTTAAAAAGCCAAAAGACGTATTCCCACCTAAAGTATGTTGTTTTCTGAAGTTTCACTCTATTAATTTTAAAAATCATATTTACCTACCATGAGTTGTTAAGTTTATTAATTTTAAGAGCAAAATCATCATTTTATATTTAATATTAAAAATAAACTTAAATTTGATTTTATTTTCCCCCCTAAACCCTCAAAACTAACAATTTCCTCCAACCTAAGTTTTAAAAAACAGTATTTTCCCCTTAGGGTTTCCAATTTTTCAGATTTAATTTTTCTAGGGACGAATAGACTTTTTCAACGATCTCCAAACAACGTCTATTCCTCTTTAGCACATCCTCCTTTTGGTCATCCTCCTTCTAACACTATGTAGCATCGTCATTGTCATCAAAGAACGAAGACAGTCATCTTCTTCCAGAGATGAAGACGAGGTCTTCATCATCAATGAAGACATCATCTTCATCTTTGGGTTAAAACAATTCGTCTTCGTCAAATACAAAGAGGGTTCGTCTTCATCAAAGACGAAGACATGTCGTCTTCATTCTCTAACGACGACGACTTCACATAACCTCAAAAGGAGGATGCATCAGAGAGGAATAGAAGTTGTCTAGAGATTGTCGGAGAAGTCTTCTCATCATCGAAAAGTTGAATCTAAAAAATTGGAAACCTTAGGGGGAAAAGGCTTTTTTTGAAAACTTGGGTTGAGAGGAAATTGTTAATTTTTAGGTTTTATGGGGGAATGAGATAACTAACAGACTTAATTAATTTTAACCGCTCATAAGTAAGTAAAAGAGATTTTCTAAATTAAAGAGGAAAACTTGAAAAAACAACATACTTCAGGGGGGCGGGGGGAATAAGTCCTTTGGCTTATTTAAAATAACAATAAAATTATATGTACACACTTTTAATATACAAATTAGGTATACAGATAATGTCACATTATGTGATTGAATGATTTTAAATTAAAAATAAGGGAAATTATTTAAATTACCCAAATTTTATAAGTCATAAGCAAATTTACTCATACTTTTGCGGCTTAAATGAAAATACCTAGATTTTAAATGAGTTAAACGAAAATGCCCTAAATATCAAAAAATACCAAAACTATCCTTTTTTTATTTTATATAAATCATATCTCTTTTTTTATCCATTAAAATATACAATTTCACTCATTATCCGAGAGAAATTTTAAGAGAGTGAAAAAAGTTCGTGATCATGATTTCAAACGAGAAGAAAAAAGTTCATGATATTAAGATATTTATATGTACTATAACTTCACTCATTATTACTTTTATTGATAATGCAATTATATATGGTATTTTATATAATAACTTAGAGTTGTGTATAAAATTTAATATGGTAAAAAATTATAAGGGTTATTTTGTTATTATAATATTAAGGAGTAAAATGATATTTTTCAATGAAGGATATTAGAGATATTAGATAATATTTGGGGGTAAAATGATATTTTATAATAAATGGTGTTAGAGATATTAGATAATATTTGGGGGTAAAATGATATTTTATAATGAAAAGTGTTATAAATATTAGATAATATTTAGAAGTAAAACCATATTTGGTGATATAGGAGTAAAGTGATATTTTCAAATATTAGTATCAAATATGTAGTAGAATTATGGAATAAGTGTAATCGTGCAATAGAAAAAAAAATTATGAAACTCGAACTTATTAATAAAATAATCTAACATAAATCTTTCAACAGTATTTTTGATCATGTTATTTATGTTGATTATATTTGTACAATTTCATACAATTAATATAAATGGTGGGATATGTTTTAATTAGATATAGAAGGGAATAGATAAGAAAGGGTGACAACGTAATAAAATATATTAGAGGTAATACGAAATTGATTAAAATTTCAGAGCACATGACATTCGAAGATTAATCCAAATGGTAAGCGAAAAGTGTAACATAGATTGAATGGTAAACAACACTCAGATAAGCATGAGACTAAGACATCTTGACGATGACATCCCTACTAAAATTTCAAATGATGAAGATATTGAGGTTTGTAATGATCTGTCCAACCTCTTTAAAGAATGTGTTTCAATTTTTGTGACAACTATACTTAATGATAATAGTTATAAGATTCAACAGACAGATGAGGGTTTACAAGGTGATGAGCTGAATAGTTATCCACAAGATCATGAGATTAGTTTAAGAAGGGTTCAAAATATCAAGATCAATCCAAAACAAAAATTTTCTAAGGAAGACTTCACAAACTTAAATGATGTTAAAGTTAATGTAATGTATGGTGCAGAAAAATTTGTTCGTGGCAACGAAGAAATTTTTCAGATTTGAGTAAGTATGATAGGAAGATTATACATGATATTCCCATTAAAGAACTGGAGTTTAAGGAGAAGATATATGTTAATTACGTTATTGGAGGTATAAGTAGTTTTTCTCAAACAAATCATGATTACGAAAATGTTCGTATTGATGCATTTTATTGGTTACCTAAATTTTTTGATCAGCTATCCACATTCACAAACCAAAAAGTGTAAAGAGATGATAATTCTCCAAAAATTGATACATTATTCCCAAGTAAACAATATGTCATTGATGCAGTAACTCAAGATGTTTTTAAGAAGGGATATTAATTTAAAATGCGTAAGTTAAACACAATTAGATGGGAGGTTAAATGTCGTAATCATCAATGTAATTAATGTGCATAGGCAAACAGTGTGGAAGAAAGTAACAATTTTAAACTGCATCGTTTGGATAGCTAGCACACATGCCTTAAAGATTAGATATTGTCTCATCATACGCAAGTGGGGGTCTAAGGTTTAGGGCAAATTTTGAGGACAAGATTTATATTGGTTGGTCATGTATATCTACCTAAAGAGATTATTGTAGACATCACTGATTAATATAAAATTGATATATCATATGCACAAGTATAGTGGATGAGAAATTGGGCACTCAATCATTGAGGGGCACACTAGAAAAGTCATTTATGTTGCTACTAGAGTATAGTTACAATTTAATACGTTGTACTCCACGGACTAACACATACACTAACAAATGAGTAGAAATGATTTAAATACTCTTACATTGTATTGGGTTATAATATCTATGCATTCCAACAACATATTCATCTAGTAATTTGTATTAACACTATCTTCTTAAAGGGTAGATATCTAAGTTAATTATTTATTACTGTTACATTGGATGGTAATAATTAGATATACCCATTAATTTTTGGTATTAGTTCTAAGACAGATCATGGCAGATGGTATTTGTTTTTAATAAAGTTAAAGGATTGTTTAGGTAAGATACCTCATTTAGCTATGATTTCATATCAACATATCAGTATTTTCTTTGCAATGGTTGAAGTCCTCCCAAGTGTACATTATGGTTGTTGTTGTCATCACCTTTACTATCACAATGTCAATATGAGATCCCCCTTTGATATAGCCTCATCAATCTTTGAGCCATGTCACAATGTCGACATTAAAGAGTTAATAGGGAATCGAAATCGAATGTTGAATTCAAATATACCATATACAAATGACATTATATTTATCTGAACTATGAAAAAATGTGTTAAATGGGGAAACCTCATACGATGATCTCTCATCACCAACATCAAAGTCAATATAAGATCCTTTTTCGATGGTTCTTCATCAAAAAATCAATGTTGTAATAATACCAACAATCATAAGTTAATAAATAATCAAAATATTTTTGAAATATCATCTCCAAGAAATTTTAACAGTTTAGTATTTACCTCCACTACAGATGGAGATATGAATGTAAGACCCCCCTCGACGGTCCCTCGTCATCCTCATGAGGAGACTGCAACAACATATACAATTATTGTAGGGTTTACATGTCTGCATATTTAATTAATATGTATATTATTAACTTTTTTACCTACACAACACTATACTAGTCATCCGATCCAAGACAAGATTGTCTCATTGAGCCAATGTAATGTCAAAGTAATTTATGGAGAAATGTTGTCTAGTGAAGTGGGGAACATCTGACGTGCACTCGATGATGGGGGGCACAACAGGGGGCTTTAGTGATATGCGTTCGATGGTAAAGGTCATAATAGGCGTGTCAACATGAGTGGGCTCGATGACAATAGGCTGAATAAGAGTCTCGATATGAGTTAGAGCAACAACTGAAGAAACAATGTTAGGAGGAATAGATAATGCTTCTCTTGATAAGGATAAAGAGGATGTCGATGAAAAAGACTATTTATTTGATATTCCTGTATATCGGATGATGTTGTCAAACCAATCTATGGTTTTCTCAACTAGAGTTAAAACTAGCGAGAAATTAACATTATCCTGTAAATTTTGTTATATTTTAATCAATAACTTATTATTACTTACTATATCTCTAGTGAAGATAATTAGAATAACATCCCATCCTAGGATATCTTTCGTGTGTCACCTCAATATGTGTGCAAATCCTGAAACTAGCATGATATTCACTGATTGATATATTGTGTCTAACATCTCGTATATCAAAAACTACAATTTCAACTTAAATCTATTATTCAAAAAAATTACAATCGTATTAAATCATTTCTATTTTAATCACAATTTTTTTTAAGTTAATAAATGATACAATTACCAGAAAAGCTAGTAGGAACCCTATGATACCATATTGTTTCATAAGGTTTTCCTTTTTCTTTACATAGTCGGAATCTATACAAATTCAGAAAATATTATCACAGATCGATCGATACATCATTTGCAACACTAGTACTCCCTATTGGTATAAATTGAATCGATTAACATGATCAACCCATTATAATTTCTTTTGGGAGATCGTTTTCTTCAAATCACTCCCAATAACTCTATGTGAAGATAATACAATAGGATCAACTTTACTGCATCAATGTCATCTTCCCCCCAAGGACTCTGTTGAAAAATGCTACTCATATCAGCATCTGTAACGAACTTATGCCCATAAAAAAATGTATGTTGGATTTGATCTGTTGCTTTCAACAAAATATACATGTCAATATCTAATATTCGACTGAATCAAAAACCTGTTATAATGGCAAACTTGTACTAGTTAAACCTAACGTCAACCTTATTAACTCCAAACCATAACTCATCACTCGAGTTCTCCCTATTTACCTCTCTTAGGATGAGCAATTGTACTAATACTTCACTGAATCGGTTATCTTTACGGTCGAGGAAGTGTTCAAAATAAGTATGCTGAAATATTTTTAACTACCTCTCTATCAATATTTTCGTAGTTATGGCTCTTACACCTCTATACCTACGTTTAGTAATTTAAGCCTTGAAGTGATTTTCGATAGGAAATCTCATTTCACCACTTCTATCATCCCTTCTTATGTTTTGTGAAGTTCTCTGTAAAAAAATGAAATTACAATTATATCAATTTTATATTAAAAAGGTGTCAATTCTTAACATAGATGCATTATTCAAAAAAATAGACCTCAAATTTGAATTTTACATGCCATAAAACCCTAAAATGAAAAAAATTTAATTTAACCCCTCATATGAAAAATATCAAAAAACACCTATAATTTAAAATTTTCATTCTACCCTCCAACCCCCACAATTTGAATTCATGTGGTGGGAAAACTTTAAAAAATCACAATTTGCCCCCACCATACAAATTCGCATGACAACCTATTTCACAAATTTACACTTTTGCCCCACCACATGATTCACTATTTAAAAAATCGCACTTTGGCCTCCAACCACACAAATTCGTGTAGTCTAAAAAGTTTGAAAAATGCATAAAAACATGGTAAGAATTGTTTTACTAACTTTTTTTTATCAATTTTGGTCATTGAAAACATTGTCAAAATCGCCTGACAAAATCGGCCAAGGTGTTTGCAAATTCGTGTGCCCAAATACTCATTTTTGTGGGGCTAAAAAGAAAATGTCAATTTTTTCTTTGTTTTTTCATGAAGGGCATTTTCATCTTCACATTAAAAAAGGGCAGTTTTGCTTGAATTTAAAAGTTTGGACAAATTTGTGTTTCACTTCTCAATTTTGGGCAAATTAATTAATTTCTTTAAAAATAAAGTAATATCTAATTACATGATAATACATTCTCTATATACTTATATTATGTATAAAAAATATATACACTTTAATGAAATGTTATTCAATTTTACATTTCATAAAAGTAAATTTGAAAATTTGATTTCTAACTAGGATGAATGATCTTACTCTTGTGTTTGCCCAAGGGGATTTGAAAAAAAAAAAAAAAGAATTATGGGTTGACCCATGACAAACAAAAGAAACCAAAGGGTTTAAAAAAATATCAAAAAATACAAAGGGCTTTGGAAGAAATACACAAAAATAATTTAATTTAGTTCTGGTGGCTGGGGTTGAGGTTGGGATCCTTGAGGATAAGAGAGAAACAGAGAAATGGCAATTCAACTGAACCACCTCTACGTATCAACTTGGCAGCAATTCCTCCTCACCTCCACAACAAGAAGACCACTTCAAATTAGTGCAGTAATGTCCAGCAATGCGAAACAGCTAATACAGTCGGGTGTGGTCCGGCCTATATCGGCAAAAGAGGCAGCCCCAGCCATGAAGTATGAAGGATTTGTACTCTTGGACATTAGGCCCGACTGGGAAAGAGAAAAAGCACGAGTTTCGGGGTCACTTCATGTACCACTCTTCGTTGAGGACGAAGACTATAGTCCCATTACTCTTTTGAAGAAGTGGGTTCATTTTGGGTACATTGGGTTATGGACTGGCCAAAATTTCACTATGCTTAATCCTAATTTTGTTCGGCAGGTGGAGCAAGCAGTTCCTGATAAGGATACTAAGCTTCTTGTAGCATGTGGTGAAGGGCTGAGGTAAGGATATTAATTATTTGTTTAAAAACAACTACTTTTGGTACATTGGTTTTGAGATTGATATTTGCTTGGTGTGGGTGATAATATAATAGGTCGATGATGGCAGCTTCCAAGTTACATGAAGGTGGATACAAGAACTTGGGCTGGTTAGCAGGAGGGTTTAATCGAGCTGCTGAAGATGATTTCCCTCAAGTTGAAGGGAAAGAAAAACCGCAATATGCTACAATTGGGGGTTTATCGTTCTACTTTCTAAAATTGCTGTTGCTTTTCCAAGGCGCGCGTAAGAGTAGTTGATTGACTCTTCCGAGGGTAATTTGGATAGCCTATGTTTTAAATTAATTTTGTTGTTGGGCAACCATGAACACGTTCTCATGTAATGTATGTTTAACTTAGAGAAAGCCAACAGAAGAAAATTTTCAGATCCCAAGTTAAGAATTTCCGGTACCTGAGGCCACGCAACCAAACTGCCTCTTTCTCGCAACCTATACAAACTACGTACGCTTGTTCTGTATATATAAAAACTTGCATCAATTTCTATCACAGAATGTCATGCCATCAATCCTCTAACTTTAATTATAATACAAAATTTTAAATTGTATTTAGATTAAAATATATTGTATGGAAAATATTACGGTGGTATAATCTCATCCATTAAAATAAATATTATTTAAAATGACTTCAATCTTAAATTAGTTGATAGCATTCAAATTCTTAATCAAATGCTTCCGAGTTCTATATAAAATAAAAACAAAATTAAAAATGAAACAATTTGTCCACTCTCAGTTTTTCTAGGTGCACTCTTCTGGTCCGTACAAAAAAGCCAACAGCCAATCGGTTTTCAAACATGGACTGATGGAAGTGATAAAAAGTGGAGCGTCAATAGAAATTATGACCCTGGTAGCCTGAGCGCGCTGTTCCTTTCACGTCTACATGTGAATCTTCTTTCTTCTTCTTCTTATTCGATACCATCTCCATGTCTCATGTCTCATATCTCAATTTAACTCCAATCAACTTACTCAGATCACTAATTTTCCATGGAAATGGCTTCGAGTCCGCGAACCGTAGAGGAGATCTTCAAAGATTACTGTTCCAGACGAGCTGGCGTTGTTCGTGCTTTAACTTACGGTAACTCCAGTCTCTACTTTCTCTCTCTAGATTTTCTCTCTATTTATGTATGTTTGCTTCGTGGCGTAATCTTCTTCCTTTGTAATTTTCTCAGATGTCGATGAATTATACGGGCTTTGTGATCCAGGTTATGTGCCATTGTAGATCGGAGTTCCTTCTTTGTTTCATTAAAATTTAAATTTTCTTCTCAATTTATTATGTTATATTTGATCAAATTTTGATTTTTTTTTTTTTAAGTTTGGAGCCAGTTTTATTTTTTGCATTTCCCTCTTTTTAATTTGCTGGCTTGAAAACAGAGATAATTTTTACTTGAATTTTACGAAAATAATTTCCATATTGCAGAAAGTTTGTCAAATCAGAGAACCGTCTTAAAGAGAGTACTAGTTACCAAATTTATTATACTACTTTTTAAATTAAATATTGGGGGCTTTGGTTTTAGACAAGGAGAACCTATGCCTCTACGGACATTCGAATGAGTCATGGGAAGTGACTCTGCCAGCTGAGGAAGTTCCACCGGAGCTTCCGGAGCCGGCACTTGGGATTAATTTTGCAAGAGATGGAATGAACCGCAGGGATTGGCTATCTCTCGTTGCTGTGCATACTGATTCGTGGTTGATTTCTGTGGCTTTCTATCTTGGAGCTCGTCTTAACCGCAATGAGAGGTACATTATCGCCTTGCCCATTTGCTGCTACGTGCATTTGAATTATTATTGTTTTAACTTTATGTAATCGCTGACAACTAGCTGCTAGTGTTAACATTCCCTGGTAGCGTAGTATTCCTTGAATATTTGGGGATTTGAATTATCATTGTCGAACTAATGAGTTTTAAAATTCTAATGAATTTACAAAAAATAATAATAATAATAATTCAAATCTAAAATCCAGATGATAATATTATATAAGCAAAATAAATCCTAAATCCAAATTAAAAGATCATGATTTAATATTCTCCCAAATTTTATAATTTCTTCTTATTTTTTCTTATTTAGGTTTAGATTAATCTCATTGTGTAATTACTTTTCTATAGTTTTAATATTAAATTTTCATCAAACAAAAAATATTTAAAATAGAGCAGTAGGTTTCAATGATCATGAAATTTAGGATTAGATTATGAAACAAAAATGTAAAATAAGGTATGAATTTATTTAAAAATTATGTTATTATTTCTAAATACATTCATACTTTATAGTTTAATCTTTGGAGCTTTCATTTTATTTAATTTTAAGAGATTATCGGGCTTGAATTATTATTAATCTATAAGCTTTATTGATTTCTAATCGAGATGTAAATATCATTGGATACTATTGTTCTTCTACATATTTGTAGGTCTACTTAATGTTTTTATACTATGCTTCTAAAATGGGTTTTATGTGAATGCATTCAAATATGAAATTTGTCATTCCAAAAGAAAAAAATTAAGGCATCCAAGTGCATTTCTATTGCATTAAAAAATTATAAATTATATGTATCAGAATCTATTAAAATTTACTTAAAATTACTATGTGAGATAAATTTACAATAATAGGAAAAAAATGTCATTTAGATTAGATGAATTCAGAAATTCATGAATTCCATCATTGCAAGTATTCTAATACACATTTTATTATTTTTTCCTTTAAAAGAGTACTATTATAAATTTTAAATAATTTGACACTAATTTATAGTTAAAATATAATGAAAATTCCAAACTAATATGATATCAGTTGATATAAAAAATTTGAAGTCAAATTAAGATATATATATAAAAAATTCATCAATACATAATTAAAAATTTTATATATACATTAAATATTTATTGGACAATGTTCAACAAAAATGTTTCCAACCTAGTGGTTTCTTTATCCAGTCACATGTAAAAAGACCTAGGTTTGAGTCATTCCATCCTCAATAATTGGTTTTGGTCATCGGTATGGGTTTTAAATCAGAGCTTTTGGTGTAGTTTGTAATGCCATTTGACTTGTTTTGTTTGATTTTTTAGTGGTGTGTGGAAGATTTTGATTTGTTCAAACTCAGTTAAGGAAGATTGGAGTGAGTTCATTAACAAGAGAAGGTTCATTAGTCTTTTTTCTCTTCTGATTATGCGTATAACTTGATGCCAAGGTTTTTCCTTTCTTCCTGTTGATTAATAAGACCTATTCTTTTATTTGTTTGGTTAGTTTCTAATATGATCTGTTTATGAAGCCTGTTGCTGGAGGTTGGGAAGATTACTTATATTAATTATGCCAATCTTCTCCTGTCGTTCATTTTTTTTACCTCAATAATGAAGTCATCTTAGAACACATGTTAAGGCCTTTAACAAACAAAATTTGATTAATGGGTTAACCATCTTTTACACAATGCAATATCATTCCATAATATGTTGTACCTTCCTTTACTTCTTCCCCTTTAGCTGTGATGTCTGTGATCTGACAATAATATCACATTTGGACTACAAAAGGGGGAAAAGAAAAAGGCTTTGCAGTAACTCAGACCAAAGAGTGAGCCTGAGTTCACTACATGACAATTTTATAGTATGCAGATTCTATGTGACAGTGGTTGTGCACTTTAGCTTGAGATATGCCTCTTTCTGTTGAGTGATAAGTCCACACTGGACCATCAGAGATTAAGAATTGGCTGTCCAACTTTACTGATTTCTGTTGTAGTTTGGCTTTGTGTTATGCATGTACTCTGATACATCTGTTTGCATTTTGAAGGTTATATTAGGATTCTTATTTTATTTTCTATTAATTTTAGAGAATGGCATTGTTTAGTACTCTTGACAGTGCAACTTGACAGGAAACGTCTATTTAGCATGATCAATGATCTGCCCACTGTCTTTGAAGAAGTTACAGAAAGAAAGCCTATAAAAGATAAACTTAGTGTGGATAGCGGTAGCAAGTCTCGGGCCAGCACAAAGGTTTGAGGGATTGAACTTAGTCTAGAATCTCTGAAGTTTTCCAGATTCAGTCTGGTTACATGCATTCTTTGTTTACTTGAGGCATATAACATAGTTGTTTTGTTCTGATGTTCTGTAAATAATTACTCATTGGGGATAATTGAGGATTTGTAAGGGAATTTAAGAGCTCTTTTGATTTATGATTAAATAGTAATTTTCAAAACTAAGATCCAAAAATCAGTGTTGTATTGCCGTAGTTTCAATGCCTATAAAAGTCTTAATTTAATATTTAAAAAAAGAACTTCTCAGATTTAATAACTATGGAGGAAAAAGAAAGTTGGGAGCATCTTTGAAACCAAAAATTGTTTTTGAAACATTAACTATTCATTTGTTCTTAAATTTCTTGTTTCCTTTGTTTTTAAAAATAAAGAATTGTATTTAATATTCTAAACCAGTCAGCCACATGGTTCCATATATTGGCTTTCTATTACAATGTTAGAACTTAATGCATCCTTATTTTTGTATCCATTCATTTGGTTCATCATCTATGCAGAGATCAAGTGATGGCCATATTAAAAGCATCCCTAAGCTTGCACATGAGGGTTATGAGGATGAGGAAGATGAACATAGTGAAACCCTATGTGGGAGCTGTGGTGGAAATTACAACGCAGATGAGTTTTGGATTGCCTGTGACATCTGTGAGAGGTGGTTCCATGGAAAGTGTGTGAAAATAACAACTGCTAAGGCTGAGAATATTGAGCAGTATAAATGTCCATCTTGCAGCATGAAGAGGGGCAGGCAGTAGCATCACTAAACTCAAGGTACAAGTGGAGGGAGGGGTTTGAATAGCGTTCATTCAGTGGCTGACAGTATAGAAAGGTCTCTTCAGAAGTTAAAAAGCCATGTAATGAATTTGTTCTGATGTTGGTATATATCAGATGCTTTGAAGGGTTTCCCTGCTGAATTCTTGCTTGTATGTTAAACTTATATATAGTAGAAGTTGCTGTTTTATGACAGTGCTCAGTAAGATCTGCAGGTTTGGTTTCTATGCCCTATTTCTTAATGATTCTGTTGTCAGGGTGACTCTAGGAGAGATTAAGTCCTGTTGATGTTATCAACAGTTTCTGAATCAGGACTTCATTGCATGAAAGAGCTACTATAAGAGAACTTTATTATGTTGCCATGTTCAATCACCCTGCTCTTGACAGTCATGCATTTTATTTTATTTTATTTTACTTTCAGGATTCCCAAATAGGTCAACCTTTTGAACTGCTGGTGAATCCATGGGCAGGTAAGTTTCAAAATGAAATGCCTCATGGCTGCCTCTAGCTATCTTTAAAGCAATGTTTCTACAACACAGTTTTCATCGACAAATTAGAATTGATTTGGGGAACAGTTGACTATGGACAGATGCTTATTTTTGTCATATGAGGCCTGAAATTTGATTTTCTGGAGAAGTAAAAACTAGGTATTTGATATGATTTGGAGTCTGGGAAAACTTGGTTAATTCCAACAGTTAACTGACATAGTTTGGCATCTTATCCTATCAAAATTTCTTAGTGCTCATCGCCATATTGTGTTTACAACTGTGTTTGGCTGGGTTATCGGGGTTGTCTTATAATCCTTTGAGCAAGGAAACCATATCGCTCATGCGGTGCCTCAGCCTCTCTATCCCCTAATTCTAATTCTGAAATGGGTTCCAGTCGCTCAGATGGTTCTGGCAAAAAACTATTGCACTGGACACAAGAGCTTCATTATCGATTCGAGGAAGCTGTTAATCAGCTTGGTGGCCCTGAGTGTGAATCTGATCATCCCTTTGATATACATTGCATCTAATACACCCAAGGGAATCTTGAAGGCTATGGGCATTGATGGACTGACCATCTACCATGTCAAAAGTCACTTGCAGGTACTCCTCTTTTCCTAAACATTCTTATAAAAATAATTAATTTCTTGTAATTAAACTTGTTCATCTCATTAGTTAACATTCTTCTTTCAGAAGTATAGGATCTCAAAATTTATACCAGAATCAACTAGTAGTAAGTTACAACTGAATCCATTGATAAACAAATAAATTAATTTATCATGTTTTGTATACTAAATGTATGTATGTACAACTTGCAGGAGGCAAGTTTGAGAGTAGAAATATTTCAGAGATACTGCCTAATTTTGGTGCAACATCGTGACTCTCACCTGGACTTTGAATGTACCACTCTTCAACTTCCTTAACTGCACATTAACATGAATATTGGTGTGAACAATGCAGTGCAGCTCAACTCATTGAAGCCTTACTAATGCAAATGGAAGTACAAAGGTGACTAATGATCAACTTCAGGTTTCAGGTTTTTTTTTTTTTTTTTAAATTTCAGCTGCTACTTGACTTAAAGAATAATAATTATGCTGATTAACATTGTGATTTGGGTTTACAATCACAATAAAGGTTCAAAGGAGTTTGAAGCTTAAAACTGAAGCTCAAGTAAGGTTCCTCGATAGAATTGCAGAAGAACATAGAAACCGACCTGGAAAGCTAAATTATTCTCCCAGATCGACATCATTGCCATCTCTCTATGAGGACTACTCTGATTCAAATGCAAAGGATTTCGATTCTGATTCTGAAGTGGACAAAAATGAAGCAATTCAAGCTATGAAGAGGGCGAGGGTTGATGTTGATGTTGGTAATTTCTTCCCACAAAAGTTCATGTTTGCGTCACTCAACAAAGACATGCAACCAAAAACTTCATATCCTCCCTGGAATATGCCACCTTGCTCCTCACCTTTAGTGTCCAGCTTTTTATAGAATAATACTTTTTTTTTTTTTTTCTAAATAATAAGTTTCAGAATTGATAGAGATATTTTCAGTTGCTCCCTGATTACAACTCTCCTTTTCAGACCGTGGAAGTTATCTATCAAATCATCTTTTGGGATGATTATATTCTATATAAATAAGATAAATAAGATGAAACTATTATGTGATTTAAATACTTGTTAGTTCATAATTATGAATGACTAAGAGTGATCAGATTCATATGGGCTATTATGATATGTTTTCAGTTGAGTACTTTCAGCATGCATGCGTACAATGAACGCTGAGTTTTTTCTTTAAGAAAAGTAATGTATACATCTCGTGTTACAGTTATTATAATCCTTCAATTTTAGCTATAACTCTGCTTTTTGTGAATAAATACTAGAATATATGGTGTTTGTGTGACAAAGTGCAGGAGATCAAACGCAAATTTTATTTTCGGTTTAGGAAAATTTATAAGAAGCTGTGTCAGAAGAAATTTCGAATATGAAATGTTGATGGGTCAGTTCAGACAAATGGGCTCTAGTTCTAAGTCCAATAATAAAAATTGGGTTATTGGACCTATAGTCATAACAAAGCAAGAGATTTTTGTTTTGTCTTTTTCTTATTCATCAATATTACCAATCATACTGCTATTGGCTTTTAATTATTTTCTAAAGAAATCCTAAATGAATTTGAAAAAGTAAAAAATAGATGAGATATGAATACAATCTATAAGCCTAGTGTAAAATTAGAAACAGCTCGTCTTGAAAATATATAAATATATGAATATATATATATATATATATATATATATATATATATATAGAGAGAGAGAGAGAGAGAGAGAGAGAGAATCTAGAAGTTAATCTTAAAGGGAAGAAAAGTGTTGAATACATGAGTTTATAGGCTTATTATTTATAATCAAAATTTTCTGCTTGATATGAAAAAGTCAAGACATTGATAATTGATGTTTGTTGACGAATGAATTAAACATAAAGAACATGTGGTATAGAGATAAAACATTATAAATGGTTGTTCAAATTGTAGTGAAAAGGAAAGGGCAAGGCAATGGACGGTGTCTTATCATTGAGAAGAAGGGAAGAGACGTACAGGTTGAAAGTGGCGTGGGAGGAACTGGTCATATTTTAAGCTTTAGAAAATGAAAGGGATGGCGCGTTTTGATTATTTTTTTAATTTTTTGACTGATTCAACTCAACGCATGTTTAATATTGTTACTTGCCAACCACAATTCAGCACTCAGTTTCAAATTCTTTGACAAATAACCATTTCTTCATTAAACTTTAAATAAACGTGTGCAATATTAGCAACGTTTTAACATAATCTTTTCCTTTCTTCTCTTCCAATCAATCCCGATGCAGTTACAGGAAATTGCCTTATCCAATCTAAACCAAAGTTTGTACGTATTTTTTATTTATCACATGAATTAATAACGTAACCATTAACTGTATTTAGAAATTAGCAAGAATTGTAATTTGTAAACACATTTTATTCACATATATATATAGAAGAATGTGCATACATACATCATTAAACTTGAAAAAATCATTATTTCTTCCGACCCAAGTGACACGCATTCAATTCATGGTGGGTCTCCATCTCAACTCCTATATTTGAATTCAGGAATTTCGGATTTGACCGCCACTACTATTATAAGAAACTTGATAAAGCATTGGATGACCACCATTTTTGACTGCTTTATACGACAATTTAATATATAGATTACTTATTAAAAATATTTTTTTGATTTGGGTATTAATTTAGGCTTGTTTATATTAGATACTAATTATATATATATATATATATATATATATATATATATATATATATATATATATTTATTTATTTATTTATTTATTTATTTATTTATTTTTACAGGCATATAATTATGAGAAAAGTTTATTCATGGATTGGAATAAGCTAAAACAGGTAGACATGATGAGTGTTAAAGGTTACATCATTCAATCAGGCATCATATATATAATTGAACAAACTTCTCGTTTATATATGGAACAAGCTTCACCATACAAAATATTATTACTGAAATTCAATATTTATTTAATTTCCTCTCAAGTGGAACAAGATGAGCATGTAAACCAAAAGCAAAAGGGAAATGAAAGTTACATGATATGGGATTCATGTGCTCATCATTTCCTCAAGTTTTCAATGTAAACTCACAATAATTTCATGATGGTTACTAACTTTTTTGAGGTGTGTATATATATATATATAAGTTGATGATGATTATGATCATCTGTTGGATTTTAAGGAATCAACTTGTGCCTTGCCACATGGACCTTTCGTCCGTATATAAAGTCTATATTCATTAAAAGTCATCGCTTGATAAAAGGGTGGTCGGTTTTCTGTCACCAACTCCTTCATCGGTTGAATCAATTTATCACTCTTTGGATTATAGAAGAAAGCCAATGACACACGTTCTTTCCCTGAATTCACAATCACTCGGTGCTCCACGCTCTTGTAAATTGCATTGCTAAGCACCTGTATACATGGATTGACAGCACTTAGTATAGTATATATTATAATACTAATACTTAATATTCATACAGATCTATCATTCGGTTGGAATATATACCTGAATTTGATCTCCAATGTTGACAATGAAGGCATTAGAAACGGGCTTAACTGTGATCCAGTTATCGTCTTTTCGGACTTGAAGTCCTGCAACGTTTTCATCAGGCAAGAGAAGGGTCATGCCACCGGGGTCTGAGTGTGGAGAGAGACCAAGAGTAAGGTCCGGCTGTGGACATTTTGGGTAAAAGTTGACCCTTAAACATCCACCAATTTCCTCTCCACCAAATGCATTTTGAAGTTCATCTCCTTCCAGTCCAAGATTTACAGATAGAACCTTCATTAGTATTCCACATAATTTTACCACTTCATCTCCATATTCAGCTACGAATTCCCTGCATTAATTATTAGTTAATTAATTAATTTTACATATAAAAAAAATTGTCTAAACACTATAAGCTAGCTAGCTTATTATTGCACAATAAACACGTGACTAATAAAACACCCTTTTCCTGTAGTTCCTTTTTTTGATTGAGACAAAAAGGAAAGTCTTCAACAACTTTTTCTAATTAGGTAGCGTTGAGTTAGCAAATAACCATATGAGCTGGTTTCTTAATTATTTTCATAGATTCCTTTTCTTTTGTTATAATTAGGGAAAGATTCAATTAATGTGACAATTTTTAATTTTTAAAGTTTGACTTATCGGGAGTGATTCTTCTCTCTTGTCTCTTCTAGATGTAGTGCTGATTGTGAAGGTCCAAAAATGAAAATCGGTAAAAAAAATACTTAGGGAAATTTGAACACAAATTATATATTCTTAAATATCCCAACCTGTCTTTGACAATTTGGAAATTGCATGTGTTTTGTATGCTACTTTGATCGATATCATGAATATTTTTGCTACGGTAAATGGGGTATTGAAAATAGATTTTATGATCACTATTGACTATAGAGAAAACAATGTTCATACTTATTGTGATGTACGTTAAAAACAATTTAAGAAGAAGATTTGAAGGATAAAGAAGTAGCATAGCAGATGGACGATGCATGTTTGTATCATGCAGTAAAAGTAGGATACAAACTAACCTGCAGGAAGTTGGCAGCTTAGGCCAATTGCTGGGGTTTCTGAGGTTCATAGGCATAAAATTAAGAAAGAAATAATCACTCCAATCAAGTTTAGCTCCTTTTTCAACTCCCAAACGACTCCCATAACCCTCATAAGTATCAGGCGAGTTGGCGTATTCTTGCTTAATCTCAAGCGGGAGTTTGAAGAATTCACGCCACACCTCTCGCATGTTTTTCATAAGCTCATGGCTAACTCCATGGTTAACAATTTGAAAGAAACCCCAGTCACGACATGCGCTTGAGATGCGACTTAGAGTGTCGTTACGGAGGGTTTGGTCGTCACTGAATATGTTTTGGAGATCAATGACGGGAATGTTGACATAAGGATCAAACTCTGTAGTGTTCACTATAGGCCTGTGAAGGATGGGTTTGATGTATTTCTCTGGAATTGAAGTTATGCCACTTTCAGATAAAGATTGGACTCTAACAACAGGTTCAGGCCAACTCTGAATGCAGCTCATTTTGTGGTAATGAAAACACAAAGAGTAAGAAATAGATACAAGGAAGCGGTTGTTTTGTGAGTATGTTGAAGTGGGATTGAAACGTTTATATAAGGATGCAATGAGGTTTAATTTCGGCGCCGTGAAGAAATTGATTTGCTTATATTTATCACACATAAAATTAATAAAAAGAAAAGAGAAAACTTGATTTGGATGAATTTTGTCTCCCTACCTCAAAGGGTTTAAGTAGGCAGAGACTCACCAATCACACAATCACCCAACCTGGTTGGCTACTTTCTTCAGTGACACAAGTGAGTGGCATTTTACTGGGCACTTAAGCTTTAGTTGACTACACTTGGCCAATCCGAACTAAAAAGAAAAGAAAAAAGAGTTGGGTTATATCCTCGTGCCTTTTGAGGGACAACGTGTATATTAATAATAAAAATTAGCTAGGTTTAAATTTAATCGCTCCCTGATTGCATTAATTGAAAGAGGGTATCTGTCTTATGTATCTTATTATGAACTTACTTAAAAAGAAAATTGTATTGTGAGAATCCCCGTAATGGAATGGATGACATATGAATTCTTACTGATTACAGGGATCGAAGCAGTAGTAAGTATGTAGCTTTGGTCCATATATATATATAGAGCTCAACTTTTTATAGTTAATTGATGAGTTGTCCTTGGAGACAAACTTTGCCACCAATATTAATTTTTAGTATATATTAATTATTAAGATGATGAGTTCACTGTACATAATCTAAATCATATTAATTATTGTTAACAAGTCGATGGTAAACTATAATTTCTCAATTATGAACAGAAAGGGGAATATCCCTCCTTATATAATTAATTGAATGAGAATATTACAGATTTCCTTAAAAAGAAAGAACGGTAATTATGCCGACATGTTTATGAATGAACATGAACCATCACATATTTACAAAAGTTAAAGACTAAGAGGATCATCCTTATCACCTTGTAAGTTGCTCTATAACTGGCCGACATAAGCCATTATTGGAGGAACAATTTTTACTGGTATTCTTCTTATTTTTCATGAAAAGATGTTGAATTTTTGTTTTCCTTTACGAGAGGATATCAAAATTATACATATTTGTACGCAATATGTTAACACTTAAAAGCATTTTCTGAAGGGATTTATAATTCTACGCCTAAACCTCTACTTAAAACTCAAAATATAACATGCATGGATGATGGATCTCAAATTAATGGATTTAGTATTTGAACAAGACATAAGAGAGAGATTCCGTGGGCAGATTCTGGTTATTGTGTTTAAACACACGTGAAGGTGATGATGATAATAAAAGGGGAGTGCTCTCCAGATTTATAACAAGTTTACCACGTGCAAGAATGGAGTCGGTCACTGGAAGGCCCTCGTGCTTCACGCTTTGTCCACAATCCTTTTTTGCAACGACAATTTTACAGTTACAGGTTTACACCAAATCCACGCATTTTTCAGATATTTAAAGTGATTTTATTTCACCCAAATCTAGTTAATAGTTCAAAATCAACTTATGATTTTTTTAATTTCATCTTAGAGCACATTTAATTTTTACAAGAATATTGTGGATATTATATTATTAATAAATCATAGTTTCAATGTGGGGACCTGTTTTTTGATAGACTATGGCAAGTGGGGTTTGGCATTTACTATTCTATTCTTTTCTTCTTCTAAAACTCTCTTTTGACTCCTCAACAGCACTTTAATTGCTGTGACCTACCCTTCATTTGTTATTGAATGAGGCAATTATATATACGTCCAGTGCAGTAAGATATATAACATCTTTCAAAACATCTAAGGTATTTGAGGTTGATACGAAATTTAGAATCTCATGTACAAGTAGCAGATATATTGCTTCTTTTTCACTTGTTTTTTATTCTCCCTATGTTTTATTCACTTTGAGGAAATTACATGGAGATATGTAAAGATACCTTCGTGCAGGTGCAAGTGGTGCGTACAAGTAGTAGAAATAAAGCTAAATTCTTTTATGTTTTCCTGTCCACTCCTGCTTTCCATGCCAAGTTAACTTGTAAAATGCTAAAAGGTACAGGATTTTCAAATTCACCCAAGTTTTGGCTTAGCCTGCTGTAGTAAACAAATTCAATGATTAAAATGTTGAGTGCAACTAGCACTACCATATAATTAGTGTGAAACCAAATTTAATCAAAGTTGTACTTTTTAGAGACAATTAGGGGTGTCAAAAGTAGCAGATCATTATCACATCGATGCTGATGCTGAATCCATGTGAAAGCACATGACAAGGGAGCCCCATTATTGAGGTAAAATCAGCAGAAATAGTATAGCCCAGACATACATTTACATTTACTTTTGATTTCTTCCTTTGAAGATGAAGCAGCATACATGTGAATATCAAGTCTCAATAGGCCACAACATGTAGAAACAAGGTTCGGTATCCAAAGAAAATCTTTATGTTGCTTTAGCTTGGGACCATTTAGCACAAAGAGCATCAAACAAACATGTAGACTTAGGCTACAGCTTTATGGATCACTTGCGCTGATAAATCATGTGTTGTGATTGCGTACTAAAAACTAATACTTGTTTAGTTTTATTCTTCGACTCTTTTGACACTCACAAAAAGCCATTCCCTCGTGATTTGTGACAACAATTATTCTAACAAGTGAAGTTACAACCTTTCTCACCACAAAAGTCTCTGTCGACAGAATGTGAACAAGTTTTACAAGTAATCTCTATATCAGTAGTGCACTTACTGGTGTTATCTTTTGACCAGTTCAAAGCTGCAGCCCAAGACAGAGGAAGATAGCACAGCAAATTGGTATCAAATTCATGTAATTAATTACCTATATTCTTTCTTTTCATGGTCGTGCAAATATTAACGGAGTAATATTATGTCTACTGATAATGACTACTAATTTTAATTATCAATCATAATGTGTTATCGTATAATTGAGTATTATATTATACTTAATTCAATATTATGAATAATATATAGGCGTATTATCATTGATATTTATTATAAATATACTTAGTTTTATTAGTATTGATATAACGGACACATGCGCATACAAATTGTTTTTGGGTAAGTGTACTCATGACAATTGTACTTCAAGTAGTGTCAAGTTGTCATATGGTAGATATAGGATAATGCATCTAGCATTTCAGTTAACACGCCATTAGAAGCATATAGATAACTTACACCGTCTAGATGGGTGTCACCATACAACCTTAGGAAAATCTCATGTCAACAAAGTATGAGAGAAATATTGGGTATGTATAGACATATCATATTGTTTAGAGATGCTTACAGATTATTAGTTAAATAGTTTGTAAGCTTCTAAACTATTAAGACACATTTTATGTTGCAAAATCCAAAATCAAAATTATGATAGATTGTATGTTTAAAATAGATAATATTTTATCATTTAATTAAACTATCGAACCAGGATATTACATGTAAGCTGATACCCCAAAATAGAGGAGATATTGGAATAGTAAGAAGGGAAAATAGGATTGGATTTGGGTTAAACTAAGCTCAAACATAGTCTAACTTAAGTTTGACTTAGATCCATAATGGTTAACTTGAGCTCAAACTTGTTCAAGTTGGCTAGACATGTTGTTGGAGAGTCTTCACTAAGGTTTCGTGCATAACTCAAATCGAACTACTGAGCTCTTTTAATGACACATTAATTGTAAAGTGATGACTCTATACCCAACCTTCTTTAACATATGTTAATTTTAATTATACACATATCACCCTAATTAAACGAACTTGTAAATTTAACAAAATCTCCAGGCACACCACGTTTCTCCAAATGATGGCAACACCCTCACCACTCATGGTCATAGAAAACCAAAAGGCAGACAAAGATCATGGGATGTTTTTCTTTTTTTCGATCTTGGGTTTTCAGTCTTTCTTAAAGCTGATTCAAGAAACCACTCTCTTAATTCAACTCTGAGTATCCTGGATAACATTTTAGATTCACTTACCCACAAAAAAACAATAACACTTTTTGCAATTGCTCCTTCAAAACTCATTGTAAAATAGATGTAAATGCAAAGCAATGGATGTAGGTTTAATTTGCCCGAGTAGTCAAACCATTTTAAACACTCTCTCTTGTATTATTGTTTTAATATATGTCATTTTCAAATAGATATTTGACGTTCTGATGTGACTATTCTTCTGACTTAATATATTAAAATTGTATTGGTACAAATTCTCTTTATCAGCACAAATTGATACTTTTCAATCAAGTTAATTAATTAAGGCTAGGGAAAGGTAGCTGAATTGTGAAGTTTCTGCCTTGATACCAAACCCACAAGAAAGAAAAAGATGGGTTACAGTGATATGAGTTGTGATTTAGAAATGTAAAAGGGTAGTATGAATTGCGGATAATGATGACGATGATTGAAGATTAGGTGGATATGGGCGGACAGCAAGCGGCCAACCAAAATAGACATAATATCTTTGGAAGACTCTGGTTAAATAGCATACTGCGGCACGTTGTGAAATTGTATTTGTTGTACGTGGTAGATGATTATAAGGATGATTTATTTGGTCCCAATTGCCCAGTCTCCAACTCTCCATGACAGTGATTGAAATTAACCTGGGCAGCGCCTAACAAGACACTGACGCCTAAGAAATTCTCAAGAATCTACGGCCGTTGCCCTAATAATTCATTTATAAATATTCAATTTAATATTCTTGAACATGTGTTATGAGCCGATTTGAAACAGGCCGGCCTGAACCTTCCATCTTACCCCTCCTACAAATACAATACTTAATTTTGTTAGACTAGGCAGGCAACTAGCTCAATAGCAATTACCTTCTTTTGAATGCGAATATAACCAACAAAATCGAACATTATAACAATGGATCTCAAGGAACTGTGTGGACCAAAGGGGAATTAGTCTATCTAGCACACTTGATCTACCAAACAATTGTCAACAACAAATTCCCAAAATACTACTTTATGCCAATTTATCGGCTTTTTACAAAATCCCTTAGCCAAGTACATTGCAAATTGGTATTAAAGAGCGAAGGTTAAAAAACTAATTAGAAAGTGAAATGATTTCTCTCTTTGAAGGTCAAGAACGAATTCTTAAAAAAATGCAACAGATATTCTCATATATGAATACTTGATTTTGATCAATTTTCAAGTTATATATTGTGTTAGTGAACACAATGAAAGGTCTCATAACGAAAGTAAAAAAGACAAATCAGGATACATTTGAAGTTTTTTAACCTTTTTAAAATAATAAAACTATATTTTCCGTGTAGATTATATTGTTGAACAGCTTATATAGTTGAACAGCTTTCAAGTTTCATTGAACTCTAGAAGACGAAATGGTCAATTTAGCTTCATTCAAATGCGGAGACAGACAATTGTGGTTCCAAGTTTTAAGCGAAGCCTTCACAGCAGATATGGTCCAACTCTTTCAAAGAATTATCTGAAAGACTTTTAGTAAGAGGGTAAGAGCAAGTAGATCTTTTCCAATGCCCAATCTAGTCCATCTTTATAAGATAACCCTGCAAGGGCCTTGTAATAAAGCTTCAAGGCCCAGAAAAAAAATTGGGAAACAATAGTTATTGTACACGGTGGTGGACATAGACCTACCCACGGTTCATGAATTGACGGTTTCAGTTTGGAACCATCGGTTCACAGTTCAAAAAAATAAGAATCATGAATCGGAACCGTTACAGGATGGTTTGCAATCGGTTTAGAATCGACGGTTCTGGTTCATGACCCCGATTCGAAACCGATATTAAGCTATATGTTCTGATTCATGACCCCGATTTACTTTTTTAATTAATAATTATAATAATTAAGGATAAAAAAATTTTTAAAAAAACTTATACTTAATTTTTCAATTATGTTTTTTACATATCCTCTTGAGATTTGAAAGAATCAAAGTCTACGTAGTTATATTTACTATTTTTTTATAATGAATAAAATAAATTATATAATTAATTATGAAGGATAATAGAAAAAATAATAATAATAGGTGATAAATAAAATTAATATTAACTTTATTTATCACCTATTATTATTACTTTTTCCATTATCCTTCTTAATTAAATTAATATATAAATATAACTACGTAGACTTTGATTCTTTCAAATCTCAAGATGAATAATAATTATGAAATTGTATAATAGAAAAATAATAAAATTAAATTATAGAAATTAAAATTAGAATTAATAAAAACAAAGAGAGAATTTAATTAAATTTGAGATAATTTGATTGAAGGATTGAGGGAGTATTAAGAATGGAGAGAATGAGAAATGAGAAAGCTGGAAGATTGAATAATATTTATAAGTAAAATTTTATATTAAAGAATTAAAAAAATATAGTCAAACAGTAGCCAAGTTTAAAACATTTGCAAGGACCCGGTCCCTACAAATGTTTTAAAGCAAACGCATTTGCTTTGTCGGTTCATGTAATTTTTTTTAAATTTAAAAAATAAAAAAACCGTTTTATGAATTT
Source organism: Mangifera indica (assembly GCF_011075055.1). Taxonomy (NCBI): domain Eukaryota; kingdom Viridiplantae; phylum Streptophyta; class Magnoliopsida; order Sapindales; family Anacardiaceae; genus Mangifera; species Mangifera indica. Next base: position 47,878 of record NC_058137.1, read on the forward strand.
TTTGAACTGTTGGTTCATGAACTGACGATTCAACGGTTCAAAAATATTAAAACTAGAACCGAACCGTCAAAATCTGGTTTTGGTTCCAATTTTGACCGGGCCGATTTTGGTCCTGTTCATGGGCCAAATCGGCCCGTGGCCAGGACTAAGTGGACATGTTTCATCCCATCACCTATCCCCTATAGGAAAATAGTGGGAAAATTTCCCATCACTATCGATGTCTTAATTTTTATTCTTATTACGAATATTCAATTTTACCATTACTTAGAAGGCCAAAAGGCTTATTTCCACCTAAGATATAGTGAAATCTCAAACTTACACCTTTCAACTTTTAAAAACCTAAACATCCACCTATCACTTAAAATCTATTAAACTTTTCTGTTAAAATTAAGAATAAAACCGTTATTTTATTAATAATATTAAAAAATTATAATTTTATCTCATTTCTCTCCCTAAGTTTTGAAAACTAACACTTCACCTATATCTAAACATTTTAAGTTTTAAAAAGTGACTATTTCCTCTCACACCTAGGTTTTTTTCTTGTCCCCTCTCTAGTCACCATTCTATCACCGACGACTTCCTATTCATGCCCTCATCGTAGGAATCTTTCAATTAGTCACCTTGGAAGTCTGTGCGACAAAGAAACAACGAAGAGAAGAGACTCTTCATCGTCTCTTCGTCTTGGAAGAAACAGAGATGATTCATTTCTGTCTCTTTTGAGATGAAGAGATTGACGAAAAGACGACATCTCTTCATTGTCTCTTCATCGGACAACTTTCCATGAAAGTCGACCGAACAATTCTGAAGGTGAAGGTAGGAAGAGGAAGTGTCAATGATGGAGTGGTGGTTAGAGATGAGAGAAAAGAAAAACTTAGATGTGAGGGGGAAATAGTTACTTTTTAAATTTTGAAATGTTTAGGTATGAGTGAGTTATTAGTTTTCAAAACCTGGGAGAGGAAATAAGATAAAATTATAATTTTTTTAATATTACTAATAAAATAACGGTATTATTTTTTACTCTAACAGAAAAGTTTAACAAATTTTGAGTGATGAATGAGTGTTTAAGTTTTTAAAAACTGGAAGATATGAGTTTGGGATTTCAATATACACTGGCTGAGAATAAGTCTTCTGGCCTACTTAAAATAAAATTTCAGGGGATCTAAATAAGGATGACGACTTTGAGATTGTGCAGAGGTGAAGATGAAGATACTAATATGGTAAATAAAATTGGTTTGGAAGGTGGATCCACGTTTAGCTGGGATAGGCCGAACACAAGCTGTACCTTTTTTTTTTTTTTTAAGGCTTCAAACGATAGTACCTCCCCTTACTATCAATATTCTTCACTTTTTTTTTATAATAGTATTCATTCTACCAAAAAGACTATAATGATATTATATATCAACTCAATCAAGTTTAAACCAATCTTTATTTGAGATTGGCTCAGCTTAAAACCACCTATAACCCTAACTGTCTTGCCCGCCCTATCCCATTGCCCCTGGATACAATTTTTAGTTCTTGCTAAAAATCGATTTCAAAACATGGTTGAGCAAATGACCCATAAAACTAACCATCTACACTCTGTTTTTCAAGTCTGCTAGAAAACACGCCCGTTCTTCACAAAATAAACCCAATATTTTCAAATATACTCACGTTTTAAAGAGGAAAGGTTAAATAGCAAACAGGCATTTAGCAACTGCAGCCTTTGATAATCTTTTACTACACTTTGATTCGTTTTTAAGTAAAAAGCAGGTGAAGACACTAGCCTGACCATATTTTTTGGACAAGAATATACTACAGAACTACATAGTTCAGTTTGCCACTCCCATACTCCGAACAAGAAACAATTATCTGGGGTTGACGCGGTAAAGAAGGGCACAATGACAGCTGGTGAATATCACCGCTGCAAGGTTTTTTTACCCAGATTAATACTTGCAGAGAAAATAAACAAGTTATTCTCGGCCCTCCATCATTCCTGCAAACCGCCAATCAAAAGGATCCCAGATAATCAGGGACCCCAAAAATAATCACAAAAGGAAGTAGTAGGTCCACAATGTATGGGAAGCCTTGGTACTTGAGTCAATTAAATGAACTGAACTCAGCCTACGAATACATACACCCTACTCACTCCCCAAATTTAGAGAACCATCTTTCTGCAACTTCATGCTCAGACTATTGAATCTTCCTCTTGAGTAGTGACGAGAAGCCTTTCTCCAATCGGTTCCAGTTTTCATCATGGCCACAAATTCATCATAGCTTATTCTCCCATCCTGCATTTCAAACATATAGCCATATAAGATACAGATCTGTGAATCAAAATCGCATACAAACACAAAAAAAATTGGCTTTTCACCTTATCTGTGTCTACTTCCTGGAAGATGTCATTTGCAACATCAGTACAGTCATCTGCTCCATCTTCCATCAAGGCATCACGTAGCTCATCTGGCTCAATGAAGCCATTACCATCCTCGTCAAAGTAGGAAAAAGCCTTGTGAAGATGCTCATCATTGGCCATTCTCTGTAGATGGAGAGAAACCGCAACAAATTCACCATAATCAAGTGTTCCTTTCCCATTAGTATCTACCTGTTAGCAAACACATCACACTCAATAGAAAAGCACAAGAAGCCTTTAAAATTTTGATCTATATTGCAAGGAAAAAGTACTATGAAAGGAGCATACAAACAACAGTAACTCTATAATGCAAAGACAAGACTGAAAGCACCAAGTGAGCATATTACTCCATTATGCTCACTAAATGCACAGAATGTTAATTCAAGTAACTTGTTAATTCTTCATTTAACAAAGCAGATACCCTCCATTAAAAAGCATTGCGATTTCTCAAATCACAATGGCACATATTTTCCATGAACAACCACATGGCCCTTTAAATTTAAATTTTGTCCCCTAAAGAGAACAATACTTATAAAGTTGAGATTCCAACTTTATATCTCAACTAATATGACTATTACTGTAATTGCACCATATTATTTGTTGGAATGTAATATTATTTATCACATCATCCAACAATGAATGTGGTGTTGCCACCTCAGCAATCATATCAATTGGGGTAAAAAATATTTTAACTGTAATATTACTGTAAATGGAATAGCTAAGTAGTATTTTCAAGTCTTCACAATATAAAATTGTCACGGGAATAGACATATGCATCAACAATTTATCAATTATTGTTTTCCCAAAAGAAGAGAAAAGCAATAAAATGCTTTCAGGTCCACAGAACAGATCCTAGTCTAATTGTATCATGTAACAGATTGGGTTAATGGTTCTGCATAAGTCAAAGATAACAGATGGGTGGGATCCATAGAAGCACAGAACAAGAAAGATTTAACATGTTGAAGTCTAGTCATCTTAGTCAACTTATCGTGGCTCTTACTGTCAAATATTTGCCCTTTGTTATCAATTAACAGTATCTAATGTCTCACTAAATATGTACACGACAAATTATGTTGGTCCTCTCCAGTAAGACATTAAATGTTAAATAAAACAAAATAGATTTAGACTTTAGAGCATATTTGTTGATATCAGCGTGGTGCCTGTGGAAGGGAATATGTAAAGCAAAAACACACTCACAGCTTCAATAAGCATCTGAACTTCAGATTCTGCAAGCTGGGAACCAAAACTTCTAAGGCCAGATTTCAACTCCTCAATTGAAACAATTCCATCATTATCACTGTCCATCTTCTTGAACATCTCTCTGATGTCTTCGACTTCCTCAACGGACAAGAAATCGGCAATAACCTAAATGATAGGACAATTTACATAACTATTTTGAAAAGAAAAAAAAGGGTCGAAAGGCGAAACCTTAGAAGTCAACCAACCCTGAGAGCTTTTCTTTTGAATCTATTCATCATCGAAAACTGCTTGAGCCTAGACTTGACAACATCTCCAAGAGGAATATTTGGAGCTTTTTTAGCATTTTGGAGCCATGGATGCTCTGTACAGAGAGAGGACAGACGAATTAGGCAACATAAAATCAACACTTATCATGCCTGTTTAAATTTAATAGCAAGCAAATCCTAGGTGTTTATTAACTTACCCATTCTTTCAAGTTTTATAGTGACCAGGATTCAATTACCTATACCTAATACCACGCATAATTTACTGCTTCTAAAGGAAACCATCATCAACATTGAGATCGAAATAAGTATTGGAACATTAACCGATATTACAAATACTGATTTAAGCTTCTAAAGCTAGTCTGCTAAGTGATATTATAATTCAATGCTGATGTAAGGTTTTCAAAATGCTGGAAACTCGTAGATGTGTCGTGATATTATAACAATTTAGTGTTCGAAATTTTTCTCACAGGTCAGAAATGAACCTAGGACAACTTGCCAACACTGCACCACTCTATTACAACAAATTTCAGAGCCCAAGGGCACAATGTAGCATGTAAATTAGCAGAAAGTAATGCAAACTACACCAAACTCCACCCAAAAACTGCAAGAAGAAACAGAATGCATTGATTTACAAAATAGCTATCAACCAAATATAGTGCAAAAGATATGCAAACTACCAAGCACTTGCTTCGCAGTTAGTCGAAGCTTTGGGTCGGGCTCCAACATTTGCCTGACTAGATTCTTGGCACTTTCTGATATATTTGGCCACGGATCCCTTTTAAAGTCTATTAGCCCCCGAAGAATAGCCTGTGCGACCCCTTGTTCAGATTCTGCATGAAAGTGTACTTTAGGTCAATGGAAAACAACATTTTAAATAATAGTAATGAAAATTGCTGCCACAGCCTCCATAAAGAGGCACAAAAAAGAAAAGAGAATAAAGAACATGCTTACCAGCCCAAAATGGAGGAACCCCACACAGCAAAATATAAAGGATAACTCCTGCACTCCATATATCAATTTCTGGTCCATAGTTTCGCTTGAGCACCTCAGGAGCCATGTAATATGGACTCCCAACAATTTCAGAAAACCTCTCACCTGGAAATTGCAACAATTTTAGCAATCACAGCACTCTCACAGAAGAAAATACACATACTCAAGAAGAATGAAATCAAGGGTGTAAAAATTCTAGGTACACGAACATCATGCTAGATACAATATGCCTTTGTGTCAAAATTTAATCTTCCTCAAACAGGCCAATTCCTCCTCTTGCTTCACACAGCCTACCAAATATGTACTTACAATCTAGAGATCACCAAAAGAACAAAAAAGAGAAACTACAAACCAAAGATCCAAACTGATGGCTCTGCATCTGATGTGATGAACTCTGTACAGTGACTAAAAAGATAAAAGTAACCATACTACAATCAGAATTTAACTAGCTCATTCTGCATGTAAAGTTTATTCACAACGTAAATTATGAATATGTCTACAAACCTCAAACTCCTATTGGCGTTTATACCCTTGTACAAAGGTAGAATCATTTAGTTTCACTCAAATTGCTCTGCCAAGCTGGTTTAACTGTTTATCATAGCATATGATAGCCAATGCAAGGACCCGAGTTTATTTCAGCTTATAATAACTCACTTGAGGTTTAACCAATCTAATTATGCACGAAAACTAAATCCCTAACTCTTTGTTACAGAGATCTTCCAGCATCCTTCCTAGAACATACCAAACAGCCACTGGTGAACACTTGAAATCACTATGGTCAACAAGATGATGTCAAAAACATCAAACAATATGTTTCATTATTATCTTTCATTTCTCTGTTCTTCACTATTGTGTACTGTCACAGTATCCTGCTCAATCTTATTAGTACCTGGCAACAACAATCACCCATTTCCCTTTTTTTACCCTGTGACTCTCTAGCTTAATTTTACTAGCCTCAAAGCTAACAGAATTTCAAGTCTCGACCAATACAAAAACATCCAGACTACAACATTTACCATCTTTACAAACAAACAATTAAACACCCTAGAGTTCAAGCGTGTCCACACAACGTAAACACAAGCCAATCCATTGCAGATAAAAATAAAAGTATTAAATTTAAAACCGAGAGCATGTCATGTAGTAATTACATAATTAAAAGACAAAAAACTTATCAAATTGTATAAAAAAGAAAAAAATAAAAACTCACCAGGCTTGAAGAATATGGAGAGTCCAAAATCAATAGCCTTCAAGGGCGAGCTCTCCTTCTTATTAGCGAACAAAAAATTCTCAGGCTTCAAGTCTCTATGAATCACACCATGCTTGTGACATAATTGCACAACCTCCACAATCGTTCTCGTAACCGCCGCTGCCGCTCTTTCCGTATAATGGCCTCTTGCAACAATCCGATCAAAAAGCTCCCCACCCTCACACAACTCCATTACTAAGTGCACCGCATTGTCGTCCTCACACGCCTCCTTCAAGCTCACAATACTCGCATTCTTCGGCAAATGCTTCATTATTGCCACTTCACGCCTCACGTCTTCGATATCAACGGCCGTTCGCAATTTCCGCTTGGATATCGACTTACACGCCAGCAATTCACGCGTTTCACGCTCGATACAGAGGTAAGTGACGCCGAACTCGCCGCGGCCCAGTTCACGGTCCACTAAATACCTCTCTTCGATGTTCTCTTTTGGAACTCCGTGTAACACAGTGATCGGTTGCTTCTTGTTGGCGTGTGAGTCTCTGCGGCTGTGATCGTGACCGGAAAAGTTTGGTTTAACGTCTTCTCTGGCAACGGCTGCCGGAGATCTGCAGCAATTTCCCATTGGCTAGCTGATTTTGTTTGGATCCGGTAGAAACTACAAACCCTAACTAAATTTAGCACGTTAGGGTTTCACATTATAGTGAGAAATGAGTAGAAGAAGATTTGAAGTCGCAGATAGAGAGAGATGCTTTTGAAGAGAGTGAGTGAGTGTTTTGATATTACTATGTAAGTTTTTTATTTAATGATATTTATTTAAATTTACAATTACTTTAGTTTGGAATAATAATTTATAGTGTTGTTTAGGTAGGAGAGTTTGTCGGGTAATCGAGAAGGTTGGAGGGTCGGAACGGGACGGGAAGAAACAAGACAAGCAAGCGGAGAAGATGTTGGGTCTCTTTTCTTTCTAATTGTTATATAACGCGACAGAATGATAACCATTTTCATTAAAATATTGTTTATATTTGAAGGTGGGTTGAATTATTTTCTTCTCTCATTTTCCAGTAAGTCCCAAGCTTTTAAGATTGTTGAAGAAAGCATAAACGAACATTGTAACTAATAAAGAAAGAAGAGAAAGATGCCATTTGTTGCGTCTTTAATCTGCAAAGATTTGAAATTAAGGGAGAGTTGTTGTTTGTTTGGTCTGGTCTTTATTCATCATAACCCAAGTGGGGTTTTCATATGACAGACACGTACACGTACACGTACACGTACACGTACTGTAACAAACGAAGCAATGGGTTCTCTTTTTCTAGTGCTTTGCAATTGCAATTCCTCTCTATGACACCACACGATTAGCAGGTCCAATTTGACTGTGACATGACCCAAAATACCTTTAATGTGAAGATTTGTGTTTGAAATTATTAATAAACTAAGCAACAAGGGCTTGCAAAGACTGTAATGCAATGCAAGTTTACTTATTTCACCTCTTTAGTAATAAATACAAAACAACAGACAACCCCTTCTGATCATAATAAATAATACAAGTTTCATTTATTTCTTTTGATTTACGTACGTATAAGTTAAAGGATCATCTTTCTTTGTCATGGATTGTGACACTTTAGAGCCACAACTTTCATATATGTTCACCAACAAAACAGATCATCTTTTCAGATCTGTTGAAAATCAAGAATTCAAAAGTCCAAACTAACAACAGAATTTCGTCAAGAAATGTATGATGCAAAATAAAGCAATTCATTCATTTTTTGGAATATACAGCTTTTTCCCATATGATTAGTGATAAAAGTCAATATATGTGTTTAGATATCTCGCAAACCATGGCCATTATTCAACTAGATAGGTTTGATAATGTTGCTTATACATGAATGGGTTTAGTCTTTAGAGGAGGAGGAGGAGGAGGACGGTGAGAGAAAACGACTTGTACTGCCCTATTAATTTCTACTATTGTGTGCCATGCCATGTGTTTACACCTAACATATAAAAATTTTGATTATATATAATAACACGTTGACGTTGTTATAAACAACTTAAATGATATTGTTCGTTTTGGGTTTCAGGCCCACACGACTTTAAAACGCGTCATTCAAGTTAAGGGCTTCTAGCCCTTGCCTATAGACACGTTTAGTGGACTGTACGGGAGCGATGTGAGACTTCAAGTCACAACACACCCCCCCATCGCGAATCATGCTAATAATGTATTATAAACAGCCTGAACGATATTGTCCGCTTTGAGCTTCAGGCCCGCACGACTTTAAAACGCGTAATTCAAGTTAAGAGTTTTTGGCCCTTGCCTATATACACGCTCAGTGGATTGTACGGAAGCGATGTGAGACTTCAGATCACAACAGACGTAAAAGAATATAATTAATTTATGAGTCATGAATTTTAGGGTGTGGTGATGCAATGGCCACCTCGTCATCCTTCCTATTTCAATATGTAAACAGTGAACATGTGGAGTCAATTAGAAGAATCCATAAATTAAATTAAATTAAATTAATGCAGGTAAAAATTAAGAAAAAATAACACCAAATTCATTGAGTAAATATATAAACACTCTAACCAAATACTCCAATCCTATTATATTCCTAATTTCGCTACAATAAAGAGCTGAATGAATATATTTTGGAATTTAGGTTAAAATCAGTATGACTTATTCATCTAGTTCTAGAAGGTGATGGACCACGAGGATTTTTGTTTGCATAGTAAAAGTAATATGGTATATAGAAATCAATTTTCATGCAATCCTTATAAGTAACATTCTCGAGATTCACATAAGTTTTATATTAAATTGTAAATTATATTGAGAATTATGCACCCTGACCTGATAAAACGTTTTCCACACAAAGACTTTTATGTCATAACATAATTTTGAGTCCATTGACCGTAATTAATTATAATCCTAGCCTAGGAACAAACAAAAGAAACCGAATAATAATAATAATGCATTAATAGTCTGATATTGAATGTTTTATTATTATTATTATATTTAATGGACCTAGACTAGAATCCCACGAACCAAGAATTAGTAAATTCAACGAGTGGGTAGAATAAAAGTCATCTCAGACTCAGTGAAAACAATTGGCTTCACCTCGGCTTAGCCTTATGTCTCTCTATCTCTTCTCATCAACCCGTTCCCGTTCCATGAGACGGTCAACGTAAGAAACAAATTTTACAATTTTCAAAAGTTGGTCAAGGACTCAGGGATCTCACCCTCGGTTTTATCCCACGTGGAATGATAATGTGGTTCCACATGTATTATTCAAAACCAGCCGCACTTTAGGAATTCCCATACTACCTCGTGTCCTGATTCCATTGCCACTGTGCGGTCAAATGTCAAAAGATCCATTACGACTCGAATAGGTCGTAGGTGTGAACCCTGGGGATGTGGGTTTTCAGACATCTCGTCATGCATGACACGTGGATAAGGCTGGTAATTGGTAAAGCGTCCACACAATAAAGTGCTTTAATAAAATGAAATGATTGATGATCAAGATAAGCGCGTAATAAACGGCCCACAAGCCTCCAAAAAGAAGCAAACTTATGTGCCATTGGATTTCAAAAACCATGCAAAGCAGAGTCCTATCGAGATGGCAACGGACGGGGCAAGGTAGTGTCCAATTCCCCCTTCCCTTTCTGTCCTCCATGAAAACATTGCTCTTTCCCAGTTCGCACAGAAATAATGATCTCCTATCAGAGTGGAACCAAGATTTTTGTTGAAGAAAGACATCTATATAACGTGGTTGCAAATTGAATTAACTTAAAGTTTAACTTTATATTTGACTCAAGTGAACTCAACTCAAACCGGAATTTCATCTCAATTCAACTTTGGTTTATTTTTCTTTCCAACAATATTTTTAATTTATAACAACAATATTGTTTACTTTATATTATATTGTTTATCTTTTTTATGATAATGTTTACCTTATTAATAGTATTATTTACCTTATCAAATTTTTAATGACAATATGTATTAACTTGAATGAGCTCAAGTTTAAACTTGAGTTATGACTTCGAACTAAATTTGAGTCAGTCCTTATTCAAATTCAGTTTAACTCGAATCTATATTTACTTTTATGGTTTTGTCATTATTTATCTATCAATATATATGTTACTTTGGAACAACACTAAATCAAATAACGAGTTCTCCTATACCACATATAATAATTTTCTAATAAGTTGAATTGAGGTAATGGAATTATTTTTGCTATGCAGATAATGTTGTGCAGCGGAAATATAGAGCACAATTTCTATGCAATTGAATATAATAAATAATTAAGATAGAAAATAAAATTGTAGAAAATAAAAGAAAGAAAATACAAGAATTTACGAGATTCGGTAAATATACCTACGTCTTCGACGCCATTAACTATTTTCACTATTTTCAAAGAATAATTATAAAAGAAAAATAAACTATTAGAGATCCCTAATAATAAGATTCTCTCAATACAATTGTGTTTAACTAAAATTGTTTTTAGGGATGATTTTGAATTAAAATAAGACCTCTATTTAGAGCTTTTGATAAAATACAAAGAGAATAAATTAATAGATGTGGGATATAAAGAGTCAATTTTCCAACAATCTCCACCTTGGCGATTTAGCGCGTCCCACCAAATTTCTCTTATATTTTCCTTCTACAACGACGACTTCAAATACACCTTGTGGCGCAATTTAAGCTTGTAGGATGTTGATCAAGTTCAAACAATGATTGAACTTGACCGTTGTTACCACCTTGGGCATCATATCTGGAGGGTTCTCAACAGTCTCAATTTTCAGGAGTTGTATATTCTCTTCTTTAACTATCTCCCTTACAAAATGATGTCTAACATCAATATGTTTAGTCCGTGCATAAAATACTATATTTTTTGCCAAATGAATTGCACTTTGACTATCAGAATACATATTGACATGCTTCTGAATAATTCCTAAATATTCCAACAATCTTTGTAACCAAACAGCTTCCTTTACAACCTCTGTAACTGTCATATACTCTACTTCTATAGTAAACAAAGCAACTGTAGACTGCAAGGTAGACTTCCAACTGATCGGTGTTTTTGCAAGAGTAAATATCGTAGAATCCATTTCACAGCCTGCCAATGTCCCTTACCAGGATCATGCATATACCTGCTTACCACTCTAACTACATGTGAAATGTCAGGCCTTGTACACACTATTGCATGCATCAAGCTACTAACTGCATTAGAATATAGAACTCGTGACATATATCTTCGCTCTTCATCTGTACATGAAGATAACGATGCACTGATCTTGAAATGAGGAGCAAGTATAGTATTTACAGGTTTTGACTTTTCAGAAATGCCAAAATGGTATAGAACCTTCTTCAAATATTCTTTCTGAGTCAAACTAACCTTGTTTCTTCTTATATCTGTACTAATCTCCATACCTAGAATATTTTTTGCTTCTCTCAAATCTTTCATTTCAAATTCTTGATTGAGCTATGTCTTCAATTTCTCAATTTCTTCTTGATTCTTTGAAGTTATCAGCATATCATCAACATATAATAATAGATAAATGAAAAACTCATCTTGTAGCCTATGAAAATATACACAATTATCATACTTGCTTTCTGTGTACCTATGTTCTATCATGAATAGATCAAATCATTTGTACCACTGTCTTAGTGACTGTTTCAGTCCATAAAGCGATCTCTTCAGTTTGTAAACCCAATTCTCTTTATCAACATCCTTAAATCCTTCAGGTTGAGTCATGTAGATTTCCTTTTGCAAATTACCATGTAGAAATGCAGTTTTCACATCAAGTTGAACTAGTTCAAAATTCAATTGTGCTACCAAGGCCAACAAAATTCTAATAGAAGAATGTTTAACAATTGGAGAAAATATCTCCTTGAAATCAATCCCTTCCTTTTGAGCATAACCTTTTACTACCAACCTTGCCTTGTAGCGAACATCATCTTTGTTAGGAAATCCATCTTTTCTTGCATACACCCACTTGCACCGAATTGTCTTCTTGTTCTTTGGTAATTGAACTAATTGCCAAGTTTTATTTTTCTGAAGAGATTGTAATTCCTCATCCATGGCTTTCTTTCACTTTTCAGCTTCTGAACTTTTGATTACTTTTTTATAGGTGAAAGAATATCATCATCTATAATTAGAAGTGCATAGGCCACCATATCAACAAATCGAGCAGGTTTACGCATTTCTCATTTTGGCCTATATGATGCAATTGATTCTTGTTGCTACTGAGGTTCTTAGGTTGAAACCTCTCCATCTTCACTTTCTTTTTCTACCACTGGAGTATCACTATCATTTTCAATAACTCTGACTGAGTTTATTGTTGTGATTGTCTCAAACTCCATCTGTTGCAGAATACACTCCACCTACTATTGAGTATCATTAATCCTTTTTGTTACCTTCTTTAACATGGCAGATTCATCAAAGGTAACATCCCTACTGTGAATGATTTTCTTCAACTTTAGACACCAAAGACGATATCCTTTCACTCCAGAACTAATCCCCATAAAGATTGTTTTCTTAGCTCTTGGATCTAATTTAGATTCCTTTGTATGATAATAAGTAGTAAAACCAAACACACATAAGGAATCATAGTCATTAGTATGTTTTCTAGACCATACCTCAAGGGGTGTTTTCCCTTCAATTGTAATGGATGGTAAACGATTAATGAGATGGTATGCATATGTAACAGCCTCAGCCCAAAATGTTTTGCCCAACTCAGCATTTGACAACATACATCTAACCTTCTCTAACAAGGTTCGATTCATGCATTCTACCACCTTATTCTATTGTGGTGTTCCTTTAATTGAGAAATGACGTATAATGCCTTCAGCTTGGCAAACCTCAAAAAACGGATCACTAGTATACTCACCACCATTATCAGTCCTTAGTCGTTTAATTTTTCTGCTAGTCTGAGTTTCAACCATCTTTTTCCATTTCAAGAAAACACCTAATACATCATTTTTTTTCTTTAAAGTGTACACCCATGTCCTTCTAGAAAAGTCATCAACAAAAGTAACAAAACAGTGTCTACCTCCCAAGAAAGCTATCTTAATAGGTCTCCACATATCAGAGTGAACATAATTCAAAATACCTTCAATATTATGAATTACAGTACTAAATTTTACTTTTGTCTGTTTTTCTAAGACACAGTGCTCACAAAATCCAACTTGCAAGTCTTTGCTCCTTTCAATAAGCCTTCTTTCACCAAACTAAATAAAGTTTTTCCCCTGCATGTCCCAAACGCATATGCCAAAGTCTAATTGTTTCATCATCTAGATCCTTTTCAGATACTACAACCACTGATTCAAAAACTCTACCACCATTATAATAATACAAGTTATTTCTTATTGTACCTTTCATCACTACAAGAGCATCACAAATAACTTTTAAGACTTCATTTTGTATTGATACCTTGAAGCCTTTGAATTCCAAAACTCCCAAAGATATGAGATTTTTCTTCAACTGTGGTACATGTTGAACGTCTGTCAGAACTCTAGTTGATCCATCATTATTTTTTAAATGGATTGAACATATCCCTTCAGTTTTGCAAAGACTATCATTACCCATGAAAACAACTCCACCATTTAGTTTTTCATAATTGAAGAACCATTCCTTGTGTGGACATATATGATAAGTGCAACCCGAATCTAGAAGCTATTCATCATATTGAGACGTCATTGTTAGAATTACTAGAGCAAAGTCTGACTCATCTTCTTCAATTTCAGCTACACATGCATCTGAAGCAACTTTGGTCTTACCTTTATCTTTTCTTTGTAACTTCAAACAATCTTTCTTCCAATGTCCCTTCTCTCGACAGAGAGCACATTCATCTTTACTAAGTCTTTTCTTTGACTGAGATCTACCCTTTCTTTCTTGTTTATGACTATGACTTTGACTTCGTCTTCTTGCAATAAAGGCTTCAATAGTTGTCTCTCTATTCTTTTGTTGATCTTTCTTTCAAATTTCATTATTATTCAAAACAGCACATACCTCATCGTAAGTCACTTTCTCTTTTCCATAAAGTAATGTAATGCTTAAATGATTCAATTCTTCAAGAAGAGATCATAGTAGAAGCATTGCTTTATCTTCATCTTTGAAGGCTTCATCCAGGTTTAGTAAATCAGCTATCAACTGGTTAAAAGTATCAATATGATCACTTATACTTGTACAAGTTTCAATTGAAGACGAAACAGTCTTTTCTTCGAATAAAGTCTATTCTCATTGCTCTTCTTCATATACTTGTTTTCTAATGTCTTCCACTTCTTACTCGCAGATGTCTCTTTTATGAATGGATATTTCTGCTCTCTACAAAGACACATACGAATTGTACCACAAGCTTGGTGGTTGATCCTCACCTATTCTTTGTCATCCATCTTCTTTGGTTTTTCCTCCTCTAGAGCTATATCAAGATTTTCTTGACATAGGGCGTCCATCACTTCACGTTGCCACAAGCCAAAATTGTTTCGGCCATCAAATTTTTCCACATCAATTTTTGCGGTTGTCACAACTGTCTTTGTTGATGTTGATGTCATTTTCTGTTGACTAATAGTTTTTCAAATAACCAAGTTTCACAAATTCATATTCAATAGCTAAAACAAAATTACTATAGCCTAGGATAGTAGTAAGTGCCAAAAAATGATAATATATGCACCAGAAAAATACCCAGAAATGATTGGTAGGGACAAAGCCTCATTAAAAACCAACCTCCTTAGACATCATTTTTCTAGACATGCACATAACCATATAAATAGCTACTTACTGTCCTAAACCTAGGCTCCGATACCACTTGTTATGCAATGGAAATATAAAACACAATTTCTATGCTATTGAATATAATAAATAATTAAGATAGAAAATAAAATTACAAAAAATAAAATAAAGAGAACACAAGAATTTACGAGGTTCAGTAAATGTATCTATGTCTTTGGCGCTGCTAACTACTTTTACTATCTTCAACGAATAGTTATAAAGAAAAAATAAATTATTAGAGATCTCTAATAATAGGATTCTCTTAATACAATTGTGTTTAACTACAATTGTTTTTAGGGATGATTTTGAATTAAAACCAAGGCCTCTATTTAGAGCATTTGATAAAATACAAAGAGAATAAATTAATAGATGTGGGACCTAAAGAGCCAATTTTCCAACAGATAATTCATTATGCTTCAATATTCATCATGCCAACAAGGAGTGTAAAGATGGATACGAATATAGTTAATATCATCATTCAAGGCGGCTTGAGTATTGTCAATTTTAATTATCTTGACGATGCAATGTCAGAATATCAAATAAATGTTTTTTCAATTGGTAGGTTGGCTTTGATTTAACCAGCAAATAGATAAGCCAATTTCATTTGGTTTTTTGAATTTCATTATACTACTTTTTTTTTTTTTTCTAATTCAAGGTTAGACCTAGGAATATCCTAAATAGGGCTAGTTTCACCCTTGTCTCCCCCTATTTCTTCTGATAGGGTAGGGCAAAGATAATAACGATTTGGCCAAAGAACTTATTCTCACATAAAATATGTTGTTTTCGTTCTTTCTCTTTAAAAATTTCAAACACTCACATATATATGATAAAAGTTAACGAAACTTTAACCCTTTAAAATTTTATCTCTTTTTATCCCCTAAATCCTAAAAAATAATAATCTCCCCCATTAGGCCAAGTTTTGAAAAGTAGCAATTTTCTCTTAGGGATTTTTTCATTATCCAATGGCATCTCCTTTCTCTTCCTCCAACGGTCGCTCCTTCACCATCTCTTCCTTCGACCAACAATCCTAAATCTAATGGGGAGGCAATGTTTCATCAGGATTTGCCTTTTCGACAATGCTAGTAGTGTTTTTCAATATCAATCGACGTAGTTTAAGCTTCCAAATGAGATAAGTTTGGCCGCTACAGTGAGAGAAAGTATTGAAAGATATTTGTGGCCTACGATAGTGTCAGATTTGACGTCGAAGATCTGGAAACTAAACTCTAAAGGGAAAATGTCATTTTTTCAAACTTGACTTAAGGAAAAACTTTTAGTTTTTAAGGTTTGAGGGAGGAGGAAATGAGATTAAATTTTAGTTTATTTTTAATATTACAGATAAAATGACGATTTTACTTTTAAAACTGTTAACTTTAACCACCTAAAAGTGAGTGTTTGAGATTTTCAAAGATAAAGGGGGAGGAGGAAATTTAGGAAAATAACATATTTTATGTGAGAATAAATCCGTTGGCCTATCTCATTTCTCATTCATATTCTCAGTCAATAAAAACATTTTTTTTTCTGTCTTGCGGAGCAAAATTGGTCTCTTACCCTATTTCGTGCCATAAGTTGATGAAACTAATTGATATATCGAGATTGTAGAAAATGAGATGATTAGCGTCTAACACAAAAATGAATTAAGGTTAAACCTTATACATGTATGATCTATTTATGATTATTAAAAAATAAAAAAATTAACACCATTTGGGAAATTCCTATCCCATCCAGTATGAAACAAGGCAAAGATTCGGATTGTAGGGAACAAAATTGTCATATCTAGTGGCCTCCACGACTCATGTATAGTCTTAAAACCTTTGTCCTGTTATTGTCACATGGTTCAAAAAAAGAGTAATATTATATGTATAATTTTTATATATTATTTTATATATAAATAATATATAAAAATTATTATATAATTAGATAATTAAAAATAAAATAATATTTAATAATATATTATTATTTATATATAAAATTACACACACAATTATATAGGTAAGGGACAAACTAAGAAAGTGACAAAATAAAATAAAACAAAAAAGGCAAAAAGTTAAAATAGCTTGTAGTGCAAAGTTAATAAGCCTGGTTGCATAGAATAAAGCCCTCACCACCTGTAGACTTTCTCGTAAGCCTGACGACACGTAAACGCAATGAGAACAAATGGGGATACAATTAAATAATTGAAAAAATAAAAATAAAATAAAGAAAGAGAGAAAGGCAGAAAGAAATTGAGTTTCCGCGTAGACAGATGAGACTGAGGAGGTGACTATGTCGAAGAAGAAAAGAGAGAGAAGTTTTCGTTGTCAAAAATCTGAACAAAAAATAAAAGCGCTCGCTTTGGCCTTTGAGTTTGACACCTAAACCAAAGCAAACCATTTCACACCTGCTATTCACACCACCTTCGTATAAATCTTTCTCCCTCTCTCTCTTTCTATCTTTTTCTGTCTTTTGATCGATCTTTTCTTGGTGCAAAAAATAAACTGGTTTCGGTTGCGTGTATTGGTGGCTTCTTAATTATGGAGGGACACCATCATCCTCATCATCAACATCAACAACATCCTCATCCTCATCCTCATATCAGTGTTAACGTGGATACCAGTGATAGGTTTCCTCAATGGAGTGTTCAAGAAACGAAGGAGTTCTTGATGATCAGAGCAGAGTTAGATCAAACGTTTATGGAGACAAAGAGAAACAAGCTTTTATGGGAAGTTATCGCCACAAAGATGAAAGAAAAGGGTTATAACAGGAGTGCTGAACAGTGCAAGTGCAAGTGGAAAAACCTCTATACTCGATACAAGGTAGGTAATAACAACATTAATATGAGCTTACTGTTTGATTAATATTTTAGTTTCTAATAATATTTTTTATTTAAATGAGTTTGTTTATTGAAAACCCTATTTTTTATCCGTTTATGTGTAGGGATGTGAAACGGCGGAACCTGAATCTTTGAGGCAGCAATTCCCATTTTACAATGAGCTGCAGGCGATTTTATCAGCTAGAATGCAAAGAATGTTATGGGCTGAAGCCGAAGGCGCAGCCAGCGGGGCGAAAAAGAAAGGGGCACAGCTATCTTCAGATGATGCTGAAGATAATGAAGATAGTGAAGGAGAGAAAGGTAACCCTAAGAAGAAACTAAAAAAGACAAGCAAAGGCACTGGAAATACCAGTGGTAGTGGAAACAACACTAATTTGAAAGAGATATTGGAGGATTTCATGAAGCAACAGATGCAAATGGAAATGCGATGGCGAGAAGCATTCGAAGCAAGAGAGAATGAGAGGAGGTTAAGGGAGATGGAGTGGCGACAAACAATGGAAGCATTGGAAAACGAGAGGATAATGATGGATCAGAGGTGGAGAGAAAGAGAAGAACAAAGAAGGTTGAGAGAAGAGGCTAGGGCTGAGAAGAGAGATGCTCTTATCACAGCACTTCTAAACAAGCTTAGAAGAGAAGACATGTAGCCTTTTACTTGTTTTGAGAGGTTTGTCCTGGAACTCTCATTCATAACATTTGTTTTTGTTCCGTGGATTCTCTTCAATATCAACTCGCTATCCCCTTTTCGGTTTCCTTTAGCTAGTGAAAAAAGCTTTAATCTGTTCATTTTATATACCTTGTGATTTTATTATTCATGTTATCATTGGAAGAGTAGCAAAAAGCAACCTTGTTAAAAAGGTTTAAGATTTACATATCATAGTGGGAATAAAGAAGGCAATCTGCATATACAACTATAGAGAATCAACAAACTTTAGTGTTTTAGATAATGCTCATAAAAGTAGGTCATATATATATATTCGAAGAATCCAGGGGTGAAAGCACAGTTGCCAAGTTAATGCTCCATTCTTGCAAGCTTGTTGCTAATAATTGTCAACCTCTTCAACTTGTTTTCACTTTCACTTACACCGGCACAATCATTTTCTCACAAATGTACGTCTCAGCTATATATTATATGTGTGTCCATTATTTATGACGCTAGCTAGTTGTCACAAGGCTAGTCAAGATTGAAGAGGCCTCGTATAAGTCTATAAAAGATGCTGAAAATCCATTTAATTAGGTCATCAAAATGCATAACTTACTAGTAGCTGTCAAGTTTTATCAGCCGATAGGTGGTGGGCATAGGCATGGGCATGTATATTACCTCAGGGGAAATACAATACAGTCAGTTTAGCACATATAAGGTATTGTTATGAGCTCCAAATTTTAATGGAGGTAGTTTATACTAACATTAGCAGCCTTTTCATTCTAATAATACTAGTCCGTGTCTTGTGTTCTATCTATCTTGTCAAAGTCGGTCGATTATTTAAAAATGCTATTACAATAGATAAGGTATATCTTTGACCTCAGATATTCTAATCTTTTAAGCTCTTCAAACCCCTCCTATATATAAGGTATAATAACCTTGCCCCACAAGTTTATACTAAAATTTAATGATATTTTTCACTAAATAATTTAATTATTTAAAAATAATTAAATTTTACAAATTCTTATCAGTATATATATACATGAAGCTGAGAGTTTACTTGAGTAAGAGGTGAGATTTAAAAAAACACAAGCCCTTTTTTGTCCTTTTAAATTCATAATCAACTCTCTGGAAGACAATGGTTGATTATTATGCATCTCTAGTTACCTTTTTAAATGTGTTAATACGCAAAAATAAATAAATTCCATGAACTTGCTATCAACTCCTATCAAAAGACTTAGGAGTAAACTACATGAAAACATCTACTGTTTGATAAGAGAGGATCTTATTCTATAAGATGATCATGAGGTATGTTCATTAAAATCTGAACTTAAAATGCAGTTTGTTATGCCAAGTGAATCAGCCATTATTAATTAGCTCACTTTGTAAAGATGTCAATATTTGTTTTTATGAGCCAACCACACTTGAGAAAGATTATATATATAAATGCAAGTGAACTAGGTAAAATATTTATAACCACAGAAGATAAAGGAGAAACCGTAAAAGTGTCCAAATCACAGGCGGAATCTTTGCCAAGAATTTAACTGAGAAGTTGATTCTCATGCATGGTTGCATCTTTGTAAAGTCTTTCTACTTCTTTAACTTATCTTCTTTCGATTGATCAAAGCTGAATTTTGTTTTTTTATGTTGTTCATTATTGGTTCTATAATAATTTTAAGATCTCCTTGACTTCATATCCTTAATTTGAAGATTTTACAGTGGCTATATATAATTATATATGCTGTTAGATTATAATTTAACTTAAGTATATAGTTTTTCACTGATCTCCATGTTTGGACGAGCTATTTTCTTTAAGGGGTTTCGTAAAAATTTTGGAGAAATGTCAAGTGATAAATGTTCGATAAATTAAATTTCTCAATCTAGCTAGTCACATATGGTATTCAATATTGTAGGTAAATTAATATATAGTATTGGTATCACATATATTTTTGTTCATTTTTTATTTTGGTTGTATTATTTATAAGTTGTGCTTTTGGCATCCCAACAGGTGAACAATAACCCTTTTGTGTTTGTTTAGTCTTTGCCTTTGGCACAGGTAAGTAACCTTTCATTAGATTTCATGTAAAGTAAGTTATACAACTTTTGGTCTTTGCTTTTCCTCGAGTCCAATTTCTTTAACAATATCATGACTTGTCCTTGGGAAAAAGCTTATGTCTCCCAATGTAAAGGAAAGATCCGACCCATTATTCCATTTTCAGTATGATAATAATAATAATAATCTGTTTTCTATTAAACACTTGCTTGATATTGGGTTCCAATAATTCCTGCAGCTCACTTTTTTTGACAATCTGTTGTGTTTCAAGCTTAAATAGATATGAATCTGTGGTAGTTTTGCACCGGAGGCAACCGTGCTCACATGCAAACGCGTAACGTGCACAAATTATAATCTTTTGTCAGTCTGAAAGGAAATTTCAGTCTACGAGACAGCTGTGTTTTTGGCTGAGTTACACCGACCGAGATTTTCTTTTGTGCTGGAGATCATTATTTTGTTACATAACTTGCCAATTTTATATCATTTTGCCTGAAGCAAACCCAGGGGAATTGTTTATTGTTTGATGATGGACTTTCAATCTCTCTCAATGGTGCCATCATCCGAAATTAATTGATTTCTGGACAAGATAAGATATCATCATTTAATAGCTGAATAATCTCACATAACCTTTTTTAAAGAATTGAGATTTCAAATATAGAATGATTTATTTGAGGTTGTGGAACAGCCGAATTTTTTATGTCATATATTATTATAATAAAGCCAGTTTGAAGATAATATTATCAAGATGTTTTTTATTCGAATGACAAAATCCTAATTTTCTGCCCATGGTATGGAAGGGCTCAATAATGATTGATGACTGAATGCCCTTGATCTTGAGAATAACTAAGCAAGGGGTAATTTTAGCCAAAAATAAATTCAATCTGAATTTGTTTAAATTAGATCTAACACTTTGACTCAATCAAATCAATTATGTGCTAGAATTCCAAAATTTTTGCCTTTGGAAAGGCTCAATAATGATAATTAATGCCTTTATTCTATAGGATAACTAAACAAAAAGTAATTTTAGTCTTAAGTAAATTCAATCTGAATTAGCTTAAATCAAATCTATAATTTGATTCAAACAAATCGATTATAAATTACAATTTTAATTTAATAATTTAATTTGATATTAATTTATTTGTCTTTCTCATAACATTATTTATCTCATTAATAGTACTATTTATTTTTTCAACAAAACTATTCATCGCTTTGGTTTAAATCAAATCCAACCCACCAAAGTTTTAGTTTAAACTGTTGGGGGCAAGGTTATTTACCTAATATAGTAGTGTTTAGTTTACATAAGCATATGTGATTGGAATATTTGAGGTCAAAGATACAACAAGTATATCAATAGGAGAAAATATACATGTATTGTATGTGATAGCTTCATTAAATATTCAAACGACTTGGACAAGATAGAATACAATACACGGACTCGTATTATTAAAATAAAAAAGCTGCGATTGTTAAACATACAAGTGAAAAACTAAAAGCCTGATGTTGAATTCCCGGCCCTTCCCCTCTGCTGCTCTGGCCAAAGTCTTTCTGCGGGAAGTACTTATTCTATGACGATCATAAGCTTCTCTTTTTTTAATAAATTCAGCTTTTTGTAGAAAGAGCGGATCTGTTACCATAAGTCATCCGAGAGAACACGTGACACTGATCATTTTTCAGATTCCATTTGCACAAATACAGCTACTTAGCTGAGCAAAGCCCGCAAAACTCCTTCACAGTTCACACCAGATCTTGACATCAGGATCAGAGTATGTACATTGCTTTATGGACAATTTTGCAGAGTTTTTGGAGCATTACAGAGCAAAAATTGCTGTATTAAATCCCACAAGTTCATCTACAACTTGTTGTAATAGAGAATCAAGGATGTGCTGCCCAATTTGCATGCAAATTTCTTCAAATTCTTCAGATTTGAGCATCCAATTCGACTGCATTATAGATTCTTCTGTAATATGGCAAAGCCCGGCCACCATTTCCTTGTAATATTCGGTGATCTGATAATTTATCGACTCATAGTCCTTTTTCTTGACAACTCTTAGCTTGAGATCATCAATTAGCTTGGAATTTGCAGAGAGGCAGTCAGAGTACATGGTCTTTGATGAAGATCTCCTCTTAAAATTCAAATCCACACACCTAGGATCTTCTAATTCACACATTTTAAGCAACATTTTAGTATTGGTATTGATCTATATTAAAGACAGAAAACAATCAGCTAATGGTAATATTATCTAATAAACAACTAACCTGATAATGAATAGTCATCATAGATTGCAAATTCATTGACATCAAGAACAGAGATAGGACTTGAATTTTCTGAACTACATTCAGCTGCCTCAACTGACTGCCGATTTTTACTCTTACTGACTTTTGATTTAGCCAATACTTCACTTTGATTCATCCGCTTCACTGAGTTTTTCTTCTTTACAGATGCACCGGATTCTCCATATGTCTTACTGTTGCAATTACGTTTGACAGAAACTCTCCTGGGTTCATCTATGAACTTGGAAATTTTCTTGCTGTTGCTTTGTTTCTCCTTCTTCTTCATAGCCATTCTCTCTTTTTTGTTCTCACATGTCTCTTCTTTCTTCTGTTTCAGCTCTCCAAAATCTTCATCAGTTTTTCTCACTTTTGACTCCCTCTTCTTCTTTTCATGTACTTCATCCAAGTAAAGAGCATGTAACTCAGGATTTTGTTTATGCAACAATGTTGGTACTTCACGAAAGGACACAGATGTTCTCACTCTGCGATGCTGATGAGCTTGAGCTAAATCCAACTGCAACAAATAATCCATAAAATTGACTGACTTACTTCGAGTAACTGAATCCAGGGCATTTTCTTTCCGATCCCAGCTAGCTTCTGGCAAGGAGTCTAGACCCATTAGTCTTGCCACTATTCCTGGAGCCCCTTGAGTTAGAATTTGGGCCTCAGGTTTTGACGCTTTCTTTGGCTGCTTATTGAACTCAGCTTCCTCTGGCTCCGCAACCTGATCAGATGGGTATGTCTGTTGACTACCCTGGCAAAAAAGGCGGCGTAAAATGCAAGAGAAACACCCAGAATCATTTTTTGTTGTGGTAGACATTGTTCACTCGCAGTGGATGGACAAATGAAAACTATAGTAAACTTATATGCTAGAAAAGGCTTCACAATTTAAGCAAGTAACAGAGAAGGAAAGAATAGGCGGGCTTTGGATTTGAAGTGTAGTATGAGTATGGTGAGCAAGGAGTGAGTCGGTGGATAAGTGAGCTTGGTCTTAGAGTTCACATTTAGTAAATGAGAAAGGGTGGGTACATAGGACAAGCTAGGCTGTCAGTTGTACATCTTTTCTTTGAAAATTCTTCTGACAAATAGTTGATAAATTTCCCCCTTGAAACTGACGATTTTTTTGTTTATAGTCAAAAGAAAAAAAAGAGTTGTACCGTAGCCTGATATTGCGGACTTTTTTGACAATTCCGAAAGCTGGGACCGTTGTCGTCTTACATCCACCGACGCTATCGACTCCGACTCCTAATCTCAGCACGTGGATAGTTCTTGCGGGCAAAAGATTTGGGGTGAGTCTGGCCGGAGTTCAAATCCAATTTTATAATATTCTAAGCTTAACTTGGTTTAAAGTGGTGTAAACTATCATTGAAGATTATTGATAGGTAAATAATATTATAAAAAAATAATATTATTGAATAAATAATTAAGCTGAATTATTGAGCTTGAGATCTGATTTATTTCTAACAAAAATGTTTTGGGTTATATTGGGCCAAGATTTGGGCTCTAGGTTGGACTGAATTCAAACAGCGATAAAGCAATTATTATTGCCCATGCTCACTCAAAAGAAACAGGAATTTATATCATATTAGCAAATTTAAAATCTCTTTCTATAATAACCCACCATGCAAATTATGTTATATTAAGAATCTCTTTCTATAATAACCCACCATGCAAATTATGTTATATTACCAAATTTATAAGTCTCTTTCTATAATAACCCACCATGCAACTCCCACCATGATAATAATATATTACTTTAAAAAATACTTCATATTCAGAAAATTTTTCACCAATTCTAGTGGTTTTTTAATTATGGATTAATCAACTAATAATTAGTCCCGGATTGAGCCAAGCCGGCTCGAATCCATGTTTAAACTGCTCACCAATTGGTTGAACCTAACCTACTGACCCTTTATGGATTTTAACCAAATTGAAATTGATCCTTGTTCAAATCAATTCAATTTTAAGAGATAATAATCCATAGTTAAAATTATAAATGACTCTTTCTTTACCCAAAAAAAAAAAAAAACGATTGGGTTAATCTGAATCTATGTCCTATTAAACAGTTTTTTATTTGTTATAAATTGAACCTACTAAAAATAATTAACTCAATGGATAGTGTTGTCTATTCACCTTAATAAATTTGATATCCAATTCGTATTTTTAGACCATTTTGTTGAATAACACATAATTGACATATGAGCCAATCTAAGATTTTTACAATAGATATATGAGGGGTCATGATATGTTCATGAATCATTTATGGGCCGTTTGGTTCCAATTTTTGAAGATTTTTTTAATAATTTATTTTTTATTTTCTTGTTTGATTTGTCAGTAATAAAATATTACAGTAATAGAATAATCTTCTATTACCTATACTGACGTGACTGATAATATAGATGATAATCTAATTATCACCTTTACCTTAAGTATTTAAAGATTACCAAGATAATTTTGATTTTATTATAATTATATTATTATTTATTAATTTTTTGAGACAAAAATAAATTTATTTTTAATTAATATGACAAATAATATAAAAAAATATTTAAAAATAATTATATTCAAGAGCATTTAAGTAAAATAATTTATTAGTAATCTTTTATTACCTTTAATTAAACATATAAATTATTTATACATATCAAATTTTATCAAATATAATAATCATTATCTTTTAAATAATTTATCCTCAAAGTAATTTTTGATAATAAAATATTACTCAAACCAAACAAACCCTTAAAGCTTTGACATTTAACTTTCATCATATTGACGTTTTAAATGCCAAAGGATTTAGAGGGCCTCATTGATCGTCACTTAAAAAACAAGGAGGACACCGTGAGAAGCCATGGCGCAGAAAAATGACATCATCAGCCTGTAATGGTTGTGTTTATTGATGGTGATAGATCATTAGGGAACCATCTAGCTCAATTATTTTGGCTATTTTTCTGCGCCGGTTGGCCCTACTTCCTCAGGTAATGCGACGAGGAAACAGGGTGACTTAGATACATCAGCTTCCAAAATACTAGAATGTGTGAAGTATATCTTTCAATTGCAACTGCAGGCAGCCTATGGGTGGAAAAGGCTCTCAATCCTGTTTCTATCCGCGTTCCCATAGAGAATATCAACATCCGTCCTCAACTTATTCCCGTTTCAGAAATAAAAATAATTTTTCATTTCTCTCCACAAAGAAAAATTCCTTTTTCATTCACTCCCTATTTTCACAAAGTAAAATTTTCTTTTTACACCTATAAAAAAAAAAAAAAATTCTTATACCCTCTAAATATAATATAAATATATTAAATAACAAAATTAAGTAAAATAAAAACCGACCCACTATTTCTAATATCACAAATATAATATATTAACTATTTTAATATATATAATAAAAACTTAAATAAATTTAAAAAACATAAATAATCTAAAACTATAAAAATATGTTAATATTTTAAGTAAACAAATTAATATAATGGGATGAGAATTGAGCCGAAGAGGGGAAGGGGTGGAGCTGAGAGGGAACATATATATCCCCGTCTCCAACTCGTTAGGGATTGTAAGGATTTTTTTCATTCTTGTCTCCCTCCCCTTTTTTCTTTCTATTGAAAAATCTTCTTCTCGTTAAAATCGAAAAAGATTGAGACCTCTAAAATCGGATCAAAATTACCACCTTTAGGGCAGCCCAATAGAAGGGGGAAAATTGTCACCTTTTCATAATATGCACTCTCACTTCAAAATCCCAAAAGAAAAAAACCCTTCACATATATGATATTTCTTCTGCCTTAACGAGGAAGGCCGTAGATGAAAGCTTTAACCAGATTTGGAAGCGTTCAGCTGCAGGTCAATCTGGTAGTACACAACATCACCATCATCACTAACATAATGGTCTTTTTTCCAAACTTCTGATCAAACTTCCAATTAGGTGGAAAGGCAAAGGCCCTGATTTGCTAGGCTTGCAATAATATTTTCCAAGTACTGGTTTAGCAGCCTTAGTCTACAAGGTTTTCAGATTTAAAACAATTAGGAAACATGCAAAACAAAGTGCTTCTCAGAAGTTGCTAATGAGTTGTTTGCTCAATTCAATGGATATAATTACTGCTTCCACTAAATGGTAGTGTGGTATCTGTGGGAAGAGATGATGAATGACATGGGTTCCAATATCATGGTGTATGTTATTGATCCATTCATAATCTCTATCAATCGTTTTAACCCCTCCCCTTAGATAGCTCCACTCCTGCACAGCGTAAGCCAGGATGAAAAATGCGTTAGGTTAAGCGACTTGGAGTAACAAGTTTTCCAAATGTTGAATTTCAACAGCACAAAATCAAGCAAGCTTACAAAAGGTGCATTTGGCTAAGAAACTCTTTACCTTTCCACGATACCAGGGGAGCTTTTCTTCATGACCATGGTGATGCAAATATGCCACAAAATCCAACCACATAAAAAAACCCTGAAAGTCATGCAAAATTTGCATTCTTTAATTGGGTACGAAAACATGGTACGGTACATCTACTTTTCTTCAAGTTAGAAACAAATGAAACATACCAGTATGGGATGCCGTATAGTTTAAGCAATTGCATAGGGCCCATTACAGAGGATAAACCCACTAGCAAAGCAGCCATGGCCGTCCAACATGAGGTAGAAGTGATCACATCTTCCCTGTCACTTGGGACAAACAAATCGCTGTCTGGGTGAAAATGAGAACCAGTCTTCCCAGGACTTCCACCCCACTGTAATTTGTAATAAAAAGTTATCATCAGCAATAATTTCTTAAATTGATTTTTAGCCTTAAGTTTGTGCCAATCATTTATTGATCAAATAAGATACCACACACTTACAAGATAAACTGGGTATGCAAGCACGGGAAATGGCGCAGTGAAACGCAAAGTTTTTGTAGCTTTGTCCAAACTCTTGTATATTTTCTCGGACAACTGCAGCAAATAAACAGGAAAATATTTACTATCAGACTTAAAGAATAAACAGAATTACAGATAGTAATATGCCAGAATATAAACAGAGGATATAACTAACCGGGTGCCAAGATTCATCATTCTCAACATGGCGATGATTTTAATGATGAGTTCTGTGGCTGCTTCTCCTGCGAATTTAATCACAACATATATCAGAGATATTTTCAAAGCATCTATTTGGAATATTATAAACTTCAAACAAGCATAACAAGATGAAACTAAGATTATAAACACAGAAGGTTATTCTCACATTTTTAGCACAAAGGATTTTTTGTTTAAATCAATCAAGAGCATACCATCCATGATAAGGAACCAGAATTGAAGAATGTAGCAAAGGCCCACCATACTATTCAAATTGTGATCATTTGAAAAGCTTCCGTGACCACTGCATATTCAAACCCAAACTTTAACTTCGGAATATAGCCAAGAGATCCATAAAGATAAATTTAAAAACCATCATTACCAGTCATGACCAAGTGCAAAAAGAGCCCAAAACATGGTTCCTTGAGCAGCCCAGTACAAAGGCCAAACAACCCCAGTTGTCAAGATAAGCAGCGGCCGCAGCCAAGCCAAAAAACGATCATAACATCTCTAACGACGTAGCTCATAGACCTCCATGGATATTTCACCCAACAATGCTTTGGAATGGCTGCTCTAATATCAGCTAGGTTGAAAGGAGGGGGCGCCTCTGGATTAAATTCAGCTGCCACTTCGTTTTTTTCAATCTCATTAACATCGTTAACTGTATCTTCTCTCTGATCTTCGTCCAATGATGCTACTCTCGAAGGAGCACTTACTTTTAGCCCCCAGTTTCTGTCCCTTGAAAAATCACGGGAAAATTTTATCGAATGAAACTTGAGATCTGTTAGACTGTTGTTTGTGTGTAAAAATCTGGCCTTTGTCGCGTTCACTCCAATTCTTGGTCTAGGAAAAACTTGAGGGAGAGGCCTTAAACCACATTCTAAGATAACAAGACTCGCCATTGGAGACGATCCAGATGGAGATGAGAAGGTGGTTGAAGGTTCTCAATCCGTCTTCAACAAATGAGGGACAGAATAGAATACAAGTAATGGAGGAGGGAGAGGGAAAGCAAAATTATTTAAAGTACCAAAATCAAGGAGAGAGAAGAGAAGAAAGATTTCAAAACAACGGTCAGAGTTTATCACTGTTGTCTCGAAACCGACCACCCAAAATTCACCCCGTCAATGGGATGAGTATTTTTACTGTTATATACACAACTGGCCGACTGACTTGGGTATTAAGGGCTTGCGCACGCGAGGGTTCTGATTCCCTACTTGGACCAAAGTGCTTGACCTATTCCTTAAATTTAATGGCCAAAAGATTTGTTCCCACCCAAGCCTCAAACCCCAGTCCTCAAATTTTTTAAAACTTAAATATTTATCTATAAACAATTTTTTATTAAAAATTTTATTTAAAGTTAGGGTTAAAACAATTATTTATTACAAAATTTAAAGTTTTATTATATTTTCTTCCCAAGTTTAAAAATCTTACAATTCTCTCCAACCCAAAATTTGAAAACTAACAAATACTCTATAAGGTTTGTTCCTCTTCTCTTCGATATTGATTCGTCATCTCTGATCATTGACCATCATTTTTCCTATTTTATCTCTTCTTTCAATCACTCTTTATCGTCTCTGACTGTCGACCGTCCTCCTACCCCCCTTATCTCTCCCTTCAATCACTCTCTCTTCCCTCTCAAGTTATCTTCGACCAAGATAAATGTCTTCGTCTTGGCTAAAGACAATTCAAGAGGAAAGAGAGAGTGACCAAAGGGAGAGATAAGACGAAAAGAAGGATGACCAATGATTGATAGCAAATCAATGTCAAAGAAAAGAGGAACAAACCTTAAAGGGGTATTTGTTAGTTTTCAAACTTTTGGTTGAAGGGAGGGAAATTGTAAGATTTCTAAACCTGAATAAGACATATGATAAAACTTTAAATTTTTTAGTAAATAACAGTTTTATCTCTAACTTTAATTGAAATTTTTAATAGAAATTTGTTTATGAATAAATGTTTGAGTTTTTAAAAGTTAGAGGATGCAAAATTAGGATTTCATTATACCTTGGATGGGAATAAGTCTTTTGACCAAATTTAATTTGTGGGCAAGTTGGCCAGTGGTGTTCCCTCATTGGGGTTAAATCTAACCACGTTAATTTGGTTTAGTTTAGTGTTTTGTTTAAATAAATTAAACTCAAATTGAGATATTTTTAACTCATGTTTGAATTGTGATGTATTCATCTTCTTGATGATTTTTTTATCTTTTCTAATAACAAATTTTTTTTGATCTTCCTTTCAACGATTCCTCTTATTTGTTATTTTTTGATATTTTTTATCTCATTATTAACTCAAACCAAAATTTTTAGTGTTGAACCTAACTCAAGCCTATTCATGTTCCCACAATGGGGGTGTTTAATTTAGAAAATATTTTATTATTAAAATTAGAAGATTATCTTGAAGATAGATTATCTTGAGGATTACTATGTATAAATTATTATTATGTTTGATAAAATTTAATAAACTAAATAAGTATAAATAATTATTATGTTTAGTTAGGAGTAATAAAAAAATATTAGCCTATTATTTTACTTAAATATCTTTGAGTATTATTATTCTAAAATATTTTTTATGTTATTTGTTATATTAATTAAAAATGAGATTATTTTTTCCTAAAAAAAATTAATAAATAAGGATATAGTTATAATAAAATAAAAATTATTTTAATAATATTTTAATACGTAAAGTGAATATAGTAATTAGATTACCTTTTATATTACTTGTCATATCATTATTGGTAATAGAATATTAGTAGAATCTTTTATTAATTATAAATCAAATAAAGTAATATAAATAATAAAAGATAAATTATCAGAGTAATTTTTAATACATCTTAACCAAACGTATCCTAGGTGTGAATTCACCCTCCACTTTGTCTTCTAAATTAGGGCATGAGCCGCACGTGATTTTACTATTTTAGAAATTTTCTAAATTGTAATCCCTTTGATAAGATTCATTGGTAATAAGGTAATTGTCTTGCCTTTCGGAAATAATTATGCAACAATCACATTATTCGGCGCATGTTCAACAGAACAAAAATCACAAATGAAATTCATTTTTTCCCCTTCTAGATTTAGTGATTTACCATGTCAACCTTATTAATTGCTCACTAGTCACTACAACACCACCCTCGTTTTACGTGAACCAAAACTTCTTCATGCATTGAACCGCTCTTTCTTCACTTCACTGTTTCTTCTGTTACGAACAATATTCTGTTTGACAATGGATGTCACTCAGTTTGTTCTGTTAAGGATTCCATTCTTTCTGTTTTGTTCAGACTCCATTACCCAGTTCTATATAATATAATAATTATAGACCTATATATAAATCTTCCTATATCATGCATTTTTGTCCATAATCTTTTTTGTGCAAGTAATATGTGCGTATAATAAATGGATAGATGTTGAGGAATCTGATGGAATGCGGAAAACCATCAGCATTGGATCTGGGATAGGCGTTGGCAGCATTGTTAAAATGGTACTATTTGCTACCACTTGGTTTTTCGGATATTTATTTCATTCATATCTTGAGAATTCTGGAGCTTTTTAAGAATTCTGTAACGGTGATCTGGTAATTAGATTCTCCTCTTGGAATTGGAAGGAATTGCTCAATTTGGGTCTAATTAGCAAGGCCAGGTTTCTCATAATTTTGTTCATATATACTGCATAATTCCTCAAAGCTGATGGAGTACAGATTCCCAAAAGAATATGGGTGGAGGGAACTTGTCCGCAGAAAGCTCGCTAATTTACAAGTTGTTGGTGAACTTGGAACAAGAATCTGGTCCTAGTGCCTCTCCCCATGTATTAGGAGGTATCAGTTTCTTGCGCTGTTCCATCTGAGAACTGAGGAGGCACATTTTGTGGCGGATAATAGACTGAAGGATTCAATTGTGGTTTGTCTTTTCTTCCCCCAATTTTTATGGGATGGATGGTTCCTTTCAATGGAGTGCATAAACTATTATATATTGTTTTGAAAATGGGTTATCCTCACCTCATTACGATTGCACATATGCAACCATAGAAGGGCAACTGTGATGACCCAAGCCATTTAAAATAAAGATCATTAACTTTTTGAGGGGAAAAAAAATAGTTATTAACAACATACGCAATGGAATAGAAAGCTTACAATTGAAGGCCATTACTGAATCAAGCAAGATTGCCTCCCACTTACATAAGCCACGGTGAAAATTCAATCTCACAAAAATTAAATCATCAAGTTCACATTCTTAGTTGGATGTCTATTGCCGACATGAGCCTGCGAATCTTGTTTTCAGGGCAACTCAGTGTTTCCCATGACTCAAACTCCAGGATTAGAATAAATAATGAACAATCAAATTATGTGCAAGTTGAGCAAGATTATATTCATATTTGCCACCATTTTCGATTTTCCATTGCCTCAACAAGCTCATTTGCTAAGGATGCAAAATCTTCCGCCCCGCTTTGCAACTCTGCAGTTCGCCTGCTAATTTTCTGACAGAAGTAACAGAGAGATAGCCTGTTTAGAAAGGCAATCAGAACATACTACTGACACATGCCGATTTACAAGGACACAATTAGGTGAAAGTTCTCAAAATTAGTTACCAACTTAACCATGATATAGCTGTTGAAGTTGTGGAATTGTGCTCTAATATTCATTTGAAACTGCTGTTTCTTGTAAAACCAAACCTGTAATCTGAAACTACCTCGTTTGTCCTATATTTAGTGATAATTTTTTCATATATCCTCACTCTAGGCTTTGTATCATCAGGTTCACCTAACAATCTTTCTCTAGTTGTTCCCTTATCTGCAGTACCACAAGAATTTTTTTAATATGTGAAGTCCAAGTATGCATGAAGACAGGGAAAAAGAATGTCAAGTTTACCTTTCTTCATATGAGCTACTTCATGAGAGGAAGTGGCTACCACAGAATGTGTTTCATCTATTTCAATGTCATCTGTATCATTATAAACATTGGCGAGAGGTTGGACAGAACCTATATTTAGCTCTGCTACTTTCTCATCTTCTGTTACAGTAGGAGATGAATCTGGGAATGGGGGCTTCAAAAATATTCCCCCTAAATGAGTAAAACTGGACTTAGGAGCCACAGCATGGCTATCTTTCCTCACCTTAAAGCCTTTGACAATACCACCAAGAATCCCTGATGCATTGCCCTGCAGTGACAAAGATAAGATACGTAATCATAACTTTAAACAAAATAATAATTAAAGAAAATGGATCTGAATCCTTGAACCTGTTTTTTCTTCTGATTTGAACAGACAGTAATGGCTGCATCTGCAGCAGCTTCAAGAACTTTATCATGAAGACAAGACAAAGACTCCAGAAACCTAGAACAATGATAGTCTTTAGAATTTTGTTCCTAAACCAGATAAACTATTATGCTAAATTTTATACTCCATCACACTTCACAGCATGCTAAACAGACAGTGAGTGTACCTGACATCATTTTCAGCATCTAATTGATGGATAAAAGCCACTTCAGATCCATTTACCTATTTAACCTCAATAACAGACATATCACTTAGTAAGTCATAACTTATAAAAAACACGTAGATTCAAAGGGTTCTAGAATCAATATTTAATTTCAGAGGTGTAAGATGATCAAAGTATTGTTGAATATAGTTTACTAAGTCAGAACATCAATCCATAGTGTTTAAAAACTGGGTTTTTAAAAATTTTTGAAAATTCCAAGGAAACAATACCAGAGTTATCTGCCCATTATTTGCATTAATTTTCTTATCCATGTTTGCCTTGAAACTCCACCCCAGAATTGACATTAAAGAAGTCTCTTTCACCAATTTTAAATCAAACAAAGATCTAAATAGCAATAGAAAGTAACAATAAGAATCAATTGATGGTAAATATAGCTAATTGTATATGATATCATGTTCATGAGGGAGAAAACAAACTTTCTATTGCTAATTTTGAAATTTCAAAATTAGCAATTTTCCATCTACCTGATTTCATCTACTTTAGTCAATAAGAGAAATACTAAATTTTAATCAAAACTTTGAATTTTTTTGGTGCAAAGTGAGCACAAAAGGATGAGCTACCACATCTACCTGATTTCAACCACTCCAGACTGAAACAGTGACACCA
Organism: Mangifera indica; assembly: GCF_011075055.1. Taxonomy (NCBI): domain Eukaryota; kingdom Viridiplantae; phylum Streptophyta; class Magnoliopsida; order Sapindales; family Anacardiaceae; genus Mangifera; species Mangifera indica. The sequence goes on from NC_058137.1 coordinate 81,596, forward strand.
GTCCACACAATTTTCCATCTTTGCTAAAGGTTGTGGTCCAACAGCAAGGTTTTGCATGCTTCACTTTATGAATGCTTTTTTTGTTTCCCTATAGAATCATATCATGCCAGAATGCAAACATAAGTGTAATATTATTGGAATTTTGAATTAAATAAAGGTAACAGGAACACCTGAATCATGGATTTTTTGGATTACAAGCGCAGTGAATCTTCACAACAAAGCAACACTAGGGCATCTGATAGTCTTTCTCCTGAACATTCAAATTCTAGAGAGGAGAGATGTTCAGTCTCTGGTGAATTAGTTTCAACTGAAGTAGCATCAGGCATTCGATCCGTTTTAGGGGTTGTTATTCTTGACAGACTGCACAGGCTGCTTTTCAGTGGTAAAGCCAGATACTGTGGTTTCCTCTGACATCAACAAAGTTTTAGAATTTTGTAATTAGATGCAATGAAATAAATAACATTTTAATGACTTCCTAGATGAAAATAGCACATACTTATAATTTACAAAGAAATTGCAGTTGCTTCTTTCTTCAAGTTCAATGGACGGGATCCTATCATGTTCCCAGTAGCAACGTCAATAATGCAAAGCTTCGCATCCTTGAGTAAGATGAAGATTACTTCATCTTCAAGATTGACTGTAATTTTTGTTTCTAAATGATTTGGGCTTTTCACAAAGCTGTGTTTATTACCATATTCTGACCAAATCATTGAAACAACAGGTGAGCTATAGCCAGAAGTGCTATCAGTGACGAACATTACAGATAAGAAATTTATATCAATCACAGCAACCTGAAATCCAAGTAACAGTTCAAAAATCAATCTGAACAAAAAACAGATATTGGCTACTCAATTACTTATAACAGCAAGCACATGCAAAATTAACAAGTGCTAAGAAAATTCTCACACGACCACATTCAAATCCCACAGCAAGTTTAGCTCCACTATTTGCAAACTGCTGGGCTCGAACAGGAGAATTGACAAGAGAAAAAACAGCTTTACAGTGAGTTCCTTTCCCTTCGGGCAACATGTGGACTGTGACAGAAGTTGAACAATGTTACTCCAAGAGAAAAAGACATCCCAAAAAGAAGTATATCAATATAAATTTAATAATGACAGAGATGAAATGATATTTTTCTGCAATAAATTGACCACAGAACAACTTTCAGACCTTATAAACAAAAAGAACAAGTAGAATACATTCACAATCAGTTGAATAGAGTTTGACAAAATCAGATAGAATAGTTGTCAAGAAGAAAGCCTTTCAAGTCTAGTATTAATTAAAACAATAATCTACACATCCCAAAATTTATCCCAAACTCTCATCTCAAGTGACTTGTAATCCTATATGGTGTTCAGATGCAAACAAAGTAGTGATATTGAATGAATATCTTCAAACTACATATTTGTTTCTAAACATCATACATCTTACCACGATATATTCAAAGATTAACTTATGCAAGAATCAAATTTTAAATTTTACTCTCAAATGATTATGGAAAATGCAGTAAACATAATAACCCAATCAAGTGTGACTGCACAGATACATCTATAACTTACCTTCATGTTTAGTTTCTGAGACGAAGTGAATATTCGTGTCGCCTGTGCTGCTATTGAGGTTATAAATACGAACCTGCAGAAGTGAAGATGACAGAAAGGTAAATATAGCAACAGATTACACTGTTTCAAAAAAATAATCCACCAACAATATTTCTGACCAGACTACATTCGTTGCCAACAACCAAAGTCGAATTTAGGAAAGAGAAATTCAAAGTTGATACTGGTGCACTAGAGCAAGCCACTTCTATACCTTGCACCTGCAAATAATAAGTTACTTGGTATGAAGAATGCGTTTTACCTCTGAGGACAAAATAATGGATGGAACTCTGACCTCTCCCTTTAGAACAAATATAGGTTTCAGGACAGTGTCTGTGGCATCCCATATCCGAACAATTCCATCCTGATAACCAGCCACATATACCTTATTGACAATGTGATCTCTAGTGACAAACAACTGACTGGGTAAACCCCCAATAAAAGGCCACTTAATTTCGCCAGCCAGGATAGGTGAGGAGCTAAGTTTCATGAGAGAGGCTACAGAAGCATATACGAAAAAGATGTGGATTCAGTAAAACAAATTTAACAGACAACTATATCAGATAAAATAGTTAATCATGAATGACTGAAATCAATACCTCTGACAGACCTTTTGATGAGTTTCCACCCATGCTAAATGCACTAAAATTTGCTGCAGTCATTACTGGATCAACTGTAGGTATCACCCCAGGATATTCAACCGCAAAGACAGATGGTTTTGTTTCTTGTTGAGACAGAGAGGCAGACAGACCAGCACCATCATAAAGATGCAGTTGCCCAGGACTTGTTAATACATAAAGATCAGCTTTGTGATGACCCCCTTTCGCCCCAAAAGCTGGTAACAAAATCATGTCTACGAAAGTGCCCCTGAGTGTAAGGTCTATGCGGCCAACACATCTTAAAGCATCCATCCTAGATGACCATTCAAGACTCAAAACCTGTAATAGCCAGATCAAGTAATAAGAGCAACTAAATATACCACGTTTACATTTTGCCATACTAGATAGACTGACAGATAACACCAATATCATTACTAAAAGTTTTAGAAACTAAATATACCAAGTTTACATTTTAAACAATTAACAAGGGAAAAAAGACAATTATACATGAAATGTTTGGGTGAAAAAGGGATGAATAATCTAAATACTTAGTATTTGAGTAACATTGCATTAATCTTTAAAAAATGATTCATCTTCCTAAGAATTGTATTTTATTTTTTTCAGTAATATATCAATGAAATGATTCATCTTCCTAATAATTGTATTTCATTTTTTTCAATAATATATCAATGAATGATAAATTTACAACTATCTACATGATACTAAACCTTTTGAAAATATATAATTATGTCTTCAAAATCGTTTATATTTTGCATAACCTTTATCCACTAGACACCATAAAACATACGCACTGTAAGAACTTCTTCAGATCCTATTTCAGCACCACCATAGACAAAAAGTCGCCCATTACTGTTATTACAAGATTCATTGTCAACGGACCAATGAAAGACAATAATAGGGAGTCTCTTTTTAACAAATGTTAATTCTAGCTTAACAACGTCGTTGCTTGATCCTATTTGTTGACCTTTAGTAGGGCCAAAATTTGATGTATTCCAAAACAAGATGTCTCCATCTATGTACCCGATTGCAAGAATGAACCCATTTGATGATGCCCAACAAAGAAAATTTATTTCTTTTTCTTGTTGATGATGCTCAAGTATACTGTCAGAAAGATTAGAATCCAATTCACTCGGATAATCAACGACTCCATTCTTCAATTGGAGAACCTTATCACCTCCAACAAAAGAAATTTTAGGTTCAGAAACATCCCAATAAATCATCAACCCATTCTCATATGCAATTAGTACTCTGCAAAAATTATATAACAGAATCAGAAAGAGAGAAAAAAAAAACAGTTCTTTTTTTTTTAAAAAAAAAGCTTTTCTAATATAGTATTGTTTGATACGCCATATAACCTCAGTGCTATATCATGTTCGCAAGGGATTAACCATATTATACATTTATAGCGCCAAAGAGCTACTGTAATACAGAGCATAACATAAATGTATACTATATTTCGAAACGAAATAAAATAAATGTATACTATATTTCGAATTGTTCATCACTATTCTTGTACCGAATAAGTTATTTAATGCTATAAGTTGTATCTTGAGTTTGAGAGAGAAAGCATTTATTCTCCACCTCATTTTACAAAATACTTCAATTAGTACAGGCAAGAAATATATATATGCCAATTCTTTATTTTTTTCATATATTTATTTATTCAAGTTAATTTCTTCAGTTTTTAACTTGGAGAGCAAGCAAGGAGCTGTAGAGAATTGAGGTCAAATTACTTGCAAAAGCAAAACAAGGATGGATTATTGACAAATGGAAACCTTAAATAAAGCTGTTTAGTTGATTACAAACAAAAACAATCATAGAGGAAAGTTAGTAGGATGAAAGATTGATCTTAATTAATAATTTGTTTTATTTGGAAAACAATGGCAGCAGATTGCTGTTGACTGCATACTCTATTGCAAAATGGATCAGCAGGTATAAGAGATTATAACTGTCACACTTTACAGCATGGATTGGAGAGCATAGATATAGAAGCATCACATTACATCCAATGATAAATATCCCTTTTTGGTGCCATTCTTGTTTGTGGATTTCTCACCTCCATCTCCTTTTTTTCCAAACGGATATTGGTAACTTTCTAATCAAATTAAAACATAAAATCGATCAACGGTCAGGATATTCTCTAATTTTAATGCTAATCTTGACCGTTTAATCCATTTTAAAGTTTTTTCAATCTGAAAATAACGTACGGATGTGATATGCCTAAACTTGCGTGCCCGAGCCAAATAGTTTCTTTTATATCCACTGCGAGTTCACTTTCGGAAACCTCAGTCGCACTATGACGCTTCAATCCTTCAAACCTCAAGGTTTTGCTTCTTCTCCTTTCTTTCGTAACTGTTTAGATCTGACGATCAATTCCTATTAGCTTCGTTTACATTATCCATTTGATTCAGTCTGTTATTTTTTTCCTTTTACTAAGTTCATTTGGATCATAACTGAAAGTCTGAAACGAATTGGATTGATTCGATTGTTGCTAGATGTAGTTTTATAAGCTGAAACTGAAATAATCCAATTCTAATTTGGATATAGAGTTATAATCCATGAAATTAATAAGTCAATATTTGGAGTTAATGATTAGGTTTAATTGAAAGCGATCAAGAAATGTGAGGTCAGAGTGAAACCCCTCAACTTGTTACAGCAACTGTTTTTTTTTAAATCTTTTGCTTTTATGGTGTTGTTTAAGTGGAATTGTGACTGTATTTACTCGTTAGCTGTTGATTCAATCAATTGTTTAATCTTCAATTTCTCACAGATGATGCCAAGAAAAGTTCAAGGAGTTCTTATTTTAATTTACCACCATTGGATGTTTCCATTGCATTCCCTCAAGCAACTCCAGCTGCCAAGTTCCCACCTTCTGGTAAGAGTGATGAGCAAATTACACTTCGCTGTAGCCATACTAGAGACTCGTACTTGCTCTGTGGTTTGTATGGATTATAAGTTTAGGTTTTTGAGTTGCTATGGTGACATTATTATATTAATTTTTTCTTATCTTTATTGTGAGTAAATTTAGATGACACCATAATATTTATTTGCTCTTCAATACCAGGAGCATTCATTTTTCACTTGTTAGATAGGTTTTTTCTTGCACAGGAAGCACTAAATTATTTTGCTAACTTTATTTGTTTCCTAGGCGCTATCAAGACCTCTATACTTACCATTTATTTTCATGTCTTTGGTGTTTGAACGTTACAGTATCGGACTATTTTCAGTTTAATGACCTCTTGACTTCTGAAGAGGTGGCTATTAGACAGAAAGTAAGAGAGTGTATGGAAAAAGAAATAGCTCCAATAATGGCAGAGGTATCTTTTTCCTACTTTTCTTTGAAAGATAATGATGACTGTTTTTTATGTAGCTTATGCTTTGATTATTATATAATACATTGATGGGCATATGAATAAAAGGACTGATTTATATTTTCTTTAATGTCAGTACTGGGAGAAGGCAGAGTTTCCATTTCATGTTGTTCCAAAGCTTGGTGCTCTTCATATTGCTGGCGGCACAATCAAGGTGATTTATATATGTCTGTTAGTTTTGTTTAATTGTTCCATTTCGGAGGGGAAAGAGGCAGTGATTATATTGGGCTGATTCTGACGCAGGGTTATGGATGTCCCGGTATGTCCATTACTGGATCTGCATTTTCTGTGGCAGAAATAGCTAGAGTTGATGCTAGTTGCTCCACCTTCATTTTGGTCCATTCCTCTCTAGGCATGCTTACTATTGGTGAGAGCTTTATATAACTTCAGTCCTCAAATAATTTGTTACTAGCTGGCGCATGTTTCTTATTTTTCTTTTTCTTTCTTGGTCAAATACTCGATGTTGTTATAAAATTTTGGCCTTGAATAACTCCTCTGAACTCTCATTATTTCAAGGATAGCACTATGTGGGTCAGAAGCACAGAAACAGAAATATTTACCTTCTTTGGCACAGTTAAAAACTATAGCGTGTTGGGTAGGTAGCTGTTTTTGTAATGCATGTTATCTAAAAACTGAAGTTTTTGCTAAAGTGAGCTATCCTAATATGTTCCTGAACATTTTAAGGCTTTGACTGAACCTGATTATGGAAGTGATGCAAGTGCTTTGAAAACAACTGCAACAAAGGTGCAAGCTTTCAACCTCTCACATCCTTCTCTTGGTTTCAATAATGTCTTCATAAAATCAACTTTGAAATTCTAAGTTTTATGTGTGTTATGTTCTTGCTATCTCTTTTCTTGATCAGGTAGAAGGAGGGTGGGTACTTGAGGGCCAAAAGCGTTGGATAGGAAATAGTACCTTTGCAGATGTGTTGATTATTTTTGCAAGGAATTCTACAACTAACCAAATAAATGGGTATGTTAGAATTATATGATATCTAGGCTCATTGTAATGATTAAAATGGTGGAAGTTTATTTAAAATGCATTTAAGCTGTTTCAGTTATCATAACATGCACACTCAAACAAATGCTTCACCTTGCTTGTGTCCTTTTTGTATTCCACTTGGTAACCAAGTACACATACAAAAGATAATGGAAGTCTGCAATGTTTACAATATGTTGTATTGAATAGCTCTCACTTAGGGTTGGATTCGAGCCGAGCCGAGCTTGAGCTTGGCTCGATTTGCACAAAATTGAGCTTGAGCTCAGGCTCATCGAGCTCACTTCAAATAAGTTCAAGCTTGGCTCGTTTCAAAAGAGTCAAGCTCAAGTTCGGCTCAAGCTCGAGTTTTTAACTAACTCGTTATTAAAACGACGTTATTTTAATACATATTGGTCAAAACAATGTCGTTTTGTATCAAATTTTTTAGCTCACGAGCTTGACGAGCTAAACGTTTTAAAGCTTGAGCTTGAACTTGAAAACTTTGAAGTTTCAGGCTCGAACTCGTTTGAGTTTAGCTTGTTTTGGGCTCGTTTGAGCCGAGCTCGAGCTCGAATCCAGCTTTACTCTTTATAGTGTACAAGGATAGGGTAATTGACTTTTATGGGTACGAAGTACAACCACCTTGAAGAAGACACAGTATGCTATTGAAGATGAGACACCAAAAACAACAGCATATAAATGACTCTTGGCCTGTATCACCCACCCATTATTATTAGGAAAGGTACAGGGCACTTAAGCTACTAGTAAAGAAGATAATATGGTAACTTATTTACACATAGATCAATGGCCAACAATAAATCAGGCCACTGTTTGAAACTGACAAATTTCATATAACTATCAATTAAGAAGTACTTCCTGTTCCTGGTGAATCAAAGTTCCCCTCATGATTCTGGAACTACTTTCACTAGAAACCACCAAATAATTAGAATTTTATCGACGAACCAATCTACGTAGAATATTTTGAGTAAGCAAATTAGGCAAAGACCCAAAATTCTCTTCCTTTCTATTCAGAGCTTTTATATGACTACCAATTGAGAAATACTTCATTAAGCATGTTGAAGTTTTTTAATATGAGGAACTGGAACTGGAAGATGTGGTGAAGGATGTGTGATTTCAGGAATTTTTATATTGGGTTTAGCATTTGTGGTAGAATTTTAATCCCCTACATCTATATTGCTATCATGATGCTCCTCTTACTCTCATTTTTAACCTGATTAGTCCTTATATTTGATCATAGATATTGGCATGATTTTACATGTTTAGTGCTTGTGCTTTAATGTTTCAGTTATATTGTGAAGAAGAATGCTCCTGGATTAACAGCTACAAAAATAGAAAACAAAATTGGTCTGCGGATGGTTCAAAATGGAGATATTCTATTGAAGAAAGTCTTCGTACCTGATGAGGACAGATTACCTGGAGTCAATTCTTTTCAGGATACGAGCAAGGTAATGTTCAAGAGAATTTTCTTGAACAATAGTCTCTTACTGTATATTTTCTTTTTTTATTTGATCAATCATCATCTAGACAAGAATTAGATCTTAATTGTGGTTTTAAAAGAAAAATATCTCCTTTGGCTGTTAAGAAGTTGAATATGCAGAAACTAGAATCCTGCATGTGAAACTGGCAGCTTAGGGACACCTTTGTACAGAACATACTATTGTTATCCACTTGAAAGTCTAGGAAACCTTCAAAAATCAATCAGTTGAAATTCACTAATTTATTACAGCCAGCACCTACGTGCTCCTATCAAATCTAATGGCCAATGATAGAAATTAAAAACTCTGAGTTCTTGTTAAATTATAACAATTTCACTCTGTCAATAACTTCCTGGAGGCAATATAGAAAACGATTAAGAGCTTGTCTATAAATCCTGGATAACATTTTTCTCCCTGAATTGCAATTTGTTGGTCATTGACCATGGGTAGTAATGCCAATTTTGACAAGCAGTGTTGAGTAATTAGTCTGGTGCACGGTGTACTTGGTAAGTTATAAATTACTTAGCTTGGTAATTTTAGTTTATTGGCGATCTCATGTGGATTTTGGAGTCATTAAATCTGACTTTCATATTACTGACTGAAAGCAACATATATAATATGTAGCTGAAGATAATTTATTGTCCAATTTTCCATTTTTACCACTTGACATAAAGATTTGTTATTTCACTGGATCACCACTCTGCAAGTTTTATGTCCATAAAACTTAGTAGTTAATTTCAGCAATGCTGGTTGAAACTTTGCTTACAGTTTGACTCTCTTCAAAATATTATGTCTGTCTTAAATTCACATTTCTGACTATCCTGCCACTTATATAAATGCTGCTGTATCAATAAAGGTTCTGGCTGTTTCACGCGTGATGGTTGCTTGGCAACCTATCGGTATATCAATGGGTGTGTATGATATGTGTTACAGGTATGACACTATACCTTTTACTTCTCCTGTATGCTAATTTATTTCAAGGTTATGGTATGACCCTTTTGAAATTTATGGGACTAAAGGTATCTGAAAGAGAGGAAACAGTTTGGTGCGCCATTGGCTGCTTACCAAATCAACCAACAGAAACTTGTTCATATGCTGGGTAATGTACAAGCCATGTTTCTCATTGGTTTACGCCTTTGTAAATTGTATGAAAGCGGTAAGATGACCCCAGGTCATGCCAGCTTGGGAAAGGTACGATGAGTTGAAAGCCCTGTAATAAATTTGATTTTCTCCAATGTTTTCTAGCCCTGACAAAATATATTATTTTCAGTCATGGATCACTGCAAGGGCTAGGGAAACAGTTGCTCTTGGACGTGAGTTACTTGGTGGCAATGGAATTTTGGCTGATTTTCTAGTTGCAAAGGTTTCATTCTTGTATCTTTACAGCAATGGAATTTTAGCTGATTTTCTATTTTTTTTTTCCACAAAAAAGAGTATACCTATTGAATCACAATTGATAAATTAGTTGTTCACTTGGTTTTTAATAACAGTTTATTTATTTAACTGTTGTAATTGAATGACATTGCAGGCATTCTGTGATTTGGAGCCCATTTACACATATGAAGGCACTTACGACATCAACAGCTTGGTAACAGGTAGGGAAATTACTGGTTTTGCAAGTTTCAAGGCGCCTACACAGCGAAGCCGTAGCCGCCTTTGAGTTGATGGTAATTCTCTTTCACCGTATCTAATCTGTTGCCTGATAAGCAGTATCTGTGTTCATGACTGAGAAACCTGTGCAATCCAATAAGGGTAAAATCAAATAATTTATACATTCTTGTCCTGTCTCGTGTATCTATGACTATGACTAATAAACCTTTGTATTTTAATTGAGGCTACCGCCTCATCATGCTTGTCGGAGTGCATAAGATTGGTGATGAGAGTGCTATTGTGTTTTTAACATACCTGCAATTAGTTCGAAGTCAGCTCAAAATATATGGTACCGCTTATAGAGAACACGTTTTAATTAAATTGTAATATATCAAATCCAAGTCGGCTAATATTTAGTTATGGATCACTGCAAGGGCTAGGGAAACGGTAGCTGTTACATTCATCATACCTAATTGAATTAGATCTTGCCCTCAAGTATTTTAGGTACCTATTAAAACATTAACGGCCCTGAGGCTAATAACGACCCATAGGCTCTAGAAGTAATAGTATAATCGAAATTGTCGGTCCAGGGTATGAATATGATGTCTTCTCTTGAGAAAAATATCACAGTTGCTCGGCTAAAACGGGCTGATGTATCTTCAATTTGTCAAATTTTTGCCATCAAAATGTTTCTCTAGAAGAAGTGTGAAAATCGAATCTAACATAGGTGGGATTGTGAAGGGAAGTCAATGCTTTGTTTTTCGCGGTCAACAATTAATAAAATCTTTTGTACTGAAAACAGAACTTCATTTAGGGGTGGGCGCTGAGCTGACTCTAAACGCCCCTCAGTTCAATTTTAGCTTAAATAAAAGATAGGAGAGTTCAAGTTTGGTTTAAGTTTATTAAACCAAGCTCTAAAATAGCTCGAGTTTGATTCGATTTTTAAGTTTAAAGTTTGAAATTTAATTTGAATTAGTGGTTTAAATGCGAATTTATAATTTAGATTTATAATTTAAATTCTTGAATCATTGATAAAACAATATTGTTTTATCAAATAATTGACAAAATAACAATTGTTTGATTTAATTCAAATTGAATCACAAATCGGGGTCAAACAGAATCAAACTACTTTCTTACTCGCAAGTTTGACTCAATCTTAAAAATGAGTAAACCCTTGTGACTCAAACTTGACATGTATTTGAGTTTAACAAATTTGAATCAAATCGAATTTAATTGAGTTAGCTTTTAAGATTGAACCGATTTGGTTTATATTTAGCTCAACATTGATCAGATTGCGCATGAATTTAGAGTATTGATGGATTCAAATTGATTTAATTCAAGCACAAATCTACGCTTGATTTGTTTAAACTCAAGTTTGGTTAAGAGTTCATCTCACTAATGATTTTTTTTTCGACGACTATTTTTCTTTTTCTCTGATGACTCTTCTCTTTCTCTCATGTAACTATTTACCTGCTCTAATGAACTTGAGTTTTAAACTAACTATTCTAGATTCAAACTAAGTTCGAGTAAACTTGAAATTGAAATTGATCATTCTATATTTAAACCAAGCTCGAACTAGCGTATACTTGGACTTGTTTGGAACCCACACTTGTAAGAATATTCAATTTGTTATATTTTAGCAAGTTCATGAGAAATTCGTGAATGAAGTTAGGGTTAGAGTCAAATTAAGTTGATTTAGTCACGAAAATTAGCTCAACTCAGTTTGACTTAAATAGTCAAGAGAGTCAATTAACTGAATTAAATTTGAGTTAAAAGTTTAACTTAATCCAGCTTACAAGCTAAGGAATAGTATAATTCAATTCAAACTTAATTTATGTCTCAATTCAAATTATATCAAACAATTATTAAAATAACATTATTTTATTTATTATTGAGTAAAATAATATTGTTTTATCAATAAACCACAAACTTAAACCATAAAATTGAGTCACAAATATGAATTCGAATTAAATTAAATCAAATTATTTTTTATTCGAATAAAACTCGAGTCATCTTTAATTTTAACTTGTTAAACTCAAATTAAAATCAAATTAAATCAATTTTTTTATTTAAACTGAATTTGATTTAAAAAATGTTCAAATTTGGTTTAATTCAGACCTACTCCTAGTTCAATGAGCCAAGGAGAGGTTGAACAAATAAGGCTCACAAACTGGCCAAAATTGCGTAAAGAGCTCACCCGCTTAGTGTTCAAAATTCCTTTTCAATATTTTTAGGGCAAAGGACTTTCTCCTACACAAGTTTACTGCAAATATACTCTCATCTATGAAATTTTAAAAACTCAAATATTTATTTTTAAATTTTTGTTTAAATTTTTTATTAGAGTTAAAAGTAAAAAGTCTTATTTACCAATAACATTAAAAAATATATAATTTTGTCTCATTTCTTCTTCTCCCTCAAGTTTTAAAAATTAATATTTTACTCAACTTTAATTTTGAAAAATGACTTTCCCACCCCCCCCAAAACCCTAGGGTTTTTTTTCCTTTCTAACCACCATCTCCATTATTTTCTACCTTCGATGATCTTCCTTATTGGCAAACCAAAAAGAGATGATAAAGAGAAACGTCTCATCTCTTCATCGAGAAAGAGACAATGACACATCTCGTCTCTTCATCTCCATCAACTTTGTCCACCCAAGAAGGAGATGACCAAAGAGAAGAAAGTGATGGAGACGATGGTCATTGTCATCACCGTCGTTAGAGAGAAGAAAACTCTAGAAACGTAGAGAGAAAAAAATCATTTTTCAAATTGAGATTAAGATAAAATGTCAGTTTTCAATACTTCAAAACGAAATTGAGATAAATTATATTTTTTTTAATATTACTCATAAAATGATAGATAGTTTTACCTTTAAATACAAAATTCTAATAAAAATTGGATGATAAATAAGTATTTAGGTTTTTGAAATTTTGTAATTGAGAGTTTGTATTTACATTAAACCTGGGGCCAAAATAAGTCTTTTGTCCTTTTTGTTATTTGCATGCCCCTTCTAAAGCTAACCTCACCTAATTGTTAGACGGCAATTCAATCTGTGTTTCTGGTCTGTCACCTTCTGTCTGCAACCCCCAACTCCCAATCCTAAGCTGAAGCCGAGTTGCCGCTGCCAAAAACCGCACATTCTGCACCGGATTTAATATCTCCACCACCTTCGTAGCCGTCTTCGTCCTCAAGAAATCAGCACTCACCACTAATGAATCCACGGACGACCGGAGACTTTGCATCACATTTTGCCTCGCCGAAATCTCGCCGTCAACAAACTTCCCCAACGCCATGCTAACTCCGTTATCTGGAGAGCCGTCACGCTCTCCTAAATTTTGGCCAACTCATCGTTGAGAAATTTTCCTCTATCCGAGTTTCCCCCTTCAAACTATTCATCCTCTGGTTTTGCTCCCGAGTTAAATCAGTCATGAGGTCGTTTACGAGACAGAAGGCGAGAGCTGGCTTGAAACCTGCGATCCAAAAGAAGGTTTTTTCGAAGGTCGGACAAAATGACAAAGAAGATGTTTAGAAGGGAACCAGAATACCACTTCAATCCAAATGATTGAAATTACTTTATTCAACTATCATTCAGCTTTTAATTGGTCTTTTATACAAAGATTTTAAGGAAAATACAAAAGTGATCCACTTTTAAGAATATAGGTTTTATGTTCTTACTAGCTCCATGATTACGAAACCATGAGACAAATATAAGTAATACAAAATTCTTTGAAATGGAAGGAAGAAAACAAATTATGAAGTACTCACAAGTTTGATCTATCTTTTCTTGAAGCCGTACTTCTTACGTTCATGGAAGAGGTCTGTTCTGGCACTTCCCAAATTGACAATTTTGGGAGACCCATCTCTGTCTTTCTCCAGCTGAGTGCACTCTTTACAGTAATACGCATCTGAAATCCCTTGACCTCCACACACAACACACCGACCCTGGAATGATCCATAGTTGCATTTATCACATACCCGCACAAGAGTGCAAGGCCTTACTAAAGAATCACAAATCACACACTTACCCTCATGCTTCTCGCACAGCCGTCCGATGGCTATTCCGTGTTGCTTCCTGCACATTATCAGATCTGGATTATGCTTTGCCATCCTCAGACTCAATCTCTGTAAGTCTTGTCATCTACCTCTCATCTTATTCTCTTATAAATAATCCATGACTCTGCTGTCAGTAAAGTTATAGCCACTTAAAATAATAGAGGCTTTCTCCCCAAGTAATAATAAGTAGTCTTGTTCAACAAGAAAAGTTGGATGGTCAATGTAAGTGGGCTACTCATCTACCGCTTTAAGGCATAGCAGCCGCTTAAAATAATAATATAGGCTTTTCTCCCTTTGTGTAACGTGTGATATTCCGAATCCTGCAAATAGAGGTGGCAAAATAAACACAGCAGGGTAATTAATTAAAATAAATAAAATTTTAAGCGTTTATATGTTTTTAGACCATCCTATAAAAGTTTTACCAAAATAAGTAAACTGTATTTTTTTTACCCTTTTTACCCTTATATTGAAAAATCAAGTAAAAATATTTTTTCTGAGAATGTGCGTCGGTTTATGGTGGTTACGATGGTGGCTAGGGATTTTACACTGAAACCCTAAATATGTCGAATTATGTGTATGGATATTTTTGAATGTTTCGAACGCTTAAAATGATGTAGTTTCAATGTTAAGAATGTCTGGAAGTATAGCCGTTGAGAGATAAAAGCGCATAAATTTACAGTGCTGCGTAAACTGCGCAAATCGCGCAAACACTGTTTACACGGCGCAAACCTGTTCACATCGCGCAAACACTGATTACATTGCGCAAAAGTAGATATCATAGTCTGTGAACAGTATTTTTTGCGCGATTTTGCAAGCAGTTTGTGAGATGTGAGTAGTATTTGCACAGCACTGTTCAAAGTTTGTGTGACACTGTTCACAGTTTCCTTGACACTGTTCACTTTTTGCGCTTTTGTCTCTCAACAGCTACACTTCTAGGCATCCATTAACATCGAAACTACATCATTTTAAGCGTTCGAAACATTCAAAAACATTCATATACATTCGACATATTTAGGGTTTCACTGTAAAATCCCTAGCTACCATCGTTACCGCCATAAACCGACGCATATTCTCAGAAAAAATATTTTTACTTGGTTTTTCAACATAAGGGTAAAAAGGGTAAAAAAATACGGTTTACTTATTTTGGTAAAACTTTTCTAGGGTAGTCTAAAAACGTATAAACGCTTAAAATTTTGCTTATTTTAATTAATTACCTAAACAGCATCACTAAATAGATAATAAGTTAATATTAAATTGAGTTATCAAAATAGAATTTAAATTTGAAATAGACTTATTTAAGTCAAATAATATTTTCAAATTAAATGGTAGATTTAAACTAAACTATCTTAGATCGAATCTATCCTAATTGAAGGCTTTAATACAATCTAACGAAGCCTGCACAATCAAGGTCTAAAACAGAACTGGCGAGACTTCAGCACTCAGTCCAACCCAGACCAAAGTATACAGATATTGTTGTCCATTTCTCCACGCTTTCGAAGAAAACAAGCCACTAAAATTCACTTCTCTATGCGAAAATAATTTAATAAAAGAAATAGAAATCAATAGCGCCACTGTATTTGAGCTTTTCTAAAGAAAGAGATGTACGTTGATGGACTGATGTAGACGTTACTGTCAATCTTCCAAATAGCAAAGCTGATGCCACTGGCAGATGCTGCAACATGCAGTGATGAATGAGGCAATTTAAGACACTTCTGTTCTTCTATTCATTTGTCTTTAGAGGCTGTTTCTTAGACGACAACTGAAACATTTCGAGTGCCACAATTGTGGTACAATAAGTTCATTCTTACAATCTGAATAATACTGTAAGGCATTGATACATACAGAGAATGATTCGAGTCCATTAAGCTGGAATGGTGAAGGATTATTTCTGTTGGCAGTATAGTGGCCACTTATAAGATCCAATGCATCCTGAAGGCTAAAAGGGATAATAGGAAAAACAAAGGAAATAAGAATTTCATTTAACAAATGTTTCAGCTTCAGAATGAAATGAAAGCCGTGGCTCCCTTTCATTTTATGAGCGGTATGTTATGATAACAATAATAATAATTATAAAAAGATGAAGAGATGGCTTACCTGCTGAACTCCATCATGGAAATTATTCCTTCTCTAATTAGTCCAGATACAGTCTGTTTTCCATATTTGCAGTATCAGACATACAAATTGGATCACAAATTGGGACACATATAGACAGACAGATGGTTCTTAAGGCATATGACCATTTTACACTTACCTAACCAGGTCTCTTTTCAGGGCATCAGTCCCAGCTGTTAGCTCATACAGGTTTTTAAGAGAATAAGTGAGGCAAAATAGTGAAATTTTCATTTCTAAGACATGAATAAATAGAGTTACAAATGTAAATAGCTCTTACAACAATTTATGTAGAATTAACTTCTAAAACCATAATTCCTACCGCCACTAAACCCATTACACTACAACCATTATTGCATAAATTAACTACGCAAACCATAACTCTTACAACTATTATAACATATCAATTACTTAACCATAAAGTAAACTTAAACTTCACCGTGAGTTACATTTTTATTAAAATTAAATAACAGCGAAGTATCATAACTTTAACACCAACATATTCAAGGCTTTATCTCATCAGCATGCTCAGCACACACTGATGCAAGTAAGATGCCTAGAAATCACCATGAATTCAACTACTGACTAAGGAAGGAAGACTGAAACGATAATATAAAAAATATTACATAGAAGCTCTGAATTTATCATAATCTTCATTAAACATAGAAATGCACTCAGTGGGAGTTAGCTCCCCAGTGCTTTGCAACTGTAAACTTAAAGGATTCTGAGCAAGGTAACTCTGTATATAAATTTGAAAATAGAAAAAAAGGAAAAGCCGGATAGCATAAATTTACAGCACGTTTTCCTTTAAAATCTGGCATTCACCATTTGGCATCAGTAAATCACAATAATGATTTTGCACATACCTGGGTAACATTTGTTCGATCAAGGCAACTAATACAGTTAGATCTAATGACACGTTTCTGCTCCTGTATTATGGTCCCTTCTGCATCTACGACTATCTGCTCAGCCGGAATGGTAATGGTTAGAAATGAGTATCAAGGATAATCGCATACCTGGGCGATGGCATCATTTTTCAATCAAAGTTCATATACAAAATTTTATTTGCTTTAGTTACCCTTGTTTTCAAATTCCTCCAAGATTTGATAATAAAGAATGTGTAGATTATCGAAGTTTGAGTTGCCAGTGCCACAAATGTGATGGAAGTCGAATGAAACATATCTGCAATAGATGCATACAAGTGGTGAAATGAATAGACCAGAGTTGTATGAAGCAACAAAGGTCCTTGAACATTCAGAAACAGGTAGAATTGCAGTCCACAAAAATGCTATCCTAGATAATGAAGAGCAAGTAGCTACAAGTAGAAATGAATTTCAGTTCATACTCAAAAAAGCCATAATGTAATATACAATGAGCTTCCGATAGACTATGTTATCAGAAAACACATCTCAACAAAGTTATATAATTGTATCAGTCTCACACGAACTTGACTATTCTCTGACTGAAGCTTAATTTCCAGAAATTTCGTTTTCTTTCCCCTCTTTTTCTAGGAAACTAAACCGAAAGTTGGTCAAACCATATTTCAAAAAAAAAAAACAAAACAAAACTGTAACCGTTAAGCAGGTGTATATTCTCATCACTGCGGTCCATTGAGAAGCCTTGATCAGCAGATTCGAGAGATTTTATCTCGTTCTTGTGCTTAAATTCGAGCAATTCCATATGCTCATAGAACTTGCACTTAGGAAATTTGATTGTTCATTCATCGGTGAAAGGTGTTAACAACTCATGAGGAAAACAAAGTTAATTTTTAATTTTAATAACGACTTAACATTTATAATTTTTTTTTCTATTAAAATTCTCCAATTTTCTTATTAAAAGGATCAAACTTTCAATTTTTTTTTTAAAAATAAATTACCTTTTTAATATTTTCTATTTACACTACAAAACAAATAAAATTAAGATTACTTAATTTATTTTGTTTTAAAAATAAAATAGTTAGTTTTTTCAAAAAATATTTGAAAGTGTACTGGTTTTAATAATTATAATTGTTGTTTAAATTACGGTATAGGAATAGAGAATATGCTAAGTTTTGTTGCCAAACAATCCAAATATTATAACATTCAATATTTTATACAAATAATATGTGCCACCAAAACAAATTAAATTTTTGATCAAATGAATTCAAAATTTATATTTAATAAATTAATTAAAATGTTTAAAATTTTTTTTTTTTTATATTGATTTAAACAGTAATCCACCATTAAATCTCAACCATCCGATGCCCGGGTCAGAAAACAATACACAAAACTTCTATTGCTGACCTAAACAGTCAGCTGTGAACTCTATTCCCACATAAGTAGTCCTTATATCTTACACAACATCCACCACTGGCCTAAACAATCAACTCTCTTCCTGCTGCCTCTTTCAAAAACATAAATTCAAAAATCTACTACTTTTTGAACAATCCTCCAATCTCACCCTTCTCATGCATGGAGGAGAGGATATCACACCCTCCAACCAATTCTCCATTCAGGAAAATTTGTGGAAATGTTGGCCAATTACTATACTTCTTTAGTGTCTCCCTCAAACCATAGTTATACTCTTCGTCAAGGACATCCACACTTTCATAATCCACTCCTTCACTTTCAAGAATGCCAACTACTCTCTGCGAGAATCCACACATTGGTGCACTTCTTGATCCCTTTATAAAGGCCACCACCTTGTTCTCCTTTACTAACTTATCGATGAGCTCCTCAAGTGGAACTGTCAGCTGGACATGATGACCAGGCGTAAGACGAAGATCAGGTTTTTTCTTCTTGGGAGGCTGCCGAACCCAAATGGTGTTCCCTGATTCATTGCCTGGTGGGACTTTCCCGGTGGCTTGTATGTATTCTTCCATCCATGACTTCCAAGTTTGGGTTAAAACTGTTCTATCAGGTTCATCTACCACCCCAACCTACAAAAAAAGTTTAAATGATAACACTAAATGTAGCCAAGTGCTCTCGCCGAAATCTCATAATGTATACACAAACTTCAAAATTCACAATTCATAATTTACATTAAATATAAACATCACCTTATCTTTGCCCTCTAATTTTATTAATCTAATTACACAACATGTATTACCTTGGTCATATACTAACCACTACCATTTTATGTCAAACACATTCCAAGGCAAGAACCCACTCACAAGCAGAATTCCAAAACATAAAACTCATTCAAACGAAAAAATCTTTTCACCCAACTCACTGAACTCTCACATAAATAATCCTCATTGATTCTCTTTTAATTTTCAGGTAAATAAGTCCTAGGTAAATTTCATTTACAGCCAACCCTATGCTTTCTAATCAATTTTACCATGCTTGAGAGGTTTATATTAGAAAATTTACTGATGTGGTTAATATTAATAATAATTTTGAATTAACTAGTAAACAAGACACCACAAACAACTCCATAAGTTATGATCCGGTTCAATGTAGACTTTTTGGATTATTAAACCTTTAATGGGAGGGTTCAAGGTCCAATAATCTTCAATGTCAGGTCCCTCGGAAACCCTAACAACTTTACCAATTGAAAGCCAAGGTTTCAGGAGAGGAAGGTCATTCACCCTAACACAGAGGTCTCCAAAGTGGAAAACCAATCCCTGCATTCAGGCGATTTTCACCTAACACATAGACTTTAAACAGATGGCTCAATCAAACTTTTATATTATCATTGAAGTAGTTAATTATTCAATATTCTATTAGCCATAGGTGAATTCAATTGAATTGTAGATTAATGTTAAAGTTTATAAATTATTTCTATAACTATTTAATGATATCCCTTCAATACGCAAATTTCTAAATTGTGATTCATACCCCTGAAAATTCTAAGTCAAAATTATATATATATATATATATGCACACTGTATCATCTATGAAGCATCTATACGCAGCTGTTTGATAAAATATACGTACCTTCACGGAGCCGCATAACTCCGGTACGGATTTCAAATGAGCCAGTAAGCTAGCAGCAATGTTCCGTGAAATACCAATGAATTGAAGCTCATCGTTTTTATCATAAACGGCGTAAACGCCCGACTCTGATGGCAATTTCTCATTGAACTCTTCAGAAGTTAACGGCACGGCGAGTAACCCCGTCTCCGAGAGGGTTTTGACAGCTGCAACGACGATTAGAGAGCGAGGTTTAATTGTATTTCTGTAGGATTTAGAAGAAATCGCAGATAGGTGGACAGTGGATCTAAAGCGTGAATAACATGAAAGATTGGGGGCATATTGGGGGTAATAAGAAGAGAATAAACGAAGTGAAGAGAAGGTTTGAAGGAGAGAGAGATTGGTTGTGCTTGTGGCCATTGAGCTTGAGACGGAGAAAGGGGGGTTGGGTAAGCTATGGCAGTCTTTCACAGATATTTGTTGTTATTGCTTGCTGCTGCTCCATACTTGGAAGAGAAATTACAAATCAGCGTGTCAACTGGATCGGGCTTTTGTTATAAATGGGCCCAACAGACTAATCTCGGAGTCCAACGGTAGAGTTTAAGCTCAGCTCAATATCAGATGATTGATTTAAGATTGGACTCATATTTTTTAATATAATGAACGATAAATTAAAAAGGGCAAAGAATCGTCAGTGAAACGAGTCTTGATGTGGTGATATTAACAAGCTCGAGATCGATGATTTAATTATTTATACAGTTTAAATTTAACTTATTCAATTTAATCACGATTCAATCCTACTCGAGGTCATATCATATGGCATACACCCATACATTTTTTTAACAAAACTAAAAAGATTCTATTCCGCCACACGCATAGTTTACGAAGCGAAGAACAGAAAAAATTAATTATTTGATGCTCTTCAAGAAGTTTGAAAATAAAAATAAAAAAAAAACTTGGCTTGTATCAGATTGCACCTAAGTTAGTGCAATTCTAGTATAATCTAACTAAATCATTTGTGACTACTCAAAATCAAATATTAAAATTATTAAGATAATACGGTATTGTGTTAGAAACATTTTTATTAATAATTGAAAGAGTAAAAACATGTAATTTCTCCAAACTTTGGGTCAAAAATAGTAATTTTCTCACTTGTGAATCACTATCGCAATTAAAGGCTATGTTAGTGTCACATTCATTTTGACAAGCTCAAGAGCATTAACAATCAATGAATATGATTCATATTATTATTATTTTTTTTTAAAAAGAAAAAAAGAAAAAAAGAAGTTCAATGACAGGTTAAAAAAATGAGATTCCATATATGTGAATCATAATGTAACGTATAGAATTTTAGGTTAAATTTATGTTCTAAAGCGATCCAATTTTCAAGCTGCTTTGTATATTTAATGTAAGTCCATCTCAATTTTCAAACTTTAAATCTATCATGTCAATATTAAATACCACAATCTCTTTTTGAACGTATAAGCTTAATTAATTTAATGTAGTATTAATTGTAACAATTGAATTGATTCATCTCATTTTTTGTTTGGACAAGAAACTCCATTTAACCAAGTTTGATTATCAAATTTATTTATTTAAACTTTGAGGAGACTACTCTAACAATATTTTACTTGAATTTAGTGAGTTGGCAAACCCACCAAACCAATCATCCTGAAACTTGAGGTGAGCTCAAAGTTTGGCCAGGCCAGGGTAATGTAAATAATAATAATACATTAGAGATTTGACTACTCAAAACTCCCTGGATGAGGCCGATGGAAATTGACTTCTTTCTTTATCGAGGAGGTCATACTCAAATAGAAGGTGAATATATTGGAGGGCCGTTTGTACAATTGTCAATTGTAGACGATGATGATTCAACCAGTTTGTACAAAATTTCTTTCTTCTAATAAAAATTCTAAAGGATATTTAACAATAGAAGGAACTTAAGTTGTACGCCTTTCAACTTACCTGCTAACCTCCATCAATTCTTATATTATTAACAAATACAGTCGAATAGAATAGATGTAAAACCAAATCATAAATGCCTTTGGCTTTACTCCTACTCAACCTCATCAGCGCACATCACTTCAATTTCATATCCTTCTGTTAACCTCAACCTCAACCTCAACCTCAACCATGAGCATTCCAACTTCTCCTGGAGCCACAATGAAACAATCTAGAGGAAAACTACTTCCCTCCATCATCACTGTTGCCCTCTGCAGTATTGCTTTTGTACTTCTCTTTTACACTGAAAGAATCACTTTACTTTCTTCCACATCCATTTTCAATCGTACATCGTGTTCCAGAAGGAATGTTGCTTTGAAATCTAGTGAGTTTGATGATCTACTCCTACATGTTAATATGTTACATTAATCTCTTTATACGTTTGTAATCTCTCCTTGTATTATCCCACAGGGCATAAAGCTGCAGAAGACGACAACATTTACAACACCGAACTAGATGATAGATTCGACTTCGACCCAGAAGAGTGCAATGTGGTCAATGGGAAGTGGGTGTTTAACAGTTCAATCAAGCCTTTGTATTCCGATACAACTTGTCCATATCTGGATAGGCAAGTGTCTTGTGTCAAAAACGGGAGGCCGGATTCTGACTACCGTCACTGGGAATGGCAGCCAGAGGACTGCACCTTGCCGAGGTTAAAAATGAATCTCCTCATGTTTTCATATAATATTTCTGTGTTCACTAAATTTTATTGTATGTGATTTCTTGAGCAGATTCAATCCAGAAGTTGCCCTTAAGAAGCTTCGGAACAAGAGGTTACTTTTTGTAGGTGATTCATTACAAAGAGGTCAATGGCAATCGTTTGTTTGTATGGTTGAATCCATTATTCCTCAAGACAACAAGTCAATGAAACGGGGTCGCTCTCATAGTGTCTTCAAAGCTAAGGTATGCGTTTGGCTGTAAACTCTTTTTGTCCTTGCTGATGAGTCATGTCAAATCCATTAATCAATCGTAAAGCAACACTGTTACTTAACAGGGTCTTCTAAGCCGGACTCAACAACAACCTGGTGGAGGGGTCGATTGAAATTTTACATAAGTATTTATCAAATACATAATATGAGTTGTTTCAACGTATAAATAAAAACCCCTAGATTAATGAGGGTTGTGTTGGGTTAACCAAAATTCCACATAGTTGTGGTTCTTTTCTTTCCACCATTATGCAAATATTAATATTATTTTTTTTTTAAAAATGAATTCTTTAAGAGGATTCTAGCCGTTGGATTACAGTTTACTCCGGTTTAATAACTAATCCCAAATTTGGGCAAACCAATTAGTCCAATCTAAATCGCTTTTTTTATACCATACAGGAATATAATGCTACTATTGAATTCTATTGGGCCCCATTTCTAATTGAGTCCAACACCGATCTCCACATTATAGGAGACCCAAAAAAGAGGATATTGAAAGTGGATTCAGTTGCCAAGCACGCCCAACATTGGCTTGGAGTTGACATCCTTGTTTTTAATACTTACGTTTGGTGGATGAGCGGCCTTAGGCTCAAGACACTGTAACTTGTCTTTCAACCTCACTAAAAAATTCTCTTAACTTGCATCTCTGTCGATTATAATATTAATTTATACATACATATGTTTCTATTTGAGCACAGATGGGGTTCATTTTCAAATGGGCAAGAAGGTTTTGAAGAATTGGACACTCCAGTTGCTTACAAAATTGGCCTCAAGACATGGGCGAATTGGGTGGATTCAAATATAAATCCCAACAAGACTCGTGTCTTTTTCACAACTATGTCTCCTACACACACAAAGTCTTTCTTTTTCTCTCCCAAAATCAATAATGTTTCTTAATTGTACACTATATAATCATGTTTTAACTTGTCTCTGCAGAAGCATAGACTGGGGCAAAAAGAATGGAACAAAATGCTACAATGAAACCATGCCAGTGATGAAGAAGAAGCACTGGGGAAGCGGTTCTGATAAAAGAATGATGAGTGTGGTGGCTGACATAGCAGAGAAAATGAAAGTGCCTGTTACATTCATCAATATAACACAAATTTCTGAATACAGAATCGATGGTCACGCATCAGTTTACACAGAAACAGGCGGCAAGCTTTTAACTGAGGAGCAAAAAGCTGACCCTCTTCACTATGCAGATTGCATACATTGGTGTTTGCCAGGAGTTCCAGATACTTGGAATCAAATATTGTTAGCTTCTTTATAGCTTTAAAAACGAAACAATACATACACTTCTAATTCCTTTGTGTTTGCCAATCTCGGTAAAGCAACTTCTTTTTTATTTTCTTTTTGGGGTCAAATTTAAAATTCATATTTGTAACACCCTTAGAGGTTTGGGATACTTAAGACAAAGCTTATTGTTTTTTAAGAGTGTTCTAATATTGCAATAAAATTCAAGGGATCAGAGATATTAACTCTTACAATATATATAAATAATTTACCCTTAGGTCTCTCCGATCAAGGTGGAGTCAATCCAAACTTATTCGAATCAAATCTATGATAGATTTGATTTTAAATTATAGCTTTAACTTTATTAGAAATTTATTCATTTGTTATTCAATGATTTATTTATCCATTGCGGCGATACTATTTATCTCTTACGTAATATTATTTATTTTACTATACTTCAGTCTAAACCAATTCAAACTTTATCTGCCCATGATCGAATCAACCACTTTTCTCAGTCCAGCATGTGCCCACTGGGAAAACCCAAGAATATCTGGGATTAAAACCCCTGCACACCTGTAGAGGTTTAATGAAAAAGAAAGAAACTAGAAGAGGGCCGCATGGCATCAGCTATTGCTAGAAAATTGAATCATCTTCCAAACCTCTGTAAACGTATCCTTCTCTTTTCTCATTTTGGTACACTTGGACAACAATGCCGCCGCTCTAGAATTACATCACCATCAATCATCCTCGGGCTTTACCTTCCCACTCTACCTTTAATCCCACCGGTTCTCCCATTTGGTCTTGGAATTCAAAGATATTTGTTGACTACCAATAGTAACACAGCCACAACTGTTGAACCCGAGAAACCTGTCTCGAAAAGTGATTTAAAATCGGATTCTGAAGGACCTGAAAAATCGGGGGTTTCGAATCAAGGCAAAAGCGATGGTGGTAAACCTGTTCGTGGCGGGGTGATGATTTTTATTTTTATTTTTATTTTTTTTTCTAAAAATATAATTATGCTTGCAAATATTGCATCTGGGAATGTAGTTTTTTATATGAATCAATTGGGTAATGATCTTTTTCTTTTTCTTTTATTTTTGTCAGCCTGTTTCATGGTTGAGTTTTCTCTTGCTGGTTCTTACTGGAGCTGGTATTTTATGGTACTATGACCGGGAGAAGAAACGACATATTGAAGGTAGGTCTCTATGTTGTTTTTTTTAATTATATGCCCATTTTGCACAAACGTATGATTATTAGATTATGATTATATATTATGATGTGCCTATTTAAGATAGCCTTTTTAAACTATCATCTACAGTTAGATTATTCACAAAAATTATCTTAAACATTTCATAATTAATTATTTAATCCAATAATCTAGATTAAATAAGTTATAGTGACACTATATGTATTTGCATATGTAATTACACACTGTTTGTTAATCATATGCTAAGTATGTGCAGTGTGATGTGGCTGATTTTATCACGCTTTGAACTCTTTGTTTTCAACTGAATGCTTTTAGTAGAAAAGGAAAAAGAAGTTAATGTAGCACTTGTGAGTTTTGATAGTTAATTGTGCCACTGGTACAGTCAATCATTGCTTATAGTGCATACACGACATTTATTGATTGGTTTTTCGTTTAGACTGCTCATTCGGCCTTGATCTTGCAAGCATTATGCTCAGTCATCTCTGATTTTATATTTGTTGATGCAAGAAATAAGTAATGCTTCACAAGCTGTTAAAAAAGGGCCATCTGCTGGCAAAGCAGCCATTGGGGGGCCATTTAATCTTGTAAACCATGATGGAAACTAGGTTACTGATAAAGACTTTCTGGGGAGTTGGACATTGATATATTTTGGCTTCACTCATTGTCCTGATATCTGCCCAGATGAGTTACAAAAGCTAGCTGCTGCAACCGATAAAATAAGTGAGTTTCTTCTCTTTTGTGCATTTGGCAGTTAAAATCAGACCTTTTGGCTCTACATTCTGATTCAGAATCTGACGTTTATGTATAGTGTAGTGTTTTCTGTATATTGTTCATTAAACTTCGGAAACCCTGGTGCTTGTTTAGTTGTTAAAGTTTGTACCCTTAACTGATTACGAGAGATCCGGGTTGATAGTCTTACATCACTACATCTACCAGTATACAAATGGAGGTCAAGTTAGAGGCATGATTGAAAATTTAAATTTGGATGAATAACAATACGAGAATTCCCTTAACAAAATTATTGATGTAAATTCTAGATCTATGTCCAGGCTGCAGGATATATGTTACATGGAAAACTAATCTGAGAAGAGTATGTAATAATTATTGCTTTTATGTTGTAGAGGAAAAAGCGGCGATCGATGTTGTGCCTGTCTTCATCTCTGTTGATCCTGAGAGAGATACTGTGGAGCAAGTACGCGAATATGTCAAAGGTGCGTCTTAATTCATTTCTGAAAGTAAATTTTTTGGTTTTTTTATAGGTTTCAACTATGATTTGATCAACTCAAGTTGATTTCCATGCTTTTTCACTATAACAGAGTTCCATCCGAAATTGGTTGGGTTAACTGGGAGTCTTGATGAGATAAAAAATGTTGCACGGGCATATCTAGTTTATTACTTGAAGACAGCTGAGAAAGATTCAGATTATCTTGTCAATCACTCCACAGTCATGTATGTATCAGTTTTCTTGGACTGTTTCTCTTCAAAATTTTCTGCTTATGTTAATGGTTTATCTAATTTCATTTCTTAAATATTTATTGTTAGATGACCTTTTCATGATTTTTAGGCAAGTGTAGTAGTTATCAAGTTTCCAGCTTCCATGTTCGTAAGAAGCTATGAATAGTAAATGATATTTAGCTTGAATTCAAATAGTTCTTGCCTCTTGAGTAATAGTATTTGTTTGTTGTATACTGGTTTTGTAATCAAATGATGAATTTAAGCCAAGCCAACTTGGACTTAAATTAACATTTGGCTCAAATGAACCAAACTCAAGCTAAAGCAATTTCAACCCCATTTAACTCAAGCTTGGCTTGAGATTGACGCAAATGTCAGAATCGTTTTGTTGGCACTTTTCTCTTTTTTGGAGATGATGATTCATCTTTTTGATGACTGTTCACATTCTTTGGTGTTACTATCTTGAGTTGATTGTTTTGGATCCGAATTGTGCTTAAACTAACTGACTCTTATTCGGGCTCGGTTTGGCTCAAATCCTCCCCTAGTTATATCCTTTCAGCAATGGTTTCTTGATATATTAAAGAATGAAAAAAACAAAGCAAGAAAATTGACATTTCTTTGTTTGAGAGTATGTGAGAGAGATGGTCTCACAACTTACATATATGATGCCCCATGTCAAACTGTCACAATTATGTAATCTTGTGCAGGTACTTAATGAGTCCTAAGATGGAGTTTGTAAAATTTTTTGGGAAGAATAATGATGTTGATTCACTGGCTGATGGCGTAGTCAAAGAAATAAAGCAACACGAAATAAAATTGTTGTTTTATCTATTGCTCTTGCCCATGTACTCCATGTTGTAAGCTGAGTTTTTTGGAGCATGCTCCCAATTTTCCAGCGGATATTTGTTTGTCATACTCCATAGTCCTGAGCCAGACAATGATACTATTTATGATATACAAATTTTCTTACTTGAATTGGAAATTTGTAAGTTCAGTTTGCCATGAATTTTTATTTCCATTTCCCTTTCGCATGGCTGGCGTCTCCACAATACAATGAGAAAATGGGCTTGAACATTTAATCATATGATACAGACCGTTAATATCCCTATTTATACCTATTATAAGTGCATATAGAAATTGCAGAGAATGGGATTATTTATCTCACTAGAACCAGAGACAGTGAGTAGGCATAAACAAAGGCATCATTTGGTATTGCACTGAATATGTATAATTCATGATATAATTATCACCAGCTGTAGCTGGCACAAAATTGATGAGGCAAGAGAGATTTTTTTCCCCTTACCAATTTGTTAGCATTACGAGGTACACAAAGCTGTCAATGATATGATATTATTCCCCCTAATGTAAGCTAAGTATATCTTATACTAATTAAATTAGTTATTTGTCAAATAGTATCCTACTACCTGTTTCTATGTCTGTATAATATATGACTTCCTCACTCCTCCGTTCTTGCTTATAATTCAGCGTGTTTCTCCCAAGCTCTTTCTACGCTTTCCTTCCATAGCCCATACTTTGTCCATTTTCAGTTCACAAAGGATAAAAATAGGCTCAAGTGTTAATCTATAAGAAGCTGTATCCACCTCTACAATCATACTGACTGTTTCAAGAATGGATCAACTGCCTTTGCATTGCACATCACCTGTCCACTTCTTCAGGGATTATTGCCTTCCCCAAATAAACTTGTTGCATTTCCTCTCTCCAAATCTGCAGCAGTCATATTGACATAGATTATTACTAATTTTCATAAAACTCTTACACAATTGAACAGAGGAAAATAAATTTTATGTTCCAAACACAAGGATGGCTAGCATATGAGAAAAAATTCCATACCATGTCACGAAATTTCACCCGGATATGGGGAACATTTGTTTTGCGAATATCATTTCCATCTGGTCCTCTTTTGTAGTATTTCAGCCCTGTCCAATGTGACTAAAACCAAAAAACTAATAGATCAGATACAATTAGGCAGACATAAACATCCAAATAACTAGATAAAATTACTAAAACTACAGAAAGTCTTTAGAGCTTCTGTCACAATTCGCATGTTAAATGTTAATATCAGTGGAGCTCGTGATATGCCAAAAAAAAAACAGTATTGCTATTTTGAAAATTAAAAAAACAGATGCACTTTTATTCAGCATGTTAGCATTTACATTCAAATTTGTAGAGAATTGAGGAGTATAAGTTTAATCCTTTTCAAATATCATCAACATTGCCTATCATGCCAAGTGGATAAGTGTACGTACCTTCAAAGCATGAGAAAAACCTGATTGGATGACTGAATTGCGGGCAATCTCACATAAGTCACATGAACTCAACTTCCACACCTGTAAGGAAAGAGCTTAATCATCATGGATTTACAATCTAGAAGTTGTAAATGGTGAGAGGAGAGAGAGACTAGAAGCAGAGAGCTCACAGAAGCAGCT
Source organism: Mangifera indica (assembly GCF_011075055.1). Taxonomy (NCBI): domain Eukaryota; kingdom Viridiplantae; phylum Streptophyta; class Magnoliopsida; order Sapindales; family Anacardiaceae; genus Mangifera; species Mangifera indica. The sequence continues at coordinate 110,567 of NC_058137.1, forward strand.
ATGCTATATTCTTCCACCAAGGGTTCTTTAGTTAGATGAATTTGAAGGGGATCATCTGTTGATAGTGATACATTGAGACCCCGCAGGAAAAATATAGGTAAAGGATTCCGGTGATAGTCCAAAAACAAGGAGTTGTTACTCAGAGGAGACATAGCGAGACCAATCTGACAAGCATGGTAACATAGTTAAAATTGCAAGTAACAATTTGGTAGCATATACCTGATGCCCAGTCTCCTTTCATACTTACCTGTGCCAAATAATAGAGATACTGGAGTACAGGAGATTTTCTTAAATTTATTCCATGTGCAATATTATGAGCTGTGAGAAATGTTGCAGCAAGGTGGTCAATGTCACCAGCCTGAAAATATCAGACATGAGACAACCTACAATAGGATATTATGATAAAGTAAAAGAAACTTCCATGATTACCTCTCCTGAATGTGGGCGGAATTTGATAATTGTCATGCCCTTGGACTCTCGAAGCTGAAAAAGAATTATCTCACAGATTAGCACTAGAAGGACCAAATAAAGGCACTGGCAACTAGTAATAACAGTAGCAATTTCGATGACAGGACTAAAACTCAGGATTTAAATTAACAGATAGGAATAATAGATTATATTAAGAAAGAAGATATGAACCCGTGTTCAGAGAATGACCCTATATATTATTTATTTGACAATTAAGATTTGTTGGGTACAGAGGATTACAAAGGTCAATCACAACCTTTTTTTTTCCAAGGGTGGAAATAGAACCTTGCTTTGTGCCAAAAGATAATGATACAAACCTTGTTTAACGTGTAGAGGTTAGCATAGCAGTAATACACATAGTATGAATATGCTGGATTGAATACATTGGTCCATTGAGCTGGTGTGGGCATATGTTTTGTGGGGCGTCTTTCAGGCTTGCTCTCATCATCAACTAAATCGAACCCGACGACCTAAAAATCCAAATAAATGATAGATGCATATCATACAATTAAAGTCTAAGACTTAAAAAGTTCAAAAGATGACAAAATAAAAAATTAAAAAAAATTAGGTTATATTATAACATAATTTTTTTTTTTATAGGAACTTAGATATGTACATTATTGTGAATAAAATTGATAGTGGATTGGTTATATCACAGGATGGAATAATCTAATCCCAAATTTACAGTAAAAGACACAATCTCATCATTATAAAACTAGAAATTTTACACAGAATGATAGCAAACCTGTTTCAAGAAAACATGCAACTGAGGATGAGAATCCGGATCCACAGTAACTTCAAACAGTGGAATAAATACATTGTCAAGAATATTCTGGAAGGATGTCACAATACCCATTTCTTTGTATACATTGTACAGCCGTGGAAGCTGGAAAACAAAAATAAATAAATAAACAAACAAATCCCATACAATCTGTAAATGCATATCAAAGGGCCTCCAAGAACCATGAAATTTTTGGCATTGCAAGTATCAAGAGAAACATGAATAAAAAACATCAGCAAGTATACAGAAATATATATATATATATATATAAAAGAAAATTTTCAGTAGGGATCAAAACAAAAGAAGAAATAGATATCAATGCCTTATTCTAAGCAGAATTTCTGACCACATTTTTTTTATTTTTGGGATAATAGCACAATAATGACTAATGTTAAATGAAATGCATCTTATGCAGACATATACCTTCTTGATATAAATAAAAAATGACGACAAGAGCAAGAACTAATTAGCACAATTTCAGACACATGCATAAAGAGGAGAGCAATAAATTTAATCTACAATATTTTATAACATACAGAATGGGAATTTCGAGAAGCTTTCAACAGTACCTGAATTAACCATACAACATTCTCACTGTACAATTCATTGTTCACTATCCAACTTGCCAGTTGGTCCCATTCACTTTGTTTCCTTCCATATATTGATATTCGATACTCAGCCATCTGAAGTAACCAAATTAAGCATCAAGAATGGTAAACAAGCACACATACATGCACATAAACATACATAGTAAAGAGAGATACAGAACATCTAAACCATATCAAAAGTAATGCACATGCAAATGCATAATGTATATTACAAATATATATAAAGAGAAGCCCAATCTTCTTTCCACAGTTTAATGTCAATGTAACATTATAAACATTTACAAATGTCTTAATGGAACAGCTTTACCCATACAGATAGATTAATCAATACAACTTACTAAAGGATAACGTAAAACTATGAGTCAAACTTTTAAGTATGAAATTACCATATGAAATCAAACAATTTTAGTATCAAAAAGAAATTTAGCCAAACTATTCCATCTACTTCAGCCTTTGTCTATTAAATGCACAAATAAACTCATCTCCAAAATCAATTCAATAACCCTCTTAAACTACCATAGCATCAAGGATAATGGAAAACCTGGAAAAGCTATGCATAGTAGTATAAAAAAGGCAAAGGAAGTACCTGATATTTACTTGCTTCAAGGTCAGAAAACACTTGCTTCGTAAGCTCACCAAGAAAACGACCTGTTCAATCACAAACAAAAATATGACCACATAAATCAATGATTGTGAGGGAAGACAAGGAGCTTCTAGGTCAACCAAAGGAGTCAAACCATGGCCCAAATCACCTATCTTTTAAAGGCAAATCAACATGACACAATAGCAGGACTCCTAAGAAAATATTGAACTCCCTCAAAACTCCAAAATAGAACACAATTAGATACCCATTTGGTTCACATTTTCTAATAGTGACAGATTACTACCACGTACATAGAAGAAGTCCCAAGTATTGGTTTTATAAATAAGTGCAAAGGCAAGAAGTATTCATCTCAGTAAAGATTTGAAATAGTGAAACAAATTCCATATATAGCATTAATTAACCAGGTTTAAGATCTGAATTTAAGCATGAATTAAAAAAGTTAGAAAATTATATGATTTTCTAATATATGGCTTAACCTAAAAAATAAAAATAGCAAACCTTGGATAAGATTGTCTTGTTTAAGGAAAATTTCCCTCAGCCGACTTTGACCGCAGGGATTATACTTAAGATTGAACTTATCAAAGCGATGAAATGTGCTCTTTTCTGCATGAACATCCAAAAGATCCACATTCAGATCATACCTGTTCAACCAATATTAACAAAGATTACAAGCTTTAATAACTCAAAATATAATAGAAATATATAATAATCCAGGGGTTGAAGGGAGTAAAGATGAAGACAACAAGACGGAAAATTCATTACCCAGTTAAATCCAAGCTCTCAAATACTTCTTTCAGGGTCAAGTATGTCCCATCACGGAATATCACAACCTGATTTGAAGTGGACAATAATTAAAGTGTCATTGAATAAACAACACAAATTTAAGACAAGATACCAAAATTTATAATTGACATGAATTCTTAACAGGAAATAATTAGGTCATCAGCTACTTCACAATGTTTTAATGTCAAATAGGGTTATTAGTTATGAATGAGTAACAGAAAAGAGATCTTGACAACATATCATCAGACATATACCAATGGTTACCTCATCAGGCTCTTTCCTCAATTTGGACTTTATAAACCTTAAAAGATGTTTCTGGTTCATGCACGCCGAGTGATGGACATGTGTATCCACTTTCCTAACATTATAAAAGTCACGATGGGGTGCACTTTTCTGAGCAAGAAACTCCCTATCCGCATTAAGCATCAAATGAAGATTGAACTTCTGCACAGCACCAAAGAAAACACATGGTAAGGATTTAATTGCTATTTAACATAATTTTTAAAAGAATGCATTTCAGTAACTTATAATTATCAAGGAATAGTATTCACTTGTTCCAGAAGAACCAGCCGATGATGACATAGAGTTCTCATATTTCCTAATGCAATAACTCGAAGTATGTGATGCAGATCAGTAAAAAAGGTTGTTGCATCAGCAACAGGGAAAAGCTCTTCCTTTGCTGGTTAAAGATCCAAAAAAAAAGGGTAAACATCATAAACAATTGGCAAAGGAATAGATATCCATGAAAAATTAAAGAAGCACAACTTGAAGTCTCTTACAATCTTTATTTGGATAAACATGAATAACTCCATCTTGCATCTCAAAGTAGTGCTGCAGAAATATATAAGGCATGTCATCAACAGAAAAAGAACATAAAGTGACAGCACTAGTTAGATTGTGGAGGCACAGAATGTGGGAATGATCACAAACATGAACTCACATCAGATTTCCCCTCAGAAGTAAAAGAAAATGGTTCTCGATTAGGCTTTGGCGTACTGGGGTCCAATATTACTTCTTTCTCCCATGGAGCAACTGCTTCCCTGAATAAATATTTCCTTCGCATTTCAAGGCATTCCTGAAGGACCACATAGGCCTCTACTTCATCCAGTGATGGCACCTCTGGAAAAAGTAAAGAGAATAAAAAATAACAGCTTGAGTATAGCACATCTCAACCCACAATTATATGTTAAATTCTTCAAAGTCAGAAACTAACTGTTGCAAATTTGACAAACATTACCTTTAAGGAAAAAAAAGACACAACTACATTGGAAACAGGAACAGATTTGGCATTCTAAAAGTATCAGTTCAGCAGTTCATTATAATTTAATAATCAACAACAAATCAAACAGATAAAACAGCAACTCTGAATTGAAGTAACCACATTTGCCAGTTTTATCAATTAAGTCCCAAAGGATGCTGTCAAGAAAAGCTTGCAACCCTTATCCCTCTCAGAGTGTAAAAATGATCACAATGTGCACAAAAAATACCAAGATTATAATAGGAAATACCAGTAGGAGTAATCTCAAGTTGCGCAAATGTTTCTTGCTCTGGCTCTTTCCTCAAAATATCAGCTGCGATAGGATCAGGCTGGATCCCATGCAGGTCACCAGATACACTATGGGATCGAATCATGCTTGAAGGAGCTATAGACATTTGCTCTCCATTGGGATTATGGTCTGCTAAATTTGGGCCCTGAACATAAGAATTACATAAATCCATCAAGATTCTGGACATAAAATAGAAATGCAGGTAACAAATCTATTGAAAATGGATTTATTAGGGAGTTATCAAGGAAATCTGTATTCCTCAGCCACGAGGCCACAGCATAATTTGCAGTATCCAATGCTATGTTAATTGTTTGTACGGGTATGTATATGAGAAAAAGAAACAGAATTTAAAATAATGTAACTTGTTAGGAAATTTTAAAAAAAAAAAAAAAAGTGTTTCATGATTGCTTAAGTAACATACAGCATTTCCATTTGTGTGCAAGTAACTAGTGTCCAGTTTAGAATTGTCAGTAATATTATCTTCCTCGTCAGATCCTTCCCCACTCTCAAAGGCACTAGCACTAGCAACAGGAGACTTGGGAGAAGTCGGTCTGATAAGACTGCCAACCCTGTTTGATGAACCTCCATGTCCGGCAGATTTTCCTGAAATATAACAACACTATACTTAAACAGACAATACTAAGTAATTGCAGTTATAATTGCAACTTTAAAGCTAACATTACTATTAGATGAAATCATTGCTATGTTATTAGTCCTTCTCATAGTTATAACTTATAAGAAGGGGAGAAGTGTGTTTCCATCCTTAGGGCTTCTTCAAAAGGGAAAAGGAAAACTCCTAAAAGCAAAAGGCGGTACAATAAAAGTGCTGGTAAACCATAAAAAATTTCAGGGGCTTAAGAAAAGTAAAATTTAATATGCATATTTTTCAATTTGTTGATCAAAATCAACTGTCCTAAAAATTAGTTCATAAATTATCTGAAAACAAAAAAGAGCACAAAAAACCGTGGAATAGAGTAAAAGAATAACAAGCCACCATAGTCATTCAGTCTCATTTAGCTCTTAGGTTTCAGATTAACTTGCTTTATTTCAAGTCCGAGTTCAACTTTTATATTCTTACTTCATGAAGGACAAAAATTTTATACTAGCAAAGGTTGCAATGCTCAATAAAAAGTTATACAGCTACACATCATTTAGTTTTATAATGACAAGCCTAGAACTTATTCACTACAGTGTTGTCTCATTATTCATCGACAGACACATAAATTTCTCTGTATATAATCTAACTAACGGAGTCTATCACTCTGGCAACAAGTCCTTAAAGCTGTACCTTCAGAGAGTGTGTTCAGCTTAGGAAGCCCGGGAGGAATCCCTTGAACAGGAAGCGGACCGTTACGCCTATCATCGCCATCAGTGGCTGGACCAGGAACAGCCATAACGTCTGGTAACAAAGCAGAGCCGCGGCGATAATAGCCGTTTCCCTTCCGCCTCCCCTGAGCACGACGCGAAGCATGACGTTTAGCATGATGCGGCGAGTCAGCGTCGGAGATATTGTTCTCATCTCGTTCTCTGTCGACTGATTTCGCAAACTCAAGTAACTGAGTTAGGGTTTTCTTGTGCATATAATAGGCGGATACGGCCACAAAGGAGGCGCCGACGAGAGCAGCCATGGCTAAATGAAGTGCGTAAGCGTCCATGAGGGAGGTAGGGAGGGAGGTACAAAAACCCTACTACTGCAAGTAGTAGTACTGAATAATAGTTAAAAGAAAAGAGAGTGAGAGGAGAGGTGTTTTATTTGGGACAAGGGAAGGATTGTTGGAGTATTTATAACAAAAATTTGTATGAGGAGGAGGATATATTCTGTGTGTGTGTGTGTCACCCACTCTCGTCTCGTCTCGTCTCGTCCCTCGCTCTCTTCTGTGTTTCAAAAAATTATATTACTATCTACTACAACTAGTACCGGCTTTTTGTTTTTTGTGGCGGAAATTGTGCTGTGTTTCATCGCCGCTTTTCCAGGTTAATATTTGTTAATAATTCACTTGATGATGGCGATTAGCATAAATGCAGTGAATTAAATTTTACCACCTAAGGGGGTTTCACCGAAATCAAACATAGTTAGTATAGAGGTAAAATAATAATTCCTACATTAAAAAATTTTGACAAAAATAAAAATAAATAACTTTTTTTTATAGATGTCATTTTAATATTTAAAACATAATGTTTAAAGTCTACAATCCAGATTCAGAAACCCTTAATTCTAACAACAATAAAGTCATGCATGCAAACAGTAGATATTAAAGAAAGAAAGAAAGAAAGATAAATCATACTGTACAGAAAGCTTAATATGGTTTATGTCTGTCCCAATTCCTATTATAAGCCTGATTATGAGTCTGTCTGTCTGTCTGAGTCCCTTTCCTTGTCCATCCACAGGAAACATATTATAAGCTTAATATGTTTATGCATGTCCCAATTCCTATTTTTCACTCTTTCTTTAGCGTCAGATTCCCGCGGATAAACTCCATACATACATACATACACACATCATCACCACTTAGCTTCATTTCTAATCTCCGTTTTTTCTTACAAAACAAATTCAATGCATAATAATATTGTTTTTGGCAGGCAAATTAATTGATTATTGATTCAAATAATAATTAGAGTACCATACTTGAACAACAAATTCAATCTTTCTTGATTTGGGTTCTGCATTATTGATTTGTGTTGCCATGCCAATGAAATGAGAAACATTAATTAATTATTCGGCCTCCTCTCCTCTCTACTGCTGAAACAAAATCTTGATTATTCATTCATAGCTTAAGAATCGAAGAGGCGTGGTGGAATGGAATGGAATGGAATGAGCTTACTTAGAATATGCGCATTTAACCGATTTCTCAAGTGGGTGATAGTGGGCAACAGAGGATGTGGGATTTGTGAGTGAGTGGCATATCTTCATCTTGATGCGTTGCGTTTGGGTGAGAGAGAATGTCTTCGTTCATTCATTCCTCAATATTTGGATATTCGGATTTGCAATAAATAAACAGAAAATTGTACCATTTTTCATAGGAAATGTGTTATTAATTTCCTTTCAAAATTTTGAAAAAACAAACACCTAATTGATCCAAACTTAGAAAAAAATCAATAAAAGTGATTTGAGTTCAATTTGAATATATAATATTTAGTTCAATTTCATTCAAACTTATATATAATATCATTAAAAAAATTTTTACAAGATGAACAATATTATTATTAATAAAATAAACAATATTACTGAAAGAACAAATAAATCAAACTATAATGAACTATAACTCTATGTCTGTGTTTAACTTATTTGAGTCAAATATGAATTCAAGTTTGATTCGATTTAAATCCGCCGATGTATTTATGCACAAAATCTTTTAATTGTAATTTATATACTGATACTAAAAATAATAATGAATTCAGTCATATTTAAATATGTAGGAGGTAAAGGAATAAAAGGTGGTGTCACTTGTCAAATAGTAATAACAAATAAAATTCCTTGGGTGCTTATATTGGACTAGAAAGATATCAAGAATCACATTCCTATTTCACCCCCTTGCGTGAGATATGGAGAATATGTGTAGTGTAGGTGTAGCAACTTGTTAGCTTTAAATGATTTGATGAGAAAATTATGCTTTCTTTTGAGTCTAATTCATCCACCTCCCTCAAAAATAAGAATAATAGGTTCAGTCGGGAACATCATTTTCAAACGACAGTAGCTAGCTGCTATTGTCTTGTCAAGTTACCAATTTAGTGCCTTGTTATTCATCACCCATTATAAGGGGGGCGAACCTTTATTATTATCTTCCTGCCTAATTTGAAGAGGCATATTTGACGATTGGCCAGCCGCTGGATAGGGTGTAGGTGTAGAGGGCTAGATGTGCTCGAAGGAAAAGGACTGGGCCTTATTGGGCCAGTTTAATGCTCAAAAACTCCAAATCGCAGACAGTTGGAATTGTGGATCGTTGGTTAGAGAGCAAAATTTATGTAGGACTAACTAACTAATAAATATTCTTTGGTTTTGCAACGCTTTTTCCCTTATTCATTATTTAAATTATATATATTTTTTAATTCAAAACTTAATTTCATTTATAAAAAAAAAAAAATAGATATTTATCATAAATTTTTTTGAAAAAAATTAAAATGAATTAACTTTTTTACATATTTTACCTCAAAATTTTAAATATGCTAGTTTGAGGATTTTATAAGCAATTCAGTTAATACAATTTAAATTTAAAAACTCTAATAGTGCCACAACTTTTGCACCATTGTTACCATCACAACTATTTCAACAAAGGAAAAAACTACAATTGTAAGCAAAGGAAGACAACAACAATAATGATTGATCGGGATAGCAAAACCTATTAATTGGGATGGTAAAAGATAGGTTAGGGGAACTTGTGTATGACAAAAATGTGAGAGATTATTATAGGTTGGCTTGTGTGATTGAGAGAGAGTCTAAAATGACTTCTTAAGGTATTTATGGGAATAAACCAATTGACCAACCAAGCCATTTCAAGTGTTAACCAATAAACTATAGGTCATTTCTTACTTAAAGTGATATTTTAATTTTTTTTAAACTTCGAATAATATGGTAAATTTGGAAATTGAATTATTTAAGAATGAATAGTGTGGTAATTAATAATATCCTTTGGTTTTGGAAACTCTGTAACTTTTGGGTAAAGAAATATGGCAATCAATCAACCTTTTATGTAAAGTTGTTTGGTTTCATAATTAAAGTAGTTGTTTTATTATTTGCCTTCCAAGTGCGGTTTCTTTTATATAATATTAAACGCTAAGTAATCGTATGAATTAACTATCATAAATACTGCCAATATTACCATCATCATTTTAAAGTCGCTGCGAGCTGACAGACACTATATAGTCCAAAGACCGCAACGTTTGGAATCTTACGTCTTCCTAATATGGGCCCGTAAATCAAATACAACCAATAAGATCCCACCACGTAATCCAACATAATATTTTAAAATAACAGTCAGTCACACCGTAAAGCTCCCTCCTCCCCTTCTCTCCCACTCTCCAACAGGCTTCAAACGATTGTATCGTTTCGCTGGTTCAGAAGATAAACTTAATTATCTTCCTCAATCTCCCTCTCAATCTGAACTTCAATGTTGTCCGTACTGAATTCAGTTCTGTCGACAAGGCTATCCAACATCAACAGCTCCAGCTTCCGAGTTCCAACTCGGCCTATTTTGTCTCCTTGTTCTGTTTCTTTCACCAGTGAGTTCACTCGTTAATGCAATTCGAGCTTCGTTTTAAAGCTACCAAAATTACTAGTTTGATTCTATGTTGTGACGGTGTGAAATTTTTAATATTTTTCAGCGCGGAGACTGACTGTGAGGGCACAGGAGCCTAGTGCGGAAGAAGGTTTCATGAGCATTATTTGGTTAATTATGTTATTAAAGATGTTGAAGAAAAATTTAATTATGGTTTTTTTGTGCTTTATTGCAGTTAAATCACAGGCACCAGATAAAGCGCCGGCTGCTAATGGGTCCAGCTTCAATCAGCTTCTTGGCATCAAAGGAGCTGCACAAGAATCTGTGAGTCTTCAGTGCCGGGTTCTACTTTATAGTAGAGAGCCTGGGAAAAAAATCATTCTTCAATTGATCTTAAGAGGGTTTAATTTGTGTGCTACATCTGAAACGTAGCATGCTTGAGTTTATAGTAGGTGAAGAAAATGAAACGTCTCGCTAATTTTTTGTAAGGCTTGCTGTGATTTCTAGAAAACGGTGTCTTCAGTATTAAAAGAATGAAGAATTGAATATTGATATTGATTTTTGTTTGTCACTTGTTCTGACAAATGCTAACAGTCATTGCAAGTTTTGAGAAATTACATGTATAATCAGTATAATGCTCGTACTGTTTGGAAAAATTCAAAAGGGATTAAACTGGATATGAATTTTGTTCTGCAGAATAAATGGAAGATTCGTCTTCAACTGACAAAGCCTGTTACTTGGCCTCCATTAATTTGGGGAATAGTTTGTGGAGCTGCTGCTTCTGGTACTTTGCTTTGCTTAATATTTTTTCCTGAAATTTAAAGACCCTTTCTGAGCTAATATTGTTTCAATTTAAACATTCTCTACGGAAATTATGTACCCTTAAAGAGTGTTAAGAGCCTGAAGATAATTACCTTACGGTAAATTGAGTGTAAATTAAAAGTTATTTGTGGTTTTCTCTCTTATTGTCTATAAGTTGTGCTTTCTGGTGGCAGTGATTATTATATTCTTCTAAGTTTGATTATCTTCACTATTGTTTAATTTGTCTCTAAACCCCACCCAGTTCCCTCAAAATCTGTAGGATGAAATATTGAGACACTTCTATCGTTTGGCAGTGTTCTAGCTAGTGGTTTTCATTAATTTTTGTTATTTCATCAGTGATGTATCTTCACACAAAAATAAACTAAATTTGATTCTCCTCTCTTCTAAGTCCCGTTTACATGATTTGATTCACATTGTAGGAAACTTCCATTGGAATTTGGAGGATGTTGCTAAATCGATTGTTTGCATGATCATGTCTGGCCCTTGTCTCACTGGCTATACACAAGTACTTTTCTGATGGATTTAGAGTTGTGTCTTGCTTGATTAAATGAGAGCTTTAAATGCAAAAATGTAAATTTTCCTGCTATTTCACAATGTAGACAATTAATGATTGGTATGATCGAGAGATTGATGCAATTAATGAACCTTATCGTCCAATTCCGTCTGGTGCAATATCTGAGAATGAGGTATGTAATCAAATTACATTGCTTTCATATAAAATATTTTGTCATTGAAACTCACTCCTCTTTTTTTTCCTCATTTTCCAAAAAAAATTCACTCAGGTGATTACCCAGATCTGGGTGCTTCTTCTGGCAGGCCTTGGCTTAGGTGGTTTGTTAGACGTGTGGGTAGGTAATTCACATTGTTGTTGTACATTCAGTATGTATCCCATACTAAACAAAAGTTAGAATTGTTCTATGAATCTTTCTCCTTAACAGGCAGGACATAATTTCCCAATAGTGTTTTACCTAGCTCTCGGTGGGTCCTTGCTGTCATACATATACTCTGCCCCACCTCTGAAGGTAGTTTTTACATTTATCTTCTTCTTCCTCTTATTAAGTTAAGCCACTTTACTTCCTCTCATGTTATAGAAGTAAAACTGGTAAAGGCTGACTGTGTTCCAAATAATTGTTGCAGCTGAAACAAAATGGTTGGATTGGAAATTTTGCTTTGGGAGCAAGCTACATAAGTTTGCCATGGTGTGATTTTCCCTCACAATCTTTCCTTGTTAAATTTTTTTGGCAAAATTGAATTCCATACCAGGGTTTTCAACAACTTGATGTCTAAATTATTTTTTAAATATTTTTTAACTTGACCATTGAAGGAAGCGTATTTGTCAAATAGTCACCATTGTCAACCATGGCACACAAGATTAAGAGAGTAATGTAATTCTTTTGACCGAGACAAAAGTTATAAGACAATTAATCTCAGCTTCTTTTACCTAATAAAGTATTAATACTTTCATGATAGTTCATAGAGTGCACCCAAGTGATCCGGTAAAATGAATTGTCATCATGATTGCTTCATTGTGTAAGATGCTTGTAGGAAGCACTGTTGATTGCATGTTGATTTATTTTCAGGATACTCTTAAATATTTACTGGTATGCCATGTATGGACACTTCCACCCGTAGAAGTACTATGTTCTACTAATCTTGTGGAAGAGGTTCTAAAATGGAGTTTACTTTGTTGCATAATAGCTATCGCACTATAAAATACAACTTTGCTCTGTTGCATAATAAGAGTATTGTTCTATCATTTTTTCAATAGGTGGGCTGGTCAAGCATTGTTCGGGACGCTTACACCTGATATAATCATTCTCACTCTGTTGTACAGTATAGCTGGGGTATGTTTTTTCTCATCTTGGTGTATCCATCTATAAAATTTTCTGACTGAAGCTGATTTGTTTTACCATATAATGGTTCAGTTAGGTATTGCAATCGTAAATGACTTTAAGAGCATCGAAGGAGATAGAGCGATGGGACTTCAGGTCTTTGCATGTCATATAAACATTTTGCTAATCTTACAATGAATTAATACATGTATCCTTAGAAGTATTTAATATAATCTTCTTTGTATTGCTGGACAGTCACTTCCAGTAGCTTTTGGTGCTGAAACTGCTAAATGGATGTGTGTCGGTGCAATCGACATAACTCAGATATCTGTGGCTGGTACATTACTCTTAATCACTTCAATATCGTGTTTGAAGAAAAAAATAATTTTTCTTTCTCAATTTAATAGTGAGTGTATTGACTCAATGTTCCATTTGTAGTAATGGCTAATTATACAAAAAACTTTATTAAGGTTTTATATTTTTTTTTAATGTTTAGATGTTCAAAGAACTAAGCCAGAAGAAATTAAAGCTCATACGAAGAAAGACTGATTTAAGTAAAAGTTAAACAGGATCCTGTGTTGATTGGTTTGAAAAATAATATTGGATTGTGTTTTAATTCCTTCATAAAGATGGCTCATTGCTGTAGATACTCACAATTGCAGGTTATCTACTAGGGGCTGGTAAACCATATTATGCCCTAGCATTGCTAGCTTTGATAATTCCGCAAGTCGTCTTTCAGGTAAAGCTTTTCTGCAATAAACTTTTTATGCATTTGTTGTTACGGCTGGTGAGTTAATTAGGTTCAACTGGCCTATTGGTAAGATTGCCTTGTATAAGAAATTATGGGCCCCATAAGAACAAACTCACTCCTCTTTAGCTCTGGATTATCATTCAAAATGTTTTTCTGGTTTGAATATTTATAATCCTGTAAAAGTTACACGTAAATGAAGCCGCTGGGAATATTTAATCATACAGTATGTATTTCTTTTTACCTTTGTGAACATTCTACTCATATTAATGCTTCTGATGCTGCAGTTTCAGTACTTCCTCAAAGATCCTGTAAAATATGACGTTAAATATCAGGTACTTTCTCTGTTATTTCTCTGGGTAACAATTTAATTTCCAAAATTAATTTTGTGGAATATAACCTGTTGTATATGTGTCATCACTGTTTTGAAAGCCAGACTGAACCAAATCTGTCCTAAAACCAGATATAACGCACGGATTAGGGTGAATAGCAGTCTTACCGTCGGAACTATCACAGTTCCCGGTTTGACCAACTCTATAGAAATATCTAAATTTTTTTTTAATTGCTAGGAATCTGGGACTTGAAACCCAACACATTACTACTGTGAAAACATTGTATATTATCCTTCAATTTCTAGATGCTAAAGTTTATTGTTGCATAATTTCTGTTTCAGGCTAGTGCCCAGCCATTTCTGGTACTTGGTTTGCTTGTCACCGCTTTAGCAGTAAGTCATCACTGATGTTCTCAAGCAGTCTCATGCCATTGGCAGCAAGGGGAATAAGAGATGGGAGAAATAGAAGAAAGGGAAAACGCGAAAACATTCCGATTGTAGTAAAAGTGATTGAACAGCGTTTTAAGCTTATAGTGTATCTATAAAACTCTGCTAAATTTCATTATTCCACCAGCCTTCTCCCACGTTGCCCCGCAAATGAAGCATCTTTTAAGAACTTACGAGGCACAAAAAGTTCCATTTTTCTATTTTTGAGCCTGGATTTGGATTTATTTGCCAAATGTATTTTGAATTACGGAGAGGAATTTGTTTGGCATTAAATATGTTTCTTGGCCTATATATTAATGGGTTAACTGCAATTAAAATTAGAAAATACTCAGAAGTCACTTCCATGTTATTGTAACAAATTAAGAGAACATAAGCTGATGATGGTGCATGGACACAGAACATGCAGAGCTTGTGGAAGTATGAATCGTCGTGTCGGCTTGACCTGCTTCTCCAGGCTTTTCACGTCCCATCTCTTTGTTGCTTGCAGTCCCAAGCTGCTCCTTTGTCTGCTGTCCTTCATATTGATGCCCTCTTGACTCCGGCTGTTCTGCTAGCCCAAGATGCTCACCCTTTGTTTGCTCTCCACGGTGCACTACATAGCCACAAAAAATATAGTAACCGCTATTTTCAAACATGAGGCGAATATATATAAGCAGATGAAGAAAGAGAGAGGCTCTCGGCAAGACGCTGAAGGTTGTTGTCGCCTGTACCACCACTCTTTCCTTGCCTTGCAGTGGCCTCATGCTCTGTTCTTTGCTGTTCTGAAGCCATTAATCTTAAAATGAAAGAAGTGAAGGGCTTATTTTATATCATGTTGGGGAGGGGTTATTTTTTAGAAGATGAGAGATCATTACGAAAAAAGGAGAGAAAGGGCCACGTAACTGTAGCTATATATATCAGGCATGGCAACTGAATCAATTGACACGAGTCCATTTAATAAGCTCAGTCGGTTGCGACTCTTTGCATCTTCCACCTCCCCTGTCCTGGGGGGTCATTATTATCTTTCTCTTACTTTTTACGAAGTAAAAGTTGATAGTAGAGTGAACTGGGAAATTCAATTCACGAAACAATGTGCAGCCACTCCAGCGTTGTGCAGTTCCATAATATTCTCTGCATCAGCAAGATGTCGTAGTTACTCATATAATTTCTTTTATACTTGTCTGTAATCTTATGTTCTGGATAATGTATGAAGGCGATATATGTGTACAATACGTTGTGCATTTTCAGGGAGACAACAAAATCATTCATTTTTCTTGAGTTTGTTTCTCATCCCTGACCTTGCATTTTATTGTTTCCCGTTGCATATTGTGGGTGGAAACACTGTTTCACTTAAAAGTTTTCGCTTTTAGATAGATGGAACAGAGCCAGATCGTTCTAAGCAAAGAAAGACTGTCTCGAGGCGAGGCTATCACTGAAGCGGCAAGTGATAAAAGTTGTGAAAGTTAATACATAATTAGAGGATGAAGATATCTCATTTAGAGCTGGCAATATATATATATATAAGTTGGCATCCATTAACTGCTAAAAATTTGTAGTGCTATGACTTTTGTTCCTTATTTTGTGGGCATCCCATTTTAGAGAATAATATTTGTATACCGAGTAGAATATATGGAATATATTTGATTCTTGCATTGTGCATGTATCTCTTTCCTGATCGATTATATCATGATAAAAGTTTGTGTGTTGTGGTTGTGGTTGAAAAACAATTAAACATTTGTTTTGTATCGTCTTCTCACCAAATTTAGAGGAAGTGCCATTTGGACGACGTTTCATTGTCTAAACTGTTTGAATTTGTTTAATCCAAATGAATCCAGACTAAGATGATGACCAGAGATGAGTTAAAAAGTTTTGTAAAGGTCGTCAGTGGTTAGAGATGTAGTCAGAGGAGAGAAAAAGTTTTGAAAGAGAAACTACAATTTTTTAAAATTAAAAATTTTTAACTAAGAGTGAAATATTAGTTTTTAAAATTTTAAGATGAAAAAATAATAAATTATTATTTTTAAAATAATGATTTTATTTTAATTTTAATAAAAAATTTTAACAAAAATTGTTTTATTAATAAACTTTTATATTTTTGAAAATTAACAATCAATTTAGATTAAACCATACTTGGGTGGGAATAAATCATTTGGCCATTTGGCCTTAATGTTTGATTAAGTACACCAAATATTAGTTTATTGCGCTTTCACACCAAAAAGGCGACAAAAAATTTCCACTCTAACATAAACCAGGCGCAATAATTCTGCGCCGGCCACCCACACTATTCATCTCTGTGGCTCTCAGATTCAGGCTTTCTGCCGTATTTTATACGTTTTCCAAAAGTTGGCACCTCACGTGGGCTGCTTCTCAAACAACTTCTTCAAATATTAAACAACAACGACTTCAAAGTTCAAACGAAAAATCGTTCAGAATACCGAGGAGGAGGAGAAGAAGAGAAGCCAAAACAATTCCTTCTCTTCTTCTTTCTCAAATCCCATTTCCATCGATTCAATTTCCATCTAAACCATGAAAACACAAGAGCAAGAACAGCAGAGCCCCACCTCGAATCCCAAGAAATCGATCCCGCCGTACATGAAGGCAGTGTCGGGTTCGCTGGGAGGGATCGTGGAGGCATGTTGTTTGCAACCCATCGACGTCATCAAGACGAGGTTACAGCTTGATAGGACCGGTACTTACAAGGGAATAATCCACTGCGGCGCCACCGTATCGCGTACGGAAGGTGTGCGGGCTCTCTGGAAGGGTTTGACTCCCTTCGCTACACACTTGACATTGAAGTACACGCTTCGAATGGGGTCAAATGCGGTACTTCAATCAGCTTTTAAGGACTCACAAACTGGGAAAATCAGTAATCACGGTCGAATTCTTTCTGGGTTTGGTGCTGGTGTTCTTGAAGCACTCGCTATTGTAACTCCTTTCGAGGTTCGTTTCACAGTTTTTAAATTTTGTGAACAAAAAAGTGAAATTTGTTGGAAAAAATTTTAATTTTGGTCTATTTTAATTTTTGTTCTTCTGATTTGGGTTTTTACATGAAAACAAGTATCATTTTGTTACCGAGTTCATGATGAAACGTGGATTCTTAGGAAATATTTTGTGTTAAGTTCTAATGTTTAAATTTGCTGGAGAATGTATTTTGTTGGATGTATTAGTTTAGTAGTTGACTTGTTTATTGACATTGCTTTTGGTTGTGACGATGCTTATGAAAAATGAAGGGAAAACAATGCAATTCTTTTGTTTGGAACGAAATTGCTTTGCCCTGGTGGGGGATCATTGAAAGTGATTAAAATATGTGTGTCTGTATTTGAATGGTATTGTCTCTAGTCAAAGTAAAGATTGCTGATTGAATCTTCAGAATGCTTTTTAATTAATTTTACAGAGATGTTAGGCCATAGGTTGAAGTCGTGTGTGTGAAATGGAGATAGAGAGAGAATTTTTTTGCATTGGAATGTTGGAGTTATACTAGGCATTTCATTTTTTATAGACATAACATAGTAAATATCAGAGAATTCTTCCCTAGCTCTTCATTGAGTTTTGAATTATGATCATGTTGATTATATAATTTTTTCTATATTTATAGAGTTGGTGGCAATATCAAATATTATCTGCAGCATATCTTACCTTTTGATGAAGACTTGAGTGAATATTGGTTGATTTTGGTGAATCTATAGTGCAATCTTCAGGAAATATTTAGTCTATCTATTGCCCAATCTTAATTATCTGTGCTGCCTTGTATTTTCAAGACCACTTGATAAATACTGTTCTAAACTGCATAGTTTAATTAGCTTCTTCCTTTGATTATGTGATGTCATATTCATAGTAGATACTTGGTTCCTGATATGAGGATAATAATAGATAGTGTTCTATAGTCAATCAACAAGTGCACTAGGTTAGAAAATGGAATCTCAAGCTTGTATAATAATAAATGACAACCTCTGTGTGTACATTTAAGAAAAGTAGATTGATAAATTCTTCATGTGTGAGATATCAATATATGTCAATTTGCCTGAATGTGGAAGATTTTAGAGGAAAAATAAAACAAGGATTTCGTAGTCCACATGTGGATGTCTAGCTCAAATTCCCAACAAATTGTATGTGTTCTATCCTAAAAGCTCATGCTTACTGAAAGTGACTGAATAAGATTGAAAACAAGTCTACTTGTGATGAGATAGAAGGCATTACAACGTTGATATCTGACTAATGAAGATTTAATTTAATTTTTTTTTTTTTGGGTTAGTTAATTAGCCTTTGTCACAATTATGTCACTTTTGGATTTCTTATAAGCTGTGGCCACTTTTGGATTGGTGCAGGTGGTGAAAATTAGACTGCAGCAGCAGAAGGGGTTGAGTCCTGAGCTTCTAAAGTATAAAGGTCCAGTGCACTGTGCTCGTATGATCATTCGTGAAGAAGGGCTCCTTGGACTTTGGGCAGGGGCTGCCCCAACTGTTATGCGCAATGGAACAAACCAGGCTGCCATGTTCACTGCTAAAAATGCTTTTGACGTACTTTTGTGGAAGAAACATGAAGGTGACGGGAAAGTCCTTCAACCATGGCAATCTATGATATCAGGATTCCTTGCAGGAACAGTTGGTCCAGTTTGCACTGGCCCTTTTGATGTTGTCAAAACAAGGTTAATGGCACAGAGTCGAGCTGGGGGTGAGTTGAAATACAAAGGTATGATCCATGCTATCAGAACAATACATGCTGAGGAGGGGCTTCGTGCCTTGTGGAAAGGACTGCTGCCTCGGCTCATGAGGATCCCCCCTGGCCAGGCCATTATGTGGGCTGTGGCTGACCAAGTGACTGGTTTTTATGAGAGGAGATATATTCGCAATGCTCTCTTGTAGGTATTGTTTACATTGTTTTGCTTGTTTTGGTTCATTGTGCCAATGCAAGCAAAAATCAATTGATTTCCTAGGTTTTTTAATTGAACACTCATCTCAATAACCATCTCGATATTCTGTATGGTGGAGGAGGGAAATATGGTGGTTTCAATTTCAAGATTCCCTCAACCTTAATGCCAATTTTAGACAATAAGGCAAGAGAACGTTTATGTAAACTTGTTTTTCAGAGGATTAAATTTAAACCCTGGAAGTCATTTTGATGGAGATTTCTTTGTTACAAGTTGCCTTTGGTTTTGTATTAGGATAGGATGTAGGAATCATACTCTGCTTTACGGGCACAGTACTTTCAGCAGTTTCCTGTAAACCCTGAAAATGGTTATTATTGGTTCAGGCATATGATCTTTCATAAAGGTAAAAATGTCATTATCTTCATAGAATTGGTTCCCTTCCCACCTGATTTTAGAATTCTCAGCCATGCAAAATTTGAGTGAATTTGAAAGGCATAGCATAGATAAGAATATTAAAATTTCAGGACCTCATCAAGTAGACGAATAGATTTCAAGGGGGTCAAGTTTTCCCCTTGACAACAGTAACCAAGTTTTAGAGGTTCTCCATTCAAGAAAATTATAGTATCTTTCAATAATTATCCACTTAATCTGTATCATTAATCACCATATTCAAAGTGTCTAAAATCATATGCTTCTATTAGTCTTGACTCTGAAAGATAGCAGATTACAAAATTAATCTCAATAAAAACATAGAATTAAACCAAGACAATAATATAATGCCCTTAACTGGTAACAAGAAGATAAAAAGCTTACAAAATTAATCTCAATCTCCATCAAGATGAAGCACCTTCTACGACCATATATCAACAAATTTTGTATTTTCTAATATCTATATCTAAACGGTTCTCCCTCCCAATAAGTATTAGCTATAAATTCCTGTACCGGTAACAACACTGGACTGATGGTAAGACTCCAGACATAAGAATTTCTCTCTTTTACCATATAATAATAATCCTTCAAGAGAAGGATGCCTTTGAATAAGATAAGAATTAAATTTAACTGAGATAACTGGAAAAATCTCACTCATATTTGTTGCTTTCTCTTTCTAAGAAGCAGGAGGCAACTGAAAAAACTAAGCCACGGTTTTCCTGTTTCTAAAGTTCTCCTTAAGCAGTGCAAACTTTTTCTTACACTGATTTAGAGTCTTTCCAGGAACAGCAGCTGCAACTCGCTCCCAGCGTTGACTGGTTTCCTTGGGGAAGGTTTTCAGAGCCTGAACCAATGCCCTTTCTTGTACAGCAGACCACACATCTTGGTCAGAAATCAAAGAAACCCCATTTGCAGCAGACACATCCATAGGACTATTTGAACTTGAAGACTCTTCTGGGATATCCACCTTTGCAGCTGTATTTTCAGCCCCCTGAGGAGCCGATACCCCTTCCACATTTTCCCTAGTTGTAAGGGGAGAAGTAATGGACTGTGCAGGTTTCCTCTTCTCAAGAAAAGAATTGAAAGCTTTGGAATCATCAGGCTTCTGGAGGAGGACTGTTTTGGTTGCCTTTAGAATTTCTTCCACAGTTCTTCCTGTGCCAATGTACTCTGAAATAACCTCCCACCTTCTAGATGTTCCTTTGGGATATTTCAGCATTCCTTTTCTTAAAAGCTCAATCTCTTCCTTTCCCCAAGGCTTCTCCTTCTTCTCAAAGCTTTTTAAAGGGATACTTCCATTAGCCTCCACAGAACCATTCTGCTGCAAATTATTCTTCTCATCTTGTTTCTTTTCCTCACATTCATCAGCAATTCCAAGTGCACTCCTAATAACTTTTGCTTGTTCCAGCCCTTCCTTGCTTTCCATCTTATCACACAAACTTTTCAGCTTCTCAATATCAAGTGACATACACAGACTTTCCACATCCTCCTCAGAGAGATCAAGCAAATGCTGGGATACAACAGATGCTGAAAGTGTTCTAAGACGAGTCCGCTCTTTGCGCAAGAGCTTCTTCTCTTTTTCTTTCAGTTTCTTCTGTTGTAATGCAGCTTCAGCAGCTCGTTTTTCCTCCTCCTCTTTTTGGCGTTTCTCCTCTTCAGCAGCCCTAGCAGCTTCTTCTGCCTGCAACTTCTTTGCCAGAAATTTAGCTTCCTTTTTCCTTTGCTTCTCAGCTTTCTCCTCCTCCTTTCTCTTTAGAATTCTAGGGTCTCGTTTGTACGCATTGTCAACAAGAGCGCGCACTCGTACATATTCTTCCTTTCTAGCTCTTTCTGAAAGTTTAGCATTCTGCCTCTCCATCCATCTCTTATGATCACGAGACTCTGCCTGTTCAAGATCAAACTCGTCTGCATGTGGGAACTCTCTCCAACTTTTAAAGCTATACCAAAAATTGTAAAAATTATCGACCTCCTTTAATGGAGTACTCTCATCACCTAAAGATGGTACTGGTTGATTAACTGACCACCTTCCGTTCCTCATAAAAGCTGGACCAAAGACCTTGAAAAAATCTTGTGGGGAACAGTCGGATGGGATTTCATCATCAAACTCATCTGTGGAGTCATATATCCTTCTCTTCACAGGGTCAATCAAAACCTCATATGCTTCTTGGACTGCCTTAAAGTGGCTTTCTATTTCATCCTTCTTTGCCTGTTTTGCAGCTTCAGATTCCTCAGCAAGAAGAAGTGCAGCCTGCTTGTCAGGATGGTATTTCAAAGCAGTCTCACGGTAAGCTTTTCTTATCTGATCCTCTGTGGCAAGGTATCTCAAATGACTCAATCCCAGCAATGCATAATGATCCTGCTGATTGCTAGCTGTACCTGATTTCTTTTTACCTTTGCTACTATAAGACTCATATTGTGGCAAAGATGTCTGTTCTTTATCATTGGAGACTTTATGATCATCAGCATTAGTATCTTCCTCACATCCAAGGAGTTTAAGTGCAGCAGCATGAAAAGAATGGCCAGCAGGTTCATATTTTGAAGCCTTTACAGGAAGACAATTTGAACAAACAAAAATTGGCTGTCCATCTACAATCTCTTTTGAGTAGGAAATCAGAGGATAACTCGTGTGGATTACCATAATGCTTCAAAATCCTTAAAGAAAGAAAGGTCTATGCTGGTAACAATATCCTAAATGGCTTTATGCTGATTCAAAACCCTTCTTCACATATGGATGTCAAATCTGCACTTATAACCAAACTTTAACCAGTAAGTCCATGTCAAATTAATATCAGAAGAAAAATATAGGCGTTCACGGCTAGAATATCACAATAATAATACAGGATAATAAAGGCAACCACCACTACAATTAACTGACCAATTCAAGAGCCTAATAAAAGGATCATAGAACAACAAGAAATGAAAACAAATACAAGGAGTTTGCAGAAATTCTGTCCAAATCATTCATATATGCTAGTGTTTCACACGGCAATGGCATATTTAAAATAACTTTTACAACTGTTCAACAAAAAATCAAGGAGTTGCAAAAAGAGACAACCATACTTTCAACAAAAAGATAATAGCATAAACTCATAAGTAAATTTCAAGGAAAAGCAAAACATTCCAAATAATATACCAGATAAAATAGAAATCATTTTTCTTTCTAAAAGAATCTTTCCATTCCAACAATGACAGTTTGCTCCAACTATATTTACATCACCCTCTTGACCTGTGCCTCTTAGAAGCCGAAAATCACAAGCTTCTTTTAGTTCAGAAACCAGAACGTCAAAGGCACAAAATACAAAAGTTCGAAAGAACAATTTGTACGGTTGCCACTCATATGTAAAGTTTAACACATCATCATCCTAACAGAACCCCTATTTAAACGCAATCAGATGTTCAACCCTCAATAAAATCAGCTAATATTCAACGATCATCCATTTAGTGTAACAACAAAACACTGAATTTGATAGCGATAAGATAAAGCTGAAAAAAAAAATCATAAACTTGATTGACGATTACACCTAGCTAAAATCATTCAAATGAAATAACGCAAAACAAGAAAGTTGGGATAGAAAATAAACTTACAAATAAACAAATTTGAAGCTAAGAGGGTTGACAGGTTTTCTTCGCCCGGCCGGAAAACAACTGAAAAAAAAAAATAAAGAATTAAGAACGAGATCATATACAAGTTTTACTTCAACGAATGAACGAACACTAAAATTAATCAGACAAAAACAAGAAATATGAATGAAAAAGGAAAGATTGAATAATAAAAAAAAATATAAAAAAAGGAGAGGAAACCTTTTTCAGTCGGTGGCGGCGGCGAAGACAGAGAGTGAGTGAAAGAGGCAGAAACTCGGAGAAATTCAAGAGTAACACAAGCTGAGAAGGTCGGTTTGGTTAGGGCTCAGGTTGGCTCTATATCTATATATATATATTCTTGTTTTTCTTTTATAGTACCTGAAGAGAAATAAGGGCACATATATAAGTTTAAACGCTGCCGTATCAGTTAGATAGCTTCGAGCCGATTCTGGTTGGGAGGAGAAAGAACCAAATTTGTTAGTGTAAAATGTTTTATGATTTAAGATAATTATTAGGGTTTAGAGATGACGTTTGTTTTATGGATGTTGTTATGGATATTGTTACAATTGATTCTATTTAAAAGCATATAAGGGTTAAATTAATTTGGATTGACTAGTTAATATTAAATTCGAAAATGAGTTAAATTTTTATTAAAATTTGATTTATTTAAATTTAAATTTAAATAAAACTCAATTATATATAAATAATCCTATTTAAAAAAAAAATTAACAAATCAATTGAATTTTATTAATATTTGATCCATCTCTCACCATAAAAATAAATGCCTTGCCAAAGAAGCCTTTATGCTTTAATCCATAGAAATTTCTACACTATGTTCGCTTTTATAGGTTTTTTTTTTTTTTTTACCCCAAACAAAACCCTAGTTTGAGCATACAGAAAATACTATATAAGCAGACGCTGCTGCCTTCCAACCGTAACCCTAATTCCTTCTGTTCAGCCGCTCTTCTGTTTTTGGTAACTTGTCACTAAACCCTAGCTGCACAGCCGTCTATTTATACCGCTAGGTCCTCTTTTCTCTGCTTTCTTTATCTAATTCTTCACCAATTTCTCTTACTCGACTTGATAATCCGTCTGTCTGTTTTTAGGTTTGTTAGATTTCCTAAGCTTTATCAAAACCATGTCGGACGACGAGAGGGAGGAGAAGGAGTTGGATCTTACCTCTCCTGAAGTCGTCACCAAATATAAGAACGCTGCTGAGATTGTCAATAGTTAATATACTCACTCTCACATTGAAAAATTTTCGTTTTTGATTTAACTTAGTCGGTTGATATTCATTGTTTGAATCCTCTTCGTTTTTGGTTTCAGAGGCGTTGCAATTGGTAGTTCCAGCATGTAAACCTGGAACTAAGATTGTTGACATTTGTGAGAAGGGAGATTCATTTATCAGAGAGTAAGTTAATGTGGAATGTTAATTGGATGTCTTTGGTTGTTTTAAATTGTTTTGACTCAGTGGATTAATGTTTTTGCTTTTGTTTTGTGCAAAAGGCAAACTGGGAACATGTACAAGAATGTTAAGAGGAAGATTGAGAGGGGTGTTGCCTTCCCAACTTGCGTTTCTGTAAACAACACAGTGTGCCATTTTTCGCCGCTTGCCAGTGACGAGTCAGTGTTGCAAGAAGGCGATATAGTGAAGATGTGAGTTATTTTTTCTTAGTATCAGTATCTATTTAATCGTTTGACTAATATTTGAACAGTCAAATGACTCTGTTTTTGGGAACACAGTGACATGGGATGCCACATAGATGGGTTTATTGCTATAGTTGCACACACTCATGTTATCCAGGAAGGGCCTGTGACAGGCAGGGCAGCTGATGTCATTGCCGCAGCTAATACTGCTGCTGAAGTTGCCTTAAGGCTTGTAAGGCCAGGAAAGAAGGTAATTTGTTTGTTTGAGTTAAAGTAGTTACCTTCTTTCTTATGTGGTTGTTTGAAATATTTTCAGGCTGTTACTTTTTTTTTTTTTTCAAATTTATGACCGTTAGCTGTTTTATTTTTGTAGTTTGCGAAGTTTAAATGGGTCCAATGGTTTTGGGAATGCACGAGCTCTGTCTATGTTTTTATGTGTTGCATTCTTTTGTTGTCAGTTATGAGACATCCGATCACTTTCCTCTTGATCACTCCTTAGACCTAGTCCTTCTCCGTTTCTTTTCTAGATTTAATTTTCTTTTCTTGAAAATTTTGAATTTAGTGTGTTGGTGTCTTCATGGTAAAATTTTCAAGCGATAAAGCATTGAATCCTGTGAATGAGGAATCTGTGGGATAAGCTGTGGACTAAAATTCAAATGAAGCTTTTGTCATAGTTACTCTGATAGTGGCATACTGTCTCTTTCAACCTAGTAAATTAAATTCTGTTTATAATTTTTATAGTCCAGTTTTATTTAAATTATCTGTTTCTTCTCAGCAGAAGATGTATGCTATTGATTGGTTACCTTTTGACTGCTCAAATTTGTGGAATTGCAGTTCAATAGTTATTTTTACCCCTCATTGTGGGGATATTTAACTTTTGTTCTACTATCATGTTTTTGGCATGTTCTCTACCTGATGAGGACTTCCAAGGTGATAAATCCCTAATGAAACATTTTTTTCAGTCATATTTACACTAATAGTATATTAACTGTAATCAGTTTTGCTTTTACAAACTCTGTCCTCCCTTGTTTCAATTCTACTAAAAATTTTCTTTCTTTTGTTTTTTCCTGTCTTATTCTGTGTTCTGTTTATTAATGGATTAAGCCTAGAAATCTTTATGGCACACCCAAAATAGTATTTATCTTGTTTGTTGCTTTAACAGATCTTCATGTTTTCTGGGTGCTTGTTTCCAGTTTAACTTTCTATAAAGTGTGCATTTAGAAGAGTGATTATGTATGTTTCAGTCATCTGTCTCCCTAAATGAGGAAAACTATTTGAAGCTATAGGGTAACACCCTTATGAAGCTTCTGTCATAGTTACTCTGATAGGGTACCATGTCACACTAGGCTATCACGTTTATTTACTTGTCTCTCTGGTGTAGTAGACATTCTAAGTAGTGGTTGTAAGGTCTTCGGGAAATTATGTTAGTAGCATGGACATTTGTTGATGGAGATAATGGCAACTTTGCCGAGGCCCCAATCTCTTATTGGTTTCCTCCTTTCCCTGTTGCCTATATTGGAATTGGCTGGATTTGGTTTTGTGAGCGCCGATGTATTTGTTTGTCGTGCAAATTGATTCATATCAAGCCAAAATTATATTGTAAAGTGTGCATTAAGAAGAGTGATTCTGTATGTCTCAGCCATATGTGTCCCTAAATGAGGAATACTATTTGAAGCCATGGGCTAATACCCTTATGAGGCTCTTGTCATAGTTACTCTGATAGGGTGTCATGTCACACTAGGCTATTACATTTATTGACTTGGCTCTATGGTGTAGTATGACATTCTAGTTAGTGGTTTTAAGGTATAAAGGCAAATATGATAGTAGCATGGACGTTCATTGATGGAGATAAAGACAACTTAGCCGAGGGCCATATTCTCTTATTGGTTTCCTCCTTTCCCTGTTGAATATTGGACTTGGCTGAATTTGGTTTTGTGAGCACCAATGTATTTGTTTGTCGTGCAAATTGATTTATATCAAGCCAAAATTATTCTGGGTTTTTACATATATGTTATGCCAGATTTTCATGGTTGTTTCATAGTAAGTTTAGCTGTATTATTTTTTCATTTTTTAAGGTCTTTTTTTCCATAATTTATTCTTTTTATGGCAGAACAAGGATGTAACAGAAGCAATTCAGAAGGTTGCTGCTGCATATGATTGCAAGATTGTTGAAGGTGTTCTTAGCCACCAGCTCAAGCAGTTTGTGATTGATGGAAATAAAGTTGTACTCAGTGTCTCCAATCCTGAGACAAGGGTTGATGATGCAGAATTTGAGGAGAATGAAGTTTATGCAATAGACATTGTTACAAGCACAGGGGATGGCAAGGTAATTGAAAATCCTAAAATTAAAATTTCAAGTTATTCTTCTGAGTTGTATTATTATTATTATTATTTTTTGTGCCCTGAAGTCTCTGCTCATTATGTTTTGCAGCCTAGGTTGTTGGATGAGAAGCAGACAACTATTTATAAGAGAGCTGTAGACAAGAACTATCACTTGAAGATGAAAGCTTCTAGATTTATTTTTAGTGAAATAAACCAGAAATTTCCTATCATGCCATTCTCTGCAAGGTTTGTTGTGCTTTAACATATTGCCTGAAACATAGTTTTTCTTAAATGGTTTTTTCGCAGTCTGTTTTCTGGCCCCTCATGATTTGTGGCTTCTTCGCAACAGGGCATTGGAAGAAAAAAGGGCTCGATTGGGATTGGTAGAATGTGTGAATCATGACCTCCTGCAGCCTTATCCTGTTCTTCATGAGAAGCCTGGTAAGATTTTGCTGACTGTTGTGGTATTACTATTATCTTTGGAAGAACCATTTGATTGAATTTCAATAAAATTATGCGTATCTATTTTAAGTACTCAAATGAGTATACGCATGATGTATGCCATCATATGATTGGATTTGAATTAAGGATAAAGTAATACATAATTACAAGATGACACATAAATGTGTATTCATTTGTATACTCAAAGTGGGTTTTCATATTATTGTTCATTGAATTTATGGCTTGTGTTTGCCATTAAATATAAATTAAAATGGACAATGGTTTTGCAGGTGATCATGTTGCTCATATCAAATTCACGGTTTTGCTAATGCCAAATGGTTCAGATCGGATCACATCACACCCTTTGCAGGAATTGCAGCCCACCAAGACAATAGATGATCCTGAAATAAAGGCCTGGTTAGCCTTAGGCACTAAGACTAAAAAGAAAGGTGGTGGGAAGAAGAAGAAAGGTATATTCCCATTAGCAATTTAAGAATTATATTCCAAGATATTTCTGTGATTGAAATATAATTTTAGAATGTTATTAATTCTCACTCATGTGAATTGTGAATGGGATGATTTTGTGCAGGTAAGAAGGGTGACAGAGGCGAGGAGTCAGCAGAAGCTGGGCCTATGGATGCAACAAACGATGCACTGGGGCAAGAATGAGTCATTTAATTTTAATTCTCTGCCTCTTTTTCCAATTTTGGCACTCTGTTCACTTGTATCTGGTTGTCTTGAGTTTATTAATGTAATGTTAGACAATGATTCTAAATAGGTTTCTAACCATTATATGCCACCTTTATGATACCTGCAAATCCCATTTGGTGGTTGCAGCAAGGGACGCCACATGACACAAAATTTGTTGGTTAATAACATTTTAAATTGAAGTCTCTAAAATTCTAGTTCATCCATTCTTTCTTATAAAGTGTTCAACTCCAAATGATAAAGAAAACGGGCTTTTTACTTCACTGCTAATCGTTTAACGTAAAAAGTAATGGCATACGGCCGAGAGCACTGCCTGTTTTGGGTTATTGTTGTCCGTGTTATTATGCTTGGCTTTTTAAGAACATGGGAGTTGTTTGGCTACTTAATTTTTGTGAATCTTTTAATGATTTTACAAGAATATTATTATTACGTATGGTAAAATGTTCTTCTCATCTGATACCCCAATGAAATCAAAACTTCAATATAAAGAAACAGGGATTCAAAAACCAATTTCCAAAATGCTAATTCAAAGGAACACTCCGTATACATTTCTTTCTTCACAATTCAAATAAACTCAATGCCCCATCATCCTCCATGCCTTCAATAATCAGACATGAAAGGAGCCAGCGGCAGCAACCAACCTATTTACAAATTAAATTTAATATGAATGATAAAATCAATACACGCACCTACAAATCACAAAGTACAAAGAATGTATAAACCAATGCAAGTCAAATAAACCTTCAACACCACCTGTACAATAAAAAAAAAACATAAAATATGAATATTTGTTTGAAAATAAGACAATGTGTAAAACCAATTTAACCAATCTATCTTGCATCTCTGTGTAAGAGAAATTTTTACCTTTTCAAATATATGAAACTAAAAGGAAATTTGAATTGTTCTCTCAACATTTTACTAGAAACTCAAAAGCTTGATGGCATTAATCATCACCATGGCTATGGCATCTTCAATGCGTGCTTCAATTGAATGAATGTAGAACCGTCCATTCTACTCATGGCTAAATCAAACGCTTTTCCATGAAGGGCTGCACATGTTTGAAGATTGTCCCTCACTGACATTTCTAAGGACAACTGGTTAACAGGGTCCGAAAACTTGATCTACATAAGGAAACCCAAAAAAAAAACCATATATTCATGAGTAACTGTTGAATGTTGTCTACTTATTCTATTACCAGCTTTTAGCCTTGTCAGGCATATTCAAAAAATGTTCACCTGTCTCCTTCTTAACTCTTTACTTGGAATTGTGCCTTCATGATACCTGCTTGAGCTCATACTGTCACCACTGGCACTCAGCATAAAAATCATGCATAAAGATAAGTCTAATCTAAGTAATACATGTCAAATTAGAATCACAGGGAAGCTCACCTGGACTCTTCCTCGGTTAAGTCATCATTTCCACTTAAAATTACACTTGTACATACACTGCAAGAATAAGTCAGAGTAATCAGTCCAAGCATAAAAAGTGATCCTATATTTAAATTGCAACAAATGCATCCAAGTCTGGGGGAAGTCATACCTAAGAATCTGTTCAAGTTTGTCCAGAACCTGAGGTAGTCTCATCGTCAAAATTATAGAAAGAGCTAAGCCAAATATCTTTTTCTGCACAGAAGATACATTGTCTACCTGTGTATATAGACAGCATATTATGGAAATTACAATGGAACCAAGAACATCAGTTTTCTAAAGCAGTATATTCAGTATAAAACCCATAGCTTTCCGGGTAAAGGAAACTCATTGAGTCTGACAAAGAATGATCTCTGAATAACGAGATCCACAGGTAAAGATATGAAATACAACAGAATGCAGCTCTCCAAGTGCCATAACATATGCACACAAGTGAAAAAAAAATCAAAACATTATAAAGAATGGGAACTTCTACAATCTCCCAAGGCACCGTAAGTAAAAATGATGCTCTACTGACCTTATCAAGCCATATGTCAATTAGACAAAGTAGTATATTTTCTTCAATTGGAATACCCGCCTGCTGTAGTAGTAGTGAAACTGATGGTTCAGATGTTAACTGAGCAAGGTAATTGGTATTCATCACCAAAATCCTTGCTAGAATAGCAGCTGAAGAGGCTTTAACAGCTGTCTTAGAAGGATCACGGTCATCTCCTCCACTCAGACATATAACAATCAATTTCTAAAAACATTCAACCAGACAAACCAGGATGTTAAAAAGCTTCCAGAATGCATAGTTGTATCCAATCACTTAAAAAATCATAACAGATTCACACAGGCAAAGAACAACACTTACTTGCAAAGTACTGGTGATGAAAAGGGGCACTTCCATGGGAAAACACTGCCAAAATTGGAAGAATCAGTCAATTTTGATTGACTGATCATTGAAGATCATAAATACATATAAAGACTAAGGGGAATTGAATGACTTTATACTGTTTCCTTAGAAATTGAAGCATAAACTACACAAATGGAATTAAACATGGATCAGGAATAAAAACATAAACTAAATTTTTTAGAAGGTTGCCTTACGGTATAAAGACATTCAAAATTTGAAAATTTTAGATATTGAAGCACACAGCAATCAGATGTAGAAGGCGCAACATCATAATTGAAATCTGAATCAGTTTTTAAAATTTAACATCCATAATGGAACCGAGAGTATATATACTTAATATTAGACAAACACTGTCTGGTTCCACACAATTCAAACCTCTAAAATTAAATATTTTTCATCCCTGAAAATCCACTCTTTCAAGTTTAAAGCACCTGTATTAGAACATCAATGACAGGAAGAGTTGTGAGCAGCCCTCTATCATTAACATTTCCAACAACCAGATCAAGAAGTTTAGCAACACTGGAAGCATGCATGCTTAAAAAATCAGATCCTCCCAGAATGATGTAACCCTCAATGATGTTCACAGCAACCTGCAATTATATTTCAAAGTAAAGAATAACATGCAAAACCTGAAGACAGATGCAGATTAACAATATCAACCGTGTACAGCCACACTTATATGCTGACTAAGCATCTTCAACAACCCAAAAGAATAAAGAAGTCGAAGATATATTCAAAAGAAGAATCTACAATTTTGAACCAAACCAGCTATAAAACAGGAAAGTTGGAGAATTATAGTTCAAAGGTTTCACGTAATTATATTCTCTCTCTATTGAACACCACTAGGGAAGGAAGATAATTTTCCTGTCCAGGGCTTGGGACACAGAATATATAATCAAAATATTCATCTATTCAAATCCTGAGCTCCCAAAAGTATTCAAGACAATTACAAATAAAGAAACCCTTGATACTTCATTTTGCCATTTTCGAAATGTTCTGGCTAGATATATTGGCCAATTTATTTTCCTGCAGGACTTAATACTACTAAGGGGTTTCTCTCTTGGCTTCTTAACTTTTAAAAAGTATTTACAGCTTTCAATCCAATATATAAAGATATAATACTCATAGGAGATACAATTCAATCACAAATCTTCAAAACATTATGCTCCCATTAGCAACAACAGACTCATGGTAGAAAATGTCATATAGTAACTTGTTAATTAAGTCTGACCTGCAAGTGATCAAAACTTCTTTCCATAATTTCAAGTAGACATGGAAAGTATGCCAATAGTTGAGGTACCATCGCAGGAGCATGAGAAAGTGTGGCTTCCCACAACTGCACAATTATGAAGAAAGCATTTACATTATATGTTCAGGGATAAAGGAAGTTAGCTAAATAAGATCAGTAAAACAATTAAACTAACCAGCATGCTGTCCTCAAGAAGGTTTAGCTCATCTGGACTATTTATATCGATTCCCCTTTGCAAAATTGGAAGTAGCATATTGTAGCATTTGGGTGATTGATATCCAAGAGCAACCACAAAATTTCGAAGAGCAATAAGAAGCTGAATCTGTAGAAGGCTTTCACCAGAAGATTCCTCCCAAACCTTGCCAAATTAAATAAAATAAATAAAAAGAGAAAAAGAAGATTCAGGGAAGCAATACTCTTAATCAGTCTAGTCTTGATCATTCTGACGTATCACTACACTACCAACAGAAGATAGCTATGGTTAGGTCAGACTGACAATTTATAATTATTGAAGGTATCCTATAATTAGAAATTAGGAGAGTATGATTGGGATGTTTAATTTCCCAGATTATTCATGTTTCATGAACTATCAATGTATCTGACCTGCTATAGCAAGGACTGTATCTTTTTTTTTTTCCCAATTTATTTTGGAGGGGAAACAAAATATTGACCAACTGTGCTATAGTTTTAGAAGTTCTGATATATAATATTAAGGAATACATGCTTGACTCCAAGTTTGGCAAGTAATGTCTACAGGATTCTATAAATCAAAGAAATCAATAATAGTGTGCACATTAAGACATTACCTTGTGGAAGAAATGCACCAACTTGTCTGCATATGGAATGACTTCATTGACATGCCCAATGAGAATGGATATCAAATTTAAAACCTGAACCTGAAATCAGTCAAAGAACAGACAAAAAATTAGATTCGAATTCTAGCTCATTCTAATTTTTCTTTTAACAGAAGGCAGTAACCTATTTTATTAAATAATGCACACATCTCAGGGCTTGCAAACTTTGGAATAAGATAAATTTTCAAGAAACCTACATATTATGGGGAATTTTGATCTTCCATGGCTCTAAAACATAAACTCAAAATAAAATTTCATGCACCTTTGAGTCAAACTCCTGAACTTCCTCGACCAACTTAAAGCATGAATCCCAACAAATAGGAAGCAGATCACTAAAATCTGGTTCCGAGAAATTGGCATCTTCAATATGTAGGCACAAAGATCGACAGGCTGCCAACTAAAATAACAAAAGCACAATTTCTTTAGTTGAGAAAAATATCATGAAAATTGATGAGGCAGAACTTTCTCAAACAACTGCTGAAAGAAAGAGCGAAATAGATGATGTGCAAAAGAAAGTGAAGTTATGGATCATACCCTGACAGATAGGTCTCTATTCAATAGCAATTTTATCAAAGCACAATATACTGCTCTTTTTGTGTCATCTTTAATCTGCCAAATATCAAAAATTAGAGAGAAAACTTTGATAGTGACTAGAATACATCAACAGACTTGAAAATCAGAAATTAAAGAAGCACCATGATGGCCCATTGGATTTCAAACATATTCTCCTTTGACAAACATGTTACAGAGTACAACAATTTTTAACTCGTACCAAGCCCTCAATTCATGAAAAGAGCTCTCAAAAGAACTGACAAAGAACTCTAGCATACTTCTTAAGAACATTTAAAATTGTTGACTCACCAAAGATCTACCTTCCAGTTAGGTAGTAGTCCCCTGTTTCTTCAATTGTGAGAAATTTGTAAAAGTATTCTTTAGGATAGCATGCACAATTGATAAATATTCACACCCCCATTGACTTCAAAAATGTATAATAAAACAAAACTAGTCATTGACTATGCAGAGGGCCATATAGCCATCAGCAACAACCAGTGATGAATTCTATAGAGAGAAAGAGTTTAACATTTTACATATGTCAAACTATTACGCAGCTAACAAATTTGTGTTACCTCAGAAACCCATTGTCCCAATATTAGTGCAACTTTCCGATGGATGATATGCATATTTGAATGATCATTTGAGAGTTCAAGGGATAAAGCACCATTGAACCTGTAATGGATAGTTTCAGAGATAACAGTCAGCTCACTACTCCAGCACTCAACAGGAAGGGATAAGAATGCTCGACAAACTACAACCAAACAGCAGAAAAACAGAAACTTCAATGATAGAATGATCCAACACATTAACTAGATCAAAAGGCGGTAGCCAAATATCACTCCTACTTCCGTGAGATATGCTCTGGCTTTAAATCAATAGTTAATCATAGGGAAGTGATGTCTACCCTAAAGAAGAAAAAGAAATAGGCATTTGGGCATGAAAGTAAGCACTCTTTTTTCCTTGCTCCAGAATCTTTTTTCGTTTGTTTTTACATCTTCTCAATGTACAATGTTTGGAATTTGTGTTACTATGTTGGCAGATATCACCACATTTAACCAAATTATAGGATAAAAGTTACGAGTTACATATACATCTTGCAAACAATCCCATTCTTAGTTGCAACAAAAATACCATAGATTAAGCAAAGGAAATGCACACACCAATCTTTGAAGCTCAGATAATTTGAAAGCTCATAATAAACATATGCTGCAGCACCATAAGCAGCATCCTTGAGAAGCAAGCCTGGAGTAATTTCAGTAACTGAAGCTGGGCAACTATTCATTGCCTCTCGAAGGATAGACAAAACAACAGGAGCAAGCAGCTGAAAAAGACATTGAAAAATATTAATTAATTTATTTAAAATCAACAGAAATTGTTGTCATAAGACAGCATAAAAATTTGAATGTCACTGCCACCTACCTGGCTATGGTTTTCAAACAATACAATGTATAGTGCTTCAGCACAAGGCCTTAACTTTTCTGTCCATTGAACCATATCCTGCTCATGGTGAAAAGATTCAGGATTCTGGTACCACTCCTCCAAGTCAGCTGCAGTTAGAACAAAATACCTGTTGAAACATCAATATACTGGTTAAAGAGAAACAAATTTACTATACACGACACAGTTTTCTATAAGATTAATCTCTGGTTTCAAACATTACTCATTTTTTCTAAACACAATCAGAATATTAATATGGGGTTTCAAACATTAACCACTGTTTCTAAAAACAAACTCAATAGATAAATATAAAAAACACAACCATTATACTTTACTGAATCTTATATCTGAAGAGTTGAAATATGATAACTACACATAATTTTAATGCAAATAATTGGCATCATCTTGTCAAACTAACACATAGCAAAGTTAACCAAATTTGGTATAATGAACACAATGAGTAAGAAACAATCATAGACCAGATAATTATACCTTCTTATCAAAACATTACACAGAAGAACTATTCGTTCATTAGGCAGAAGCGAAGTCAGGACACCACCAACAACATTGGAAATATTTTTCTTCATCTGCTCTAGTGTAAGTCCATTTTCATCCATCACCCGACCAGTAAGACTTGGTTTGTATTCTTTACATTCCAATAAAGATTTGACCATTACCATACACTGAATCAGGAATTGTTCAAATGACAGTATATCTGGCTCAGGGTCTGTTATTTTATTTAAACAAAAATCCATCACTGGTGGAAGAACACACTTATCACCAAATGTATAAGGATGTCTCCCCTGAATTGCAATCAAAACTTTCATCAATTTGGTACAGGCCCTCTTGAAGAAGTCCCAAAATTTATCACGTCCCTTCTGGAAAGATGAATCTGCAAAAGAAAGTAACTCATATTAGCAAGTTTTACCACTAAATTTTCAAGAATTGAGAACTTACGTATTTAAACTGGCTTCAGAGTCTTTACACTAAAATTAGATATATAAACATTAGATGGTCAATGGAGTAATGAAGGCACATAACTACAATGGGAATTCCAGTTTAATTTTTGTAACTCTTTTAAAATCCAAAACATGACATAATTATGAAAGTGACATTCAAAACTTTTAACTTCTAGAACAAACTTTTGAGAATACATCTCATTAAAAAAATGAAAAAGAAAAAGAAAAAAAAATCTGTATATCATGTATGTATAGTAATGCCAGAGAACGAGAGAAACATCTCACAGTAAGGTAGAAATGACTGGATGGCATTCAAGAGCACAGGAGAGACCTCCTTGACTGGTCGTATTTCCTGACAGGTAATGTTAAACACTCTTCATGACAAGTTAACTAAAGCAGAACAAAAAAAATAAAGGATGTCCAGCTCTAAAACTCAGAATTCTAATTTCAAAGAAAACAAAACAAAGATATAAAACCACCTGTATGCATTTTGCATCACTTTGAAACCCTGAAATTATCAATTGCCGTATTATCTTTACGCACAACAACCATCTCTCACATGTTAAATAAAGTTCATCATTATGTTGCTCCAAAGCATTTGAATTATAGCTAGGGGAAATTGTTGATAAACCACGTAATATTGTCTGCACATCACTTTGCCAAAGGTGCCAGCTGTAATCAAAGAGATGAGAAGAAATCTGCCAAAGAACATTCACTAGGATTAGAAGAAAATATGAAGACCTAGTCAATGAATCTTACGTTTGCAGAAAAAGAAGGACTAGATGGTACAACAACCATTACCTCTGCAAAATTTCTCTGATCTGCAGTAAGACGCTTACTTGACAATTCCTTCAAGGTCCGGAATAGGATCATAAAAATCCTGTGGGATGTAAGAACATCTGCCACTTGAAGCTGTTGTGCTAAAACAGAAAAGAGCTCTGGCCTATACAATATAGATCAATACTTAAAGTTAGCCTAATGAAGAAGCCCTCAGGAAATGAACAGCAATATAAACAGTCCCTGTGTATGACAACCAGAATCAATTACCGCTGCGCAAAAGAAATTTTAGAGTGTATACTCAGGTTCAGTGCACAAGGGGAAATAAACAGAATGTGTAACTATACATAACAAGAATAAAATAAAATAGAAATATAGTCACCATGAGTAAAGCATTGCCTACACCTGCTTAAGGCATGCCTTTGACAAATACGAATGCAAGCACAATTTGAAGAGTCTATTAATTGCTAATATATATGTATATATCCTAAATTTATATAATTAAAAATTATGGCACCTGCGTCTTTTCACCCTTCATAAACTTCAAGGAAAGGCTATCAGCAATAGAGTTTGGCTCCAGCAATTGTATTATAACAATTAATAAAAGATAATAGCTATAATGTTGTAAAGCTTGTAAATATTGTTCAATATGTTCTAAAGTCTTTTATATATATATATATATATATATTATTTATTTCTTTTTTTCTTTCTTTAGTCACAATTTTTTCCTTATTATGGCATACTATGACATAACAATAATTCTCCAAAAAAACAAAGAGAAGTTAGTAAATCATGTTAAAATTGTGACTAATGCAGTATAAACAAGGAAATACTGAGTGAAATGTTTACCATTCTCTAGGGTAATCAAAGCGAGCAATTTTGGAAATAAGAACGGCCAGCATTTGAGCTATCTGTGAAGAAACAAAAGGAAAAATACCAAAATCAGCAAAGCTAACTGCTATACTCAATGATTTGATCAAATGATAAGATCGCAGAGACCAACTATACTTAGATAAAAAAGCTTGTGATAAAGCCAACAAATGATTATACGATTAAAGAATAATAGAATTTATACAACACCTGATAATTCTCTTCTCTCAAGTGCAACAACAATTTCTTCCTCAAATGCACTTTCTCCTCACTGCTTATTCCCCTGAATACAAATGCTCAAGTTACATTTCTACCAAAATAAATAATTAAAACAAGCTAACCACCTTCGCAATGAAGTCCAGTGCTTTCAAAAAGAAGTTTCTAGGAAGTATTATATATAATAATTTCTTACGAAGAATCGCGCCTATTCCTCCAATAGCGATTGATACTGTTTTTGAAGTAGACAGAGGCCATCAATCGAACATCAACCTGAGAAGCTAAATCTTTTGCAGTAATCACTTCCTGCACGAACAAATTAATCGCATTGTAGATAAATTCAGAATCCGAAGAAAAAATAAAACCCTAGAAATGGAAAATCGAAGGTATTACCATTAGACAAGAGCAGAAACCAGGTCTACTCTCGGACTGAGAGAGCGCCGCCTCCGCTGGTTTTCGAACGCTCTCATCGCCACTCATTGAATTAGAAAGAAGCGTGTACATCATCGGTAAATCAGAAGCCGACAGTGCCATAGCTAAAGCAACAATCTTTCTCACTGAGTGAATTGTTACGAGAACTGAGCTGACCGAGTTGGTGAGTTGGATCGGAAAGTAGTGAGACCTAAAGAAACTGAAACTTTACTACCAAAAGAGATTATATAAATCTTATTTGAAATGTTTGTTTGTGCGAGAGCTTTGTGATTAATATGATATTACTTAATAATTTTTTTTTCAGGTGAAAAGAGAAAACGAAATGGAAGAAGATGATCATCTCGTCGTCTGGGTTTTGCTTGTCCACTATTTATATATGGTGGTGGTGTTCGCATACGAGCTTAAGTGCTCGAGGATTCTATCGTACGCGGTGGGATGTATCTTCTTTAAGGTAAGCAAGCCATCGAAATTCGGGAATGTAAACCGAACTTATAAGGTTAAAGGACTATTTATCCCTTAAGTTTAATACCCATTCATAAATTAATTAATTTTTATTAAATTTTTTATTATAATTAAAAATAAAATTATTATTTTAATAATATTATTAAAAAATATATTATTTTATTTTATTTTTA
This sequence comes from Mangifera indica, assembly GCF_011075055.1. NCBI lineage: Eukaryota > Viridiplantae > Streptophyta > Magnoliopsida > Sapindales > Anacardiaceae > Mangifera > Mangifera indica. The sequence goes on from NC_058137.1 coordinate 149,032, forward strand.
AAAAATAATAATTTTAACTATGTTTAAATATTTTTAATTTTAAAAAATATTTATTTTCTTCTATTTTTGGTTTTTGCGCTCATCAATAGTGACTTTATTTTTTCTCTGTTTGACTAGCCATTTCTTACTGTCGAAATAGATGGTCAGTGCACAAGATGCGATAAGAAAGATATTCAAAAGATTCGATAATGCATCGTGTTGTTATCAGAAGATAGCTCAATTATTAGAGAGAAGCAAAAGTCGACAAAGTAATCTAAAGTTGAAGAGGAGGGGTTGAATTGAATTTTTTAAAAGTTTGAGGGGCAATTAAAATAAAAAAAGAGGAAAACCTTGAGTTTGAGAAGAAAAATGTAACGTTTTAAAATTAAAAACTCTATACAAAAATAAAGTTATTAATTTTTAAAATATACAAAAAAAATTAATAACTTATATATTTTTACTAATATTATAAAAATAGCGATTTAACCTTTTATTTTAACTAAAATTAAACAATAAATTTTTATTTTAAAATTAAATTTTCTCAATATATATTTATTTTTCCATTAAAATTTAGATAAAAGATAATTTTACTTATAACTAGTGTCTAGTAGGTAGGTAGGGTCTTTGAACCTTGGCCACTAAGCTTAAGGCTTAAGCTTTAATTTATGATTGCAAATTTCTTTTATATTTTTCAATTTTATGATATATCAGTTATAGGATTTAAATAAATATTAGCGTAAATATAATAAAAATATTTGTTTATTTCAAAGATATGTGTATGTGTGCGTGCACAAAATATATATATATATATATATATATTATTAAACTTCTTTCAACTGAATTATTTTTTAATTTATTTCTTTTTAATTTCTGCAAAGTTGTGTGAGTGTAACAATTGGTTACGTTTACATTTAAGAAAGTACCAAGTGTATTTAGTAGCTTATTAAGGCCCATTTCAAATGTTGCCCTGAGTTTATTGTGCTAAACTTATGACATGTTTACTTCTTGAATTATATTGAGATTATGCTTTGCTTCGATCCAATTCAAATTAATTTGAATATAAATTATTGTTTGGTTCTATTCAAACCTTCTTATCTCGTCAATATTACTTTTACATCATGTCTCACTTTACTTGCAATTTTTCTTCTTCCTCATCAATAGTTCTTTTTTTTTTTTGAAATTTAATTATTTTTTTCTTGTTTAGTAATTTTTTTGAGTTTGAACAAATTTTCTTCTCCTTCACAATTATTATTATTATTATTATTATTTTTTTTAATGATTTGAAAGAAATAAATTTGGTCTTGAGTTAACTGTTATAGGTCAAATCAAATTTAAATTAATTTTTATTTGAGCTCCTAATATAATATAATGTATTATGATTTGATAATTCAATTTTTATAATGAATGTGATAAATAATAATAATAATAATTTAAATGCTATATTTTTAAATTAATATAATTTTTACTTTAAATATAGTTATTTTAACTTAAAAATAAGTGGTCATTGAACCACTAGTAAATCAGAACCAATCAAATAATGGTATACTAATGTTTAATGTTTACAAAATCCTATTTGTTAAATTATAAAATAATAAACATTGAAACAAAAATCTTTAAAAGATAAAAATATAAAATTGAAATTTTAAATAGGTTAAATTTTTTTATAAGATTATTTAAAAAATTAAGGAATTATTTTATTGATTATGAATGAGATTCCAATTATTTACCCAGTGCCACTGAATAAACATGGGAATTAGGATTCCCAATTCTATTCCGTTAATCTAAATTTACGGGCTTACAGCCCAAAGATGTTAAAACTGGAAGAGCGTGCCAAAAACGGGCGCGTGAGCGATGCGCTTTTGCCTACAGAAATGTAATTATACAACCATCTGTAGTTTTAAAATCCTATTGCTCGATGTGCGTGGGACACAATCAAACGCCGCGTCACCTTACGTCCATATAAGTACCGCGGAGCATCTGGATTTTCTCAAATCTGGGAATCTATTTATCCTTGCATCCTTCAATTTCTGCTTCCTTGTTAAAACTTGCCGATGCAAAGCAGAACAGCGCACAGCACTTCCTTTTGAAGCACTGAAAAAATCTCTGTAACTATTCGGCTTCGAATATGAATATCCGTTCAGCATTGCCCTTTTTTTGTATTTGCCGCTATATTGATCTTAAACCTGGAAGCCAAAACCATCGACCCTTGCTGGTTTATCATTAGCTTTTTTCGGCTCTGTATTGTGCGTAGCTGTAGAATTTATGGTTTTATTGATTAGATATTGTTCAATGTTGCAGTAATTTGCTGGCAATGGTTGAATTATGTTAGCATAGCTATATATAATTTTATAGAGTGTTTCTTTCTTTTTTCTTTTTTCAATTTTGGAAGCCAAAAATTCTAATGGGATAGGTTGGCGATTCTTAGCACATTACATTGTTAAATTGCAAGCGAATTGACAAATAATAATAGCTGTCTACTCCTCTTTTAATGGATTAAAAAAATTGCTACGTTAGAAAATAACTGTCAGATATATGTATACGATGATGATTTTATTTTTCTAGGAGTTGATTGGACATGTAGAATGCATTGTTTAAGAATCAAGTCTACATTCAGTGGAAAGTTTACTTTTGAATCGGATTTCCTTGGCAGGTTTTGTGGTTAAGAAAAATGCAAGCCAACGTGAAATTCAGAAAGCTTTCCACAAGTATGTTCCTTTATTAATTATTATCCCATTCATTGATATAAGGCTGATGACATAGTTTCCTTTTGCTGCAAATTTTATTATGGCGGGGAAATCAGGTTAATTGATAGTTATGGCGTGATTGCAATCTAGATCAGATGTAGCCATGGTAAAGGCGTATGATGACATTATTTTTTTCTTGGCTTGGACTTAGCCTGGATGAAGATTATAAGGCTTGGCCCTGGTTTTGGATAGTGGCTTTCTTTTGCTCTTCTAATAATAGCTGTAATTCGTTGTTGATTAACTTTTTTGTAATCTATATGATTTTGAACTGCCAGTTCATTAAAGGCCATCTAGGTCATTGAGAATTAATGGTCTGCCCAATTGTGATGATCTTGCAAGATACATGATTATTTATACTCACAAATAGATGGTGAATGCTCACAGACTTAAAACGTTGTTCAAGGACTCCTCTTGCTCATTTTTCCTTTTTTAATATACATCTTTTGCGCTTTCTCTTCAATATAACCCCAGCAAGAGCAAAAATAAAGGTGCTCAAGAGAAATTTGCCGAGATTAATAATGGTATGGCACACTCTTTTTTGTTTTATATGGATGCAGTTTTCTTAATTTCTTGAGCTGAAATGTCTTTTGTAACCAAAATAATCAATTATCTAATGAAGAGAAATCCGTGGTTTCTTTAAATATTTTCTTATTGTTCTCTCCTTTTTGCAATTCTTTGTTACGATAAATTTTTGTTTTGTTCCCGGTTGTTTTTATCAGCATATGATATTTTATCTAATGAAGAGAAGAGAAAAAATTATGACTTTTATGGGGATGATAAGGGCAATCCTGGATTTAATGCTGGCCATCCTAGGGATCGTGGTTGATACACTTACTTCAGAAGTGTTGGACCAGGGAAAAGTGGGTTTACTTCTGGGCCTGGTGAAAGGCAGAATATGGGTGGGCAGGGAGTTCCCAAACATTCTCATTTCCCTTTGGTGGTCCCGGTGGAGGGAATTCATTTGGTTTTGGCCTGGATGATATACTCTACGACTTTTTGAGGGGTAATGTCAAGGGTGGGCGTCAATTCAGTGGTTTTAGTGGTTCTACTGGTTCTCAATCTCAATCTTGGAATCCCCCTAAGAGCCTCAGAGCCATAAATTCACAGGTCTTCAAGAAAGAGATAGCTGACCGAGGGATGACTTGGCTTTTATTATCTTACACATCCTCTTTGAAGGGGGACCAGTATTATGAATCCATTATTGGGGAAGTTGCCAGTTCACTAGAAGGAGCTTTAAAGGTACTTGATTGCTTTCTTTTTTCCTCAAATGTTTGTTCTGTTCAATTGTCTGTTAAGATCTTTGCAAAAGATGATTATTCTTTTTTCTTTTAAAGGTTGGAAGCATAAACTGCGAAACAGAATTATCTTTCTGTAAAGAATTTGGCATACCTAGTAGGGCTCCCAGGATATTTGTTTATTCATATAAAACAGGTGATAAGGGTTCTTTGGTGGAGTACAATGGTGATTTGGCTGCAAAAAATTTAAAATCTTTTTGTCAAGATCACTTGCCCAGATATTCAGAGCGGATTGACCTGAATCATTTTGATGTTTCCCCAAATACTGCAGAAAATTTGCCTAGGGTGCTACTTCTTTCAACAAAAAGAGATACACCTGTAATTTGGCAAGCTTTCAGTGGCTTGTATTGTGAACGATTAATTTTCTATGATGTGTAGGTATGTTACTGAGTTCTCTGACTTTATTCTATTTCTTTAGGGTGGTCATATGTGAGAGGGGGCTGGGGTGGGGATGGATGGTGGAAAGATACACTGTTTATGTGCTTGTTGACACTCAAATTCTCTCGCTCTCTCTCTCTTCTTGGGTGCATCATTGGTTTGACGCTTGACTTGACAGTGCTAGATTCCCATTTCTTGCTTAAAACAGTTCATTGTTTTTCTCCTTTTTCAATGTTTGTGTAGGTTCATGATGTTTCTGGTACGGCAGTGAAGAAGTTACGAGTTGATGCCCTTCCAGCTATTGTTGGTTCGTTATCCAATGGAGAGAAGCACATCCTAAAAACCGGGATTTCTGCGAAAATTTTGAAATCTGCAATTCATGATATTAGTATATTGCTTGATGGTTTTGAGAAAAAGAACAAAAAGGCAGCTTCCTATTGGGCTAACACTGGACAAACTGATTCAGTGGAGAAGAAGATACCTCTGCTGACAGTATCAAATTTTGATGCTGTTTATGGGGAGGCAACTCCTGTTTGTATTATAGGTGCTTTCAGATCATCCAAAGGAAGCGAGAAACTGAACTCCATTTTGTTAGATGTAAGTAATATTTTATTGTCTTTGAAAAATTTGGTTTACTGGTTGCAAATAAGAAAGGATTTACAACATATTTTAATTCGCAAAAAGAATTAGGAAGATGCCAAAGTTATTAGGCTTCAGTTAGAGAACTAGTCTCACATCCATGTACTTCATTACTGTTTGAAACTCTTGTCATCTCTCTATTCAAGAATAGTTATCAACAGGAACCAGAAAGCTAATTAATAACCATTTTTCCTGAAGCTTTTTCTTCTCTTTTTGGTGGGGGTGGCAAATATTTGCTACAATGCATTCTGAACACCTGACTAATAAGATGTCGAAAAGTTTTTTGCCTGTTTTTCACAACTATTCAATTAAGCATTAGTATACAGCGGTCAACATTAAGGTCATCTAGTTCTAGCACATGGCTATATGTAGTCACAAGTTGTCCTTTTTTCTATTTTGCATAGATGTTCATAGAAAGTGTCATCCTTGCCTATCTTTGTCTGCCTGACTTAGAAGTTTGCAATTTCATTTATGATTTTACTCTCACATTTGCTGCCTGCGTTTTGCTTTCAGGTCTCACAGAAATCATTACCAGGTGACAGCATTCGGCCTTGGGCTCAAGAAACTCTGTATCTTATGCTTTCTTAGATACTACAAAGCAGTCATCATTCTTGAGTGCGTTTGATAGATCAGGATTCAAGTCAATTGATAAGTTGTTGGTGGCCTAAAATCCTAAAAGGGGAAAGTTTGCAGCATTTACTGGTGACATGACCACTGAAGAAGTCGAGAGATTTATCGGTTCTGTTCTTAATGGAGATGTACAATTTGCCAAGACACGGCAGAAGCCTGTGATCAAGTAAAAGAAGCAATGAAAAAGAACATTAGTTTCAGAATGTTATAATGTACATGGAATTGTAGTCTCACAAAAATTTTGATAATCATCTAACAACAACAATGAGACAAGGTAGGGGGCAATGTAGGGTTGGATTTGAATAGAGCCAGTTTGACTTGATGTTTGGCTCTCTTTGAGCTGAATTTTAGTTGGAGTTTTAGATTGGCAGCTCAGTTCGAATCCCCTTTAGTGATACTGTTCATCATATTAATAATATTATTCATATTCCTGAAAATTTTCAATAATATCTTCAATCGATTTGAATAAATTTGAGTTTGAAATGATCATATAGGATTAAAGCCCAACATGAGCTAGTCAATGTTTGGACTCGACTCAACTGAAATCTAGCTGAATCGGAAAGTTTACAGATTTAAAGAGGAGTAGAAGAGCATGTATAGCAGGGGACAGGAGGGATGAAGAAAATTTTGACCATTGAAATGAGGTTTATGTGGTCTCAACATGTAAGAATTTTGTTAAGCTGATGGCGTTACTCTAAAATAAAAATTAAAGGCTCTTCCACTAAGTTTTTCCAGTCTTACATATTATGCAACATTCTTACATTTGTTTCATCTGATAATAATGCCATGTACTCATACAAACTGTGCTCAAAATCTGGTTCAGAAGCGTCTCCTTGGTACAAACGCCTAAAGTTGATGGTATTCAATAAATTAAATCCTGTCCTGTCGTGATTGTATTATTTTTTTCGAAGAAAAGCTAAGTTTAAAACCTCCTCAGGATAATAACACTATATACATCTCCATGCATTTCTTCTCACACAGCCTCTGATATTTACAGTTTCTTTTCTCACTAAATATTTCATCATATTTCATTGCAAAATCATGGACACCCGATCACGGTTTGACTCCTATAGACCCGAATGTCACCCTTTGCTGTCGACTCTAGGCAGCCACCTCGCCCACCGGCTTGTCCAAGTTGGTGTAGCCGACTTTTTCTCGATACCCGGTGACTTTAACTTGACTCCTCTCCATCATTAGATAGCTGAGCCTCGGCTTAAAGTGATCATATGCTGTAATGAGCTAACTTCCGTTATGCCGCTGATGGATACGCGAGGCCGTGTGGTGTTGGTGCGTGTGTTGTGACTTTCACGGTTGGTGCTCTTAGCCTGGCGGATGCGATTGCTGGAGGTTATAGTGAAAATTTGCCAGTAATTTGTATAGCCGTAGGTCCAAATACAAATGATTATGGAACCAACAGGATACTTCATCACTCTATTCGATTGCCTGACTTTACCCAAGTATTCAGGTGCTTTCAGAGTTTTACTTGCTTTTAGGTATAATCCTAACTCACTGCTCCTGCCTGACTGCAACATTTTTAATTATCGTAACGGCAATGGAGTTTTGGTGTTGGATTTTTTGGTAGGCTGTTGTGAATAACTTGGAAGATGCGCATGAATTGATAGATACTGCAATATCAACTGCTTTGAGAGAAAGCAAGCCAGTTTATATCAGCATCAGTTGTAACTTGCCTGCTATTGCTCATACTACTTTTAGTATGTTAAAACTCACGAGAGTTTGTCTTGAAATTTGAAGCTGATGTTTACAAAAAGGGAAGCACATGTTTTATTTGAAAAAGTCTTAGGTAGACTTAGTATTTGATATTTATTTAGATCAGATTCTTGCTCCTTAATTTTCTGATTTTCAGTTAGTAAAATAGTGCCAATAAAATCTGATAGCAGTTGAGATTTATTAGGATTTTAGTTTGGTTGTAAGCCTATAAATAGACATTCTCATTTTTGAAATATATTGTAGTGAGCCTTCCTTCAACATTTTAACTCTCAAGTTCCTTTGTTACTTTCTTCAAAATACTATATTTTCAGGTTATTATAGAAAACTTGAATTTGCCAACATTTCAACAGTGGTATCAGAGCTTGGTTCCTTCGGGCTGTGAAGGTTATTTGAGTGTAAACACTATGAGGTTGAGAGAGAGATTTCCACATTTATTTATGACTTTTTCTAGTTCTTCTACTCCTGCAACTCCTATGTTTACAGGAGATCATTTTCATATATGGGTTATAAAAATGAGAGTTTATTTGAGATCTCAAGGTCTATGACATGTAGTGGAAACTGATGAAGATCCACCTGCCTTGACAAAAAATCCAACTCTTGCTCAGATACAGGCATATGAAGAAGAAAAGTTGAAGAAGGACAAAGCCTTGACATGTATCCATTCAGGTTTGGCTGATGACATTTTTACCAGCATTATGCACTTGGACTCTCATAAAGCTGTATGGGATAAGCTAATGGAGACATTTGAAGGAGATGAAAGAGTGAAGGCAAGCAAGGTACTTACTCTTAAGAGAGAGTTTGAGCTACAAAAAATGAAAGATGATGAGCTGGTGAAGGACTACTTAGCAAGGCTTATGAAGCTGGTCAACCAGATCAGATTGCATGGTGAGACTCTACCTGATCAGAAGGTGGTAGAAAAGATTATGGTTTCAGTGCCTCAAAAGTTTAAAGCCAAGATCTCCGCAATTGAAGAATCTTGTGACTTGCAAAGACTCATAATTTCAGAATTAATCAGCAAGCTTCATGCACAGGAGCAAAGAGTTTCAATGAGAAGTGATGTAATTACTGAAGGTGCTTTTCAAGCATATCACAAAGGAAAGAAGTCCTACAAGAACAACAAAGGGAAATTTGCGGGATCTTCACTTGCAGTAGAAAAAAAAAAGAATTTTCCTCCTTGCTATCATTGCAAAAGAACTAATCATGCTGAGAAGGATTGTCGACACAAAGATAAACCTCCTTGTAATTTTTGTAATAAAGTCGGCCACACTGAGAAGTATTGCAGGGCCAAGAAAAGCCAATCTCAGCAGCATCTTTAGCAACATGCAAATGTGACTGAAGAAGATAAAAATGATGTTGAGCATTTGTTTATAGTCTCACAAGCACTTAGTTCTCATGAACTAAATACTTGGCTCATTGACAGTGGTTGCACTAGTCACATGACAAAATATCTGTCGGTTTTCACCTCCATTGATAGATCAATTCAACCAAAGGTCAAGCTTGGAAACGGTGAAGTTGTGTAGGCCAAAGGAAAAGGGACAATTGCTGTCAACACCAAGAGAGGTACAAAAATTATCACTAATGTTCTTTATATTCCAGAACTAGATCAAAATCTTCTTAGTGTTGCTCAAATGCTAAGAAATGGATATGCAAACGCTTTTAAAGAAAAATTCTGTTTCATCACTGATGTTCATGGAGCAGAAATAGCCAAAATCAAAATGAATGGAAATAGCTCTTATTTGAAGCTTGACTTAGTTGAAGGTCATGTCTTTAGTGCTAAGATTGATGAAAGTATTGTTTGGCACAAAAGTTATGGTCATTTCAACTTGAAGTCATTGAAGTTTATGCAGGAAGCTGGTATGGTTGAAGACATGTCTGAAATCACAATCAATGCTCAAACTTGTGAAAGTTGTGAGCTACCGAAGCAGCCTAGATAACCATTCCCTCATGATACGACCAAGAGAGCTACTCAGAAGTTAGAATTAGTCCATTCAGATATTTGTGGACCAAGGAGCACAATCTTATTGGGTAGCAATGTGTATTTTGCACTATTTATTGATGATTTTAGTAGAATGACTTGGGTTTATTTTCTAAAAACCAAGTCACAAGTGCTTTCCAAATTCAAAAGCTTCATGAAAATGGTTGAAAACTAAAGTGGCTAGAAGATTAAGGTGCTCAGAACTGACAACGGAGGTGAGTATAGCTCATCAGAGTTCAACATTTTTTGTGAAGGAGCTGGACTTGTACATCAGTTGATAGTTCATACTCACCGCAACAGAATGGAGTCTCCGAGAGGAAGAATAGAATAGTGATGGAGATGGCAAGGTGCATGCTATTTGAAAAGAAATTACCAAAGCTTTTATGGGCTGAAGCAGTTAATACTTCAGTATATTTGCTTAACAGACTTCCAACTAGGTCTATTCTAAGCAAAACACCAATAGAAGTATGGTCTTGTCTAAAACCTTCTGTTAAGCACTTGAAAGTGTTTGGTTTGTTGTGTTACTTTCATGTGCCATCTGTGAAGAGAGGGAAGCTTGATGAAAGAGCTGAGAAAGGTGTATTTGTTAGGTATGCAGCAGAATCAAAAGGTTACAAGATTTATAGCTTAAGTGGAATGAAAATTGTGATAAGTAGAGATATGCACTTTGATGAAAATTCCTATTGGGATTGGGACTTGAAGAAAGTCAACAAGTGTGATCAAGCCACTTCATCTATTCCTGAACAAGCAACAGAAAGCACAAGTATTGAAGATCAACTCGTTGAAGCAACTTCAAACACACCCGTGCTAAAGGTGAAGTCATTATTTGATGTGTATGAGAGGCGCAATCTTGTACATGCTGAGCCTACATGTTACACAGAAGCTGCAAGATTTCCAGAATGGATTGAGGCCATGAAGGCTGAAATTGATGTTATTGAAAAAAGTGAAACCTGGAAGCTGACAGAACTACCTAAAGCTAAAAAGGTAATTGGTGTGAAATGAGTTTTCAGAACCAAATTCAATTTAGATGGCTCAATCTTTAAGCACAAGGCCAGATTGGTTGCAAAGGGCTTTGCCCAAGTTGCTGGAGTGGACTACAATAATACATTTGCACTAGTAGCTAGACATGACACTATAAGGCTACTACTTGCTCTTGTTGTAACCTTTTGATTCTGCCTTGAAATTTGAAGCTGATGTTTACAAAAAGGGAAGCACATGTTTTATTTGAAAAAGTCTTAGGTAGACTTAGTATTTGATATTTATTCAGATTAGATTCTTGCTCAATTTTCTGATTTTCAGTTAGTAAAGTAGTGCTAATAAAATCTGATAGTAGTTGAGATTTATTAGGATTTTAGTTTGGTTGTAAGCCCATAAATAGGCATTCTCATTTCTGAAATATATTGTAGTGAGCCTTCCTTCAACATTTTAACTCTCAATTTCCTTTGTTACTTTCTTCAAAATACTATATTTTCAGGTTATTATAGAAAACCTGAATTTGCCAACATTTCAACATAGTAATGAGCCAGTTCCATTTTCACTTTTCCCCTAGGTAAAATTTTCCTGCTATTATTTATATAACTTATTTCTACATCAAAACATATGATGAGAGTTCCTTATTGAGTAATGAAATGGAATTGGAGGCTGCAGTTGAGGCAGCAGCAGAGTTCTTGAACAGGGCAGTTAAACCAGTATTGGTTGGTGGACCTAAACCGCGAGTGCCCAAGGCATGTGATGCCTTTATAGAGCTTTCTGATGCTAGCGGATACCCTCTTGCGGTGATGCCATCAGCCAAAGGGCTAGTGCCAGAAGATCACCCGCGTTTTATTGGAACTTATTGGGGAGCACTGAGCACTGCCTTCTGTGCTGAAATTGTGGAATCTGTCGATTCTTACTTGTTCGCTGGATCAATATTTACTAACGTTAGCTCTGTTGGCTACTCACCTCTGCTGAAGAAAGAGAAGGTGATTATTGGCCAGCCTGGTCGCGTGTTAATACCAATGGACCTTCATATAGATGTGTTTTGATGAAAGACTTTCTGAAAGCACTCTCAAAGCGGCTCAAGCGCAATACTAAAGCTTATGACAAGTACCACAGGATTTATGTTCCTATGGGGTAACCTCATAAGACTGAACCCAAAGCTTCAATGAGGGCGAATATGCAGTTCCAACAAATACAAAAGATGCTTTCTGGTGAAACTGCTATGATTGCTGATACAGGGGACTCTTGGTTTAACTGCCAGAGCCTGAAATTGCCAAAGGGATGCGGGCACGAGTTCCAGTTGCAATACGCATCAATTGGATGGTCGGTAGGTGCAACTCTTGGCTTTGCGCAGGCTGTGCCCAAGAAGCGTGTCATTGCTTGCATTGATGATGGTAGCTTTCAGGCATTATCTCCTGTTTTGCAACCGTGGAAAATCCTGTCAGTAAATTATTCGGAAAACGAAAACAGTGTCTTTTAAATCTAATATTACCTTTCTCGGCCATTGGTTTTTCTCAGACGACTGCACAAGATGTATCGACAATGCTGCAATGTGGTCAGAGGAATATCATCTTCCTGATTAACAATGGTGGCTACACCACTAAAGCTCCGATCCATGATGGACCTTACAATGTGATAAAGAACTGGAACTACACTGGGTCAGTTGAGGCAATCCACAATAGGGCAAGTGCTGGACAGCCAAGGACCGCTGTGAGGAGGAGCTGATTGAAGCAATTACGGAGGCAACAGGAGCTAAGAAGGATTGCTTGTGCTTCATTGAGGTGACTGTTGACAAGGATGATACCAGTAAGGAGCTCTTGGAACTGGGATCAAGGCTCTCTCTTGTCAATAGCCGCCCGCCAAGGCTTCACTGGTCTTGTGCTTGAAGCCTTAAACTGAAAATTAAATAATTAATTACATGCATGACAATGCCCATGATGAGAATTCATAATTAATTGATAATATTTTATGTACAAATGATTTTGTTCTAATGTTATATTTAATTCAGAGGTTTTTAATTAGAGATTACATATTCAATTAGATCATCTAATGTAGATGTTGTTATAAGTAATAAAGTCTTTAAATCAATGTATATCTGGTTATAGTTAAATTGTTTAGCGTTACATTTATTCTAGATTGATTTGAATCTAATATAATATTTGAACAAATTTTGAACTTTAATTCATCAATCTTGAATAGTTTTTTTTTTTTTTTTTTTTTTAAATTCAAACCTATGTGAAGCTGGACCTTCTTCAGGATAAGTTCAAATCAAATTTTAACACTACTTTTGACTGGATATTTGGAAGCATTTTGTGCATGCACAACTCTGTTCGTTCAACTTGCTTTTCTCACATTACGGGCTGCTGGCAGACGAAAAAGACTTTTATCACAAACAGTGGACTCTTTTTATTTGCCTAATATGAAATTCCTGGTTTTCATTTGCTCTTAATTACTAATCCAACACCAAAAACAATGGACTTACTTTTGTTTTATGCCTAATATGAAATTCCTGTTTTACTTTAACCTGGAATGAAGCATTATTGATGTAGAAAAGGCTCTTGATTCTCGGACATTCTGTGACCAATAAAACCATGTAACCACAATAAATAGCCCCTGGTTTCACCATCACAGGAGATCTCTGTTGGACTATCATTACCATATAAATGTTCCTTCTTTCGTGATCTTTACATACAAACATTCAAAACCCACAGTTTCATTCATCAAGCAAGAAGCTTTGATACTCTTTTTACTCCTGTTTACGATCTTTGCAATTCAGTTATGGACACAATGATTGGATCACTTAACACTTGCAAGCCTTCGTGTAACGACTTAGCTCGTCCCGCAAATGGGGCTGTTTCAACCCTTCAAAGCTCTGATTCATTCACTCCAATCGTCAATCTGTCCGCATTAACTCTCGGTAGTCACCTTGCTCGCCGGCTCATTGAAGTTGGTGTCACCGACTTGTTCTCTGTTCCCGGTGACTTTAACTTGACTCTTCTTGATTATTTGATAGCTGAGCCCGGGCTTAACGTGATCGGCTGCTGTAACGAACTGAATGCTGGATATGCTGCTGATGGCTACGCGCGGTCTCGTGGTGTCAGTGCCTGCGTGGTTACTTTCCACGTCGGTGGTCTTAGCGCGATCAATGCCATTGCTGGAGCTTACAGTGAAAATTTGCCGGTTATTTGCATAGTTGGAGGGCCAAACTCAAATGATTATGGAACCAACAGGATCCTTCATCACACTATTGGATTGCCTGATTTTAGCCAAGAACTAAGATGTTTCCAGACTGTAACTTGCTATCAGGTATAACCTAAATTATAATGAAGTTGTTTTCTTAGCTGATTAATAATTTAGAAAAAAAAATTGTCTCCTTAAGTGAATTTAACAGGTGGAGCATTGTTCATGAATTTTGGAACTTCTTGTTGCTGTGTGAATTAGATTGATAAATTATGATGGTTTTTGTGCTTTTCTGTTTTTGCAGGCTGTGGTGAATCACTTGGAAGATGCACATGAATTAATAGACACCGCGATATCGACTGCTTTGAAAGAAAGCAAGCCTGTTTATATCAGCATCTCTTGTAACTTGGCTGGTCTTTCTCATCCTACTTTCAGACGTGAGCAAGTTCCATTTGCTCTTTCTCCTAAGTAATCTCACAAGACTTATGTAATGGCTTATTTTAAGTGATGATGAGTTGATGTGAGTTCTTCTTTGTGAATTAACATATATTTATATTGTGGGTGAGCAGATTGAGTAACAAGATGGGGTTGGAGGCTGCAGTTGATGCAGCAGCAGAGTTCTTGAACAAGGCAGTGAAACCAGTGTTGGTTGGTGGACCTAAGCTGAGAGTTGCCAATGCATGTGATGCTTTTGTTGAGCTTGCCGATGCTTGTGGTTATGCCTTTGCGGTGATGCCTGCAGCGAAAGGGCTAGTGCCAGAGAATCATCCCCATTTTATTGGAACTTACTGGGGTTCAGTTAGCACTGCCTTTTGTGCTGAAATTGTGGAATCTGCAGATGCTTATTTGTTTGCTGGACCTATATTTAATGACTTTGTCTCTGTTGGATACTCTCTGCTTCTGAAGAAAGAGAAGGCCATTATAGTCCAGCCTGATCGTGTTGTTATTGCGAATGGGCCTGCATATGGGTGTGTTTTGATGAAGGATTTCCTGAAAGCTCTTTCAAAGCGTATCCGGTGCAACACTAATTCTTATGACAACTACCACAGGATTTATGTTCCTCAAGGGATTCTTCTGAAGTCTGAACCTCAAGAGCCATTGAGAGCGAATGTTCTATTCCAACATATACAGAAGATGCTGTCTGGTGAAAGTGCTGTGATTGCTGAAACAGGGGACTCTTGGTTTAACTGCCAGAAACTTAAACTGCCTAATGGATGCGGGTGAGCAAAAGATTAAGTATTGATGGATTTTGTGTGTCCCAGGCAAGTGGGGTTTATAAATGAATATGGTTTTGCAGGTATGAGTTCCAAATGCAATATGGATCAATTGGTTGGTCAGTTGGTGCAACTCTTGGGTATACACAGGGTGTGCCGGAGAAACGTGTAATTGCCTGCATTGGTGATGGCAGCTTCCAGGTATGTGGAGGTTATTATTTGGAATATGGTATTTGTCTTGTCTTATGCTTGGAAAACCCTGTTAGTAATTAATTTAGGACATTACATGTAGATTGTGTTCACATCAAAGCCTGTCTTTTAATTCATGGTTGTTGCCTTGGTCATTAATTTCAGGTCACTGGACAAGAAGTATCAACAATGCTGCGATGCGGGCAGAAGACCATCATCTTCCTGATTAACAATGGTGGCTATACCATTGAAGCTGAGATCCATGACGGACCTTATAATGTAATCAAGAACTGGGATTACACTGGGCTGATTGATGCAATACACAACGGCGAGGGCAAGTGCTGGACAAAAAAGGTTGTTTGTTGGCCAATATTACTTGCTGGATGGCCTTTCTTCCAATGCATAATTAATTTGAGGTAATTGTTGCAGGTGCGCTGTGAGGAGGAGCTGATCGAGGCAATAGAGGAGGCAACTGGACCACACAAGGATTGCCTGTGCTTCATTGAGACAATTGTTCACAAGGATGATACCAGCAAAGAGTTGTTGGAATGGGGTTCCAGGGTCGCAGCCGCCAATGGCCGTCCACCAAATCCTCAGTAGAATTAGTTGACGGCTACCTCAAGTGGAGTTTTGGGATTTGAACTCTTTGCTTTATTTGCCATTATATTTCTTTTTAATCAAGTCAATGTAGTCAGTCCTTTTCTTCATTTCTCTGGTCTTATTCTGCAAAATCAATAAATCTATGGACTGATAGCAACAAATGGGACATTAATGAAAGATGCTGGTTATTTTCTTTAACCTACTTTTCCAAACTTCAAGATCATGGCCCTAAAAAATCCTGAAATATGGAAATATTTGATGCTAGAAGGTAAGTGGGTTTTACCACTAATTGAACTACTTTCCAATTAGCAGTGGAGCTTTTAGTTCAATGGTGACATCGCTGCATTGCCCTGATGGAAACAGATATTTACTTTACTTTGCCTTGCCTTGCCTTGCCTTGCCTTGATAAACTTTAAATTTGGATTCGATTCGGATCAAGCCTACACAAAATCCAGCTTGTGATCACTTTGAATACAATGCAAAAAACTCAGTCTAAGATCAATGAACTGGGGATCAAAGAACCCAACTAAAAACAAATACTGTTTACTCGATTGAAGTCTATTCAATTTCGAATATTCAGTTTAGCTTGAACTTGATTTGTTCAATTTGGGCTGCGATTTAAGCTTGAACAGCACAGAAGAAATCCAGCCCCCGTCTTCTTAAAACTCTAGTTATAACTGATAAGGCAGAGTTGCATTCCATAACATTTTATGTCCGATGCAAAAAGCAGGAGCTTCACAGCACTTCTGAAGCTTCCTATGACACGACAAAGAAAAAATATTAAATGGAGACGAAAGGACAACAAAACGATGAGTCTGTGTCTAGAATTTTTTTTTTTTACAAAAAAAGGAGGACAAATATCCCGAGAAAGTTATCCATGAGTTACAGTTTGGAACAGAAGAAAATCGACGTCAGACTGTAGAATGAAACAAAAGTCATTTGGAAAGAAAGTAGCGCGCTTGTCTTTATTTATTTTTCAAAAGGCCAAACGACTATTTCCCACCCAAGGTTTAGCGTTTTCTCAAATATCCCCTTTTTAACTATGGAAACACCAAACACCTACTCATGACCGGTTAGATTTAACCAAACCCTAACGGTGGTAGAGGTAAAATCGTCATTTTTGTTATAATATTAAAAATAAACTAAAATAGAATCTAATTTTGCCCCCCTAAACTTTAAAAACTAAAATTTTCCCCCAGCCTAAGTTTTAAAAAATCGCAGTTTCACCCTAGGGTTTGGTTTTGAAATCTCCGACGACCGTTCCAGCTCTGTTGCCGACGGTCTCTCCCTCCTGAAGCAGCCTCTCCTTCCGGCGAATGCTTTCCTCCCATTTGGAGGCTCGATCGACGTCGGAAACGGGAAGAGGGACGAAGAACTTCGTCGGGGAAGACGAAGTTCTTCGTCTCCCCAGACGAAGACGAAGCCGTCGTCTTCGTCTGGGAAGATGATCGTCTTCCCAGTGGGAGATTTTAAAACCAAACCCTAGGGTAAAATTGTGATTTTTTAAAACTTAGGTTGGGGGAAAATTTTAACTTTTAAAGTTTAGGGGGGCAAAAGGAGATAAAATTTTTAAACGTTAGGGTTTGATTAAATCTAACCGGCCATGGGTGGGTGTTTGGTGTTTCCATAGTTAAAGAGGTACATTTGAGAAAACGTTAAACCTTGGGTGGGAAATAGTCGTTTGGCCTTTTCAAAAACATTGTAACTTTTATCGTTCTTTTTAATGAGCAGGAAATTTAAATTCCAGGAAAATATGGAATATGTATGTATCTTTAAATCTACTTCAACACTGTAGTAGATATTTTTGTTTTCGCTTCATGACATGACATGATACAACTCTCACCAAAAACAAAACAAAACAGTTGGGATAGATTAAAATCGAGCTGAAGTAGAGCAAATGTTAATTCAAACTCAAGGTGAATATTTACACTAATTAAAAAAAAAAAAGAGCTATGTTAGAAAAAAAAAAGAATTATTTTAAAAAAAGAATTTTATGGATAAAAAGGATCATCCCTCAGAATGTTTGGTTTCATTAAATGTTGGTTTGTTGGTTGAAATTTTGTTTCTTTGCACATCTTCTGTAGTGTAGACATGCCAAATTAATCATATGAAGATGAGTCCAGTCAATTCATAAGTTACAAAACAACAATAGAACTACATTAAAAATGGCTAACATCATATAAGAAATCATTTAAAGTTAATTTAATATTAACAAGATTCCATTAGTAGCAGCAACTCCATGATCAAGGCAAAATCTGGCTGCCATATACAGACAATTACACAAGTTTTCACAACCAGCATCCCATGGCAAGCAAAAATCTTACACTATCCATACACTGTGGACCATGGATTTCAACAAAATATGACTTATAGAGATCTAGGTGTTACTTGGAGCAAGTACAAGCCGACCATTTTGAAGTAGGTCGGTAGGGAAGGGAGCTTGACAATTGAAAATATGCCATTTCAGCTTGGGGATGTTGGGGTGTGCACTTCTACATCGATGGCAGCGCAATTCCATTGACAACACGCTCTCTTTATTCACTAATGCTGCTTCCCCTCGGCTACCGATTTCCTCAATTACATCAACTGAATCACGGAAAAATGCAGTAGTGAAAGTATTCCAGTGCCTCTTATTCTTAAGATGTTTTGAATCAAAATCCTGGCTAATAACATGTAGGTGTAGCTGCCGCATCGATGGATCCTGCAAGAAAGAGTGCAAAATCCCCATTAGAAAGTTATAATTTCCATAAATCCACACCTAAATTGAATGTTATACCACCGAGCATTTCTGCTGGAAATGAAATGGAAAAAATAAGGCAAAAGACCAGAGGATAAAGGGAAAAAAATGGAGCTGGAAGTCACATCTAAACCCATTTTAAATTTTTTTTATAAAAGTTAGAGTTTAGTAATGATTCTGAATATTAAAAATAGCAATATTTTCAATCACTACACCAGATCTTCATATCTAAACCAAAGTTTCCTTTGACAAAGACATCACTCCTAGCTCCAGTAGTTCAACTGCATAATTTAACCTTTTACTGCCTCTAATTTCTGAATTCACTCAATCTAGAACCATTTTACTTCTATGTTGCTTCCCAACCATGTCAAGGGTCCAATAGCATATGAAGTCCTGGAAAGAGATTTACTTCCACAACCAAGTTACTGCAGCCAGCACCAAATTCTGGTCCAGAAAGATAGTCGCATTTAAGTGAACTAAAGCTATGTTCATATCCAGGGAAGCATGAAGAGAGGAAAAAGAAAAAAAGAAAACAATCATCATATACCGAGTGATATCCAAGGCGAAAGACCAATGATGCATTTTCAAGCAAGAACTTCTCAGCCCACTTCAAACCCACAGCATGCATCATTTTTAAGAGTTGAAGATGTTCTTTACTGACATCTGCCAAGCTATCAAGACCATCACATCGTGCCAGCACCAAAAGGTGTTTTTGTGCCTGTAAAAGAGAATAAGATACCCATATTTTAATTTTAATTCACCTTATTCTAGAAAATGGGGGAGATGATATGACACATGTACCTTTGGATAAAGATCATTTAGTACAACAATATCATCAGTTATTTCTAGCAGGTCATCCTTATGCTTTTCAGGATGCATGGCAATGTTGTAAAGAGCTTGAGCCCAGGGGCCCCAGACCTTAGTTTTACTTCCACCAATATTGCCATTGTTGGCATTGACCTTTCCAGGCCTGGAAGCATTAATATCAGATCCAAATTCATTTTGAGATCCCTTGCATTTCTTGCTTCTTTCATGTTGGTCGACAGCATCTCTTTTAATCTTCTGATCACTTTTTGAACCAAAATTTTTGGGGGCATCTTCAGAGTGACCTAGCAAGAATGAAGGCTTTGACCCAATTTTTTCATTGCTTCCCTTTGGTAACTTTTCTTCAGACCTAACTATCGATAGGAAACCTTCAAAAAGTGATGTGTAAGCCATTCGAAGAATTTTGCAGCCTTTAACATAGTCATTGTCAAGACAATCAGGTCTATTTGGGTTCATATTAGGTCCAAGAACGTGTATAACATGGGTCACACCTTCCCTACTATACAAAGAAGATGATGAAGGGAGAGGAACAACCACCGCATTCCCAGGGGATAGACATTTAGTCTGTTCCTTGGTTGCAACCTCCAAGGCAGGACCTGCAGCACTGAAGATTGCAGCATTCACACCTCCACCTCCAGGTTTCAGCCTCCTGCACATGGTGATCTATGAGTAAAATCTTCTTAATGTGACAATCATAGGCTTATAGTGAAAATGTTCAGAGGCCACATGGAATGAGTAAAAGGATATTCCATGTATGAGTTCAATAGAAATATATCAAGAACTTTAAACAGACAAGATAGGCTTTCAAAAGAGTCTCCCAAGTTTGATATTTCAAGCAATTACTTTAACCCCTACTGAACTCTATGCACATGAGACAAATAATACAATCTTACCAATTGGCAGCATTAGCGATTACATTACAGTGTAAACCTCCTCTGGAATGAAGTTGAGTTATATCTCCTACAAATGTGAAGAACTTTTTGGGGTTAATGTTCTTTTGTGCGGCTTTATCCCTAACCAAAGATAAAATCTTTGAGCCATGGCTCAAGTCCACTAATACAAGCTGGGCATTTCCAAGCTTATAAAGAAACTCCTCAACTTTCTCAATAATTATGTCAGAGGCCTTTTCATGGTTGAATTGGAAATCTGATGTTGAAATAGATGGAAATGCAAGAGTGGGCACATCACTAGAAGAACCATTCTGCCTGACAGAGTCCACTACCAGGTCTGGTCTTGGCTTCCCCTCCTCATCTGCAGTATCTGTTAATGAAGTAGCATTTTCTCGTCCTTCACAGATGGTTTTAGTTACCTTGGTAGCTTCAGGAGTTGCAGAATCCTGAGCACTACTTGCATTTGGTCTGGCATTAGAAGGAACATCTACTTTCTTTAAGAACTTCATTATGCCGAGTTGAATTTTGGCATCTGGATTCTTTTGGCCAAAACAACCATGGGGAAATGCTTCCAAAGCACCAAGTTTAATGTATGTATCAAGAGCAGCTTGAACATCACTCTCATTCTGGCAAAACATAATTCGAGAAAACCCTTCACTCAACTTAGGCAATTCTTTCTTCTGTAACATACTATTCACAACTATTGCAGCTCTTCCACCTTGCAAATCCCCCTCATGGCCTTTCCGTTTAACAGATCGAGATATACAAAGCTTGGCAGGAAGATCAAGCACCACAGCATGCATCTCTATTTGAGGACCTCCAAGCTTCATAAAATCTGCACGTTGTTCTCTCTGCAAGTTGCATCGGTCAATAAATACACTTTTTCCCTCCTTCAATGCACTGGCTGCACTCATTAGGCACTGGGCCTTCGTTCCAGACTTACCATTATTAATTATATCCTATCATACAAATAAAATAAAACATAATAAACTAAAATGAAAACTTTAAGTACTTACACACACATTGGCTCATTGTAAACAATCAAAGCCGCTATAATTTAGTACCATTTCTTTCCGAAAGATAAATCCTTATATCAGAAGGGGCATAATCAATCTAATCACTAACAGACATTCTTTATAATAGCTTTAATAACAAAAAGACGAAAACGGGTTGCAAAGAAACATCCCAATTGCTTTGTGCTCACCCTAAAAACAACACTTCTATCAATATTTAATGATTCTAAGTTCTAACTATAACTCAGTCCTCTTTCCTCTAGCAGATGAATGTGTAGAAGAAGCATCGTAAATAGCCATGCCGATACTGAGAACCATGAAACTCAGTGAACCACTTCATAAAAAACGTGCAATACAAATGACTGGAGAAACAGATAAAGAAACCTGACAAACGCGGACCCAGGGACGAGCTGAGGAACGCATGACGTAGTCGCAGAAGGTGGACTTTCCGCTGCCTGGGGCGCCCACCAAAAGCAACACAATTGGCTTCTCCTTCTCTTTTTCGCCTTTATCAAACACATTATACATAACGAAAAGAATTATAAAGCCATGATTTGATCAATGAACAAAAATAGACTAGCAGAAAGAGGATACCTCCGGTTTTACCGGTATCGTCAACATCCATATCCATTTGAATCAGCGATTAGGTGGAGTTCATGTGGGTCGGGTCAGAGTTGGGAGATGCAAACTGGAAACTATGCCGAAGGCGAAACGTTCTCTTCAAGCTTCAATAGTTATGGCAGAATTGCCTGCCTCTACCGGGCGTTCGTGTACGGCTTGTATGGCCTGGGCCTAAAATTATAGGCCGACTGTATAGGGTAAATTCACAGTCTGCTCAACGTTAAAAAGCCCATTCAGGAATATAGAAAAGAAATTGACTATGGTTGTTACTACAGCGAAGCTAAATCATTAACTTTTCCCAATAAACCATTTGATTTTTATCAGAGAGATAAAGGGACAATATGAGCTCGTTACAGATGGATTACTTCATAGATTGTATATATAATTGTTCCAAGTTTCGGATTATGGCTAGATTTGGTTTAGACTACTTAAGTTCGAATCAAATAAGTTAAGTTTAAATCAATAATTAGACTCTTTTATATACAAACTAAGTCAAACATTCAAATTCAAACCAGCTTGTATCAAATCCAAAATTAAATTTTTTCGACTCGAGTTCAAATGTCAATTTGTTAATTTTAATCTGATTTTTAAATTTGTACCAATCTCAACCTCAGATTCAATTCATCCAGTTTGAAGAACTGAATTTGAGTTAACTCTTTAGATTTGAGCCGAGCCTTTACTCAATAGAAACAATTATTAATATTATTATTTTTAACTTGAAGCAAGTCTCGTTGGCATTAATTCTAGTGAAACAGATCTGCTGCAAGAGAAATCCCAAGAAAGATCGCACAAAGCAAAATGGGAACAGCAACTAGCTAGATCTTCAAGAACGAGTTTGCTTGGCTACATAGCACCGTCTAATTCATTGTTACACTGCAGCTTCCATGGCAGTTAATGTTATTATGGGAGCACATTCTATAATAGAAAATGCAGAAAATGCTGAGAAAACCTCTTTCATCAGCACACACAAATGGTTGATTCTTGAATATTTGGATCAATATGCAGAGTATAAATCCTCCATTACCAGAAAAATTGAAACCAAGCCTATTTTTGGATCCCCAATGGCTTTATTCCTACACACTGTTGTCAACTAGAATGACAACCCATTCAAACACAACAATACTCAAATGCACTAAAAATAGGTCCAAACACGGGTAACTAAAAATAGATACACACACGAGTACATATGTTTACATGTCATAATGTGATGAAAATTACTTAATCACATGATAACACATCAATGTGGAGTATTTGTATCCATTGTTAACACATATAGAATTATTCAATCAAACATCACAAATCTTTTCAAGGCTTATCAGTAGCAAATCCTGGGATTCAAGTGCGACAATGTTTGTCTTTGCGCAAACCACACATGGGAAAGGTGAGATGTGAAATTGGAAATAACACATATCAGGATAACAAACAAAATAGTTACAAACAAATCCAACCTTAATGATAATGTCGTCAATATCAGAGCTTAAAATCATTATCAGAAAACTTCTACACCTCCAACTCCAGCCTCAAATGAAGCAGAAAATTAAAAAGAAATTCTAGTCAATACTACCAAGTATATCCCATATATCACAAACAACACAAAACAATCATAGCACTAGATCCATTCTCTTTTATCAAAAAATAATATTTACCACAAGCTAAAGAATATAAATGATCACATTGATCATTACAGTTTATGGAGATTTAACTTGACCCCTGCAGAAGCACAACTTTCTTAGTTGCAGAAATCAGAAACTTGATACCACACTTTATAGGCATTGAAAACCCAACCTTAACCAAAGTTGAAAATTCAAATTAAATTATTTAAAACTACAATATAAACAAATTAATGGTGAAATACATCTGTTCCACTCCGATTCAAGCATGTCAAACTCCAATTATTAATAAACCAAGCTATTTGAGGCGAGCAGCACATCATAAGCATTAAGAATACAGTTAACAAAACCCTACCGCAAACTCAAATAAAATTATAACGTAAAAGCATAATTAAAACAGGAAGCTGAATGAAAACATTAGATCCAAACTGATAATAGCCATTAGATTAAACCTATAGACGTTGTAGAAACATTCAAAATTCAACATTAAGTTCAACTGAATCAAAATAACAAAACAAACGACACTGTAATAACAAATGGAAGACCTCTAAAGAGATGGATCGCGTCTCTTCGTCTACTTAGATCTCTGTCTCATCTTTCTTCTCTTCCTCTTCAATCTTCTCATGCGCTTCTTCTTCCACTGTAATAACAATTACCCAAAAGAAAAAAAGTAATTAAAATAAGTAACCAAGATGAACTGTGGAAGTGAATACCTAAAGAGAATTTGAACCCAGCTTGGCTCTCATTCTGACTGGCCTCACAAATTCTCACTCTCTCGGTTCTATTCAAACCCAAACCGAGGAACCAGACCAACTTATAGGTTGTCGACATTTATATGTAAACCCTAGAAAAAGACCGGAATAACTCTGCCCCCGCTTATTCTCATAATTACAAGACTGCCGCTATCAATTTTTAAGTCACAGATTTACAAAACTCCACCTTGACTAAAAAGCTAAAATAGTTAATGATTCCTTTGCAAACATCACAATACACTTAAAGTGGACAATTCCTCGGCTACACGGCAAGAGACTCAACAATCAATATCCTAGATTCTCCTAGTTCACACACAAAAGGGCAATTCTCATCGATTAAGACTTGAATTAAAAATGAATTCCCATTATCTTTATAGGTTAAATTCAATTAACCGGAAAAAAAAAACAAGAAGAACTTTTTTGGCAGACAAAGTGGAATTTTACCAAGCTGCACTGCCTTCTCCAACCCAGATTCTTCAACTTTTCAGACCGAAACAATGGGAGATGGGTCCATTTTTCTAACACTGAATAGTGAATACTAATTTATTGCACTGTCTAGTTTGCAAGAAATAAGTCGTCGGCATATATTTTGAATACTAATTTACTGCAGTCTGGTTTGCAATAAATAAGTTGTTGGCATGTCTTATCACCTTGCTTTCTTTTTAAATGGCAATCTAACTGTTGATCTTTTACAGGATCTGAAAAAGAAAACCCCTCAAGTTTCACCAGGAGACATTTCAATTCAATCTTCTCCAGAGTTTTGTCCGTCTGCAAACTTGAATTGACAGATCCGTGAAACATGAAACTTTTACTAAAATTCTGCAACACCATTAGATAAATCCCACGTCAACACATCGCTTAGGAATGATAGAAAAGAGTTCCTAACACAATAGATAATATTTTACAAATTCATTATCAGTTTAATGGCGGTGTAATATAAAGTTTTATTTGGATAAAAATGATGCAAACATTTGTTTAGAGCAAATGATAAGAATGACCTTGTCAACATCCACATTTCCAAGGTCCAACATGACTGCAGGCTGACACAGCTTTCACACCAAGTTTTAGAATTTAATTTTGTTTGTGTGTTCGACTTTTTGTCATTACACAGAGGTGCCCACATTCACAAGAATCACAGGGTTTGGATAGACGCCCATCACACATCTTACCTCTTTCTTTTTTCACGGTCAAATTTCTAGATATATACTCACTGCCATTAATATAGATTAAGAGAACATCAATTAAAGATTTTTTTTTTTGCATTTTTGACAATAATTTATAATTTTAAAAACATTTACTATCTAAATAGAAATAGATTTGAATCGAATTGAGCTTGAATATATGCCATTTTGAGCTCCACTTGAATTTAAAATTTGTAACTTGAGCTACCAAACAGTAATGCTGAAGTTCTGTTTGTTTCAGCAAAGCATGGATTCAAACTCAAATTGTTTAATTTTAAAAATATCTACTGACTGTTTGAGGTTCCCTTCCTAACAAGTATGGGATGTTTACCTAATAACCTGTATTGGGAGCCAAGATCTATCGCTCATTGTTAATCATCATTTGATACAATATTGAAAAAACTGGTAACCGGTTGGTGTGATTTTTTTAAAATTAAATAAGAGGTTTCTAAATGAAGCTTCCCGCACACAAAAAAAAGTCTGCAACATCATGTATTAAATAATAAAGTTGACCATGGAGGCCCTTTGTAATACAATGAACAAGTCGACAACTAACCACTACTACATAAATGTGATAAAATAGATATAGGTTTACTTTAAATACTCTTATACGCTGACCATCCTTAGTATTATCTTGAATTTTTCTCCATTGTTACTTCTTCTTCAACCTTCTGTTCTATACTTTTGGTTACCTTCTCGTGCCAAACTTGACATAGTTTTTCGTCGGCCATAAGTTGAAGCTATAAGCCGAAAGGTCGCATTAATGGGTATGCAACTCCTTAAAGTCACAGCAAGGTTTGTATGTCCTTTAAGTTTCAGGCATATGAGTGTTTTTGGTTTTTGGTACCAATGAGAAATCTACTATCATGGTTTTTCCTGATCACCTTTTTCTCAAGCTGCTTCAGCCATGTAGTTTTGGTTCTTGGACAATGTCAGAGCAGTCAGCAGTCATTTTTACTTCAACTCAAGAACAGCCTTATGTACAATTCTTCATCATCTGTAAATCTGGTGCAGTGGGATCAAAACACAGATTGTTGTAATTGGAATGGTGTAGATTGTGATGCGGCTGGACATGTAATTAGCCTCAACTTGAACAACGAATCAATCTCCGGTGGAATTGAGAATGCGACTGGTTTATTCTCTCTTCAGCATCTGAAGAGCCTAAATTTGGCTTATAATAGATTCAACGGAATTCTAATTCCTTCCAGGTTGGTCAATCTCACAAACTTGACTTATCTGAATCTTTCTAATTCTGGCTCCGCAGGACAGATTCCCAGTTCGATTTCAGGCATGACAAAGTTGGTTATTCTTGATTTGTCAAGTCTTAACTTCTTGGGATCATCTGTCTTGAAACTCGAGAATCCAAACTTAAGCATGTTTCTACAGAACTTCACAGAGATTAGAGAACTGTACCTGGATGGTGTAAATATATCAGCCCATGGAAATGAATGGGGCAAAGCTTTATCGTCAGCACTGCCTAATATACAAGTCTTGAGCTTGTCCAACTGTTTCCTTTCAGGCCCCATCAGCAATTCCCTTGCAGAACTTCGGTCTCTTTCAGTAATCCGTTTGGATCAGAATAATCTCTCTCCTACAGATCTAGGTTTTTTAGCAGAATTCAAGAATTTGACTTCCCTGCGGCTCAGTTACTGTGGGCTAAGTGGAACATTTCCGGAAAATGTCTTCCGGGTACCAACACTACAGAATCTTGATTTATCAAACAACAAGTTGCTTCAAGGTTCATTACCACAGTTTCCTCAGAATCTGTCTCTTAGGACGCTGATGCTCAGTTTCACAAGTTTCTCTGGGACACTACCAGATTCCATTGCCAACCTAAAAAATTTGTCAACAATAGAGCTTTCAAGTTGCAATTTTACAGGACCAATTCCGACTTCAATGGCTACTCTCGCCCAAATAGTTTATTTGGACCTTTCATTTAACAATTTCACTGGTCCAATCCCTTCCTTTTACACGTCCAAAAATCTTGCTTACCTAGA
Organism: Mangifera indica; assembly: GCF_011075055.1. Lineage (NCBI taxonomy): Eukaryota > Viridiplantae > Streptophyta > Magnoliopsida > Sapindales > Anacardiaceae > Mangifera > Mangifera indica. Next base: position 176,187 of record NC_058137.1, read on the forward strand.
TCTCTCCCATAATCTATTGAGTGATGAGATCCCATCCAACTGGGAACAGCTTCAGAATCTGTCTTATGTTGACTTGAGGTTCAACTTCCTTAATGGTAGTATTCCCTCATCTCTGTTTGCAATCCCATCATTGCAGAAGCTTCAGCTTGGCAACAACCAATTCAGTGGCCAAGTTCCAGAGTTTTCAGATGCCTCCTCCTCTGAGTTGGATACCCTTGATTTGAGTGACAACAGCTTAGAAGGGCCTATTCCCATGTCAATCTTTGAGCTAAGAAAACTTAATATCCTCTTGCTTTCTTTCAACAACCTCAATGGCACTGTATTTCTGGATAACATTCAAAGGCTTACCAATCTTGCAAGTCTTGACTTTTCATACAACAATTTGACGGTGCAAGCTAGTAGCAGTGGTTCTTTCCTTCCCCAGATTGCCACATTGAGATTGGCCTCCTGCAACCTGAATGTATTTCCAAATCTAAAGAACCAATCAAGACTATTTCAGTTAGATCTTTCTGACAACCAAATTTCTGGGGAAATACCTAACTGGATTTGGGAAGTTGGTGATAGTGATCTCAACAGTCTAAATCTTTCACATAATAACTTGGTAGGTCTCCAAGAACCTTATATTATTCCTGATCTCATTGTTCTTGACCTGCACTCCAACCTGCTACAAGGAAAGTTACCACTTCCTCCATCAAATGTTATCTATGTGGATTACTCAAAAAATTTGTTTTCTTCCATCCCCGCTGAAATTGGTAACTTCCTCACTTTCACCATTTTCTTTTCCCTTTCAGACAATACGATTTCAGGACCTATCCCTGAATCAATATGCAATGCCACACTTCTTGAAGTTCTTGATCTCTCAAACAACAGATTCAGTGGCAGTATACCAAAATGTTTAATTCAACACAGCAGGACTCTTGGTGTTCTAAATTTGAGGAGAAACAACCTCACTGGAATAGTTTTTGATACATTTCCAGAAACTTGTGCATTACAAACGCTAGATCTCAATGGAAATCTTCTAGAGGGAACGGTTCCAAAATCTCTAGCTAATTGCACGGTGTTGGAGGTTTTAAACCTTGGTAACAACCAAATAAATGATATATTCCCATGCTGGTTAAAGAACATTTCCAGCTTGCGTGTTCTCGTTCTGCGATCAAATCAGTTTTATGGGAACATCAGTTGTCAAGAGATTAATGGCACCTGGCCAAACCTTCAGATTATTGACTTAGCTATCAACAACTTTGATGGAACACTACCAGTAAAGTACTCCTGGAAAGCAATGATGGCTGATGAAGATGAAGCACAGTCACAGGTCCACCACCTTCAATTTCAGTTCCTGCAGTTCAGCCACTTGTACTACCAAGATACAGTAACAGTTACCAGCAAAGGTCTGGAGATGGAGATAGTGAAAATCCTAACTCTATTCACCTCCATTGACTTGTCAAACAACAACTTCGAAGGGTCAATCCCGGAAGAGACAGGACTATTGAAATCACTCCGTCTTCTCAACTTGTCTCATAATGCTCTCACAGGTCCAATCCTATTATCCATAGGGAACTTACAACAACTGGAATCCTTGGACCTTTCAGCTAACCAGCTGGAGGGGGAGATCCCTACACAGCTTGCAAGCCTTAGTTTCCTTTCAGTCCTGAATCTCTCAGACAATCACCTTGTGGGCAGGATCCCATCTGGCACTCAGCTCCAAACATTTTCAGCATCTGATTTTGAAGGTAATGAAGGATTATGTGGCCCTCCTTTGACAAATAATTGCACAACAAATTCAAATCTGTTTCTACCTTCATCACCGGCTTCAAGTAAGAACTTCGATTGGCAGTTCATAGTCATTGGAATTGGATTTGGAATAGGCTCAGCGGTAGTTGTTGCACCTGTAATGTTTTCAGACAAGGTAAACCAATGGTACGATGATCACATAATTGACAAATTGCTTATGGTGATTCTCCCCATGTTTGGAGCGATGTACAAGACTTCTCATCAAAGAAGGATCGAAGCAGAGCAAGATCTTGAAGGCCTACAATCAGAAGAAGATGAAGATGATTTTGATGAAACAGAAACTGAAGAATTTCATGGGCGGTATTGTGTGTTTTGCTCTAAACTTGACATTACAAGGAAAAGGGTTGTTCATGATCCCAAATGTACTTGTCATCAATCACCACCCATATCTTCTTCTACTTCCACTTCATCCTCATCTTCTTCACTGGAACATTTTGATAAAAGTTGAGCTTTCTTTACTTCTTTTCTTCTTTTGTATTTGAACTGTACATAACATACAGAAAGCATCAGCAGTGGTTATAAGAACAGAACCTGAAGACATAATTGTGTTATGTTGCATAAATTTCAAATAAGCCAGTACTATCAATGGGGGTTCATCTTTTAAAAATATATTTAAAAAAAACATATATTTTGAAATTATAATAAAAAACCCCCAAGAGAAGTACAATTGTAAATTAGACAAGAAGGTAGAATTTGATAACTATTTATAATTCCAAAATATTTTCCCAGGGGCAGATTTTAGGGGTGAGCAGATAAGGGTACTTGCAAAAATTTTAGGAACCAAAACCGGTCGGTTCTAAAAACAAAAACCAGAACTTGAAACCTACAAGGTCAATTCTAGGTCGAAATTGACACTGCAGATTCTGGTGTAGTTCTGATTCTTACCCGCAATCTGTTTTTCCAAATTTTATCATAATTTTGTCTCTTCTTTTTTTGGAGAATTTTTTACTGCGTTTTCTTTCTCTAATATAGTGAAAGTTACCTTCTTGCCTTTTATACCACATAAGGGCCGTTTGATTCCAGTTTTTTAAGGTTACCTTGATAATCTATTTTTTATTCCCTTGTTTGATTTGTCAGTAATAAAAGATTACAGTAATCTTTTATTATCAATGCTGACGTAACAAGTAATATAAGTGATAATCTGATTACCACTTTCACCTTAGAGATTTAAAGATTACCAAGGTAATCTTGATTTTATTAAAATTATATTATTATTTATTAATTTTTTGAGACAAAAATAAATTTATTTTTAATTAATATGAAAAATAATATAAAAATATTTAAAAATAATTTTATTTAAAGGCATTTAAGTAAAATAATTTATTAATAATATTTTATTATCTTTAATCAAACATAATAATTATTTATACCTACCAAATTTTATCAAACATAGTAATCATTTATATTCAGTAATCTTCTAAGTAATATATATTTAAGGTAATCTTTCTATTTTGTTAATGAAACATTATCCAAATTAAACGGCTCCTTATTCTTTCCCAACAATGTCAGTAAAGACTAACAACCGTGACTCATAATTCTTTTCTTTATTTTGAAAGCCTTGGATTTTAGAAGGACCATGATAACCATTGATGTAAAAAATCCAAGGCAATACTTGAGACTAATTAAAGGACTTTCACAGATTGACACATAAAGGGTGTACTAAAAAATATCATCAACAATTATATTTGATTTTACTAGTCATCTCGAGAAGCTTATGTTTGTTTCCCATATATCTTTCAACAAGCATATTGGCATAATTGCATAAAGAATCGCTTGCATAACACAACATCAAAATCTGAAATATTATAAGCATTCGCAGAAACATTTTGAAGCAAACCTGGACAAAAGAAAATTGTAGAAAAATGTAATAACTCAAATCCAAGAAATTAAGGAAGAACCATGAGTTATTAAGGAAGAACCATGAGTTATCTCTCGAGCCCGTTCAAGTGTGAAAATAAGGTCAGAAGGAAAAAAAGGACTTATCAAGAGCAAACTGTGTTGCTGAAGATTGAAGAAGGCAAAACCTTTCTACCGCTGGTTTCGTCAGGCGATTTGATTAGGAGATAAAGTTTGACTGAAAGAGAAACCGAGGAAGTTTAATTGGGAGAGAAAGAATGAAGAATTAGGCAAATAGGGTTTTACTATGCAATAGATTTTAAAAAAATGTAATCGGTCTGGTACCCCCACCAGTTTATTAAATGGGTGAATTGGGTCGGTTCCAAGTCGATTCTTATTGCTAGGGACATAAAACCGAAACCAAGCCCAGAACCTGCAGGTTCCTTCAATTTACTATCCGAACATATAATATTTTCTTTGATTTCGGATAGAAACCAAAATCAATAACAGAGTATTCGATAATTTCAGTTCTTACCGGATAATTTGCTCACCTCTAATACTAGATTTTAATTAAGTCAGATCTGATTTGGTTTGAAAACTGTGTCATAATTCTTCTCACCAACGATTCTTATTCTTACTTTTTAATGACTCAAATTCTTCTCCTTCTCTCATGTTACTGTTTCAAACTCGAGCTGCAATCCACCCTAAGGTCACTGAGTAGATGGTTTGATTTTCCTTTCCTCCAAAATGGTCCCTTACGTCGTTTGTGTACTTTGAGCAGCTGACCATCACATTCTCTGACATTTCTCTCCATCTCTGCGTCTTCGTCCACCTCCCATTCTATATGTTAGGTTTCTGCATCCAGCCAAACTTGACATAGTTTGTGATTTCCTTAAGTTATTAGCCAAAAGATCAGGCTAATGGGGTTGCATAAAACCTCTTAAACTTTCAACAAGATTTTCTTCAGGCCTTCAAGTGTCAGTTCTATGGGCGTTTTTGGCTATGGTAAACCATGAAAAAACTACTATCATGGTTTTTCTTGATTTTCCTTTCCTCCAAAATGGTCCCTTGTGTCGTTTGTGTACTTTGAGCAGCTGACCATCACATTCTCTGACATTTCTCTCCATCTCTGCGTCTTCGTCCACCTCCCATTCTATACGTTAGGTTTCTGAATCCGGCCAAACTTGACATAGTTTGTGATTGCCTTAAGTTATAAGCCAATAGATCAGGCCAATGGGGTTGCATACAGCCTCTTAAAACTTTCAACAAGATTTTCTTCAGGCCTTCAAGTTTCAGTTATATGGGTGTTTTTGGCTATAGTAAACCATGAAAAATCTACTATCATGGTTTTTCTTGATCATCTTCTTTTCAAACTGCTTCAGCACCGATGTATTTTCAGTTTACGGGCAATGTCAGAGTGATCAGCGATCGTTGTTAATCCAAATCAAGAACAGCCTCGTATTCGATCCTGCTTTATCTGTAAATTTGCCGCGGTGGAATCAAAACACAGACTGTTGTTATTGGCGTGGCGTTGGTTGTGATGAGGCTGGACTTGTTACTAGTCTCAACTTGAGCAATGAATCAATCTCTGGTGGAATTGACAAGGCAACTGGTCTATACGCTCTTCAGCATCTGAAGAGCCTAAATCTGGCTTATAATAGGTTTCATGCAATTCAAATTCCATCCAGGTTGGCCGACCTCACAAAGTTGAATTATCTGAATCTTTCTAATGCTGGCTTTGCGGGGCAGATTCCTATTGAGATTTCAAACATGGCAAGGTTAGTTACTCTGGATTTGTCTTGTCTTTCCTACTATGGATCTTCTCTTGACAATCAGAATTTAAGCTCTTCTCTCATGGAAGTCGAGACCCTGAACTTGAGCACTTCTTCCCTTCAACTCCAGAATCCGATTTCGAGTACTATTCATTTCAAACTCGAGATACCGACCCAGAGTACTCCTTCCTTGAGACTAGGGAACCCTCAATTGAAACTTAAAATCCCGAATTTGAGCTTGCTTATTCAGAACTTAACACAGCTCAGGGAACTGTATCTTGATGGTGTAAACATATCAGCCCATGGAAGTGAATGGTGTAAAGCTCTATCGTCTTCACTGTCTAATCTGCAAGTCTTGAGCTTGTCCAACTGTTTTCTTTCCGGCCCTATCACCCCTTCCTTTGCAGAACTTCGGTCACTTTCAGTAATCCGTTTGGATCAGAACAATCTATCGTCTAAAGTTCCAATTTTTTTAGCTGAATTCATGAATTTGACCTCCCTGCGTCTCAGTTCTTGTGGGTTAAGTGGAACATTTCCAGAAGATATCTTCCAGTTACCAACGCTAGAGACTCTTGACATATCATACAATGGATTACTTGAAGGTTCTTTGCGAAACTTTCCTCAGAATCAGTCTCTTAGGACCCTCATACTCAAGTTCACAAATTTCTCGGGGACACTACCAGATTCGATTTCCAATCTCAAAAATTTGTCAAGAATAGAGCTATCAAACTGCAATTTTACTGGGGTTATTCCCACTTCGATGGGTAATCTCAGCCATATAGTTTATTTGGACCTTTCATCTAACAAGTTCACTGGTCCAATCCCAACTTTTCACATGACCAAAAATCTCTCTTACCTAGACCTCTCTAGGAATTTGTTGATAGGTGCGATCCCATCAAGTTGGAAACAGCTTCAGAATCTTACTTATGTTGATTTGAGTTTAAACTCCCTTGATGGTAATATTCCGCCGTCTCTGTTTGCTATCTCATCATTGCAGAAGCTTCAGCTTGCCAACAACCAAATTGAAGGCCAAGTTCCTGACTTTCCGGATGCCTACCGCTCTCTGTTGGATACCCTTGATTTAAGCGGCAACAGATTAGAAGGGCCAGTTCCCATATCGGTCTTCAAACTGCATAATCTTAAAATCCTTGTACTTTCGTCCAACAACTTCAGTGGCACCATACATTTGGACTCAATTCAAGGGCTTCGCCATCTTACTAAACTGGAGCTTTCATACAATCGCTTGGTTGTGAATGGTAGTGATTATTCTTTCCTTACCCATATTAGCACATTGAGATTGGCTTCTTGCAACCTGAGAGTGATTCCTGATCTGAAGAATCAATCAAAACTATATATTTTAGACCTCTCAGACAACCAAATTTCTGGGGAAGTACCTAATTGGATTTGGGAAGTTGGTAATGGTGGTCTTGTCTATCTCAATCTTTCACATAATCTCCTGGTATCTCTTCAGGAACCTCTTCCTGTCTCCAATCACTTTCTTGAAGTCCTTGACTTACATTCAAACCAGCTCCAAGGGAAGATGCCATACCCACCACTAAATGTTGTTTATGTGGATTACTCCAGCAATGATTTAAATTTTACCATCCCAGCCAACATTGGTAAATCCCTATCCTCCACCATATTCTTTTCCCTTTCAAACAATAGCCTCACAGGATTTATCCCTGAGTCAATATGCAATGCAACATATCTTAAAGTTCTTGACTTATCAGACAATAGTCTGAATGGCATAATGCCAACATGTTTAATTAAAAGAACTTACCCTCTTGGTATCCTGAATTTAAGGAGAAACAAGCTCACAGGCACTATTAGGGATGCATTTCCAGAAAATTGTGCATTACAAACCCTAAATCTCAACAGAAATCGACTTGGAGGAAAGATTCCGAAATCTCTGGCCAAATGCAAAATGCTGGAAGTTTTAGACCTTGGAAACAACCACATCAATGACAACTTTCCATGCTGGTTAAAGGAAATCTCTACTTTTCGTGTCCTAGTCTTGCGATCCAACAAATTTTATGGAACGATTGGTTGTCCAGATCAACAAGGCAACTGGTCAAAGCTTCAGATTCTTGACTTAGCTATCAACAACTTTGATGGAACCCTACCAGGAAAGTGCTTAGCAACCTGGAAAGCAATGACGGCTGATGAAGATGAAGAACAGTCACAGCTCAAACACATTCAATTTCCGTTCCTGCAATTCGGCTACTTTTACTACCAAGATGCAGTAACCGTTACCATTAAAGGTCTGGAGATGGAGCTAGTGAAGATCCTAAATGTTTTCACCTCCATTGACTTGTCAGGAAACAATTTTGGAGGGTCACTGCCAGAAGAGACAGGACTATTGAAATCAGTCCGCCTTCTCAACGTGTCTCGTAATGCTCTCACAGGTCCAATCCCATCATCCATAGGGAACTTAAAACAACTGGAGTCCTTGGACCTTTCAGCTAACCAGCTGGATGGGGTGATCCCTATAAAGCTTGCAAGCCTTAGTTTCCTCTCAGTCCTGAATCTCTCAAACAATCACCTTGAGGGCAGAATCCCATCAGGCCCTCAGCTCCAAACATTTTCAGCATCTTCTTTTGAAGGTAATGAAGGATTATGTGGCCCTCCTTTGACAAATAATTGCACAAGAAGTTCAAATCAGTCACAACCATTAGCACCAGCTTCAAGTAAGGAATTTGATTGGTTGTTCATAGTCATTGGAATTGGATTTGGGATGGGTTCAGCAGTAGTTATTGCACCCCTGATGTTTTCAGACAAAGTAAACCAGTGGTATGACGATCACATCATTGATGATTTCCGATTGGTAATCCTTCCAATGTTTGGGTTGCTGTACAAGACTTCTCATCAAAGAAGAATCAAAGCAGAGGAAGATCTCAAAGGCAAAAACTCAGATGAAGACGAGGATGATTACAATGAAACGGTAACTGAAGAAACTCACAGCCGGTATTGTGTGTTATGCTCTAAACTCGACATTGCAGGGAATAGGACTATTCACGATCCTAGATGTATTCATCACTCCCTGCCCATATCTTCTTCTTCCACTTCATTGGCACACTGATGCTGGTTAAATATTCTATTCTTTTCTTTAACATTTAAGGTTAGTGTAGTTTACCTTTAAGTCAAAATTATTTAACTAAAATTATCATGAGCAATTGTCGTTGAGGAATTTTGTCGAACACTTGTGACTCCTAAAACAAACATGTTTAAAAAGTACTTCGTCTATAATTCTAAAAAGAACTTTCCTTCACAAATCCTATTGTATCAATTATTTGTTTGTGGGTCTGTTCTTAATTGTTGACCTAAACCCTTGACTGGGTGGGTGCCATATATTCCAATGTTGAAAAACTGGGGAGGGGTTGGTTTGAATTTTCTTATGAAATAAGAGGTTTCAGACTAGAGCTACCAAACACAAAAGTCTATAACATCATAGATTAAATAATGAAGTCGAGCATGGAGACCTTTTTGTAATATAATATACAACTGGACAACTAATAATACTAAAAACACAACACGTTGTTTACTTTGAAAACTCTTCTGCTATGCTGACTGACAAGTCTCTTCTCTTAGTTTTCTTTCAGTCTCCATTGTTTTATTTTATTTTTTTTAAGTTTCAGTCTCCATTGTTGTTTCTTCTCCAACCTCCCATTTTATACTCTGGGTTGCCGTCTCCTGGCAAACTTGACACGGTTTTGGCCGGCCATAAGATGAAGAGATAAGATTTGTATGTCCTTTAAGTTTCAGTTATATGGGTGTTTTTGGTTTTAGTTATCAATGAGAAATCTATCATCATGGCCTTTTTTTATCGTCTTTTTAGCATTTGGGATCTGTGTAGTTTTGGTGTCTGGCCAGTGTCAGGGTAATCAGCAGTCATGGTTACTCCAACTCAAGAACAATCTCATATTCAATTTTACCTTATCTGTAAATCTGTCTCAGTGGAATCAGAACACAGATTGTTGTAATTGGAGTGGTGTAGATTGTGATGAGGCCGGACGTGTTATTAGTCTCAACTTAAGCAATGAATCGATCTCCGGTGGACTTGAGAATGCAAGCGGTCTGTTCAACCTTCAATATCTGCAGAGGCTAAATTTGGCTTTCAACAAGTTCGATGCAACTCAAATTCCATCCAGGTTGGCCAATCTCACGCGTTTGACTTATCTGAATCTTTCTAATGCTGGCTTCGCAGGACAGATTCCCAGTTCGATTTCGAGCATGACTAAGTTGGTTATACTTGATTTGTCAAGTCTTATCTTCACAGGATCTTCTGTCCTGAAGCTCGAGAATCCAAACTTGGGCACGTTTCTGCAGAACTTGACAGAGATTAGAGAACTGTATCTTGATGGCGTAAACATATCAGCCCAGGGAAATGAATGGTGCCAAGCTTTATCCTTTTCACTGCCCAGTCTGCAAATTTTGAGCATGTCCAACTGTTTTCTTTCAGGCCCTGTAGATTCGTCCCTTGGAAAACTTCAGTCACTCTCAGCAATTCGTTTGAATCAGAACAATCTATCGTCCCAAGTTCCAGACTTTTTGGCGAATTTCCCGAATTTGACCTCCTTGCATCTCAGTAATTGTGGGCTGCAAGGTACATTACCAGATAAGATACTGCAGCTACCAACGCTGGAGTCTCTTGATTTATCACTTAACAATTTACTTCAGGGATATTTGCCACACTTTCCTCCAAATAATTCTCTTCAAATCTTGATTCTCCAAGAAACAAGTTTGTCGGGGCCACTTCCAGATTCCATTGGAGAGCTTAAAAATTTGTCGAGATTAGAGCTGGCAAAATGCAATTTCACTGGACCAATTCCCACATCATTGGCTAATCTCACCCAACTTGTTTATTTGGACTTGTCATGGAACAACTTCACTGGTCTAGTCCCACCTCTTCATATGTCCAAAAAACTCTCCTATCTAGATCTCTCTCAAAATCATTTGAGTGGTGCAATCTCCTCCACTGAGTGGGAACAGCTTTTGTATCTTGCTTATGTTGACTTAGGGAACAATTCACTTGAAGGAAGAATCCCCTCATCTCTGTTTTCAAGGCCATCGCTGAAGCAGCTTCAGCTATCCAACAACCAATTGGAGGGCCAAGTTCCTGAATTTTTAAATCCATCCACCTCCTTTTTGGATATCCTTGATCTATCTGCCAACAGATTAGAAGGGCATATTCCTATGTCCATCTATGAACTCAAACAACTGAATATCCTCTTACTTTCTTCCAACAAGTTCAATGGCACTGTTCAGCTAGATATGGTTCATAAGCTTAGCAATCTCACTAGGCTTGACTTTTCATACAACAGCTTAGTAGTGAATGCTAGTAGTGGTAGCTCTTTCCCTCCCAAGATTAGCACATTGAAGTTGGCTTCTTGCCACCTAAGAATGATTCCTGACCTAAAGAACCAAACAAACCTATATTATTTAGATCTTTCTGACAACCAAATCTCTGGACAAATACCAAACTGGATGTGGCAAGTAGGTAATGGCAGTCTCACCCATCTAAACCTTTCACATAATCTCCTGGTGGGTCTGCAAGAACCATATAATCTTTCCAATCTCAGTGTCCTTGACCTACACTTCAACCAGCTCCAAGCAGATATCCCAAAGCCACCAATCAATGCATCTATGTGGATTACTCAAGCAACAAATTTTCTTCCATGACAACTGACATTGGAAATTTACTCCCATTCACCATATTCTTTTCCCTGTCTAATAATTCCCTCAGGGGAACTATCCCTGAATCATTATGCAATGCTACATACCTTCAAGTTCTTGATTTGTCAAACAATTCTTTCAGTGGCACAATACCAACATGTTTGATCCAAAATATTGAGAGTCTTGGTGTTCTAAATTTGAGGAGAAACAAACTCACAGGCACTGTTCCAGATGCATTTCCAGGAAATTGTGGATTACAAACTTTAAATGTCAACAAAAATCATCTTGATGGAAAGGTTCCAAAATCTCTGGCCAATTGCACGTTCCTGGAGGTTTTAGACCTGGGAAACAACCGGATCAATGATATCTTCCCATGTTGGTTGAAGAATGTCTCCAGTTTGAGAGTCCTGGTACTGCGATCCAACAAATTTTATGGAAAATTGGTTGTCCAGAGATTAGTGGCTCCTGGTCAATGCTTCAGATAGTGGACTTAGCTTCCAACAATTTTAGAGGACAACTTCCGGCAAAATGCTTAACAAAATGGGAGGCTATGATGGCTGACGATGACAAAGCCCAATCAAATCTCAAACACCTTCAATTCGAGTTCTTGAGTCTCAGCCAGTTGTACTATCAGGACACAGTAAAACTCACCATCAAAGGTCTAGAGATAGAGCTAGTGAAGATTTTAAATGTTTTCACCTCCATCGACTTGTCAGGCAACAATTTTGAAGGGCCAATACCAGAAGAGATCGGACGATTCAAATCACTCTATATTCTCAATATGTCACATAATGCTCTCACAGGACCCATACTGTCATCTCTAGGGAACTTGCGAATGCTGGAATCGTTGGACTTGTCAAGGAACAAACTGAGTGGTGCAATCCCTTCTCAGCTTACAAGCCTGTATTTCCTTTCGGTCCTGGATCTCTCATATAATCAGTTAGTAGGAAGAATCCCAGTTACTAATCAATTTGCAACATTCTCATCAGATTCCTATGAAGGTAATGAAGGATTATGTGGCCCTCCTTTGACAGATAATTGCACAACAAATTCAAATCAGTTACAGCCATCAGCACCAGCTTCGAGTAAGGAATTTGATTGGGTATTCATAGTCATTGGAACTGGATTTGGGATAGGCTCAGCAGTATTGGTGGCACCCCTGATATTTTCAGACAAAGTAAACCAGTGGTACGACGACCACATCATTGACGATGTCCTAATGGCGATCCTTCCAATGTTTGGGTTGATGTACAAGACTTCTCATCAAAGAATAATCGAAGCAGAGGAAGATTTGGAAGACGAAAACGCAGATGAAGACGAAGAAGATTGCGATGAAACGGGGACTGAAGAATTTCGCGGGCGGTATTGTGTGTTTTGCTCAAAACTCGACGTTACAAGGAAAAGGGTTGTTCACAATCCTGAGTGTATTTGTCATTACCAGCCACTGCCCATGTCTTCTTCTACTTCAACTTCATCCTCATCTTCTTCATTGGCACATTCCGAGAAAACTTAAGCTTTGATCTTTTTGCTCTTTTGTATTTTGTTCTGTACATACAATACAAAAAGCATCAACCCTAGAGCAGGGGTGATAGCGACAGAAACTGAAAACATAACTGTGTCACGTTGTATGAAACGGAGTGTATCAATTTTGGTGCTTCTGGTTTTCAATGTGGAATTTCGTGGAACAGGCAAGGCTGGTAAAAAAAGGTACATGGCTGATATACAACTTGAATGGAGAAGTGGATTTAAGACAATTTTGAATTCGTTTCAAGTTTAAAATAGTTAGCTACAATTCACTCAAATAATGAATAATAATGCAAAAGAGAGAGAAGAATAGATATTATTAAAAAAATCATTGAAGTATAAAAAAATTACCATAAAAAAAAAAGAAAAGAAGAATGGTCAATAAAAAAAAATTATTGAGAAGATAAATTTTGATGTTAATGTTGATTTCAAACTAAAGTAATAGATCATTTCAATTGAATATAAATTTGGTTGAAATCCACCTTTAGTTAGTCAATTTCAAAAATAGGACAAAACATATGTAAGCTAATATTATTGATAGTGTGACATACACTACTTTAGGCAGATAAATTTATAGTCTATGTTGTGTAAAGTATAAAAGATCATCAATTGTATTTCTTTTATATGCATACCATGAAACTTCAAATTAGGGTTTGATGATTCTTAATGAGCTTACTTCAATTTTTACAATTTGTATTTATTTTGAACATAAAAAAATTACACATATTATTAATGTAAATTATTGTACGGTGCTAAAGATCTCGATTGAATTGCTAGAATCCATCTTTAGTTAATTGAAAGTAAAAGAAACAATAATAACAAGATAACTTTATGTGTTTTGAAAAAGACTAAACAAAGTCAAGATTAAGGGTAGATGCAATTTAACCCAAGTTGGAATTGAATTGTTGTTTAGTTTGAATGAGTAGAGTTCAAACTTAATAAATTTCAATTTGTCCATCTCGAACTCAGTTTGAGATCGATTCCTTACTAACGTTGTCGTATTAAAACTTATTTTATCGATACTTTTTCTTTCCTAATTTTTTTTCTAACAACTCTTTCTTTTATTTTGGTATTACTGTTGATGGATCGAGCCAATTGAGATCAACCTTGAACGGATTGTATTGGCTTAAAGTCAAGTTTGAATAAATTTGTCTAGAATTAATTTGATTCAAATTCACCTTTAGCCTAGATTTATGTTTCATATAAAGTTTAAATGGGCTTGAAGCCTACTGGGCTTTTACCGCATCATCACTGAATAATGTATTGTTGAGGGCTTAGCAAGGACCAACGTTTTTGGCTATAAAGATAAAGCAAAGGGATGATTTGAGGACTTCCATTGCGGTAATTTTCGTTATATCAAAAGTTGACTTGACTTGTTCATCTCCAACACATTACTATCAGGTAAATGCAAAACCACATGTCGCTTTACAGTCAATTTGTTTTTCTTTTCCAGTATAAGTCCTATATATAATTAAGTTCACCAGAAAATCAATGGTTCCACCCTTTTCCATGCTGCTGGTGCTTTTCTGGTCAAGACATTTCCTCTCAGGAAATCAAATGAGTTTTAAGACGACAGAGTTGGCAGGTTTTACAGATTCTGGATCTGGAAAATAATATACAAGTTTTTTTCTTGTTTCAAATAAAAAAAGAAAGGTGTAACATCCCGGTTCCATATATTTTCGGCTTCAGATATACAGTTGAAATTTTAGTTTTAGACTTGGGAAACCAAGGCGTGACGAGAGAATTATCAATCTTGTTTTAATATTCTAAAAAATATGAGATATTATATATATATATATATATATATATATATATATATATATATATATATCACTCGTCATCAATCATTCTGTGCACAAAGTCAAATATGCATGAAAGGAATATAATGTTAATTAATGTTAGTGGCAAGGGCTGTCACATTTAAACGTGAACTCTGACGAAAAATGAGAGCAGGTGAACGAAGATCGCCAAGTACGTACGCCTCATTCTTCCAACATTCCCGAGATGAAAAGAGAATATAAAAGAAGAAACTGAATGCATAAAGGAAGATGAAGAGCTGATGAGCAGCTTTCCGGCCAAACTATAAACATTCATGCATAAAAAAGAAGAAATAGTCAAAATTTCATGTGGAAGTGATTAATATGGACTGTTTTCACACAAATTTCCAATAAGAGTAAAAGATATATAGCAACAGCCTAATGTAACCTATTCGGCGCAGGAGATTCTTTTCCATACCTAGAGCTACAAGAAGACGATTTGTTGGGAGTTTCCATAGTCATACATAACGTATTTCAGAATATTTGTTCCTAAACACAGAACAAAACCTACTACTTATAATCATTTACCATTATCTTAAAGTATGTACGCTAGCTCCTCACCACACGACCATACAGACACCTACACTGTCATAACGAGAGAGAAAGAGAGTAAGTTCGAAGCTAACTAGTATTTCATATGGTTGTCAAAGTACATTGTTTCCTCATGACCTTGGAAGCTATTGAAATCCTCCAAAGCTGGTGGTTGTGGTGGCGGTGACGGAACAACAACTGATGGTTGCACTACTGGAGTTGGTGAGTAGTTGGTAATGTTTGAGTTGAAAGTAGTAAAATCCTCTTGGAAATGGAGAGGAGTTGGAAGGAAGTTGCAGGGGTCTTCATCGACAAAGTTCATAAGGTTTTGGTGAAGCCATATCTGAGCCTTAAGGAACTTCACATAGTGAATGGCTTCATCTAGCATCGACACTGTGTCCATCTTAGTTCCGCCTGGAACCAAGCTCTGCAAGATCTTGAAACGATCACTGATTCGGTGCCTCCTTTCTCTAGCAGCCACGCTTTGGGGATCAGTCGACAGCTTCATCACTCCTTTGCTTCTGTTTCCAACCCTCTTCTTCCCCTTGCTGGTGCTACTCACAGAAGATGATGACCCAGTTGAGTTGAGGTTATCATTTGAAAAGTAGTCCATTATTCGTGGACTTGAGGCTTGGCTGGCGTCAGACTTAAGTGCTCAACATACATATATAGAGAAAGCAACATGTGGCTATGTCGACTAGTTTGAAAGGGACTGGACGAGATCTCTGGCACAGGATTCGGATGTCTATCCTAGTGTTGTAGGGGAGCAAGTAGACTATAACCTACTCAAAAGGAATTAACTTTGCTTGTTACTGTGTTCTGTCTGATTAACTTTATTTAATACTCCTTCTCACACTAATGCTGGAACCCCACAAAATGCATTGATCAATGCCTTAACGGCTTAACCGAGTCGGCAACATACAGCAACATGCAGAGAAGAGAGAGAGAGAGAGAGAGAGAGATTTGTCTTTTGCGTACGTTTGGTTGATTTTTGAAGAGAAAGGAGGAAGAGGTGGGGGTCCTTCTCCTTCCTCTGAAATCGAAGTGGATGACATGTAACATGGTTGCAAATGCGTTAAATCCAATAACCAAATCGTTGCCGGGCTCCTAAATTAATGTACGAACGATGCCTTTTCCCCTAAGGTTATTCGCTGTTTTCTGAATGAGTAACTATTCATGATCTTTCACAAAACTATTTATAAAGAAGAAAAAGAAAGAAGCTCAGGAGGGCCGGCCTTATCATCAGCTCTTCTTTTCAAGAGATTTTTGAAGGAAAGTCGTGTAAGATTCAAATATATTCCACTTAATTCATGCAACCCTGGAACCCCACCTTGATTTTCAGAGGTCCAAAGTGGTATTTTGTTTTTGGCCGTGAACGAACTATGTTTGTATGTATAAACTGTTCATCGATCCAACTCCAAGGCATAGAAAATTTCAATTTCAATGTGATTACTATCGAATTTACAGCCTTTGGTGAAACTTGATCAAAGGGTCCCGGGGCCATGTCCCATATGTGGAATATATGTTTTTAAGAAGAGAAAGATTCAAAGATGTTCCTCTTTGATAAACATATGTTAAACATCGTACCCTGTCATGGGGGTCCAAAGTTAAATTTTCTTAAAAAAAAGACTTTGGCACTAATAATCTCAATAAAAGGTTATTATATAGTTCAAAATATTTTATTCTCTTTCCAAGTAGGGCTAGAAAGAGAAATTTTAACGATCGATCATTTGAAAAAGCCAGATTCTTGAGCAATTTTAGCCGTATTGGGGCGTGTTATAGCTTTAATTTCATGCTCTCTCCGCACATGAAGATGTTGTCTGCTGATCAATCATGGTTAACTGATGAACCATTTCGACTAAATGAGACAACAAGGGCTAGCAATAGCACATGTGTGGCTCCGGTTTTTACGTTGGGTTGGTAGAACCCTAATTATTCTTACTTGTTGAGCTCAAAATTTACCTGCTTTACTTGTGTCTACTCAAATCCAACCTTCCCATGGCCAGCTTTCATCATACATCAGTCAATCTTCTCAACTCTGTCATGGTGTACGTACTACACAAATTATAATAAAAATCCCATAACTTGATGGGTTTTATTGCTTTATTAAAGGTATTGACTTGACTAGTTAACAAAACCCATATCAAAAGAAGATAAAACTACAACGTCTACAGTTTCGCTGGGACAGTCTACCTAATAGCTCTGGAAATTGATGTAAAATCACCCAAAATTACATAATTTAACTCTTTATATTGAAACCGTAGCAACTGTTATTACAATCACCAAGCTCTTTCTGAATTTCAGTGACCTGTTTCTTTCTTTGTACCAATCCATATTCAATATTTACTTAAGTAACAAACAAATTTATCTATTTCCAGTGTGAAATATGACTTTGGAGTTCAAAAAAAAAATATATATGAAATGACTAAACGGAGGAAGGCTTGTGGAGTTGGAAGCTTCAGGAGTGTTGACTGGGTGGTAAAAGTTCAGTTCGATTGGGACCAAATTAAAACTTATCTTATCAGCGGTTATGGCCACACAAATACGTAAAGTTTTTGAAGCTGGCAAATATGAGCAATATCAGACATAAATTGCAGCGGTTAACGACTGCCAAGTACTTAAATTATTCTTTCATTTTGCCTTTACGTGTTCCATGCAAAAAGAATTACAAGGTGACTTGTAGCCTAGCTCAAATAAAGGTTAATTCTAATTCAAACCGTGATAATGTTACGGAGTGAACTCGAATTAGCACATGAAAATGTGATAACCCTTTTTTAAACTAGTAATATTATATATCTATAAATACACAAACTCATATATAGTTAAATAATTTAATTATTTGTTTCATCTTTAATTTAAAATTATTTAGTCAAATAATAATAAATTAATCTATTTGTATATGAAACTAAGATAATGTTTGTATATGAGATATGTATTATTATTTTTAGAAAGATTTTAAATCAGCTGAGTTAGCCTTATCTTCTCATTGATCTTTCAAGATTTCGAGACATAGGAACCGCGCCTAAGGATTACTCGTAATTTACCCTCCATTGTTTTTCAACTTCTTCTTTCAAATGCCAAAAGCTTCTTCTTGTCTTTCCCTGCCTTTCACCAGTATACACAGTGGCAGCCCAAGGCAGTCAAAGGAGATCAATTGATCTTCCTTGATTTCAAAAAAAAAAAAAAGGCATAGTTTGATATATTTAGAACATCAATATAACATCCGAAAATAAATTGGCTTTCTTAAATTTAATCATTTCTTAATTGTTTCCTTGTAATTTATTTTTAAATCTGTTACAGAATATATAAGACTGAAATTAGATTCTCCGGTCACCGGCCATGATGACCGACACTTTCTTATCAATGCAGTGATCACAGAGCCCAATTATGCCCAGTTCATCATTATTACAGGCTGAATCCAATTGGACCCAATTGCTCACCTTTCTTCTGTCTAGAACGCTCCACAGTTGTCCACGTATTCCCACCCCTTCGCACCTTCTCTCCACAACGCTAATCTTCTCGCAGCACGTGTCACTCCATATCCCCCTTATAAGAAAAACAATCTCATTATTCGTCCAACGTGTCTGAATTTGTAAGAAATGGCCAGTGATGAGTTCAGATTGGTGTCTTCTCAAGTAAATAATGAAGGAAGGTTGCCAAGAAAGTACACAGGAGACGGACAAGGGGCAAAGAAGAATATATCGCCACCTCTAGAATGGTACAACATGCCACAAGGAACCAAGAGCCTGGCTCTGGTGGTAGAGGACGTGGATGCGCCGGATCCATGTGGGCCAATTGTACCGTGGACCCACTGGGTTGTGGTGAACATACCACCAACTTTGAACCGTCTTCCTGAAGGGTTCTCCGGGAAAGAAGAGGAGGTGGGTGGCGACTATGCCGGGATCAAAGAAGGTAACAATGATTGGAAGGTTCCTGGGTGGTGCGGACCCTCGTTGCAGAACCATGGCCACCGGTTAGAGTTCAAGCTGTACGCTTTGGATGATGAGATTAAACTTGGTAACAATGTACGAGGTGTATGTTTATGATGTAAATGTGATTTCAATTAGTGTTACTTTGACTGTGTTCATGGCTGTCTAATGGTGCTGGTTTTGTGTTGCAGGTGACGAAGGAGAAGCTGCCGGATGCAATTGAAGGGCATGTGTTGGGAGAAGCAGTCTTGACGGCCAACTTCTGAATATTATTGTAATCTTTTCAATATGTGGCCTGATATGATAAGCAACTCCTTTTACTAAAATTGGCCTTTGCCTATTTAATCTTCCATTCTTGATTGCTTTCTCTAATTGCCTTTTGAGTTCTTCATTCTCATATATCCGTCCATGGCCACCAAGTGATTCATTGAAGATATCGTTTGAACCCAACGAATACGAGCATAAACTTGGATTCCATATGAGCTATGTAACTCAAATTCAAGCTTATATAGAATAAATTGAGTTTGAGCTAAATATTGATTTTTTTTTTATATAAAACAAATGGATTTTAACAAATATAAATTTTCAAATTTAAATTAATTTGGATTGGATGAAAAATAAAATTGTTTTTTTTTAATTGAAATTAAGCCTCAACTCATTAATATAAAGGGAATTTTAAATATACTCTTTTATATTTAAGTTAATTTTGAATTGAGTTTTATTCGATTTAATAAATTTAACAGGTTTGAGATGAGTGAATAAGAATTAATTCAAAGTTTGATTTAAATCTATTGTATCAAACTCAAATCAACTTAAATAATAAATTATACATATAAGAATAAATAAGTCATTGAAAAAAAAAAACAATTATTGTTAAAAAAATAAAACTATAGTGAAAAATTGTTGAAGAAGCTTCAAATTCGAACCAAATTGTGGAATTAAAGTACATTTTAATTAGGGATCCCTTTAGATTTTAAAAAAATATTTGTGTAAAAGAATTTTATAATAACCAACCAATCATAAAATCTAATCGTATTATAACACAATCTAATGAAAAAAATGTGCCCATTAAACTTACATTAAACGATACCGTTCTAATAACAGAAATCTATCTTATCTTGTCTACCTTGCCACTTCACTACAGTGCTACGCTTCCAACAAATTTCGTATCCTAATAACCAACTAACCATTCCCTTCTATATTAAAATCACTTTGTTTATTCTCTCAAAAGTTAGAACCCTCCTCTTTCAATTTATCTTATTAGTACATTTGGTAACTGTTTAGAGATTTAACTTAACTATAAATTGCTTTTTATTTCTAGTTTTAGAGAATGAAGAATGCAAACACTAATAACAAACAGTCGGAATAAAGGATGAGACCAGGTGGCATGCTCGTTCAAAGAAGAGACAAAGATGAACTGTTGGAATAAAGTAATCAAATATGGACAGATGAAGAGAATTCAAAATAAAATAGTGTCTCAAGAATTTTATCACATAATTTATAGGCAAAAAAATGAACTAAGAACAAGATACAGAGAAAAAAAATACAGTTTTAATTCTACTATTAAATCTATCAACAAGACATATATATATAGACAAACAAATAAGAAAAAAAATATCATTTATAATTTAGTGGCTGCTAATTGCACCCATTAACAATACTATTAACTTAAAGATCATAATAAATTCAACCCACTAACCATACCCATTAAGTTAAAGGTTAGAAGAAATTTTATCTACTAACAATACCCATTAAACTAAATACTATGACACATTTAACTAACCCAAACCACAAATAAAAATTAGCTTTGCATCAGTTTCTTAACATCCCCCCTTGATGCAAAGTTAGCAACTCCAAGTGATGATCAAAACTTCACAAATTTGGAATAACCAAGTCCTTTAGTAAAACCATCAGCCACTTGAGCATTTGTTTAGCAGTACTTCAGCATAATCAACCCTTATACCATAAAATCTCGAAAAAAGTGATGACGAAGCTTGATATGTTTTGTTCTTCTGTGAAACACTAGGTTCTTGATAATTGAGATTGTTGTTTTGTTATCACAAAAAATCTCTATAGCTTTTGCTTGAAGTTAGTGTAAATCTTCCATAATCCTCCACATCCAAATTGCTTAATAAGCAGTTGAGGTTGTAGTAATATACACAGCTTCTAAAGATGATAATGTTGAGTTTGCTTGCTTCTTTGAGCTTCAGACACTATTCCTGAGCCAAAATTAAAAAAAAAGCAACTTGTACTCTTTTTATCATCTACAAAACTTACCTAATCACTGTCAATGAAATCAAATAATTTAAAGTTAGGAATTAGTTTATACCAAATTCCAAAATTGTTTGTAGCCCAAATGTAACGAAGAATTCACTTTGCTGCCTCAAGATGATGTAAGAAGAGATTATACATAAACCTTGAGACTAAACTGATTGGAAACATGATATCTAGATGGATATGAGTTAGATACATCAACCCTTCAACTAAACTTGTGAAATACTTCTCATTGGCCCTAGAGGTTCCATCATTCATTGTCAACTTCTCATTTGTGTTCATGACAGTAGAAGACATTTTACAATTCTGCATATTAAACTTTAACAAATATAAAACATATTTTTCTTGTGAAACAAAAATACCATAATCAATTTGGTAAATTTGCAACCCAAGAAAATAATACAACAACCCTAAGTCTGGCATTTCAAATTCATTAGTCAAGCTATTCTTGAATTCCCTAATAAGAACTTCAGAAGAACTAGAATAAATAATGTCATCAACATAAACACAAACAATGAGAATATCGTCTTCTTTTTCCTTCACATGCAAAGTAGGTTCACTGTTACTATAATAAAAAACTATTATCATTCAAATAAGAATCAAACATACTATATCATGCTCGTGGTGCTTGCTTGAGCCTATAAAGGGTCTTTTTGAGCTTGTACACCTTATCTTCTTTGTTTTCAACAACAAAACCTTGTGGTTGCTCAACATAAACATCTTCAGCCAAGTAACCATTTAAAAAGATAGATTTACATCAAATTGAAATATTTTTCACTTCATATAAGTTGTCAATGTTAAGATCAATCTTACAACTTCAAATTTAGCAACAGAAGAGAAGGTTTCAAAGAAATCTTTGCCATACTTTTGCATATATCCTTTAGCCACCAGTCTTGTCTTATGCTTTTGCACACTTTCATTTGTATGATACTTCACTTTGTAGATTCACTTCACACCAATTGCTTTTTTTCCCTTTGGCAAATTAACTAGCTCTCAAGTGTTATTTTTTTCAATAGAAGTTATTTCCTTCTTTATTGGTATCTCCCAATCATCCTTTCCACATGTTTCATCAAAACTCAAAGGTTTTGTCACTAAAAGAACAAATGTATTAGAGTCATAAACATTTTCCCAAGGTTTTACCTTTCTTGGAAGAACTCCAAACATGGTTCTAGTAGTTATTCTTAATGGTTGAGGAATTGGAGAAGTTTGTAGCAACAACCTTGGAGATTTAAGTGTTGGAGAATCTTCTTGTGTCACTTCATTCTCTTCATCATATAACCCTTTTGACTCATTTTCTTCACATGAAAGGTGCTAGATTTTTTCTACATTCCACTCCCAAAAACTATTCTCATAAAAAATAGCACTCTTCAAATGATTAGCTTTTTGATCCTTGCCAGAAATCTCTATCTTCATCTAAAAGGCTTATTCTATGCTCTTCTCTTCAGACATGTTTATCCTCTCTTCATATACTAAGAGTGAGCCCATTAGTTTATTAAGAGAATAAGTAGAAAAATGTTTTGACTCCTCAACAACAACAATAACATGATTAAATTCAGAAGGTAAACTTCTCAAAACTTTTTCTACTATTGTTTGATAGTTAATTTGTTCTTCATAAGTTTTCATTTGATTCATAGTGACAGAAACTTTACCAATATAATCTTGAACAGACTTTATTACCTTTTATACACATATTCTCAAATTCTCTACGAAGAGTTTGGAGTTTTATAACAGTTACCTTATTATCTCTATGAGACTCTTTATGCAGAATAATCTAAGCTTTAATTGTTTTTGTCGTATTAGCAATATAAGAGAAAATTGAGTCTATCATTGCTTGCTGCAATATGAGCAACACCTTCATATTCTTCTTCCACCATTCTCTCATCTTTGCCTCTCTTTCAAGTCTACTAGATTTTGTATTCTTATTTTCTATAAGATCCCACAACTCTTGGGCAATGAAAAACGTCTTCATCTTTATGCTCCAAAAAGCATAATTTTCTCCATTGAAGATGAACACTAACGTTTAAAAAACATTCAGAGTATTCACACCGTTGGACATGATGAATACAAGGCTCTTCACTTGCTTCAATAATAATCTCAATCACACAATATGCCTACTCTAATCGGAACTTTGCTCTAATACCACAAGTGTTGGAATAAAGTAATCAAATATGGGTAGATGAAGAGAATTCAGAGTAAAAATAGTGTCATAGAAATTTTATCACACAATTTGTAGACAAAAAAATAAACTAAGAACAAGATACAGAGAAAAAAATGCAGCTTTAATTTCACTATTAAATCTGTCAACAAGACATAGATATATAGACAAACAAATGAGAAAAAAAATCACTTTATGATTTAGTGGCTACTAATTACACTCACTAGCAAGACCCACTAACAACATCATTAAGTTAATGATTAAAATAAATTCAATCTACTAACAACAACCATTAAACTAAAGATTAGAATAGATTTATTCCACTAACAATACCTATTAAACCAAATACAGGACACATTTAACTAACCCAAGCCACAAATAAAAATTAACTTTGCTTTATTTTTTTCACATGAATATGGTCATCATCAAGACGTTGATGTTACTTCACATGGCCCCATGAATGATCGAGATCAATGTCGTTCATAATAACTTGCAGCATAACGTTCATGTCCTTGTTGAATCCACTTTCAGTAATTTTTTTAAGTTCTCTAATTTTCAGGAAGTTGGCATATCATGTTGACAGGGATTTTGAAGAGTGTTATTGTGGAGAAAGTAGGATTAGATTTGGAGCCTTAACAGCGAAAGATTTTGTTTATGGGAAAAGAAAGATAAGGCAGTGAACATTTGCATATGTGTGGTGTGAAAGAGAAAAAGCCTTAAAGGTTTGAGGACAGTAAAGAGATGAGAAAGGCTCTCCAATCTGTTGCTGGAGTTAGAGCAGAGATTGATAAGCTATCAGAAAGGTTAAATTTTTTTGTGTATATAATGAATGACTATATGAAATTTCTTACAGGCTATTCATAAAATTTTAATTTTTAGAAGTCATCTAAGTTAAGTTCACTCAATCTTCAATCGGATATTTTTTTTTTTCTAATTGTAGGTCAGTGCATTGGAAGTGGATGTGAATTGGGGGACCAAGCTGCTGTTGAGGAATTTGATATGACTGCAGGTTAACTAATGAAAGAGTTGCTGAAATTGGATTCTATTGAGGCTGAAGGTGAAGCGAGAATGTGGCAGAAGGTTGAGGTTAGTATTTTATAGCATCCATTTCACATATTCTATGATATAACCATTAGACAGACTTGAAGGATTGATGTTGGTATTGCTGTATGTTTCGTGTTCTATATATAAGTTGTTCAGTCATCTCATTTGTTGCCTATCAATGCTAGTGACTATTCTCAATTGATTTATTGAAATATCAGTATCTTCTAGAATATGCATTAGTTTTTTTGGCATACTTGGTAGGAAATACAATTCTTACCAAGGAATCTAAAAGGAAAAAGAGAATTCCAGGATAGTTTTTGAAATTGGGATTAGTGGTGGAGGATGTGGGATTGGTGAAGGATTAAATATAATTCTATTAGATATGGGATCTTTTCCAACTTTTGAAGATTGAGATTGGTGGTGGAGGATGTGATCATGACTAGAAGAAATATAGTACTACAGGTACTATTCTAAATTATGAACTTGGCTATCCTAATGGCAGTGTTTGATATGTCATGCATACTGATGTCCATTCACATTACAATGAATACATGAGAGTTAAGTGCTCTGCCCTATGCCTTTGACAATTCAAGGATGCTTTATGTATAGAAAGAGCTTTTGGGATTTGATTGTCTAACTGATCTAGCTGATGACTGTGAGTGACATTTGATGCAGTTGAGGGTTCTTTGGCACGATAAACATGGTTCCGGTGTATTGGTTAACCAATTTATGCAACTCAATCCAAAAGTCTTCTCTTCAAGATACTCAATAGCGGAATTTGTCTGTGTGATGCTTTCGGAATTTATTATTGTAAGTTGTTATCTAGTGTTGGAACCTTTAGTTTCACTGCTATCACTGAAACCTGGTAGAGTAGTGGTTATGATCTTATCCTTTGTTTCGGCAAAAAGTAAATTTGGAAAGAATGGAGATTTTCAATTTCATAGTTGTAACATAATAGTAGATGTCCTAGAGAGCATGCATACTTGCCCATGCTTGGTAAATTTAATAAGAAAATGCATCTTCAGTTTAGCTGTGATTACACCATTTTCCTTTTCTGGATCAACCTAAACCTGGAAGAGCATAGATGAAAAGTCATCATTATGTTCAGTTTAGGACATAGTTTATGATTTATGTATTCTTTTATGTGAATCACCTTCTACAAGATGATGCTCACTTCTATGGCCTAAATTGTGACATACAAGAATAAAACGGATAGATGGATTTTCTATTTGCATTGATAATCCTCACTATGTTCAACTTAGGATATGGTTTTGCCTATAGTCTTTCATAACTTATGTGTTCTTTGACGTATTCTCTGATGTGATTTAGCTTTCTATGAGATGTTGTTCCCTTCCATGTCCTAAATTGTGACATAGAAGTATTAAACTGGGTGGATGGATTTTTTATTCGCATTTGAATGAGTATTTTGACATGAGCTGAATATTAATGTAACAACTGTCTTCCATTTCATAAAATATTAAACTTTTAGAGGTTAGTATCATCATTTACATTATGCCAATTCCTGAAGAGTAAGAGTTTTCTGCAACCAGTATATGTTTATGTAACTTTATATAACTGAACCAGTATCTGTTCAAGCTTCACAAAATTATGTATAACCATTTTGCAAGTTATGTTATATTTCATTAAATGGTGGTGCTTCAACTTATTGCTCCATCGAACAGGTGCATCGCACTCAAAAGTTCCATGAGACAATGGACAATCTCAAAGCAGAAATTTTAACCCATTTAGCAACAATAGCAATATTGTCACTGTGACAAGCCAAAGGGAGACCAGTGACTCTGGAGTGAGAAGCTTGAACTCCTCCTCCAAGACCATCCTCAACTGCCATAAATCAGGACTGGGGACAAAGTGTACACCTTGTTGTTTTGGTCTATGGAACATAGCTTGACATATAATAATATCAGGCGGGGTACCTTTTTTAATGGTTTCTGTGCCCCATTTAAATGTTAAGCTCCTGTTTGAATTAGAGACCTTATAATTGTAAAGAGAACTGAAGACAATGATAATTTGTATTCTTTGATTTTAATTTATAATAATATTACATGATCTTATGTTACATTGTGGTGTCATGTTCCATTGTGGCATTTAATTCTTAAACAATAAAACAATGTACACTCATAATAAGAATATATTACATCACTTAGTACATGGTGAAATGTCGTCATTAATACTTAAATTGATACTCATTATAAATGTATATTGTATCACTCATTCTTAAATGTGCCACTATCTTGCTTGATTGTTGAAGGATACTTGTATGTGTTTTCTCGTTAAGATTATGCTAGGGGACCAGACATCTCTACAGCACCCTTACTCCCATTATTATGTGTAGGTATTTCCATCTGTCCTTGCCCAGCTGGAGCATAGGCTACTTCTCCATGGACTGCAGCGTCCCCTATCTGGAGCTCTCTGTCAGTCATTCTTAGGGGTGTTATTACTTTGATTATCTGGAGAATGATGGATGTAACAACTACGTTCCAACCTATTACAAAGCATGCTCCCACCAACTGCTTCAGAAATTGCATTCCACTTCCATAGAAGGCACCCTTTGAGTTGGGCACTGCCAGGAACATGCTGCTGAGACTTGGATGAGCAAAGAGTCCGGTAAGAGCTCCACCCAAGGTTCCAGCAACACCGTGGGTATGTAATACATCAAGGGTGTCATCAACCTGTTTCAGCACTTGCAGCTTCTCCTTCAAACAAGTCACGGTATACCAAGGAATGCTTCCTGAAGCTATGCCCATTACCAGTGCAGCCCATCCCTGAACAAGACCTGTGTGGGATATATGGTTGTGAATTAGCGAAGATGATGTTTGTCTCTGAGATTTCAGGTTTAGTTTTTCAGATTAAGGAATCTTACCTGCAGCAGGAGTGATGCAAACCAACCCAGTAATCATTCCCTGAATGGCTCCGAATATTGAGGGTTTCTTGAAGACTGCATCCAAGCAAATCCACACAAGGAGACTGGTGGCAGCACAGATGTGAGTGTTAAGAACTCCAACTGAGGAATCTATGTTGGCAGAGAAAGGATCTCCTCCATTGAAACCAGTCCAGCCCATCCAAAGAATACCAGCTCCAGCCAAAGCCAGCGGGAGATTATTGGGTTGAAAGTCTTCCTTGTCTTCCTTTAATCTTGGTCCCACCTATAGGAGAAACAGAGCAGATCGGATTATAATGATATCAGAGTTTGCAATATACAAAATGCATTGAACTTGCTAAGAAAAGAGGCCCAACCCAGTAAGCTGCTGTGAATCCTGCTGCTCCAGATGCTAAATGGACAACATAACCACCTGAATAATCCATGATTCCCCATTGGAAAAGGAAACCTCCACCCCATATGCTGAATGCCACAACACTGTAAGAGAAAGTGATCCACAATGGTACAAACAGTGCCCAAGCTTTTATGCTCATCCGCCCCAGAACGGAACCAGCAAGGAGCACAACAGTTACTGCTGCAAAGGCATACTGGAAAAAGACCATAACAGCCATGGGGTAGAGTGGTTGTATCGCTGCAGTTATGTTTTTGTATTTTGTTGCTGGGAGGAAAGCTTGCAGGATCAGGAAGTCCTGTGAAGCAGCAAGGCCAGCTTTGCCCCAGAATGGCAGAAGTTGATGACCAAATGACATTTTGTAGGCCCAGAGGATCCAGCAAGGCATAACAGCCGCAAAGGCATAGAGTGCCATGAAGGATGAGTTGATAACCCATTTCCTCTTAACAAGACCTGCATAAAGTATCACAAGCCCGGGCATCCCTTGCATGCCAACCAGAGCTGCAGATACCATCTGCCATGCATTATCACCCTTGTTTAGCCAGTCAGGTACGGCTGCAGCTGCCATTATTGCTTCTGAGGCTCAGCGACTTGCTCCAAATTCTTCACAGCTTCAATACAAGGACCTTATTATATAGAGTTCAGAACTAAAATGCTTGGTCAAAGATGCCTATAAATACTCTAATTTACACCTGTTCTCACAGGAAGACCTCGGAGGATGATTACTATTGTTGAAGTCTAGGTTGGCACAGTATCCCTTTATAGTCAATTAGTTAGCCTATTGTTATGCAGAATGCAGTTTTTCCAACTTGGCTTGATTCCATGAGATTCGTGGCGAATGCCAGATCTCAAATCAAGGAAAGAATACTAGAGGCTCATTAATGATGATTGGCCCTGTCTGCGGAAAACTTGTTACATAAAACAATAGGATTCTATTCAGGATGAGACTTTACATAAATTTCCAACCCAGCTGGGGATGACAGTGATATTTTAATGTCAATGTTGATTGTTTATGTTTTGACTTGAAAATGTCTTAGATGTCGCCATATTTTTTGGTGCATTTGAATGCATTGGTAGCAGCATCTCTGGCTATAATTAAAAATTATAAATGGGATAATGAAGTGTAAAATGATTGCTAGACGCCAGTTGTTCAAGATTTCAAACCTTATCTCCAAGATAAATATACAGGCTTGCTTAAAGTGGGAGTTTACTCTCAAGGCAAATTAATTGCAGATCTACATGAAGTGTGCTTGTGAAGTTTCCCAGCCGAAGCAGAAATGTTTTTTAAAGCAGGCAAGCTTACCTCATTCTTGGTGCTTGGCCTTAAAGCATGGTGGCCGCAAAATTAATCTAAACCTGAAAAATCTGCAGTCAGTTTTTCAAAAATAACAGAAACAACACAGTTGTTTTTTTACTATTAATTTATTCATTATGAAAATGGGTGATTGTGAAGTTGGAACAGAGTGAAAAAATAAACATCATTTTTCAGTTTGTGATAAAAATTTCAATATTATTAATTGATTGAAATATTATTCTCTTCTTTCTCTATTTAATTAATAAAATATATCTATTGTTTTCGGGATTGACAATTAACAAATTAATTATATAATGGCGAATCCCTTGACTTTCTCAACCGATATTTCCGGTGAGAAGATTCAAAGTCACGACTCGCAAGCACGTTTTTGCATTTAATTTTCTGACAACAGAATCCGTTGAAACTATACCAAAATTATATTAAATCGCCCCGCAAATTAATGTAGTGTGATGGTGCTATGCCTTCTGCACATGAAGAAGATGAAGTCAATGCATGCCTCTTCTCTGTTGCTCATCACCCATTTGATTCAGTAGTTGCCCTTGCCCTCCAACCACTCCCTCCGTAAAATGCACCTCTTGTGGGCTCTGGTAGAATGAGCCTGCAGAGTTCTGAAACACACCTAGAGTACCATCCATCTGAAAAAAGAAAAAAAAGATTTCACCGTCTCTCATATTGCTAAGGAGTTGAGTCGCACCTACTCAAGAGTAAGTTTGACATTGCCTGTTTGAATGGATGGAGCAAAAGTTGTATGGTATTTCAGGTCAATAAATGAAATCTTTATAAAAGATCGAATTTATTTTTATAAATAAACTGAATTGAACTAATTTTAATATTTAAATTCGAGCCAACTTAAATAAAATTCAAAATTAAATTTTCCCATCTGAATTCACAAAGTAACTCATGAACACCCAAGGAATGATTCATGATAGCATTCTCATTACTATAGCCGCCAACGATTGCACCATCCGTATCCCAAACTCAAGTAATTACATCGATAATTCATTTAAGTGATGAAATTTTAATGTTGAAATACATACCTGCTTTGTAGTAATGCAAACGAGTCCAGTCATCATGCCTTGAACGGCTTCTATCAGGGAAGGCTTGCCAAAGTAGACGACATCAAGAGTTGTCCACACGAGAAGGCTCTTGGCGGCACATACATTTGTGTTTCACACTGCTAATGACAAGTCAATGTTGGCGGTATATCGAGCCCCACCGTTGAAACCTGACCCGCAAGCATCAGTAGAACATTGCTGGGAGGAAACCTCTCCTTGTCATTCTTTAGCCTTTGCCTGACCTGTTTCATACATTCACAAACAAAATCTTCTCATCAGCTCAGGGTTTCAGTAATCAAACAACGGAAATTTAAAACTTGATTTCTTTTTCATTTTACTCACCCAACAGGCTGTAGATAAGCCATAGAGGCACAAACGCTAACCACGCCTTGATATTCATGCGGCCAAGAACCGACCCAGCTAACAAATAAAGCGTAACAGCGGCAAAAGTGAATTGTAAATACACGAGCGAGGTCATGGGATAGAAAGGTTCAGTCACCTCAGTTTGGCCCCGATATGTATGGGAGCTTTCCGGGACTCTGGCTTGGTTAAGTAAGTAGTTTTGGCCGAAAGCTGGCGCAGCCTTGCCCCCAAAAGGGAGTAGTTGGTCACCAAACGCCATGCGGTAGCCTACAAGACTAGGCAAATGAGAACGGTTGCGAAGGCATAGACGGCCATAAAGGCAGACTTCACAACCCACTTCATTTTGACAACCCTGGCGTAAAAATAACGAGACCAGGCAAATTGAAATTGTCAACCTCAAGCCTAGCTTCACTTTCTCAGTGCTTGTATGTATGATTGGGCTCATACACCCAAACATTACCATTCCCATCTTATCTGTGCTGTTTTGGATCCTAGCAAACGAGTCTGTTGATAGATTGTCTCCCATGCCAAAGCCCATCTAAGCGCTTCATTAAGACATGGATGTGAGGTGAGCAGAGTTTGAATAAGAGCCCATTCTAACTTAATTTGAATCAAAAGGCCAATGACTTATTCAACCCCAAGTTTTGATGAACTTTGCAAAGTTAACTACGAGATTTAAAAAACCTAAAATTCTATGTATAGACCAATTATGGTTAAAATTTTTTGTTAGAGGTAAGGATAAAATCATTATTTTGTTAATAATATTAAAAATATATAAAATTCATTATATTTTTCCTTTAAGTTTTAAAAATTAACAACTTCACATCTGCTTAAAGTTTTTAACTTTCAAAAGTCATAATTTTCCCACAAAATTTGGTTTTTTTTTTGCCCTTCCAACCATCATCTCCGATGCTGACAACCTCTTTTTTCCACCCTAAAATATTGGTCGATGCATGAGGGGGCATGATGACCTCTCCTTTTCAAATTTCTTCATCAGAGATAAAAAGATCTTTGTCTCTTCGTCAGAGATGAAGAGATCTCTAAATCTCTTAGTCTTTGGCCAATGTTTTAGGATGGAGAGAGGAGGTTGTTGGTGTTGAATATGGTGGTAAGAGAGGAAAAGAAAAAAAAACCTAATTTTAGGGAGAAAAATATGACTTTTCAAAGTTAGGAAACTTTAGGTAGGGGTGAAATAATTGTTTTTAAAACTTGGGGGGAAATTGAATGAATTTTGTATCTTTTTAATATTATTAGTAAAATAACGATTTTACTTCTGTTTCTAATAGAAAATTTTAATTCCAATTAACTCATAACTAAAATTTTAGGTATTTTTAAATCTCGTGAGTATGACATTGAGAATATATCAAAACTTGGAGATGAAATAGTCCTTTGGCCGAATCAGAATGGTCAACCAGAGTTTAATTGATAAAAAATAAAAAAGGCCAAAAAAAAAAAAAGAAAGAAAAGGTCTCCAGAAAAGAGAAAAACCATAGACCATAAGTTTTAGTACAACATCACAACAATGCGGCACAAATAGTGTCCACATTTTTTTTTTTTAACACGAAATTAATCGTTAGAAATAAATATTAAACTGTATTGTTTTTTTTAACCAACAACTCTTATTTAGTCTAAGCAAATGAACCAAGTATGTGAAAACAACCAATAATCTCCCAGGACGGTGAACATTATTGTGGGTTTCAACATTTTGATGTGGAGTCACATCTTCAAGCTTCCGTTTAGAATCTTGCTTGCCACCATATTTTTACACAATGTGACACTCTTACTTTGTCCACGGCCTAACCGACACTGCTCTTGTCACCACGTTTCCTTCAATTATCTCCTCAAGAAAAAATTTGAAACGGGAAGAAAACAGAAACTTCATCAGAATTATATATAATACATGAAGAACAATTCCATTTTGGATCTATTTTAGGGTCAAAACTGGGTTAAATTTACAGGTGTGATGTCCCTGAGAATAATTATATTTAATAAAATGTAAAATCTTATAGAAACCACGTATAGGAGGAAATAAATAAAGATTTATATTTAATATCTATCTATTTATCTTGAATCTCACAATTCACTTTTTTATATATTTTAAAAATCATTTTTTTTCAATTTTGATAATTATAATTGTCATATAATTACTATACTTACAGACACATCAAAATCATGACGACAATTACTTGGGAAGAACGTTTGGATTGTAGACCCAACACTATACTATTTTGTAATGGAATCTTAATTACTGGGCCACAAAATTTGTTGGGGGGGCCGCTTGTATTTTGTTTTGTATGTTGAAGATTGCATTCGTTAGAATTGTTGTTACCTTGGGAATATGAATCATACAGTTCTTTTGGTTCAATCACATATTCCAATCATGACCTAAATTATTAATAATATTTAGGAAAATCCAGCAACAATTGAAAAACCTCCTCCTCCTTATTAGACTCACAAATACAACACTGAAAAAGCAACAATAATGTGGTGAAAAGGCAACAATTATGTGTGTAATAAATATGCAACGATTAGTTAAGCCACCTATTTGTGAATCAAATTAAAATATTGCCATTCGATCATTCACTAAAAAAGATAAATCTTTGTAATATATTATTGAATCATGATATCATATTCTATTTTATTTTATCAAGATATTATAATCAATAACTTCTTAATAGATAATTAGATTTGATGTATTAAAATTTAAGATAAATCTTTTATGTAATTTTCTAATTGAACTTTACTTTTTATCATATAAATAAAAGATTGTACATGCTTAAAAGAGCCCCAATGAGAACTCCTTTGAAAGCTTTATTTTTTTTTTTTTTTTTCATTTATTATATTATATATATATATATATCAAAACTGTAATATTTTAGTCTAAGAATCTAATTTATTATTAAAATATTATATATTTTTTATACAAAATTTATCATGAACCTATATGCTTACATATCCGTAATAATACTTTTTGGGTTTTGTAGATAGGAGTATTGTATAAAGATATTAAAATAATACTCAAAAATATAAAAAAGAGGATATAAACCGACTAAATAGAACGTGTAAGTAACCACTTTAAAAATAATATCTTCGTCATCTTTTTGCTTATTAATTGTTGTTATTTAGGCACCACCACACAGTCAATTCCAATCATTTTCATCCTCTTGAATAAGATTCCAACTCAATGATGTCTAAATAAAATCAATCATTTCGATTATTAATAAATCATACGGTAATGTCTATACAGCAATACGTGGCTAATGTTAATTGGCTGGTCTCATTAACAACTTCAGAACGATGATGTAACGTGGCCATATATAATTGTCACCTTATCTCTACGATTTCTAAGTAGAGGTCGCCAGCCCTGCCATCCAATACAGATATTTGTTTACCCATTACTCGGTGACCTTCCCAATCACAAAGCTGCCTGCTTCAAGACTGCGACACATTTTAATTCTCAAAATCAAATTGCCATATAAGAAAATGACATCCTATATGTATCATCAATCAACCATGAAAGTCACAGCTTCCCTTTGATGCTTGTCCAACAGTCGATAAAGACCCCACGCTTCCGTGCAGAAATTTGGCACCATTTCTGTCAATCACAAGCCTCCAATTGTACTGTTTGCTTTAGACATTATTGGTTTTGCATTTATCAAGGTTTTGATCGATGAATATTCTCAGTGTGATAATTTTGGTTTCTGGGTTCGTTTACATGGCTAGTAGTAGTTCAGTTACAGCTTCCATGTCGCCTGGCGATAGTTCTGATTATCAGAAAGATGGAGTTCTCTTTTCCAATGACCGGAACTTTGCTGTACATGGTGAGATCGTGATGCTGATATTTCTTCTCCTTTTTGTCATCTTTTTTGTATTTTTACTGGCTTCTCTTTATCTAAAGAAGCGTTCCAATGGAGCTCATGATCGCACAAAGCATTGCTCACTGGAACAAATGTTTCCGAGAAATCTCCCATTTGAGCAGTAGATCAATTACTGCATTCATGTATCCATTTTCATGCGCCAGATTCCTTTTGTATAAACACAACATGCACTGCTGTGTTTTTTTATGTTGTGCTTGTGCCCTTTGTCTTAATGGTTCTTCGTCTTATTGATTAATAAGAGTTTACAGCTGAATTACATGAGATTTTGATCTTCTTATTTGCGGATAATACTTACTATTAGAAAATCAAGTTCAGACAACCGTTATATTATATTTCCTTCATTTTTTTCTTTCCAATGTGATAGATAATTGCATATCCTAACACTTCCATCTAAATTTGAGCCTAGCTCTTCTTGGTGTGACTCACCTACCTATAGGTTTTAACTCATGGGTAGAATTTCTTTGAGTTCATCAACCCACTATTAAGAGATGATAATTCAACCATCCAATTTGAGTTTGTAGTCTACTCATACCCAAACAAGGAGAAGATTTATCAATACAAATGTAGACGAAATTAGTAAATTTTTTGTCGTGGGGGAAAAAGATAGGTAATCCTCCTCTCTCCTCCTCAACTTGTTTACTATCCCATATATCACTTTAAACCCTTAAAAAATAGATAACCCCACTAATATGTCTTGCATCTAATGCATATTTAATTATTTTTATTATAGAGATGACAAGAAAGGAAAGGAAATGAGAGAGAAGAATTTTCTTCGTTGGGATGGGTGAGGGGGAGGGCAAGGAAATTTTTCCCATGAGTAGAAGATGAAGATTTCTCATCATTTCTACATCAATGAGACAATAATAATAAAGATGATAGAAATTAGAGTATTCAGTCTTATTCTATCTTTGTCATTTCAATCTACTATGCTTAAACGGATTTGAATCAATAAACTCTCATACCATAATAAAAAAATTTTGGACCCTTTAAATTTAAAAGTGTTGATCAATCTCTTTATTAATTATAAATTTAAAAATATTTTGAGTTACAATTGCCAAAACGATTTAAATTAATATCGTCTCTAATCATATTTTACTTTTTGGACACTCATATAATATTGAAAGCAAATGGAAATTAATCCAACATTATGCCTTTGTTGCGTAGCTGTTAATGTCATCTTATCTTGATGATTGCATGAAGTTTGTTTTTGTTCATAGTGGGCAAAACCATTCGGATAGTGACTGTTAATACGAAGAGGAACGAGGACCGTCCAAATGTTGCCCTCTAATTGAATCAGAATTTCTATTAGAATAAATGTTACACGCTTAAACAATAAAACGAATGAAACTGAGTGGCACAGGAATAAAGCTCTTCCTCTTCCAATGGGATTTTGTCATTTTTCCACATAAAAGTTGAGAAGATAGATGTTGTCTTATAATACTTTAGTTACTTACATACGCAATGATTTTACTGCTTTCAATCATGTATTTGCTTTAAAATTCTTAACTCTGATTTGAAAGAACCAGTTTAAAATTGATTTAAAAATAATTTAAATTTGATATAAATTTATTCAAACTTATATGTTTGAATTAATTTTAATTTAACTTACTTGATTTACATGTTAACAATCAAGAAGCTTTGAAAATTTAAATATGTTCACCCCCAATACCATTTGAAAACCATTTAAAGGATTATTTTTCACTCAAGATTTAGTCCATTCTTAAAATACACTTTTAACATTTAAAAAATCTAAATACTCACTTATAAATTAATTTTTATTAGATTTTTTGATAAAAACAAGAGTAAAATTATCATTTCACTTCTACATTAAAAAATATATAATTTTATCTGATTTTTTTAAGGTTTAGAAAAGTTATATTTTAACTGTATCCTCAACTTTGAAAATATAATAATTTACCCCCAAGCCCCTAGGATTTTATTCTCCCTAACGATAGTGGTGACTGCCATTCTCCTATCTTCTCTCTCTGTCACTGTCGACAATGCCCATGATCGATGAAGAAGCACTAGTGTGACGAATCGAAGAAAATTGGTGTGACCATTCTCCATGAATTGACGACAAAGTTTAACATGTTTTTCATCGAATCAACTCCAAACGAAGCTTCTGTCATGTAATTCGTCTTAGTTTGAAGCTGAATAGACAAAAAATGAAGCCGATGTTGGAGAAGTCGCAAAAAACTAATCATGACTAGAGAAGCCAAACTTGTTTTCTTCTATTCATCTTGTTGATGCTTCTTCATCGATCGTGAAACATCATTGGCTGTGGCAGAGAGAAGAGAGGAGAATGGTAGTCATCGCCGTCATCATCCCTATCATTAGAAAAAAAATAAAACCCTAAGGGCTTAGGATGAAATGTCACTTTTTCAAAGTTAAGATCATGTGAAATATAACTTTTCAATATTTAAAAAAAAAAAAATAAATAAATTATATATTTTTTAATATAAAAAATAAAATAACTATTTTATGTTTGTTTCTAATAAAAAATTTTAATAAATAAATATTAAGATTTTTTAAACATCATAATATGCCTTTTGAAAATAAGTCCAGTCTTAGGTGAAAAATAGTCCGTTAGCCTTTCAAAAAATCGCGAGTATGTTTTACTTTATTATATCTGACGAAGTCCATTCATAAGTCCTAACTGCGAAAAAAAAGAAAAAGGGTAATTAAAACTGCAAAAATTGTGCTAAGCATTTACATGGTAGTATATTCAATAACCCACCAGTTTCCCGACTAGCTCAGTCGGTAGTGTGCAAGGTTCTCAGCCTTGTGGTCATGGGCTTTAGCCCAACAACGAGAGGCAAATTTTAATAATTTAATTATACAGTAGTTTTGGCATTCAATCTACCCTGAGAAAATAAAAAAATTCATTTACACCCTTATTACCATTTAACTTAGAGGGTATATATTTATCTCATTTTTAAGGTTTTATAATATTTTATTCGAATCAAACTATGAGTCTATAAATTTATTAAGCCAACAACAAGAAGCTTAAGTTCGGCTTGACATTAATCGCATTAAACTTGGCTCAACATTAGTCTGGTCAGGCCAAATTCAATAAGAGCTCCAATTTACACCCTTTGATGTGTGTGGTTCAGTTTCTATATAGGTTAGAATTTAGTTGTTTGTTGCAAAGTTATTTCTTGAATTTAATTTAATAAGGAAGCATTTTTATTTAATTACCTTGTGAGCACTAATTTATATGACAACCAACAAATAAATAAATTCCCATGGTTTAAAAATTGCTTGTTATAGTTATTGCTATATTTATGAATAATGCTAAAATTACAGACTCATACGTCACTTTTATTTAATTACCTTTTAAACATCTATTAATATTTGAGAATGAGATAGGTAAGAATTTAAGCGTTTCCTACAATGTCAAAATTAGATGATTTTTGATAGGACAAGACACTCTAAAACGGTAAAGTGAACTAAACTTGTATCGTAACATAGAAAAAAGGGTAGTCATTTTTTTTTAGCCTTTCAAAGCCGTTTTGAGGGGTTTTTGGTCTTTTTGATGTGTTCTTTTAATTATTTTGAAAGTTTTTTCACTGTTTATGGGCCTCTTGCAAATTTATGAACTTTAAGGGTATTTCATGATTTTGGATTGGGGTTCTAGGGCTGAAAAACTATTTTAATGTTGTAGCAACCCTAAAGACATTGTTATTTATCAGTGAATGAATGAATTATACGAAATCCCATGGGTTATCTTTTTTTTTTTTAAAGTCAATATTTGAATCGGTAGTTGTATTTGAATTACACCAAAAGTTATAATCAATCAAGGCAATAAATACTAAATCAGAGAGGAATGCAATATATGTCAATACAAAAGCTATTTCACGTGTTCAAGTTATACCATCATCAACCAATATATAGTTTTTCAATTCAACATTTAGTAATTACATAAATAATAATAGATTATATAATTAATAATTATTTTATTTTTAATTTAAAATTATCTTAATAACAAGTTTTATACCGATGTTATTATTTATTAATATTGCTGCTTACAAACCAGAAGAAGAGATCTCTTCGTACCCCACCCATGTGAAAACTCTTCTTTGCACACACAAAGGAAGGTTTTAGTTAAAGGGGCTGACAAATGGCTTTCTTCACAGTTTATATATGCATTTAATTCTGATTTATGGAATGCTAATTGATACTATAATATATATATATATATATATATATATATATATATGTAGTATCTTGCAGGTCGAGAGTAAAGAAACATC
Source organism: Mangifera indica (assembly GCF_011075055.1). Taxonomy (NCBI): domain Eukaryota; kingdom Viridiplantae; phylum Streptophyta; class Magnoliopsida; order Sapindales; family Anacardiaceae; genus Mangifera; species Mangifera indica. The sequence goes on from NC_058137.1 coordinate 214,687, forward strand.
GTTTACTTGACAGCAGATCTCAGAAATGCTGAATCGCAAGAGAAGTCTCTTATATTCTTGCAGTAACTTGGAGAATGCTACGTCTACTTTGGAGGCCCCAAAAATCAGTGCTCCACCCCGCAGCCTTTCAGCTAACGATCTCTCTCTGGAACTCACTTTGATTACTCCAGGCATTGCTGACAAATTCACCCAAGGAGAAGATCAACTGAAAACATGTAGCAGTGGTGATGATATTACCAGGCAATTCAATCACCACAACGGAAAACCTGAAAATTCTTCATTTCCAACAGAAAAGAGCCCCAGCTTTACACATGGAATGACACTCTTTCCTCATCTTTTTACCGAATCTGATCAGATTCAAGACCTCGGTCGCGGTTTCTGCGATTCCAGCATCCACGACGATTACATAAAACGGTGGATTTAATAATTATGTTTTGTTTGTGCTTAAGTTTTTCTTTCCGTTCATCTAAATAATGTAAAATTTTTGGCTTTGGTTATTAGAGCTCTCTCAAACAGAGAGGCTGCTCACAGATGTCAGCTTCGAAAGCAAGAATACATAGAAAAACTCAAGAGAGACGTAGATGCTGAAGAGGTGCTCGGATTTCTACATCGATATATTCTAATCTTATTAACTTAAATATTCTTGATTAATATATGATTTCTTCCGATTTCATTTTCAGGCTAGATTATCCATGATGTCTTCACAAGTATCTTACTATAATACTCGGTGCAAGATTCTGAAAATGAAGAACAATGAGATGACGGATAAGACAGCAGGCCTTGAATATGAGAAAGCTATAAAACAAGGTATTTGGTATTTGGACTCTTAATTTACCAAATATCCAATTGACTTTTTTATGGATATATAGACATCTCTAGTAATTCTGAGTTCCTCATCATTTCAGCCGAATCTCAACTGCTTATGGAAGAACTGAAAACTCTGGGATTGGCTTACATGCTTCCGCGAGGAAAATAGATGAAGGATATTTACATATACCTGATTCCAGAGACCAAGAAACCAAGATCTCGGTACCAAAATCTGCATAGAAGTTGAAGAATAATCCAGTTTGTTTGATTTATTTAGTTTGTATGACAATTCTTAATGTTTGATCATAGCAATAATCTGGACTTCAATTAAGTTTTATATGAATGTAGAACTCAAATTGCTCACATTCTTGTTCAGGCATGGTGGAAAGGGGAAATGTAATGTGGCTGTATGGTGATTAGATTAAGATTACAAATAAGGTAAGGTAGGCAAATTATAGTAATGAAGCTATACATGGTGAAGAAATAATAAGATGGAATTAACTTGTATAATGGTACAATACATAATATTAATATTCATAGAATTAATAATGCTTCTTCTTGGATAAGTACCTCAAGATCTCACTTAGAATTTTCTCATTCATATAGTCAGATCCAGAGTACTTGCCCTTGTAGCATGCCTCTTATTATCATCTTGTTCTTCCTTCAACCTGCCATTCTTTGAAGATGATGATGGTGAGTACAAAGATAAAGATAACTTACTGTCAACTTCGCTCTGATGATGTTCATGATCATCACTGGGTTTTAGCCTTAGAGATAGATCCAAATCAAGGCTGCAGTCCAAAGCCTTTCTTTTCATGGTAGACTTGTTACAATCTTGTGCATAATTACTGGCTGAGTTCAAATCTGAAGGCGCAGTTCTATTCCAACTCATGTGTTCTTCTAGTTTCGCTTGTAGCTGTTGGGTTACGGGGTAAGGTTCAATCTGGCGAATTCTCGATTGAGGATATTGCAAGATGTCATGTTTGTGAGATGATTGAAATTCTTCTTTAAATTCATGTATTTTCCAAATAGAATTTGCCCCATAAGATGAAGAACCGATACGGAAATTACAGTTAGCCCAATGGCTATTGTTGCTATCATAGATCTTTTCAGCCACAGTGCCATATGATCTTGGTCTGGTTTCATCAATTACACTCCGGTTCATACAAGGACCACGCAGCAAATATTCACGAGCACTCCAAGCTGCAGCATCTCCATATCTTGAAAAAGCATTTTTATTTTGAAAATTTAGATTCATAGATGACAAAATTGAATATACGATTATATTCAAGGGACTTAATTTTTTTATACCTGAAACTAGAACTATGGCTTTGGTTATATCCTTGTAGCATAGGAAGTTGGCTGAGATTATAAATATTGCGATCTCCACTTTCCACAAGATGCCTATGATCTGCCATGAGTGAAATGTAAAAAGGTCACTTGAATACATTGTTAGTTGCCCATGATGGAAAACCCTAATTTTTTTGAATAAATGAAAAATAAGAATTATAAATACAGAGAGAAATTAATGTTACATTGACCTGGATCATCAATCTTCTTGCTTCTATACATCTGAAAAATAAAATGGAAGAAAGAAAGACAGCAAAAAATATTGTTAATGAATAAATAAAATTAAATAAGAAATTATCAACTAATTAACAGATGTTTATATTTAATTGAATAATAACCTGTAAATGGCTCTTGACATGAGCAATACTGAGTCCTTTGATATTCATCAGCTGAAGAACCAACTTTGGTGTAGCTCCTGAAACCAAAAGGGAATAAATGATCAGTAACAAAATTTGCCACTGAGAGTGATATGACTTGCTAGTTATATATTTAACTCACTCTCTTGTCCACCAAGTCTTTCCACAGCATGAACAAAACGAAGATGAAGATCAGGCGTCCACCGAAGCCTCGGCAGCTTGGACCTAACATAAGGCCTAACCGACAGCGGCTTCTTCTCATTCTCTTCAACCGTACTATTGCTTGAGCTTCCACCATTTCTTGCCTTACTTTCACCGTCGATCTCTTCACTCTCAGCACTCTCATCTTGAATTTCGTTAGAGGGTGTTGTTTTAGAACATTCACTGCCCCCACTTCCTTCCATCTTTCAAGCCCTTTTTCTAATAAACCCTCCAAAGCTTAAACTTATAGATGGAGATGAAATAGGAGATTGCTGCCTTGGATTTATCTGCTGGTAGTTTAGAAATAAATGAACTCAATCATCTACCTTCTCTCTTCCTTTTACTTCCAAGGCAGGACAGAGAGAAAACTGTTGTTTAGAAGAAAAGAAACATCGATTTTGGCATGCAAAAACCAACACGGAGAAGAGTCACAGTTTCATGGAGGTGGAAACCCTAGATCTGGAGTATTGACATTTGTTTCAATCTCTTCTTTTCTCTCTGGTCTCTCTCCCTTTGAACATGTAAACTATCAATATTCCTTCACCTAAATTTTCAATGCCTATTATATTTGCGCATGTCATGCTATATAATATGTATGTACATGTAACATATATACATGCATGTATATATGTGGATGTCATGTAGCAAGCAAGCAAATTGATTAATCATAACTCATGTGAGATTTAATCTCTTCTATATTATTCTTTTCGAGAAATGAACTCGGGATCAATGAAATATATAATAAAATTCATCACACAAATACGTTTACTATTGCAGAAAAGGATAAAGAAATTATCTTTTTTCAGTTTTAAACTTTTTTATTCTATTGCAACTCTTCAGTCTGAACTTGATGAACTAATTTAAAGTAGACTTTTGTCTCAATTTTTGTCTCTAGGCTAAATGATCAAGATCCTAGAAATCCATGCCTCATATATTGAACTTGTCTCTATTGTAATTTTAAACAATTATATTTTAACTAGTATATAGAAAATATTAGGAAACTACATATAAAATTCTATAATTGACACATTTGGATCCACCACTCTCTCTGTTTGTGGATGATGAGTGTCGATCGATCTCTAGTTGAAGCATGCATGAATGGCGATGCTGTGATGTAGTTGAAACTGGCCCCAGATTCAAAAGAAGATTATAAAATTGGCTTTCTATCGGGAATCACGGGCTTTGCTTCTTCTTGGGGAAATTGAGTCTCCACACCTAGAGATGACCCATGTTTCTTCCTAATAATTGAAGGTACTTTAACCTAGCTAGATCAATAAAATATATATATTAGGACTATTCAAATGATCGAAGTTTTAATTTTTTTTTTTTTGAAGAAACAAATTTTTAGTTTTTCTATTAAAATATTTTTGTTTAAAAATGCTAAACTAATCATATTGTTTTGAAAACAAAACAAATAATTTTAATTATGTTTATTTGATACCTTAATAGAAAACAATGGAAATTTGGTCACATTCTATAGAAAAATTTAAAATTTTGGTTTATTTAATGTAAAAATCGCAAAGTACAGCCTTTTTAATAAAAGAAAAAAAATTGATTTCTTCAAAAAAAGAAAAATGTGATAATTCGATATATTTAAATATTGTTATCCCGTATATATTAATCCAAGCTATTCGGTGCCTTTTTGTGCCTTTCAACTTAATTGTGCTTGGACGATGGATTGAGTTGAGAGGATTAATTCATGTCCAGCTCTTGTTAGCTTTGAATGACAAGTACAGTATAGTTGTGAATGAAGAAAGCTTTTTCATTCCACCCACGTGTATTGGCAGCCGTGAATTGGATTGACCCATATCGGAAAGTCTACAATGATAAAGAAAGTTAGGGTTCTTTTGTGTTGGCACTGTTGTAATCAATCACAAGTATCTCGCCAGCAGTTGCTGTAACTTGTAAGAGTTGTCATTTTTATTTTTCTTTAATCCTTAAATTATTCTTTTATTCTGAACACCATTCATCCATCTTCATTAGCCACTTACAACTAATATATGTTAGAAAGAATCAAGCGAAAAAAAAAAAAAAAGAAATCAAAATCAATAAAACAAATCACACAGACTTTCTAACTCATTCAGCTATCTTTACTGGTAATAATATCATCAATTTCCTGATTGGCACACGTGAAGTTTATACTGATACTTAACAATCCTCCTTTGGAAAAGTGTAGTGTAGGTGTGGCATGCATCTCATATCATCTATAAATTTGGTTAATATGTTTATATTAAATAGATAATTACATTTTTCTTGTGCAAATCGCAATTGATATTGTTTGTTCTTACTTATTATGTGCTTCAAAAATTGTCGACTGCCATGGCTGATTAATTATTACTGTGGTACAAAAGAGCATCCCCCTTATGACTCATATGGCAACATGGAAGAGAGAGAAGAGAGAAAAATCAAGTCAATTATAATTACCAATGAATAGCAAGAAGGGTTAATTCGAGCCATGAGTCGGTTCAAACTCGAATAAGTTGAATTTAAATTGGAATTTCAACTTAATAATTTAATTTGAGTTTAAAGGTTTACCAAAAATCCATTTTAATAATAATACTACTTATCTTTTTAGTACCAACAGATTGAGTGAGCTCATATTAAACAATATTTAAGATTGGATTGAAGTTTTAGCTGACCTTATTCAATTAATTGATTAAATGCAGTCATACAATCAACAATTAATGGATTGGATCATAATCGATTAAATGTAGTGAAACTTAATTGTATCATGCCTTATGCATAATCTCCTTTGAATTTGATGAAATTGACCGATTATTAATTGAAAAGTATTAGTCATTTTTTCAAATAACACTTAAAATTATGATATATTTTTTGGAATGAGGTTTTTCAATCCTACGTGCATTATTGAAAGGGGATTTAACCTCTAATTATAATAAGTTACTGGTCCCTTCCATTACAAGATCAATAAATTTTAATAATCCACATTTATAACTCAAATTAATTAACTATTTATTTACCTATTTTTATCAAATTAAAATGTAATTAATGTCAGACCCTTGTTCAAACTCTTCTAGACTCAAGTCTATCCCTTAGAGAAAGCGCGCACACATGGATTTCTATTGAAAAGATTCAACTGAACAACTAGCCATTGAAGTCAACTCTCAACAGTGTTTTGTACCCTTTTTCTTAGCATTTATACATTTTTTATTCTAATATTTTAATTTGCATGAGAATACGTGAGCCTATGAATGCGGATCTACCTTACTTTTTTTTTTCAGAATGAGGATGTCTGTCGTTTTATACAAATCTGCTGAGCTTGGTCTTGGATCATGCATTAATATAATTATAATCAATCAATAATATATTGGAATCAACTGATGATGTATGCCATGCCACTGCCACCATGATGTGGATTCATGCATGCATGGATCCCATTTGAGGCTTTAATAAATAAAATTTAGGGTTTAATTAGAATCAGTCTTTCAAGTTTCAGAGAAGCTTCACAACTGCAACTGCTACGAATTTAATTTATTTTTGGTTGGTGTAAGTATTCCCATCTAGAATTTTAAATTGAGAGGAACAATAAGCCATGCAAATTTTGTAAAATTAGAAAACAATAACTTAGAATAAAGTAAATAGACTGCTGTTTTCATGAAACTCCCTGTATGTCTTTCTTGACCATTCACTGTGTGACACCCCATTCTCCAGAACATTTTATTTTATATATCATTTCAACTAAGTTGGAATATTCTGCCCATTCACGTTTTTTTCTTTGCTAGTGTACGTTTATTAATAAACGAATACAAGTCTCGAATTATATAATCCTGAGTTTTGGTTTGAAATAATGTACTGTTTGCACCTAAAATGCATGCAAGAAAGTATTTGGGAATGCCGTCACCTCATTTGCTAAGTGTTTTATAGGGGTGGATTCTAGATTAGATTTGAGTCAAATCAATTTAGGGAATTTATGATCTATTCGAATTTAACCATGGAAGCATTGTCTCAATTTGTATAAGATCGAGAACTCTTTTGGTTATCATATCAGAGTTCGTCTCACTAGTGATTTTTTTTTCTGTACAATTCTTTTTTTCTCTGATAATTTATTTTTTGATGATTCTTTTCTTTTTCAATAATTAATTTTTTATTCTTTAATAATACTATTCATCATTTGATTGAGCCAAACTGGATTTCAAACCAATTATTTTAGCTACGAATTAAACTCAATTTATAAGGTTTATAATTAAGACACATTGAAATATACCCCAAATTCTACATGCAGCCAACAACCTTTAGAAAAATGTCAAGTTTGATGAAGTGTGTTCCCTCATTTTCTATGTTTTCGTAGTGAGAACATATTATCTTCCTTCTGAAAGCAAACAAATTAAGTCACATCGAATGGTCACCGCTATTAATTTTCAGGAATATATGTTGGTTTCCAAGTTTGGATGGTAAATAATTGTATATTCTGGGCTGTCTATACCTATTTCTTCTTCCCTAAATATTTTTATATTAAGCTGTCTTCTTGTCAATACGTATGCATGGTTGGAATGGAAGAGCATATTAGTAAATTATTATATATAATTAAATATTTTATTCACGTCAAAGGAATAATATTGTCTTCCTTTTCAAACTTGGCTCTGACCATACATAATGCTACATCTTACCTATAATTCCTACTAATCCTTTAATTATTTTAATTCCAGAATTTAGTATTACCTAGATACCAATTTTTAACAATTTAGATGCTTGACAACAATTGAGAGGTGGAGTCCAGTTTGAACTTAATTTGAATTTTGAATCATTGGGTAAAAAAAAAAAAAGGCAAAAATTCGTTAATGAAGAAATAAAACCATCATTGGAGAGTAGTTTTGATTAATTATTTCATTTGTGTACATATAAGAATATCGGTCTATTCAATTGTAACTGCTGAGAGGTGAGGCAAAACAAATTCAACTTTTACTGAAACATTCAAATAGTAATTTTCTTATGACAAATTTTTCTATATATATATATATATATTATTTATTTATTTAGATTGTTTATCGATGTCATTCAATATTATAACAACACTAAAATGCAGTCATGAAATCACGTTGTTTTGTTCAACTTAAGTCACGATTAACACATAATTATATTACACAGAGACTGTTTAGCATATAGCCTTCATCTGAAGAAGACTGCAGGCTGCTCCTTCATTATAGTTTATTGAGATTATAATTTTTTGGGACATGGGAATCTACCACTAAGAAGATTAATCTTGTAATTTATCATTAGATTCAGAGTATGCAGTTAAACTAAATCTTCTGACTTCATATTTGAGATTTTACATTATAACTAATTGTTCTAAAAGATATTGTCCTTGATTTACAAAACTAAGGTCTTTTTTTTTTTTTGGGTTTTTGGAGGAAGAAAATTTGGTCTTCAAGTAATGGAATGATTGTATATTATCCTTGGCATGGCATGTCACATTTTGATGCTATAATAAATAAGCAAATATTCTCCTATTTAATAATAATACATTAATATATGTGCATTTTTCTCAATTATATATTGACTGCTCTGTTTTAGCATCCTGTATGAAGACGCTACTTTAAATTAGAGCCAACTTCTGAATATGTTACTCAAAGTCAATTTTTAAGGCAACTAAAATTGAAAATTCAATGGGTCTTTGTATATCGATTTATTTGACTGTTACAATTGTGCTGTTAGTCAATTTCTACATCCTAGCATACTTTTTTATGGTTTACCTTGTAAATTATGAAGTAAATTGGAGCACATCCCACCTTAGTTTTCACTAGGGAAACATCAATGGGGATTGTTTTGCAATAAAACTCTTCAGTGGTAACACCTAAAATGCGACAAATCACCAAATCTATTATCTATATTGGAAAGTAACTATTTCTATCTAATTAGAATAATGTAATTATCTTATTTGTATTCAAAGTGTAACATGAATAAAAGTCTGGAATCATTGTTGATTTGATTGGTGGACATGTAAAACTACGTCCGAAATACAGCATCATAGAGAGGCAGAGCAGAGGGGAACTTTTCCCTCTTTCAATAATTATTCTGCAACTCAAACCAATTTTCATAAGCCTAAACAATAAGTGTCCGAATCAAATTAAAAATATTCTGCCTTAATTCAGCTGCAAGAATCGAAAATTGGGCTTCATAAATCTGGACCAACATATTACTTGGGCTGTCTCAAGTAGAGGGCCACAAATTTGGAGTTTTTTGTCACAATAGCTTGATTGGGTATGTTCAAGTGACTTTGAGCCGGCCCGCCCATTGATCTCTCTTAATCTGAACCCAGCCCGAAATGGAAATTTTGAGCCAATTCGATCTCATAAGAAAAGAAGCTGTTATCGTTGTAGAAGAACGAAGAAAAAAATCACTGACAAACTGGCTTTTTGGAGCTGCAAGAGAATTTTAATTGAATGGAACATCAATCTGAACCCTTATTCCCAACAAATAGGAGGAAGCTATAATGATTTTTGTTTCTCTTATTAAAAAAATAAAAGCCGAATGCACAATTAGTAGAGTACAATCCGTGCGGTCAGCGAGACCCAAATGAAAGTTGAAGCAGTCCCATTCATGTTAACTCAGATCCAAACAATTTTGCAGAAAATTTTAAAGCGCCTTGACAGAAACTAGCCTCTGAACGTGGCTGCCAAAGCCTCTTGCCGGTTCAAACACAACAAAAGGAATATAAAAAAAATATACACACATACCCCACGCCCATCTTCTTCATCATCCCTGTGTTATTTTGTTTTTGTTACATTAAGTAAGAGGATAAGATCGATACTGTACACGTAAACTTACATGGAAACTAGAGTGATGTGGAGTGTGGGCTGATCCAGAAGGATGATGATGATGATCCATGTTTCATCCTTATTTATATAACTTCTGTGACTTACACGCATGGGTAAATTCAAAACAAGTTTGTTTGAATTCAACACAAGATTTATTCAAACAAATCTAAACCCAAATTCGAGTTTGATATATACAAATTCAAACCCGAATTCGAATTAAAATATTTTTGCAAACTAATCACAAGTTGGAGATTAGATATATTAAAAAAAATTTTAAACAATATCGCACAAGCCACAAAAGGAACCAAATTTTAGTAAACAAATTTGGTGAACCCGAGCCAAGTTCAAGATGAGCCCCTCTGAAAACGAGTTTCACTCTATTCAAACTCAGTTCAACTTGAATCTAACATTTTTACATGTGTATATTTATAAAAAATGTACTTTTATACCACTCTATGTATTATCCACACTTCTTGAGGCCACTCAATATTACTCATATATTATATATGAATAAATTCCTTTAAGAAGTGTGCATTCAAATTAAATCAATTTTTTCAAATCAATTCCTGTAAGGATGGATTGAATCTAAATAAAAGCTAGTTAGAGAATCTCTTGTTAGGGTGCATTTAAATTAAATCACACTTTTCAAATTAATTCCTTTATATAAAGATGAATTCAAATTGAATAAAAGCTAGTTAGAATATTTCTTGAAGCTTGAAGAAACAATTTAACATTGAGATTAGCTCAATCAATTAATTGATAATAACAAGTTATTTAAGTATTAAAAAATCGTTAAAATGAAAAAAGTTTATAAAAATTAAAGAAAAGTCACATAAAAAAATAAATTTATGTATATTTATTTTAAATATATAAATAAATATACACTTATATATGTTATCACGTGATTGAGTGATTTTAAATTAAAAATAAAATAATATTTAATTACATAATAATACATATAAATAAATAAATATATATATATATATATATATCTAAAATAGGTACATATATAATTAATAGTGAAAAAAAAAAGATAAAATGGAAAAAAAATCGTTATTAAAAAAAATACACGTTGACAAGATTAACCTTAATACAACAACGTGAACCTTCAAATTTTGCTAAATGGGGAAGACGCACATGAAGAAAGCATGGAAAAGAAAACCCTGATCTCTAATATATGCGAGAGATCCGAGTTTGAAAATGATGGGTTCGAGTGTTAGAGAGATAAAGATGGAAGACAAAGAAAAGGAGATTTTAGCGGTTCTCCTTTCTAACAGGATGATAATCCACACGCGTCATCTAAGTAAATCACAAACATTAAACATAACTTTTAATCACTGACAGACAGACACAAAAGACTTTACTTTAGATAGATCATTGATAGATTGGCCTTAAAGGAAACACATAAAAGTAATAAATTATTATAAGATGCCAAAAAGAGTGGTCGTTTCAATGGTCACTTCCTTCGCAAAATTCTTGTTTGTTAGTCTTCAACTTGAACCATTTCCTTATATTCTTAACACCATTCCATTTTTTCAGGAAAATAAGAGTTGGGAAACTATTAAGAATTCCTCTTCTTCAAAAAAAAAAAAAAAAACAGTTAAATCATTATACATTCTTTAGTTTGTTGCATCCCCATTGTTGTGTTTCTCTTTTCATTTTTAATCATTCAAAAACGGTGATGTTTTTTGCAGGCCATAAGGTAATACCAGTAAGATCTTTCACTTATACGTTCTTTTGCTTGTTTCAAGTATTTTTCATTTTTTAAAGATGCAACACAATATATTTACTATAACATTGCGTAGTTTAAAATTCATAGAAGATTGTAAAGGGACCCAAGTGTGAGCCATCAAACTCACCAGCACTAGCAGCGGTGTCGGTGGCGGCAATGGTGGAGGTGTTAGGGATAAGTTACTACAACACCTTCAGGACCATTTGAGAGTTCATTCACTTCGACCAAAATTGAGTCAAACTCATCAATCTCTAACCCAGAATCCAAGTATCGAAAAAGAAGTTGCTTTACCTTATGGATTACCTATTATAGATCTTATTGAGCCCCAGACTGAGTCCTATCTCAAATCCATTGATTTTGTTGAGACATTTGTTGTTTTGTATCGTAAGATTGAGAGTTGTCCCCAATTTGAGAAAACAAGCATTTATTTAGAATAATGTGTGATATTTAAAGCATTGTCGAAACCTGAAATTTGTTGGAGGAGTCTCTGATTAGCTAGATAGCATGTCGTTGATGTGCACACAAAGATTATTTTAGTTGTATGGTTGAGGTATGACAGGAGAGAGGATGAACTTATTGGCGTCAATGCAATGGATTGTTGTGGAAGAAATCTTGAATGTCCTAAAGTTAGTTTGGTTTCCGAATATGCTCCTGAGTCGATTTATGATCCTTGTTTATGCACGAGAACACCAAAAGGAGAGCTTGATGATAATATTTTTGTGAGGGATGAGGAGTGTTCAACTTCTGATGAAGATGAGGATATGTCATTTTGTGTTGGAAATGAAAAGATTAGGTGTGTGTGTTACAATATTGCCTTATTATCGGGACTATTTAAAACAATGTTGTATGGTGGGTTTATAGAGTCAAGTAGGGAGAAGATAAACTTTACACAGAATGAGTTTTTAGTGGAGGCATTGAAGACTACTGAGATATTAGTAGGAGAAAAATGTTAGATGGTTTGGATCCAAATGTTATTTTGGAGCTACTTTCTTTTGCTAATAGGTTTTGTTATGATGAGATGAAGTCAGCTTGTGATTCTTATTTATCATCATTGGTTTGCAAAATGTAAGATGTTGTGTTGTTGATTGAATACAGATTGGAGGACACTACCTATCTTCTTGTAGGTGCTTGCTTGCAGGTACTTTTAAGAGAGTTTCCTAGTTCAATGCACAATCCTAATGCAATGAGAATTTTTTCCAATGCAGAGGTGAGGGAAAAATTGGCTATGGTTAGACATGCTTCGTTTTTGTTGTATTATTTCTTAAGTTAGATTGCTATGGAGGAAGACATGAAATCAAATGCAATTGTGATGCTTTTAGAAAGTCTAAGGGAATGTGTAACTAAAAGTTGGCAGAAACAACTTGCATTTCATCAGTTAGGTGTTGTGATGCTTGAAAGGAATAAGTATAAAGATGTGAAAAGTTGGTTCAAGGCTGTTGTTGAGGCTAGTCATATTGATTTTATAGTAGGTGTCGCAAGGACAAAGTATAAGCGTGGGCACAAGTATGCAACATATAAACTAATGAACTCACCCATTTCTGATTATAATCCAGTTGGGTGAATGTATCAAGAACGTTCTTTGTATTATACTGGGGAAGAGAAGATGATGGATTTGAGGACTACAACTAAATTGGATCGAACTCTTTCTTATCCATACAAGTATAGGGTTGTTTTGTTGGTAGAGGAAAACAACTTTGAGGAAACCATCTCAGAAATGAACAAAATAATTAGTTTTAAGGTCACTCTTAACTACTTTGAATTGTGAGCTTAAAGCTCTTAAAGATGTTAGAACAATTTTGACTTTGGACCCAACTTACATAATGTTTAACAAGAAACTGCATTATGACAAAGTGGTAGATACTCTACGACCACTTGTTCAATAGTAGAGTCAAGCTGATTGTTGGATACAACTGTATGATCGATGGTCCTCTATTGATGATATTAGTTGTTTAGCTGTTATGCATCATATGTTGGCAAATGATCCTAGGAGGATCTTTTTATGGTTTAGGCAGTCTCTCCTTATTTTCTGGTAAGTATGAAATGTGTTTATTTCTTCAACTATCAATATTATAGAAACTTCAATCAACTTAATGCTTTCCGCTACTGTTCCTATCTATTTATAGTTTAGTTGTACAAAAAATTGCTTTGTGGGTTATAACATGTTTGTGTGTGGGTTATATGGACTGGCATTTGCGAAAGATAAAGCATAGCTCTTGCCTCAACATATTCCATGCGATAAATGACTAAAATCTAAGTGTCTCGAATTTTATTACAATCCATTCCTGCTTCATTTTTCTTTAAAAAGTTTTGATGGTTATGGTTGAATATTGATTAGGATTTAATTTTAGTTAGACCTTTTTATGGTGTCTTGTTTCATACTGTTCTAAAGTTGCATAAGTTCTTGAAACTTGATAGCCTCTGACTTTGTTTCTTGGACTTTCTTTTCAAAATTTGAAGTGAAAATCATTTGATATAGTGTACAAAAGAAATATATTTTTTCTTCAAGATTTCCCCCTATTAATTTAATATTTTTCCAATTTTATCTTATTGTTCTCTGATGTTTCAGTCTAAATTTTCACATGTCCGCTATACGTAGTCTACGGTCAGCTAGAAATCATTCCACTTCGAAGTATGAGAGGCTTGTTTATGAAAGGTGGTTGTTGTATGACGTTGTTCATCATGAAGAAGTGTTGGCTAAGGCGGAGGAATCTATTGTTATTCAGAGATCATTTGAAGCATTTTTCTTTAAAGCATACATGTTATCAAATTCAAGCACTGATACTAAGTCTTTAATGCATGTCACTCAGCTTTATGAGGAAGCTCTAAGGTGCGCTTCAGATGGCCTTCATAAAGGACAAGTATGAATTTGAAGCAATTTTATCATCTTATACTACATTATAGCCTTATATATACATCTATTTAGGTTTCTTATGGTTAATGATTTTCCCATTTTGTAAGCATTGTATAACTTAGGTAATATCTATATAGACTGTGAAAAGCTGGATTTGGTTGTCGATTGCTTCATGATTGCAATCAACATCAAACATACTCGAGCTCATGAGGGTCTTGCAAAAGTATACTTTCTAAAAAATCAACGCAAAGTTGTATATGATGAGATGACTAAACTGATAGAGAAGGCCTTGAAAAAAGCTACTAGGTATGAGAAGCGTGCAAAATACTGTGATTTTGATGAGGCAAAAAGTCATGTTAGTATGACAACATAACTTGATCCAATGAGGACACTCTTATACAGATACAAGGCAACAAGTAAATTACATTACTGTAGTTATTAATCCTTTTGTTTAGATTGAAACTTATTGTCAACTGTACAATTTTGTTGTAGAAATAGGTTGTCCAGTACACATTTATATGGCTATACTTAACGATGCATCTCTTTTCAGTTCTAATGGATGACCATAAAGAAGCCAAAACAATGGCAAAGCTTTCCAAGATCATAACATTCAAGCCTGATCTGTTGTTGCTACTACTTCAGTGAGCTTCATTTCATGACTCCTTGGTTGATTTTATATCCACCAAAAGAGATTGCAAAGCAGCCCTCTGTCTTGATCCCAGTTGTGACCTTGCTCTCGAACTCTATAAGAAAGTGAAGGAGAGGCTTGATGAATAATAAAAGTGAAAGTTTCAAGTTCATGCTAGTCTTATTTCTTCATCCTCTTTAAGTGGAAATATATCTGTTGCCAACTCTTTCCTTTTTCTTCCCTTTTCTTTTTCGTCTTTTCCACTTCATGGTTAATGTCAGCCTGAGTGAATTATTTTTAGAATTTTGTCTTTAGAACATTCTATTGCAAAATTTCTAGTTTTTGAAATAGTAGACACAATTTGGATCTTTAAAGAACCAAAAACAAGAGATACTGTAGAAGGAAGAAATAAAAGTTAGAAGAGCAAGAACATGTAAATATGTTTTCTGGGATATGGAACTTGATCCATTGACAATCTAAAGTATTGGTGCTATTACAACTGCCCCTTATAAAACCCCAAAATGGTGGTCAAAGAAACAATGTAAATGAAAAATGACAATAAAACAAAAGGTTTACCAATGTATTTTTCTTTTTTGGATTACATAACAATGTATTGCAACTTTTTGTTATGTTGTGAGTTATATTGTCTGACAAGCTTTGATTTTTTCCCTTGAAGATAGAGAGCTTTGTTCTTACGACTTGTGATAAAGACCAACTCATGTTTATCTCAACGTCTTCCTCTTCTTTTCATTTCACCTTTTCACTAGTAATTTTTCCAACTTTCCGCTTATCTTGGTGGTGGATCTAAGTTGAGTCGGCTCAATGTTTCCCTCAAACAAGACCAAACTTGATTTGTTTTCTCATTTGCTTTGTTCTTACAACTTGTGATATAGTCTTAGTTCAGATAGATTAAGTTGTTGGATGATCATCAATAGATTTATTTTCTCTATCGATTTTTCATTGACAATGATAGTAGATTCATCTTATCTAATTTTTTTTAACGATTCTTCTTCTTATTCATCTCCAATAATCCTAATTCATTCTCTACGGCTACTTATCTAGCAACGTATTGTTAGTTAAAGCTAGATTTTTTGAATTTGAGTTGAGATGAAAGCAGTCTTACTCAAGCTTGATTTGTTCCAAATCCATCCTTATCCTTGCCTAAGAAAAGGGTAATTTTAAAAATAGTATAGAGAATAAATAACAGAAAAAATTGTTTGAGAAATGGGAAGATAATTGGGAGTGAATTCAGTGGAAAACATTCAATCAAACAACCATTTAAAAGGCTTAAAAATCTCTAAATAAAAAACTAAGGCTTGAAGCCTCATCTGGTGATTGATAAGCCAGGTGGTGGCCATTTTCGAGCTCATATGAAGGGCATTTTTCTTCTCTCACGTGTGTGCATTTTAAAGTATTTAAGTCTTAATAATGAACAACACGAGAAACCCAATCGTTTCAACTGTTTTTGAAACTTTCTTTTTATAATCCCATTCAACCACATTGGTACAAATTTAACAAGCTTTCTGTACATCTATGGAAGAAGAAAGGGCAAAGTCTCTGGATCAAATGAAATGCCCCAGAATGCTAGACTTCAATGCGCCACTCTTATCAATCAGGCGTCCAAGTGGCTGCACGAATAATTCACAACCCAAATTACAAGATTCAGGTCACAGGATTCCATTCTGTTGGGAACAAGCTCCAGGCAGGCCCAAGGACTCTCAAAAAAGTCCCGAAAGTGACACCCCTCGTCTCAGATTGCCACCAGGCAGATTGCATCCTCAAAAACCAGCTTCTTCCAATGCAGAACATTCACTTGATCTTCATCAGGATGATGATTGTGATGGTGATATTGACAATGATTATAATGAAGTTTTCTCCAATGCCATGGACGTTTTGTCACTAACAGAGGCCATCGACATTGTTGAAAAAGCTGAGCAAAGTCACGGATTAGATGGGTTCAATTTAGAGCACAGTGATAGTATTTCTCCAAGTTACATTATCGATCGGTTTCTTCCGGATGCTACTGCCTTGGCTGCATCTTCTGTTATGAATGTTTCCAGAAACCTGAGCAACAAACTTCCGTACGTTTGTAACAATCCAGGGGCTGTGAGAAGATCGTGTTCTCTGCCAAAGGGTTGTGGCCTGGAATTGCTACTGCCATGGCGGATGAAGCACAGGATCTGCGGTGTAAGAAGCCCAGTTAGGCAAGTTTGTTCTGCAAATGTTCAAGCAAGTGCCAAAATCAAACGTAGCAGGCCTTTTGGAGATAATGTGAAAAAACATACTGGATGTATATCATATAGTGCATGAATATTTAATAGTAGAAATGATTTTCATTTGTGTAATCAGAGTATTGATCTCAAATTGATACTTGTTCAAACACAGTTTATATAACCATAAATGAAAGGATTGTATTGCATATATTTAGTTTGGTTATGTTGATTCAATTTTGTTACAAATTTTTTATATATGTATTTGGAATTAATTACCCTTTAACTTAATATTGGAACTCAAACAAGACTCAATTTGAGATCGGTTTAAATTTTAAAAAAACTAGCTCTAGATCAGCTTGAAGTTCAAATTCAATTGGTAATAAGATTCAATTTGAGCCCAATTTGTTGCTCTAACTCAAATCCTTTGATTTAAACTTATTTGATTTTGAATTGATTCGAACCATAAATTTATGTTCGTAAGAGAACTAAACAAAACCTTGTTTCTATATTAGGCCCATAACTCCAAATCTTGAAGCCCAGTCCAGAAACAAGAGCCCGGCCCCAAAATTTAAAAATTTTCAAATAAACGCTTCGTCCTTCTGTTCACACGTGGGAGATTTCCAAATTCTAGGGTTTTGGGGTGATCTCGCGCAGGCAAAACGGCTGCCCGTATTCCTACCCGTTGATTTTGTTATCTTTGTTAACAAATGGGTCCTCCCTTTCCCCTCCCGCTTCTTAAAAACATTCGAAATTAATGTCTTGCCTCATAAATTTCTCTCACATTTGCACTTTCAGCCCCTTACCAACTATTCAAAAATACTCTTTCAATTTCAAATACGCTCATCTCCGTTTCTCTCTCACTTCAACTTCAAACTGACCGTGAAGAGAGAGAGAGCGCGGGAGAAACCCTAACTTGGTTCCACTCGTCTTTTAGTCTTCTTTGATCTCATTATCGTTATTATCGATTTCAGGTATTCTACTGCACTCTTTTGTTCTATGATTAGATCTGTTGCGTTTTTTTTTTTTGATTGTTTGTTGGTTTATTGTGTCAGGTTTATATGTTTTGATTAGGGTTTTGTCTGTTTAAATTCCTGGATCTTACTTGTACGTTATGTTTTCAGCCCTACACTGTTTAGTTTGTGTTTTTTATTTTATTTTATTTGCTTGGTTTCCTACTTTAAGGATATTTAATATGAGATTATTGTGTTATATTGCTTGAAATTTATGATTGTTTGAATATTATCGTGCTGATGATGATAATAGAATGAAGGAGAGTTGGTATCGATGTTGTTTTGAATCTTTGTTTTATTGGTGATATTGAATTTCCTTTTGTTTGTGTGATGAGTAACTGTTGAAGTAGTGTGGTGAAAAGTGTTTCTATGAGTAATTTGATTGATGAATGCTTTAAAATCTCCTATTTAAGTAACCATACTGAAAAGAGAGTGGTTTTTTTTTTGTGGTGATTTTATAATTTTTAGATGTCTACGTTATGTTTTTTTAAGGGTAAGATTTGATCGGTTTTTATTTTCATGGTTATTTTTAATCTTTGAAATGTTAATTGCAGTGGTTGTGTTGGAATATGGCGATAGAGATCACTCAGTTTCTACTAGCTGCCCAATCAGCAGATGCAAATATCCGTAATGAGGCAGAGAATAATCTCAGGCAACTCCAACAGCAAAATCTGCCAGTGTTCCTGTTATCTTTGTCTTTTGAGCTTGCCAACAATGAGAAACCTACTGAATCCCGTAGATTGGCTGGTATCGTGCTTAAGAATTCCTTAGATGCGAAAGATGTCGGTACAAAGGAAGCTCTTGTTAAGCAATGGATGGCGGTTGACATATCTTGTAAATCCCAAATCAAAGATTTGGTTCTAAGGACTATTGCCTCCCCTGTTCCAGAGGCAAGGCACACATCTGCTCAAGTGATTGCGAAAATTGCTTCGATTGAGATTCCACAAAAGCAGTGGCGTGAACTTATTCAGTCATTGCTTACCAATATGACCAAACAAGATAGTCCCGCATCACTGAAACAGGCAACTCTGGAAACTCTCGGATATGTTTGTGAGGAGATATCCCATGAGGATCTTGTGCAAGAGGAAGTGAATGCTGTTCTCACTGCTGTTGTCCAAGGCATGAACCTTGCTGAGCATAGTGCTGAAGTACGCCTTGCAGCAACTAAGGCTTTATATAATGCACTGTATTTTGCTCAGACCAACTTCCAAAATGAGATGGAGCGGACTTACATCATGAAGATGGTGTGTGAGACAGCCAAATCAAAAGAGACCGAGATTAGGCTGGCTGCTTTCGAGTGTCTTGTTTCAATAGCATCAACATACTATGATGTGCTTGAACCTTACATGCAGACCCTCTTTGAGTTAACATCAAATGCTGTAAAAGGAGATGAAGAGGCTGTTGCCCTCCAAGCAATTGAATTTTGGAGCACCATCTGTGATGAGGAGATAGAGCTTCAAGAGTTCGGGAACCCTGAAACTGGGGATTCCAGTTCTACCTACTCCCATTTCATAGAGAAGGCTCAGTCTTCTCTGGTTCCTATGTTGCTTGAAACTTTGCTGAAGCAGGAAGAGGATCAGGACCAGGATGATAGCATCTGGAATATATCCATGGCTGGGGGGACATGTCTAGGTCTTGTTGCTCGAACTGTTGGGGATGGGATTGTGCCTCTTGTAATGCCTTTTGTGGAGGCTAACATAATGAAGCCAGATTGGCGTTGTCGTGAAGCTGCTACATATGCTTTTGGTTCAATGCTTGAAGGTCCTACCATTGAGAAGCTTGCTCCACTAGTCCAGACAGGTTTGGGGTTTTTGCTAAATGCAATGAGGGATGAGAACAGTCAAGTGAAGGACACAACTGCTTGGACTCTTAGTCGGATTTTTGAGTTGCTACACTGTCCAGCTAGTGGTTTTTCAGTGATTTCTCCTGATAACCTCCAACTAATTTTGAAAGTACTATTGGAGAGCATTAAGGATACTCCCAACGTGGCTGGGAAGGTTTGTGGAGCAATCTATTATCTTGCCCAGGGGTATGAAGATGATGAATCAAGCTCTTGTCTTCTTTCACCTTACCTAACAACTGTTATTGCTGAACTTCTGAGGACTGCTGATCGTACAGATGGAGGTGACTCAAAACTAAGGTCATCTGCTTATGAGACATTGAATGAAGTTGTTAGATGTTGTAATATCTCAGAAACATCTCAGATCATTGCAGAGCTGCTCCCTGCCATCATGAGTCGGTTAGATCAGACTTTGCAGCTTCATATCATGTCATCAGATGATAGAGAAAAGCAAGGAGATCTACAAGCATCTCTATGCGGTGTTCTTCAGGTTATTATCCAGAAATTCAGCAGTACAGATGGCACCAAATCAATTGTACTCCAGGCTGCAGACCAGATTATGGTTTTGTTCCTTAGGGTGTTTGCTTGCCGTAGTTCTACAGTCCATGAGGAAGCAATGCTTGCAATTGGTGCCCTGGCTTATGCCACTGGTCCAGAATTTGCAAAATATATGCCTGACTTTTACCAGTATTTGCAAATGGGATTGCAGAACTCTGAGGAATATCAGGTTTGTTCTATCACAGTTGGGGTAGTTGGTGACATCTGCCGTGCGTTGGATGATAAGATCTTCCCGTATTGTGATGGAATCATGTCCCTTCTATTGAATGATCTCTCTAGTAGTCAACTTCACCAGTCTGTGAAGCCTCCCATACTTTCTTGCTTTGGAGACATTGCTCTTGCAATAGGAGAGCACTTTGAGAAGTATGTTCCCTCCACTCTTCAAATGATGCAGGATGCGGCTAAGGCCTGTGCCCAATTGGACATCAATGATGAAGAAATGGTGGATTATGGAAACCAGCTCAGGCGTAGTATATTTGAAGCATACTCTGGTATTTTGCAAGGATTCAAGAATGCAAAGCCTGTGGTGATGCTGCCATATGCTCAGCATCTTTTGCAGTTCATTGAAGTAGTATTCAGAGACAGACAGAGGTATCTTCCCCTTTTCACTCACGCTTCATTATTTGTTTCTTCTGATGCTGTTTATTTGTTTGATTTCTTTCTTGTCTTATGGTCCTTATGTCTGCTGCCTTTCTTCATATGTTATGTAGGGATGAGAATGTTACTAAAGCTGCAGTTGCAGTGATGGGTGATCTGGCAGATGCACTTGGTCCAAACACAAAGATATTATTTAAAGACTTTGCATTCTTTCCTGAATTCCTGGGTGAGTGCCTTCAATCTGAGGATGAACAGATCAAGGAAACTGCTGGTTGGACCCAGGGGATGATTGGACGTGTTATGGTTTCATAAACTCATGAAGCCTGTCTATGGGAGTAATTATCTCTTCTTTTCTCTTGTTAATGCTGTTCTCTTTTCATAGTTTACGGGTCAAGGTTAAGATTCATAAGAATGTTAGGAAATGTCAAAAGTTGGTAAATTCATCAGGTCGTGCATCAACCTTTCTTTTGTACTGCAGTTGCGAATTCAATTTTTCACTTCTTGTGGTGTAGCCTAGAGGAATCTTGTTAGTCTGGATTGGGCCATTGGGGTCTGTCGGTAGAGAAGCTGGTCTACTTGTTGAACTCTTTCATTTATTAATGCTGCTAGATTCAGATTCACTTACAGGGCTTGATTGCTTGAATTTTTGACAGTTTTAGAAAATCAAATGGTCGGGAAGACCACTGAATTTCCCAAATTGTGTTTAATATTCCTGTTTCTGGAGAATTTGTTTTATCACCCTATCAAGTCCAATTATCGGTTTTCTGTGAAAGGAGAATGCGATAAATTGGCTGGAAGATGTAAATTTGTCAGTGAAGAAATAAAGTTTAAAACAACAAGAATATCACGTGTTGATTATTATAGAGTTCCTTAATTAAAAGAGTAGTCACTTACATTTCTCTAATTTCAAGTTATTCCTATTTCGGTTGTTCAATCAAGTATCTTTGGTCATCTTAATTATGATTAAAATCGAAAAATACTCATTATCGGGTTTAATGTTATCAATTAAAGTCTAATTGTGAATTATTATTTATCACGTTGCATTTTTGCCTGATAAACAAGCTTTGTGCAACAGTCCTATAGAGTCCAGTGAATTAATAGTTATATATATATTCCAACTTGTTTGATAAATTTTCATTTGAAAAACTGTTAAGGGTGAATCCTAATTGAGCTGTTTGAATTATTATTCAGTTTGATTCAAACCCTCTTTTGCATGGTTGCATTGGAGCTTGTTTTGTTAATAATTTTTTTTTTTTAAATAATAATTCTGTCTTTTATTTTTATTTTTTAATTTTTCTCTAATGATATTGTTCATCAATTAAGCAAGTTAGGTTCTATTTTAAACTAATGGTTTTAGATTTGAATGAAACTAAAACTACCGCTTAACTCACCAATCCCTGAAAAATTGGTGTTCGTCCATAAGTACAATAATTTCACTAATTATCAATTAATTGAAATAATTAATTAAGAAATAAATTCGAGTTGTGTATACACAAAAATGTAACTCTGAAAAAATATATATCATCCGGATTTGATGGCACTTTCATCTGCAGCATCTAAGGAGCTAGTAGAGAAGCCACCTATGGAGGATGAAACATGTGAATACTCTTTAGACATAATTTCCAGGAACGCTAAGCTCATTCCAGAACGTTGAGAATCAACCGAAGTCCAATGAATAAGGGGAAGCAAGTCATCGCCATTAAGATACCGCAAAACTTGTCTCATTGTAGGCCTAACTTCAGGAATGTGATGGCAGCAAAGCAGCGCCAGTCCCAATACCAACTCCATCTCTTCAACTACGTAATCCGAACCCAGTTTCGGATCAACCACATCAAGAATTTGACCCAATTGCTGAAACTCCAGAACCCAGTCTACCAGTATAAAATTATCTGATCCAAGTGGCCTTTTTCCTGTAGCAACTTCCAGAAGCAAAACCCCATATGAATAAACATCTGTTCTTGTTGACGCCTTCCCGGTTCGGGCTAGTTCAAGAGCAATGTAGCCGACGGTGCCGACAACATTTGTGGTGTGTGACAGTTTGCCGTGATCGTAAAGCCTGGCGAGCCCGAAGTCTCCTAATCGTGCGTTCATGTCAGCATCGATTAACACATTGCTGGACTTCACGTCGCGGTGGATTACTACTTGTTCCCATTCTTCGTGTAAGTATAAGAGCCCCGAGGCGACGCCTTTGATGATGTTGAATCTTTGTTCCCAGCTCAATATAAATTTGTTTTCGGAATCGAAGAGGAGAGAGTCGAGGCTTCCATTTGGAATGTAATCGTAGATTAGTAAAAGATCATTCTTTCGCTTGCACCAGCCCTGGAGATTGACCAAATGTTTATGCCTCAATCGTCCTAAACAGTCGATTTCTGTTGCAAATTCTCTCATTCCTTGGATTGAATTGGGTGAAATCTTCTTTACAGCAACTTGGGTTCCAGTTGAAGGCAAAACTCCTTTATAAACTGCACCAAAACCACCGATTCCTAACAGTTCAATCTCTTTGAAACCCTTTGTAGCGATGTGAAGATCTTTGTATTTGAACCTGTGAGGACAATCCAACTCCCAATCTTCAAGAATCTCAAACTGCGTTATTCGTCTATATAGTTTGAAACAAACTAAAAGTCCCAACAATAGAATAAGAACCGCGGATAACGCAGCAATAAGAATACTGACGTGAAGTTTGAAAGTAGATGATGATCGTTTCTTGACTGCTGGTGGCTCTGGAAGTTCTGAAAGATTGAGAGGAGTAGCTACTCCATTCATGGAAAAACTCCATCCCAAAATGTAATGAGAGCTGGCTTTTGCTCCTGTGGCTGCTGAGAAACCGACATACATGTTTTCAGTGAAAACAGTTGAAAGTTTATCTGAGGAAAAAGAGATGAGAGGCACAGAGGGCTTGTTTTTCCACATAGGGCATATTGTTACATTCACAGGTTGATTCATAACGTCATACTCTATCCGGGCTTGGATGGCACTGCCACTCTCCAGGGAAATCTCTTCCTTTGTGTCGTCATAATAAGCGGCCGGCTCTACAGATTCCGAACGCATGCTATTGATGTTGATTCCAACATGGTTTCCTTTAGAGTCTGAGGCATCATTATGACCATTAACTGTGTCAAACTCAACTGGAAATATATGGTTGGTGGAATTGCCATCGTTAGATAAGTTGAAAAGCCCCAAGTAATGTCCAGGCTCAGCCTCTGGAAGTGTCGTTGAAGGAGCAATTGTGAAGGCAAGGCCATAGCCTCCGTGGCCTGGAGTTTCAGTAACTATTGTAAAAACAAAATGTGTACTGAAAGAAGAATTTTTGGGTTGTATTGGTAGCGAATAAAATGCATGGCCAATAAAATACTGAGATGTATTTGTGAGTCTGAGTGCTCCATTGGGTTTATAGACTGTAGCCTCCTCCAGGTCTAGACCTTGTGAATTTCTGAGCTGGGATTCATTGAATCCATTGAAGATGAATTCTACAGAAGAGAGAGCTAAAACGGGAAACAAGAAGAGAAGCAAAGATAAAGAGATTCTCAAGGCCATGTGTCATAGAGATGAAGCTTTGTGAGAGAGCTAAATATTCCAAGGTTATATATAAATAATTAAAGAGAGAAGAAATTAACAGGCGCAAGTTGTGTTGTGTTGTTGAGTTGCCGTGTTGGGAAGGAACTTGAAGCTTCATTGTTTCTAGGCTTCTTTTATTTGTCATGTTCATGTATTGATCGATATATACCTGCATGCATATCACTACCACAATAAGTCACTAAAAGTCTTTCATTGAGCTCAAAGTCTTTTAAGTTGAGACTTTAGCCATGCAACATAATTTTCCACAACACATGATCTCAATTGGTCTCAATTTTATCCTTATTTTACTCCTACATGTATTAACACAATGTTTAAATTCTCCTTATTTCACACCTACCTATTAAGAATAAGGAATGAGTTTGATATCAAATCTCCTTTTATATAGTTTCAAACTTTCCAACCTCAACAACTATGTTTTATATTATCTCAAGATTTATATAATTTGGTATTAAGGTTAAATTTGAAACAAATCGGTTCAATTTTGGTTTGATATTTAACTTAAAATGAGCGGAACTCAAAACTCAATAGCATCAATTCGAGTCAATTTAAATCTAATAAATTATTTAAAAGTCGTCAACATATTCATTTTTTCTAACTAACGATTCTTCTTCTTTTTCATCTTTAATGTTTTTTGATAACTTCTTTGATGATCTCATTGTAAACTTGAGAAAGTTTGAACTTAAACTTGCATTGAACTTTTTGGATTAAAGTTGAGCACAAACCAACCGTTTATTGAACTTAGTTCAACTCAAATGCACCTCTATTTGGTATTAAAAAATATATATAGCTTTGAACTTTCCTAATTCATTAGTTAGCCATACAATTATGATCCTACTAAAAAGAAATAGATATCATTCATCCAAGATTTATCTTATTTGTCCTTAAAAAAATCACAATCTCTTGTTTTTGTGTACTTTAACGTTTACCTCATTGTAAACATGGCAAAATTTTCAACGTTGTGGATATTCATATTAAACTGAGAAAATTTCAAAAAATGACTAAAACAGACTTTTCATGGTTGGCCTGAAATTAATAGGCCTCAGCCACAACTCTCACATTTCAACTAGGTTTCTGTTTTTCGGATTTAATATTATTCCTATTATCTTAGCGATTTTTATTTTTCTAAATATTATCTAATTTGATGGGTCGTCAGGTACCGGTGCAGAATTAGGCCAAAAATTAGAATATATTCTGCTTGATTCGTAAAACTTCCATAAGAGAAAGTAGATATGCATCAAAAACCTTGCAGGACTCTTGTTTAAGATAATTGTCCTTTTTCAAGGGCTGAAGTGAATGATACAATACGCTCTCCGCAAGCTCTACCTGTTCTTTCGCCATGGTTAATTTCCATGTTTTCTGTTGGCAAGTTTAGGATTGGAGCTGGATTGTTGAAGTGACGTCCATAGATGTGTCATCACTTTCTCGATGACCACCATTCTCCAACCAATCTCTCATGTCTTCCGTACCAATGCTCAAATCCTCCAAATCAAGTGCTGGGGTAGAACCCTCCTCAGGAAATGAAACTTGCAATTCGTTTACAAGAAAAGGAAAATTATAAACGTCAATAAAAATCATTGGACATGGCAGAAGGAGGGAAATTTGAGCTTGAAGTTTCAAGGGAGTCATTATCATAATTATGAGATGTGGAAGAGTCAAAGTAATTCATAATCAAAAGATCATCATCCATGGCTACCCCATTGTTGACAAATTCGTCTCCAAGAGATAAATCCTGAAACTTATCAGCTTGAATCATTTTTCAAAGGGGCTAATTAATGGCTTCAAAACCAATGTGGAGCCGTTGTAATACATCGAATGAAAGGAAGACAGATAAAATATTTTTTCATATTAATGTGACTGGCATTTTCTTGGCACTTTCTGTGAAAATGTGATTGATTTTCATGCCGAAATCTCAGCTATGGCTTTTTTTTTTTTAAGCTATCGAATATTGCCCCAAAGAGAATCTTTAATTAATTTATGCCCTAGATTGTCATAAAATCATGCAACGTTAAACTATGCATGACCTCACACGTATTTGATTCATACTCTGCCTGTTTTTATCTCATTTCTTACCAACCCAATCCATTAATTAATTTATCAAAGACAAATTAAGAATCCTAATCACCTTGATAATGATCATTCGATTCTATGCCTTGTTTTCTTATTTCATATTGATCTGAATCTATTTTGTTCACATTCAAGCAAATAATCCATCTTATAATTAACGGTGGAAAGATTTATTAACTAAAATAATATTATATATACAAACAAATTTATTTAATCTGGTATAATAATATTTGATTAAATGATTTTAAAGTGAAAAAAATATAAATAATCACATCATCAAATCGGCAATGACCATATCAATTTATACAAATTTGTTTATAAAAATAAATTTATTTGATTAAGAATTAAAAAAATTTTAAAACAATTTCTGAGAAAACCATGCAGGAAGGAATAAGGATCTTCAATCAAAATCTAAACCAGAAACAATCAAGAAAATGTAGTTTAATTACGTGAGAAGACAAAAGATAAACCATATAATCAGATGTAAAAAGCTATATATGATATGATTAAGTATTAGGCCATGCAGAAATTATATAATTATGAAATGAACTCATTTATATTATAAACTGATTCAATGAGATTGAATCATTCAATCTCTCCCAAAACCGGCCCAAACTTGAAGTTATTATTGAGCGATACATATGTCATGCATTGGATTTGGATAGGGTTGCAACTGAATCCATCATCAATAATCTATTTAAGATAGAGTTTGATTTCTGATTGAGATTACCAAATTAGCTGTAATGCTAGAAAGTATATATGAGTTATTTATATTTTACTTCAAACAAGCTCAAATCAAATCAAATCATAGTTTTAGTTTGTCAACCTTAAACTGATTGAGTACGATTTTTTTCGAGTTCGATTCAAATCAAGTAAAATATATCAATCTCTTCTTAACATATTATACAAAGACAGGGAGGGAGAAGATACCATACTTTGTGACCTAGAAAGCAAGAAGAAAACATACTACTACTTTTATGTCAGTGTGGAGCATGCGTGGCCATAAAATATCTATCGCTATTTGACAAGAATAGTTAGCAGAGACGTTTAAACTCAACTATCTCCCGACGTCCGATCCAAAAGCTCACTATTAATTTAGTCAGATGATGAAGAAGATGGTAAAATATATTCTGAATCTGCCGCTCGGTCTACGTAAGAGCATATTCCACATGCACGACGACCATTTATAATATTACGTATATAGAATTGATTTATCAGTTATTATCCTTATGATTTCTTTTTTAAACCAATAAATTCATCCTCAAAGGCTGCCGGCCTCTTTAAACTGAAAATGTTCTTTAATCTGATTAATTATTCCAGGGCCCTGTAGATTACAATTACATTCCAATATAGATTTCTATACAGAGAGTGCATTCCTTCAATTGGATAAATGATTTGGCTGATTTGATATTATATTTTCAAATACAAAATCTTGATAAGATTTGGATGTGGTGGCAGATCATTATCCAAATACGTGTTTATATTACAATCATCGATTGGTAAGTAGAAAAAAACTGGCTAATTGCATGAATATTCGTCAAACTCAAACTGCTTAATTTTCAACCATAAAAATTACATGCTTTGAAATCATGAAATGTCTTGAGCCAGTGTTTTTAGACTTTAATCAACTCTTGACTCAACCGAACCGATCATACTGTCGGATCGGTGATGTCTTTAACCATAGCAATATTATCAACGTTAACATGTCAATCAAACCAGCCTAACCTGAAGATTAAATTGCGGCCGGACATATTCCCTGGTTTTAGGGGGATGGGCTCATGACCCCTGGTTTTTTTCTGTCAAATTTTTAATTATAAACAATGGGAGGAGTCTTAATGAAGTTTTCATGCAACCTTTCTCTTCATTTGTATATGTTTGTCTTCTCTTGTAATGGGAAATGAAAACTGATACCTACAATGTCGTCCATTTTTTGTCTCTTTATTTTATTTTTAATATGAATAAAATATTGCAGGCGTCATTTCAACAGATCATCAGGAGGATTCAGGAGTCAATGTCCATACAAATTAAATCATTGGGAGTTTCTGTGCTTTGGATTATGAGGGACCAATCACTTTACAGTGTTTCATCCTTCTCAAGTGTGAAAGTGGAAGATAATTACAATGAATTGACATGAATAGTTATCTAACGAATTCCTCCATTAGTAAATTCTTAAAAAGCAGGGGTGGATTGCCAGCTCGGTTAGGATCAAAGGCAATATGTCTGGCCCGAGTTGCACACCATTACCAAATCTCTGACAGTATAAACAATTTCATTTGATAAATAAATGAATGAATCTTAAATCAAATTATTGAATTAAAACTCTAGTTTGAAATTAACTTGAATTCAATCCAAGCTAACTGTATAGAAAGATATACTTGCAACTCGGGCCAGACCCCCATTAATAAGGAAAAAAACATGCAACATCCCGATCTATCTCCGGGAATCTGTATAGAAAAGGGAAGAAGACTCACCAAGGAATTTTGCAGGAATAAAACTCTGGACAAAAGCAGGCGAAAGTGATTGGTATTCTTCTTATTATTTTAATATATATTTTCAAGTATAAATACTCATCAAGGTTTGTCAACAAAACTCCACCAAAACTCTCCTTCTCGACCTCTAAAATTGAACGTCATTAATCAATCAGACTAAGACCAACCATGATGCAACCAGAACTTGTTCAGTCCACCTGGCCATTTTACAAGATCATAAATTCACATTTAGATGATCAAGTTGAAGATTGTGATCTCAACATTGATGATTATAATGGTGGCTGTGAATTTTCTTCTTCGTTTACATGTACAGATGACTTTTACACAGACTTTTCATCAATCCCCAATTTTTCTTCCGTATACTCCAGTGAATTTATTCAATTTCCTGCAGCTTGTGATGATGAGCATGAGCTGCAAGTCATGTTACCGATGGAGGATTTTCCTATGGAATTGGAAGGGTTTGAGTCTGTTTTGAGTGATGAAGTTGGGGTTCTATGGAGAAGTTTTGATGGAAGTAAGGGAAGTTTTCCTTCACAAAAGACCTGTGAAAGTGAAGATTTCTGGAGTCCTAGCTCATCGGTGGACACAACATTGACTTTGCCAGCAGAAGAAATGGAAATAGATAACCAAGTGAGCGTTTCTCATCTTCTCAAGGCTTATGGAGAAGCCCTGGAGATGGGGAAAAGAGAGCTTGGAGAAGTGATTATCAAATGCTTAAGTGAGAAAATTAGCCCTGCTGGTGAAGCCCTGGAGCGCCTGGCATTTTATTTATCCCCAGTCCTTGAAAAGCAAGGAAAATATCTAATGCAAGAGTCCAGAAAAAACTTTGCGCAGGCTTTCAAGGCATTCTACCAATTGTTTCCATATGGGAGATTCGCTCACTTCGCAGCAAACGCCGCGATCCTTGAAGCCATGCCGGACGATGCAGAAATCATTCATGTAGTGGACTTTGACATGGGAGAAGGAGTTCAGTGGCCTCCATTGATTGAGGCCATTGCACAAAGGCGTAAAACACTGAGATTGACATCAATAAAGAGGGAGGATGAGGACTTAACTTGCACTTCCTTGCCATGGAGTTTTGCAGAGACAAGAAGGCAACTGTGTGACTACGCAAGATGTTCAGGTCTAAAATTGAAAATTGAGGAGATGGGAATTGAGGAGTTGGTGAGCGAGATAAAAGAAAAAAAGAAAAGAGTTGAAAACAAAGAATGGTTTGTTTTTAATTGCATGGTAGGACTTCCACACATGGGCAGAGAAAGAAGCAAAAAGCTCGTTATGGGTTTTCTGCAGCGAGCCAAGGAGTCGCTATCAGGCAAGAACAGAGGAATTATAACTTTAGGTGATGGAGATGCCAGTGAGAGACTGGCATATTCCTCAGGATTTGGGTCTTTCTTCGAGGTGTACTTGGAGCATTACCAAGCCCTTTTGGAATCAATTAAATCCAGTTTCCCTGCACATCTTGCAGAAGCAAGAATGGCCATGGAGTGTCTCTTTCTGGCACCTTATATCTCTTCTCAAGCATGGTTGCAGAAGTGGGAAGACATAAGACAAGGCTACCATCTTCAGGGAGGGGTTGGACTGAAGGAATTTAAAGTGAGCAAAGATATATTGACAGAAGCCAAGGAGATGGTGAAGGGAGAAAGTTCTTGTGGAGTGAAGATTGGAGGATACAATGAGAACAAGATGATTCTGGAGTGGAGAGGGACACCATTGGTAAGAGTCTCTTCTTGGAGAAGTTAAGGCTGGAAGATTAGGTGACCCAAAAAAATATAATGTAAAAACACAATCAGGATTCTCTGTTGTACAGATTAATTTTGTTTCTTGTCGTCGGAAAACTACTGGTTAAATTGACTAATGATACCAGACACTATGAGTGCAAAGACCCAATTCTAGCCATAACTACAGCACAGGATTCAACTAAAAAGTAAAAACAAGGCAAACATTATATGGTAAGAGAACAGAGCAGCTTCTAATTGATTTGAGATTATGTAATCAACATAAGAAAGAATCCCGTTCATCTGCCTATATTAACTGAAATCATTGATCAAAGATACAAGGGTAAGTCCGTAGAGGCATTGCCGCCACTTATCCTATGAAAGAAACCATTAATACATACAACGTTATGTGGTTCTTGCAACTTCTGGACAGAGGCAAGAGCTCCATTCTTCCCCAGATTGATAGCAAGATCCCACAAAAATTAACGTCGACAGCAGGATTCGAACCTGCGCAGGCAAAGCCCAACAGATTTCGAGTCTGTCTCCTTAACCACTCGGACATATCGACGCTTATGGTAGCGTTTACAGAAATTTATATAATTAGTAAGTATTCAGGTTTATTAACACATTCTCATGAAACCCAAACTCATTGGAAACTATCAAAGTCCCTCCTATAGGTTATAATTAATATGAATTCTCTTCAAAGCTAACTATTAAAGGGTAAATTTGACTTTTTGGGTTTCTTGTTATAAATTTATTACAATTTCTTTTTGATTTAGTAAGAGCTATGTTTCTTTTCTTATAATGGTGATCAAAGAGCTTGAATAGGTTCGCATAGTATTGTTAATGAATTTTGGGTTTAACTTCTAGTATTATTCCTTTAATAGGTTTTGTTCAAGTGTTATTAATGTTGGTTATATGCATTTCGTTTTTGGGTAAATATGTTTATTAAATTTTAGTTTATAGGTTATTTTATGTTTGTGAGAAGTCTTTTGTATTATACTTAAAGTTGAATTTAAATTAAATCAAGTCTAAATAAGAATCAACTTAAATATAAAATAACAAGATAAAATTTGAGTTTGAGTTATTTTGAATGGTGAATAGTGATATTAAAAAAAATAATGAATTATTATAGAATAAAAAGAAGATGAATTATAATAGGTAAAATAAAATGAAATAAACTCAAGTGTTATAGGAAAAAAAATTTGATCTCTTCAGTAGAATAAAGTAATAGTTCGATATCTTCAAGTGTTATTAAAATAAGGGTAAAAATGTAATTGCAATATTAGAATTTAACATGGAAATGTAGGGGGGTTTTGGTGATTTCCAATAAACTTGGGGGTAAATGAAAAAAACGCCATCCTTTCATTTACTTTAAAGTGCGGTATCTCTTTGTTTCAAAATGAATGAAAACCTCGACATTTTCCCTCTCGGGACTTTCTTATTCCAACTGCTCACTGTCGATAGATCTCTAAAGCCAGAGTCTCACATTTTCATCTTCGTTTTACGCTTTACTATAAATTAATAAAGTTCTCAAAGCTCTTTCTTTTTGTAATTATTTTCCTGTTAAATTCTGACAGAAGAAGCTTCAAAAAAGCAAACCCTAGAAAACGTTCAAATGGGGGACATGTCCAGAAAGATTGACGTGGAGAAGCTGATTTCTTATAGCGACGATCTAGTTGAAGTACTGAAGGACAAAAGGGACCTTAACAGCTTGACTCAGTGTTTGGACCTCTCCAAATCCCTTCAGTCCTCTTGTGAAGCTGATTTCAACTCGGTTCTCAACTCCATTCAAGGTATATTCGAGTACCCATTTGCATTTTCTCTGTTATTTTTATCATTCAGATTTCCGAAGTAAATTACAAGTATTGCCCTTTGTAATGTCCCTTAGTTGTTGCTACAGAAAGTGAATAGATAAAGTACCACAAGTAGGTACAGGTCGCAGGAAAATAAATAATGGTCGCTCTTTTCTTGAATTCTAAGAACATAAAGTTCAAATCTTGTTGTTTTTGAGATCTTGGGGAATTTATCTTTTGTAGATTATGGCTACAAGTTTTTTTTGTAACTTGTAAAAGATTCTTGATAATTCAGAACCTTATCTGTGGAGAGTGTTGAGAATCTATTGATTTGCATGAAATGGTCCAGGAATTGGAATTGGATGATGCAAACCTGGTAGCAGTTATCCGTTATGTATATATTTGTTAATGTAATATCATGCTCTTGACAAGTTATTTTTTGAAGCAGATTATGAGAAAAGGATTGAAGCTTGCAAGCAGAAAACAGAGCGGGCCAAATCTGAAGTTGCTGCTGAAGCTGAGGTGGACCATCTTCAGAATGAGCTAGAAGAGGAGCTTCATAAAGAACGTGCACTCCAGGAGGAACTTAGATAAGTATATAGTTGATCTTATTTCAATGCTTTGCGACAGTTATTTTTTTATATGAAGGTAACTGATTAGTTACTTATCTATCATTTTTATCAACACAGCCATCTCCAATGAGATTAAGGATTTAGAACATCAAAGGATTGCAATTGAAGAACGAAAGCGAGCCCGCAAAAAATCTGTGCAAGATGAGTTGAGGGCACAGTAAGTGAACAGACAGCATCATAATGTTTGCATTTGTAGGATTTTTTTATCATTTCCCCTGATATTCCTGTTTGTGCATCCTTCTCATTTGTGTTTATACTTGACTTATCTAATTAGTGATTTTTTATTGTGCTTGAACAATTATAACCTTGTAAGTTTCATTTTCTTTCAAGAACAAAATTGACTAGTGATAGTTAATACTTCAATTTTGTAGCATCCATGATAGTAGACTCTTGTGAATCTTCTTTTGTTGGTTTGATTGCCATTGTCTAATTCTTTGAATAAGACTAATAAAATTTTCTTTGATCTTGTAGGATGAAGCTCTCAATGTATGCATCAACCACAAATATTATCCCAAACTTGGATGATCAATCTAAAATTTCTGGCTGTATCCTGCTATTTCTTCTTTAAAAAAAGTTCTCCTCTTTGGTTATTTTAAGATAAAGGGCTGTTTTTTTCTGTGGTTGTTTCTTTAAACCTTAACTCATAATTGAACAGATATAGTGGACAGGGATAAAAATGTGTTTAAGAAGTTTGAGTACCATCTGGCGAAGAAGACAGCATATGATATATGTGATAACATTTGGAACACCATAAATTTCTGATGGATCTTTGACATTCTTCTCTTCAGAAAACAGATGCCATTCAATATGAGAAAATGCTTTATTGATCCCTTTCTTTTGACTTGTGGTATATTGTGTCTTTTCCTTCTGCATTTTTGAAGCTGTAACTCATTGTAGAGCATTATTTTTCATTTTGATAATTTGAATTTCTGGTGAACGAGATGCGCAGGCAGGCATCTGGCCTCTTAATGTATTAAATAACATAATAGTTTACAAAAACATGTTCTGTAAATATTTTAGAGAATATTAGTGCATAAACATTCTTATCAGGAAATGTTATCAACCTAGCCGAAAAAAGGATGGCATTGAGGCATTGGCTTGGTGGCATACTTGGCCTCTTCTTATTTTGTGGTTGTGTAGGAAGATTATTGAAATTTTGTACTATCAAATTGAAAATTCAGTGCAAACTCAACTGATGAACAACACCTTTCAGTAGTGAGAGCTCTATCGGGCCTTCACATTTCAAAGAACTAATAATACAACAAGAACATACAAATTTCAGATCTTCACAGAAAGCAGTAGCCATTATTGCATCACCGATCGCTTCATGATGATACATAATTGTACATTATTATCCAGAAGAATATGGTATTATACCCAATACTCTTTTCACTAGATCAGCCATGGTAGACCGAGCAAAAGGTGATGTAGAACAAGTAGAATCATATAAATTATGCTGGCGGTTCCGTCTTTGAAACTTCCCTTGCATCCACATAGCAGCCTGATTTGTTTGATGTTTTCTTCTCAGTTGACATCAGTGAGTATGAACTGCAGGCGTCTGGTACATTATCACCTTTGTATGCTCTGCAGACGTAGGCTTCATAATTTTCATAATCCTGCCCAGCCAAAGAAAGAAAACGGAAATCATTATGTGTGTGAGAATCGGAGAAAAAGAGAGAAAGAGTGGCATGTTAGGGACGAACGCCTTCAAGTGCACGACCATTTACGACCACCCATGGTACAAATCTATGTGGTGGTCGCAGTGCATCTGTTTCATCAGCATACTCCAGTATAAGCTGTTTCCCTCTTCCACTGTCATAGCAATCATCAATGGGATCCTGACTCAGCCCCAAATCATCAGAACAATTTCTCCACACTACTTCAGTGTCTTCAATCTCAGTGGCTTGAGTTTCAAGGCAATGGATAAATTTGAAATGTTTCCTCTGCATCATAAACAAGTAAACAATAAAGATCGAGTGAAATGCACATCTACAGTTAAGTTTTATAGACAAGTTTCATTCTTACCACAGGCCAGGCATCGATGGCACAAGCATGTATAGTATTGAGGTAGCATTCATTTTCTCCATGCTGCAAATAGGATAATGAAGGATTAATTTGACAAAAACGTGAGACAAAATCCTCCAAATCCTGAAAATAATGAAGATGGAAATGTCACCTGGCAAGTGATGGTGTTGTTAGTTTCTTGGATTTGAGCGTTGCCCCAGGGAACCATCTTGAGGTTGGCAATGGTGTAAAGATCAGTATTGAAAAGGTCCACTAGTTTATTCACTATGAAACTGGCACAATCTAGGCACAGACTCTCATAATACAAAGAAAGAGTAACTTTCTGAGATGTATATATAGCAGCAGCATCTGCTAAGTGATGAGAAGATATGAAACAGAGTAGAAGGGTATTGAAAACAAACAAGCAAAGTAAATGACGAGCAGCCATTTCTGGGGGATCAATACATTGAACCTCTTACAGTTTGGTGGAGCATTTATAGCTCTTGCAGGACTACTCACTGAGATCCTGTCCCTATAATTTAATATTTGAAACAAGTATGAATAGCTGCAGCATTTCAGATTTCGCCCTCCAACCCTCTTTCACGTTTAAGTCTTTATAAAGAAGAAATTGATGAAGTCGATGTGGGATCTCCATTCTTATAGGCCTTGTATAAATAACACTTTCCCAGTAGAAAGAATTAGCAAAAGAGTTTATAGCTAGTGGTTGGAGGGTTGAGAAGATGTTTAAATTCTGAGTCTCGTTTTCTATATGAACTAAAGCATACATTTCTCATTCATAATTACAATGGAAATGTAGATGCTATTTGTTTACAAAGACAGTTGATCTTATAAAGTAATATTATTTGGCATAAAAATTTTACGAATCTCATTTAACCAGGATTTTGGTCACTTTCAACCAAGTAAGATGGAAAAAAACCCAATAGATGCATGAATTTTTTACAGAATAGAGAGACACAGTAAATTTTTGCCATAAATGGTCACACACTACGTTATTTAAAGCGAATGAAGTAGAGGAGTGAGAAGACTAGTAGAACTAATAAGTGATATTGATAAATTTGTGTCATATCCATGCAAGATATCATCTAGGCCATCATACGAGGAGTGAATTGGCAAGTTTTCAAGATTAGAGATGATGTGATAAGAGGCTCCAGAGTCTACCAACCAGTTTTGAGAGGAGAGTTGGTTATGTATGCGGTTGGCTTGAGTAGGTTTGTACTAATTGTAACAAGACCGACAAATTTTGGTTGTGTGACCAAATTTCACAAATTTGACACATTGGAGGAGGAAATCACATTCGTTTTTTGTTGAATTGATGGTCTAGGGCATTATTGTTCAGTTGATACTGTTCGTGCTCAGTGAGTTTGTCACGAAGCTCTTCAAATGAGATCTGAGATTCAGAAGCACTTAATCCAGCAACCAATTCTTTTTATTTTGTGCCAAGGCCATTTAAAACATAGACTATTTTGTCATCTTCAGCAATAGGATATCCAATAAGGGCGAGCTCACCAACGATACTTCTCAAATGTTGCAAGTATTCAACATTTGAGTTGTTGCTTTTGATAGTGCACACCAATTGCTCCTAGTCTTTAAGATACATAACTCTGCATCGTGATTTATTTACATAAACACAAGTTAATCGAGATCATGCTTCATGGAACGTAACAGCTGAGACAATGAGAGGAACAACCTTTTTGAAAAAGGTGAAGAGAATTGCACGAAGAAGTAGGCTATAATGGCAAACCCACAACTTGTAAGCAGGGTTTGGCTCATGTTTATCTACTTTCAGAAATGTGTTAAGGGGACATGGTAGTTTTCCATTAACGTAGCCTTGCAAGTAGTTTTTGGGAGTGAGTTTGAATGGATTTAAGATGCAACATTGATTAGAGACAAAGATTATTATATCAGTTTGATGTTCCAGGATTATCAACAATCTCAGTTTGAGAGGAAGTTTTCTACCATTGTATGTAACAAAGAAAAGAATGCTAATGGTAAGTTTTGCTTGTTTGAGCTTTTTGTTGCTCTTAGACCATATGAAGATAAGAAAGTCTGCTGCATAAGAGATGTCTTTCATTCATTTGTATGACACATATATATACATATATATATATATATATATATATATATATATATATATATATATATATATATATATATATATATATATATATATATATATATATATACTAACGCAGAGTTGTATAGGTTTAGTAAATTATTACAACTAAGGATAAGATCAAGGAATTACAATCGCACAATTGAGAGGAAGCGCACCATACCACACGTTTGATATTATATTTTTGTGTGTGTGTTGGGGGTGGGGAGGGGGGGAACCGTGTTAATATCTCTATCTGACCGCTGGTCTGTCAGGAAAACCCGGATCAGACCCTTGGCTGGTTCAAAGCCTGGTCTGGATTTAAAAACATTGGCAGTCAGTGGTTCTGTTGAGGATTTAGATTTTGACCTTGCGTTGCTTCGTCAGAAAAAAATTTGGAAGGGCTCTGATTCTTTGAATTACAAAACAAAACCAAACTTCATTCTTTTATAACTCCATATCCATTACAAGACCTCCTAATAGTTCTGCATAATTAACTATGTATACATTACTATCAAGAAGAAATCGATGGTATATATGTATACCGAATTACATTAGGCAGTCAATTTATTATATAATCTATTGGACCAGCCAGTGGTACTGCAGAAACAGAATAAATTGTGGTTATGGAAGGTCCATCTTCATCTCTGACGATCCTGATGTTTCATTTCCAGTCGACTTTTGCCAGTATTGTCTACAGGCGTAGGGTCTTCTGCCTCGGTAAGCTTTGCAGACATAGGATGCATAATTTCGGTAATCCTGAAGGAATAATCATGAATAAATGAATAAATTATTCTGGGTGTATCATAGAAATAGAAAAAGATTGCTATCTGGAGACTAACTTCTTGAAGTGCTAGATCATTTACAGTCACCCATGGTACAAATCTCTTTTCTGGAACAAGCCGTTCTGTTTCTTCACCATTCCTCAGTAAAAACTGCACTTCAAGTTGCAAAAAGTATCACAAAAATGAACAATATTTTGACAATAGGTGGGTCTATTAGACCAGGATATTACATATTGTTTTAGCTGGAGGAGAGAAGATAAATGAATGAAAACAAACCTTTGTTCCTTCTCCACTTCTGTAGCAATGGTCAATGGGATCTTGACTCAGCTCAAGATCATCACTACATCTTCTCCACACTGCATCAGCGGCTAGAATTGATAAGTCTTGACTTTCAATGCAATGGATGAATCTGAAGTGTTTTACCTACATCATATATAACAAATAAATGATAAAGATCAAGTGCCACCATTGGAGAGAGAGCCTACTGGAAAAGCAAAGCAGGGTCTTACAGCAGGCCAGACATTGACAGCACACGCTTGAATGATATTCAGGTAGCATTCACTTGGGCCGTTCTGCAAAAAAAAAAAAGAAATGAAATGAAAGAGATCAATGTATATTATGAGCCCGTCCGAGAAAATTTTTTGAATCAATTTAAGTGCCAAATCCTGAAACTTATGAACCTGACAAATGATGGTTTCGTTATATAACCCAATTGTTTGAGCGTTGCCCCAGGGAACCATCCTGAGGCTGACAATTGTGTGAAGATCAGTATCAAACATTTCCTCCATTTTAT
This sequence comes from Mangifera indica, assembly GCF_011075055.1. Taxonomy (NCBI): domain Eukaryota; kingdom Viridiplantae; phylum Streptophyta; class Magnoliopsida; order Sapindales; family Anacardiaceae; genus Mangifera; species Mangifera indica. The sequence continues at coordinate 253,573 of NC_058137.1, forward strand.
TTACAATGAAATTGCGGCAGTATGGGCTGAGACTTTCATAATATAAAGAAAAAGTAACTTTCTTAGACTTGCGAGGATATTTATACTTGTCCACTTCATTATCTGCCATGGAATGAGATAGAGAGATGAATAAAAGCAGCAGGGTACTGAGAGACACAAAGGAGAGGAGATGACCAGCCATTTCTGAGGGTACTATGAAATTTCTTACACGGGGGTGGAATATTTATAGCTCCTCTTGTACATGCTCGATGAGTTCTTCAGTATGTTACCAATAATGTCCTTATAATTTAATAACTGAAACAAGTGAACTTGTTTTCAAACCCCCAACTCCCCTTCACATTTTAATCTTTTTATAGAAGAAATTGATGACTTAGATGTGGGATATATACATTCTGGTGGGTCTTGTATCAATAAACCCCTGTGTACTTTTCTAGTTGACATAATTGCTTCTTTATAAAGTAAAAAATAATATTATAAGTATATATTTTTAATACACAATTTGATATACAAATGATATGTCATTATGTAATTGTGTGTTACTTTATTTTAATTTAAAATCATGCAATCAAATGATGATACACCATTTGTATATCTAAATTGTGTAAAAAAAAAATGTATATGTATAATTTCAAAGATTTTAACTGGGATTAAACAAGCATGAGAACTTTTGATAGGATCATGACCTTTCACATGAAATGATACAATTTTCAAAGCCCGTGGAATATTATTATAAACCCTAAACCACAAGAAAGAAATTGTAACATTCTGCAAGCCCCACATTGACAAAGAATAGAAGAAATGATAAGTATTTATTAATATTCTATACCGTTTGGAAATGATTACTGAATATTAGTTATATAGCCCATTAGCTCCCAAGCTGAATGCGTATTGGCAGATTATCTGTTAAAAACAGACAAAATATCAATAGCGAACCAGGTTGTTGGATAAATTCAAATATTGTCATGAATGGACCCCTTTGAAGTTTTCTTCATCAGGCGGCGAATGAAGATGAATTTTTTCATCTGTCGCCAGATTTACAGTGAAGAATAAGAGTTTCCAAATATACACAACTTACCTTATCTAAATTCCTATAAACATGTGAGAGATGGAGATGATAAACATGACTGGATTTATAGTCTTTGAGCTCTTAAAACTGTTTTGGCGTCTATAGAAATATATACAAATGATTGTGGTTGCAGCCAGTGAGTGAATTGATTGGATAATTTATTCTTTGGAGTGCTGAAGAGAGGAAGCCTGTCTTACTATGTCAGGCAAGGCTTCAATGCCACAGGCAAACAACAGTATTGTTTGGATTTGTGATTTCAGCATTGCCCCAGGGCACTTAAGCACTCATAGAACAATTTTACATTGACCTTCTCATCTTCTTTGGTTGCAGGAACATCCATAGCATCATTATATTTCGAAGAAGAACAAGGTAAAGGAAAGTAGGTAAACAGCAGAGAAATGAAAGCAAAGAAGAACAGCAAACGAGAAGCCATTTTTGAGAGAAATATGCACATTGAAATTCTAATGGGTGGGGGGTATTTATAGCTGCCTTAACCGCACCACACTCTTGTCCACTTTGAGCTGTTCTGTCGATTTGTTCAACTGAATGTAGTGTGGAGGATAATGAGATACCAATTCTACTTTTTAAATTCCCCATTAAGCTTGAAAGTGACTGCCAGCTTCTTGTTTTCATGACATTATAGCTATGTGAAATTTTCAGGTTTCTTTTTCATATAATCTGAACTGCTTATTGTAACTTACCGAAAGTAGCAAGTAACAGGACAATCTTGCCTTCTGTGGCTAACGTCAAATAAGTGACAGTGGCCCTTTTGTATGGGTGTCAAACTAACGCATGCTGTAGCTGGGCAAGGGATTCTTTAAATTATTTGCTTCAGTCTTAAGGCCATTAGTTACTCTTCCTTGGAGTGGTTCAACCATAAATAGCCAGTGGTTTGAGTGGAGGTTCAGAACTTTGAACTGAATGTTGTTTTGTTGCATGTGCAGAGCACAAGAAGAATAACAGAGACAAGTACTATCTGAGAAAAGTATCTCTGCAGATTTGTCCACTCATGAAACTATTATTACGTTTACTAATAGATACAAAATCTCACTTGGCAAAACATTTATTGTATTTCAAATGCATTGAAGCAACATTTCCACGAATTCAAGCGAGTATTACTCTAAAATTGTAACATCAGGTTCAATAGGATGACCCTCGATAATGTAACTTAATATGAGTCATGACAACTTCAATTTTGTCTAATCATCCTTAAACAATGTAAAATGTTTATACATAACTAATATCTCTTCTATGTTTTTTTTCATATGAGGTCTGCTTAGAATGTTACAAAAATATTCCTGTATGACTACCTGAGGTTAAGTTTGATCCACAAAACTGCTACCAAATACTATTGCTTAAAGACTTAACATCGCTATATGAACTTTATTGTTTTTAATGTTTCAGTCAAATATTATTTCTGCTATGAAAGACAAATTTAGAAGAAAAAGTGCATGATCATGATTCTTAATGAAGATGCAAAGTTCATGGACAACGCCATTTAAAGAAAAAATTAGCTTGTCATATTAAACAATTCCCACTTGGAATAAGCTTAAACAATACTGTTTAAGTACCTTCCAACCACCCTTTTCTGAAAAAAAGAGTCGTTTTTGCCTAACAAATTACCAAAGCGGCACCCAGATCAGAAATAATATAATTTATCAACTTTCAGGAACAGCCCATTGAATGAGACCTCTACTAAGAAACCATGCCAGTTGAGTTCACTGTTTTCTCAATGATCTCATCCATTTTTGGCACCCACCATAATACAATACATGTTGATTTCTGAATTGGCAACCGAGTTTAAGAAGCTAAATTCCCACTCAAAACTCACACAAAAATACAAGGTACTCAAAAATTCCGACATATTATTCTTTTGTTATGGAGTTCTTTCTTTTGATTCGAATTCTTGATCCTACTGGTAAAGGATAAAATTGTTGCAATTGGTAACCTATTTCAACTATAAGTATTTGAGGGTCTTGTGGCTTGCTTAGTGGTAGGTGGTTCTGCTCCCCAGTGAGCGGCCGGGGTAAGAGGACTCCGTTAGCGGTATTTAAGTATCTTTTTTTTGGAAAAATTAAAAGATTTATAAAAATGAAAAAAATAAAATACAAAAAATACGAGGGGCATACACAAAGATAGTCAATAAAGTCTCAAACATGACACAGAGAACACAGACTGTATTTAAGTATCCGCTCATTGCTAATGTAGCAATTTGGGTGTAACATGATAATCGTTTCGTACTTTGACCTTAATTAATTGTTTGGGTTTATCCTATTAATAACTATTTTAAGATTTTCTAAACAAATAAAAATTCTAGTAAAGTTTGGTTTATAAATGATAATCTTGTATGAATGTAACAATAAATATGACAATCTATTAGTAAATATATTCATTATAAAGAGAAATAAAAAAAATTGAAATAATATTGTTTCTGTCGAACGTAACCCTGTTTTGGATAAACTTAGATAAAACATACGTATTCTTTCTTTTTACTATATGATTATTTGTTTTATTCATCTCGAACACAATTTCTAGTTCCTTTTTTGACAAAAATATCCAAGAAGAACCAATAAACAATTATATTAGAATGTTAATTATGTATTTCACAATCCTTTCTTAGCTGAAGTATGTCTTTGACCATCAGTATACATTTAAACAAAGTAATTATATTATTAAACACTGACCTTGTTGTTCCTTATTTTTGGCACAATAAGTCGGCTTCATGTGGTTGAATGATTAGTTAGATGTTGAATCACCTCCAAAATTAGATGCAAATTGGGTTCTAAATGCTTGAATTCTTTTTTTTTTTTTCGGTTTCAGAATCAATAGAAGTTCTGCAATCTGACAAGAAATCCAGAAAGCTGGAACAGCAAATTCATATGGTACACATATCTCGCAAAGAGGTATTAAAATTAAAATATATTTATGTTGGTTTCTGGAAGGGACCGTTCGGGATTTTGTTGGTTGCTGCTGAATTGATAAAAATATTCATATTCCAGCAGTTGATTTTCCTTTCAAAAGTCATTCATGTAGGACCATTTTTCTACTTTGTGCACAAAATGATTTATGCTGATGGCACCAGTTGATACCAAAGTAGAAAGCTAGTTTTTAATATTCCTGGATAGAGTTCTGAGGCTATCCCTTTATTATCATACAAGATACATGTATAAAAACAAATTTATGATTCATACTTGCAGACCAAGATAAGAAAAGTCACCCTTTACATTGCAGGAAAAACATAATATTCATTTACAGGAACAGCGAGACTAAGAGTGTGGATCATCTATCAGTAATGCAATTCTACCCAAATCAGTTTCTACATTCCATGGCAAAAAAAAGAAAGAAAGAAAGGCCAATCTGAACACTATAATCAGCAGTCCTTTATTCTACTAACACTAATTGACCAACAATGATTAAATCTAAGCTCTTCACACATTGATTCTATGAAGAAATCACTGTCCTTGAAATTAATTTCGAGACTGTATTTTCAATGCCTAGCTTTTCACCTCACCTGCATAGCACACTGAACTAGTGGACTCTGCATTCTCCAATGCACTGCTCTTTAATGGAAGTGATCTGCAAGCCTCTGGTACTTGAGTGCCTTTATAAGCTCTGCAGACATAGCTTATAAAATTCATGTAGTCCTGCATCCACAAGAAGATTTCTGAGATTTCAAGCTAGTAAGAGCCTCGTGAGAGAGCTCAAACACCAGAGACTAACCTCTTGAAGTGATTGATCATTCACAATCACCCATGGAACAAATCTATGTGGTGGATTAAGCTGAGCAGTTTCAGTAGCATAAGTCTGCTCCAGCTGCACATTAATATGCCAGTAGAGATCAACAAAAAATAAAAGATGGAAACTCTAGCCCCAGATCAAAATTTTTACAAATTTGAACTAACCAGTTTGCCACTTCCATTTCTGTAACAATTGATGGGTACATCACCTAACCTTGTTGTCTTTAAACATTCCATCCATTCAGCCTGCCTTTTCTCCAAGGATAGGCGTTCAACACAGTGGATAAAAGTAAAATGCGATACCTACATTTCAATTTGGACCATAATTATAGCTATAATTGATAACTGAAGTCTAATAGACCTTCCCACTATCAAGATATACGTTTTAGGGGTTCGAAAAACTATTTAATTATCTCTTATCATGATGTGAGATATTCATTTATACCCAATATATTTCTTGTACTTTATTGATATAAGATTTGTCTAGTGGTACTATCAAAACTAAACTTAGGTTGCTGATCCGAGTCGAAAATTAAAGAAAAAATTTTTGCAGCCAGCTGGGATTGATGTTTTAAAATATTTGATTTTGTTGTATGGAGATTTTTGGGAGATGGAAAAGGCTTACCACATCAGGATAGATGGATATTGTGCAGGCTTCAATGGTATTTAGGAAGCATTCACCTGGACCGTGCTGCAAAAACAGTTTCAAAAGACTTGATTCAACTTAGCAGAATCAATCCGAAACGATCAGCAGGATTATTCATTTACAATTCTGGCTTTATCATTAAGAAACAAAGATAATATTGAACTGGTAAATGAAGACAAAATGTTACCTGACAAATAAAAGTGCCATCAGGTTGTAGGAAAGCATTGCCCCATGGGATCAGACGAAGATCAACTATAGAAATAATGCCATTCTGAAACAGCTTCACCAGATGGTTTACAATGAAGTCTGCACAATATGGGCACAAAGTTTCATAGTAAACAGACAGAGTCACATTTTGACCACAGGATTGACAGATCAACAGGAACTTCAAAACAGAAGCAATAAGCAAGAACATTAACAGCTTTTTAGAAGCCATTTGTGAGTTCAAAGAACTATGATGCAACTGGGTGTTTAATGTTTATGACATTCATCATGTTCTTTGTTTTTGCTTTGTAGTTGCCCTCAAGCTTAAAGCATTGAAAGCAACTAACTAAAACGCTTTTCACTTTTGCTTTTTCTGCTTCTTTTCCTCTTTTTATCTCCAACACACAAATAGATAATGATGATGATATTAGCAATAATACTTTGAAGAAAGCATGTTTGAAAAACAGAAACAAAAATCTGCAGAAGGGTATTTATATAACCAAAGATAACTTATTCTTCTACTGTTGTGCCTTGATTAAGGACAAGGGCAAGCGTGTAGGACCAACACCGGATAAAGAGCATCAATAATGGGTTTATTTCGTACGGATATTAATTAAAATACACTTTTTTTTCCTTTTATCAAATATAATCATTTTTTAGTTTGATTTTATCTCTAAAAGAAAAAAAATTTGAGATTTAAAGTTAATCAGATGGGTAGGCCAATCGACCATGGCCGGATAGATTGGCCGGCCAACCATAGCAGGGTAGCTTGGTCGACAGACGAAGTGTGCTATTTTATATCTTAACTGTGTGAGTCTTAGATGGATGAGTAGAAAACATACTAACATTTTAGATATTTTATGCTCTGGGCTATATATATAGAATAGGAAAAAAAAGTAATTACATATGTATACAAAGGAAAAAATGAGGGTATTTTAATTAATATCCCTAATCTTTAGTTTGGTATGTGATAATTTGTAAAGAATTTTTTCAGGTCCTACAAGATTCAATTACTACAACACACTTCATCTTCCTACTAGAGATAGCAATTTTAATCTGAATTTAAGGGTTTTAACGTTCTTCAACCCTAACAGAGAAAGAATTCCCTAATAGAGATAAGGACAGAGACAAGAATAAAGATGAAAAAAAATTTCGTAATCGAGAACGGAAATACTGTGTCCTCTCCTTGCCTCACCCTCATCCTCGTCCCTTTATATTAATGTATTTATTTAAAATACTAACATATTTTTATAATTTTAAATTATTTATGTTTTTTAAGTTTTAATTGAATATATTAAAGTGATTAATATATAATATTTGTGATATTTGAAATAGTAAGTTAGTTTTAATTTTACTCAGTTTTATTATTTAATATATTTATGTTATGTTTAAAGGGTATTAAGGAATTTTTCTCTGCACGTATAGAGAGGAGTTTTTTTTTCCTATAAAAACAAAGAGATAATGGGGGGAGAATTTTTTTTCGCGAAAAGGAAACAGAAAATCATTATCATTTTCGTAACAGGAACAGGCGGAATAGGAGAATTGATATCTCTTATGAGGATGGAGACAGAGATTGAGATCTTCTCTCTGCCCCTCCCAATTGTCATCCTTCCTTCCAAAACAACTACTTTCAATGGTTTCTATGGCTTTGCATTTACAATCCCAACTTTTAATCGGATGATCCGTTTTGTGGTTTTAGTAGGATTATATAATTTCTATCACATTCTTTCGAAAAATAAAAGGCAATATAATGTAACGGCATCAAGTTTGAATAGTAAACTTTTTTAACTTTGCCTATTAATATGTTTAATGAAGCCTTGGATCAAGATCCTATTTCAATTTGGGCCTAACTCTGTTTTTGTTTTGCCATCATACTTTAAACATTTAACCTTACTCCAAATTTTGGGGTGACTATTTGACGCTCCAAATTAGGTCCCCTAACCCCCTCTTCTCACATAACTAAAGATGAAGATTGTTAAAAAACTCATAGACAATGATTAAAATAAATATGTTATTGATTTGTCTTCTCTCTATTTCATTTTTTTCTTATATATTTTATCTTTAAATCTTAAATATTAAATTACTTTTAAAAATTTTGAATTATTATACATATTTTAATACTTAATATATATTTTATTATTTTTTTTGTAAAGATGAGAAGGAAAAGGAAGGGAGATTTTTTTTTATATGTATGAGGAGGGAAATGACGGAAGTTTTTTTGTTGGTAAAGGATGACAATTTCTTGTAATTTCCATATCTAAAATAAATTTAGAATGTTAAAAAATATCTTTGAGAATAGTGGAATGGTTATTAGGGTATTCAAGCCAACCCCACCCCATCTTGTTGTCCTACTTACAAATATTTTTAAGAGTTGACTCTCACAAGGTATAAAATTTGAGCCTTTTAATAAATATTTTCTTTTTTTTTCAAAATTATGAGGTGAGGAAAAGCTTTAAGTTTAAAAGAAAAATTTTATATAATAAAATTATGTATACATATATTTAATATTAATTTAAATACTAATTAAAATACGTAATTTTAAATTAACTATAAAATAACTTAATTTGGTTTACAAAAATAAAAACCTAATTGTTATCTTGAACTCAGTTTAAAAGATTGAATCGAACAACCAGAAATTTTAAAAAAATGCTTTTAGAAACCCTCTTTGTTGGGCCTAATAGAGAACTTTAAACGGGCTAAACTGTGGCCCAATTCTCAGACAGTCTGACCCACACGCGCCATGATCATCGTCAAATTCAGTGTTCCCTTTCCTCCATTTTCACCATTTCTTATCTGTCTCATTCTTACTCTGAACCAAACCCTAAACCCTAGTCTTCATTCGTCAATGGCTTCAATCAACTTTAACCCCTTTGAAAACTGGTTTAATAAACCCTCAAACCCTCTCGCACCCATCAATCTCCACTCGTTTTCGCAACCCTTCCCATTCTTCTTCAGCAAACGATCCTCCACTCCAAATTTTGCTTCAATTTCATTAAAACCCTTCAAGTCAAAGTCCCCAAAACCCAAATCCGATTCGGAACCCGAAAAGCCTGGATTTTATATGCAATTGATGGAGCAATACTACTGGGAATGCGAGAACCTCCCGGATTATCGCCACACTCCAGAAGTTGAAAAAATCCTGAGTGAAGATCCCATTTTCGAGAGGAAGGAGAATCCAACCGAAGAGGAAATTAAAGAGAACGAGGAGTGGTGGAAAGCGTTCCGGGGCAGCCCGGTAGTCCAATTTTTAACCCGAGGCGAGGAGATAAGGGATCATATTAATGAAATGGAGCTGAAAGCGAATGATACTCCTTATAGACGCGAGGACAAGAAGCTGTGGCAAGCTCTTCCGCATGTAATTGGATTGGACGGCCGGCCAATGCCCAGAAAAGCGATAAAAACTAAGGAAGAGAGTGATAATAAATTTTGGGATTTTATGAAGCAGTTCTTGTTTGGACTCTGGGGTTTTAGACAACGGCCCTACCCGCCGGGCCGGCCCATCGATGTTGCTCAGGCAATTGGATACAAGCGGCTCGAGAAGCGTTACTATGACTGTAAGTTTACTAATTAGCATTAGTCTTATTTCTTTTATTTATGTTTCTGTTTTTTTGTGAATTCTTTCTGAATGGTGTTCATTGTCGTTGGTTGATATAGTTATTATGAGGAGTGGAGGCTGGTACTATAAGGATCGGTTGGGGCGAACGAGGGGGCCGTGTGAGCTCATACAGCTTAAGACTGCATGGGGTGGTGGGATTATTGATAAGGATACTTTCATATGGGGCGAGGATATGGATGAATGGGCTCCAATTCACATGGTGTATGGCTTGGAAAAGGCCATTGCTACTTGGGAAGGTTGGTTTGTTGGCTTTTTTTTAATAAAGTTGTTTGCTGTGATTACTGATGAGATTTTTTTTTTGGATCATTTAACTTAAAAATTTTATGATGGTTGCAATTTTTCAACTTTCAAAAAATATTAGATGAGTTATCTCTTTAATGATGTCAAGCTCACATTTGTTGAACTTTTTATCCATTCCCATATTAAGCAAAATGAAAGGTTAATATATGAGAAATTGCTTTAGCAACCATGATTTCCTTTTTATCCTGAAGATACTTTTAGGGATAGATTTATAATTTAAAAGATTTGTTGTGCCACTTATTTTGTGCATAGGGGCTAAATAATATGCTGCTTTGTTCTGTACTCTACTTTTAAGTTGATCATATATATAATGTTTTGGTAGTATTTGCTACTTTTAATTGATTCTTAGCTTATGGTTGGGTGTTCTTCAGTTAGGCTTGGTGCTGCAGCTACAGAATTCCTTCACAAACTTCAAAAAGGTATTCCTCCATGGGTTCCTCTTAAGGGACGAGAGAACAAAACCTATAAACAGCTCCAAGAAGAAGCTTTGGAGGACCGGAGACGTGATTTAGCAGTGCTGAGAGCTAATGATGGTGTTTGGCCAGGAATTAGAATTCCTAGTTATGTGCTTTTTCTTTGGGCTAGTGGCTCTGAACTAACAACAATATTGGAATCTGACCACATGCCAAACAAATTTATTCCAAAAGATCTCAGGTATTGTTGAACTTTTCTTCTTCTCTTTGTTTCAATTCTCGTCAAGGTTATCATCTGCTTATTGGTAAAGAAATGTGATATTAATGCTTCTAATTAGTCTCTTGAGTTAGGTGTATCTCAAACAATGTTGTAAATATGATATATGGACTTAATCATTAAGCTAATTTGGTTGCTTGTGTGAGATAGGATCCAACTGTCAAAAATTATCCCTGGGTTAAGGCCATGGGAGGTTCTAAGCATTGAGCAAGCCATGGATCAGATTACTTATAACGGAGAGTGGTACCGTGAGCCACTTGGTACCTTCACAACAGGCCCTCCTTACATCCAAAATTGGAATGAAGATGTTATGGTATAGTTTTTTTTTTCCATCCAGTTTTGCTTCAGTGTTTGATCGGTTTAGCTTGGCACGTAGTTCACTTGCAAATTCAATGGAGGTCTTAGCAATGTCTTATGTCTACACATATTTTTTTTTCCTAAACCTCTTAGGATGTCTTTGTAGATCCCTGCAAATTCAAATGCACTATAATTATGACCCTGGTTGGTGGATATGCCTTACATGACCTTATTGTGTTTTGTCCTTGCAGGAATTGCTTGAGTCTTACCATGAAATCAGCTCCCTAACTTATCAAAAGTTGTGTGAGACAATTCCTGGTTTCGAAACTATAATGGAGAAAGTTGAAGCTGATGCTGCAGCAAGAAAGGCCAGAAGAGAGAAGTTAAGGAAGCAAATAGGACCATTTGGCCGTATTGAGAATGAGCCTTAAACTCACTATAGTATCGAAGTCTTGCAAGCTTGACTGGTGTTGCTCATTGCCCCGCTACTGGAATGCAGTCTTGCTTCACGGGGACTTTTGCTGGGATTACTGATCATGTTTCTTCTAAAACCAAGGATGATCAGATCATTGTCCAATTGTGGTGATAAGTCTAATCTGTAACCTTGAGCAAGTCTGAAACTGAGAGCAGAAACATTTGTATTTCTCATTGAACTGTTCTCATTGCTGAGAAATATAATTAAGTTTTCAACAGAAACTTATGTAGCCTTATATTTGCTTTGTTGAGCGTTAGCATTTATGTGCCCACTGCAGTTAGAAACTCTGGATGGGGCCACGACTGTTTTGTAGAAAGCAACAGAAATTATTGTTCCCAATTCTTACTCATATAGCTAGAACTGAAGTGGGTACTGAGTTAGAAATTCGAACTTAGCTTGAACATCATTTTTATTTTAGATTCAGCTCAAATTCAAAGTGTTTTGTGAAAATAATTTAATCTTTGATTTAAGCTCAGTTAGTTCAATTTGAATTCAAAAAAGATTTAATAATTTGGATAAAATCACACCTTACTCATTATACAATAAAATCATTTGGCTTTGAGCAATCCAATTTCGCACCTAACAGGTAATTCAATTCTTTTTTTTAATTTTTGAATCATTTTTGCCATTATTATTATTATTTTTTTAATCATAATCCGGATCAGCAATTTTTTGGGCTTAAGAAACCCTAACGTAAATTAAATAGGCAGCCAAAGAATCACGGGCCAGGCGGGGAAATATCCATTACTGACACGTATTAAATCCAAATTGCAACCCTACCCAACCCAATTAACATAAAAGAACCAAAAAACCCAAAACTACCCCCAAGTTGTTATAAATAGAGAAAGTAGGGTTTAGCCACCCCCTCATACCTCACAGAAGGCCAGAGAAGCAGCAGCCGCAGCGACGCTGTAGCTTCAACTTTCTCAGGAAAAATGGTAATCTAAGCCCTGCCCTTTACCCAACTCTTAGGCTTGCGTTTCTACATTCGTTTCTTTTGTTGGTTGTTTAATTATAAGATCCGCGTTTTTGTGTTTTTGGTTTGTTTGAGAAACGTATGAGAGCTTTTGTGTTTTAAAAATCTTTGAACGGACTGATATTTGAATGCATACAATGTTAGATTAGATTTTAGAGTAAGTTTTGTTGGGGTGATTGTTTGATAATCAGTATGTTTGGGGGGATCCTAATGAAGCTTGTTATCTGTGGACCAGTTTTAATTTGTTTAAAAGGATGTTTTCTAATGGAAAGTTGCTTCAATTCTTTAGAAGTGTGTCGTCTGAATGGCGAAGACATAAACCCAATTACTGTTATGGAGAGTGTTGGAGAAGTTTGGTTGAGAAGTATGAAATTTTTGATAGTGGGATCTAAGCTTATGACTGTGCGTAAGAACTTACTAGTATTTTTTTTGCAAACTTGAAACTTCGAAAACAAACTTGTAATTTCAAAAAGTGGGGTGTTACCGTTATAATAACTGATAGCTGTGGTGGCTAATTGTTCTTGTAGTGATCTTCTCATAGTATTTATGAGATTGTGAACTGAAACATTTCAAACCTTGTTTATGTGACTACCAGATATTTGATAATATGATATTGCTTTTTGGTGCTGAAAGTCTTGTTTTTCTTGTGCAGGCTAGAGGATTGAAGAAACACTTGAAGAGGCTCAATGCCCCCAAGCACTGGATGCTTGACAAGCTTGGTGGTGCATTTGTATGTTTCTTATCTTGTTCATTTTTTCTGTACTAATTATCTTTTTTTGGGTTTTTTCCACTATTGCTACAGTTGTTCAGTCTTTGTAATTGTCTGGTTTCCAGGCACCCAAGCCATCTTCTGGACCCCACAAGTCCAGGGAGTGCTTGCCATTGATCCTCATCCTCCGAAACAGGTTGAAGTATGCATTGACATACCGTGAAGTTATTGCTATTCTGATGCAACGGCATGTTCTTGTTGATGGGAAGGTTAGAACAGATAAGACCTACCCTGCTGGATTCATGGGTATGTGCACTTCATCCTGGTAGCTGAAAGATGTATGTTGTTTAGCTAAAATGAATTTTCTGTATTACCATTGTAATACACTTCAAGATAAAAGACTAATAGTGTAGTTTGTATTATTTGCATGGCCTTTTCTTGGTGAGGTTGTTTGTTACAAGTTGAAAGAATTTAACTTCCTTTTTCTACCAATCTTAAACAGATGTTGTGTCTATTCCCAAGACAAATGAAAACTTCCGACTTCTTTATGACACCAAGGGTCGCTTCCGTCTTCACTCCATCAAGGATGAGGAGGCAAAGGTAAGCTTTATCACATCTGTGTTTTATTTGTGATTCGTTCATATTCCATATTTATTTATACTTATTTTGGATGAAAGCATATAAACTGGTGATTATCAAATGATTTGCCTTGTATGTAGTTTTGCCTACCTGGTTAACTTCTTTGCAGTATAGTACAAGTCAAAGGTTAACTTCTTTTGTGTCACAAGCAATTCCTGTGTGCTTGTTGTTATTGCAGTTCAAGCTTTGCAAAGTCAGATCTGTTCAGTTTGGACAGAAAGGTATTCCATACCTGAACACCTATGATGGACGTACTATCCGATACCCTGACCCACTCATCAAGGCTAACGACACCATCAAGCTTGATCTAGAGACCCAAAAGATCACAGACTTTATCAAGTTTGATGTTGGGAATGTTGTCATGGTTACTGGAGGAAGAAACAGAGGTCGTGTTGGAGTAATCAAGAACAGGGAGAAGCATAAGGGCAGCTTTGAAACCATCCATATTCAAGATGCCACCGGACATGAGTTTGCAACCCGTCTTGGCAATGTGTTTACAATTGGTAAGGGAACAAAGCCATGGGTATCACTTCCCAAGGGCAAGGGCATCAAGCTGTCTATCATCGAGGAGGCTAGGAAGAGACAAGCTGCCCAAGCTGCTGCTTAAGATCTAAGATACCATTTTCTGCTTTAGTTATTTCCATTTGATGCTAGCTGGTTACTGTTTTCTTTAGTCGAGATAGCTAAAATGGATCTTTGTTATTATTTATCAGCACAATTTTGAACTGCTCGTTTACATTAGTTAATGTTTGGTGGATATTTTTTTTGAATGAGTCTTCTTTTAATCTTGTTTAGTATGACCTAATCTTGTTTTCTATTGGGTATAAACCATCTTATGTAAATTTTTTGGCTTTACCCAAATAGCCTGACTCTTGTTTGGAATATTAACATATGCATCTTGACTCATCCACTCTTTAAAAAGCCAGCCAAGAAATGAAGCATTCTGCAGAGGCAGGGCACAGAGCCAGTTCCAAAAAAAAAAATTACACGCTTTGTACAGTATATATCTTGACTAGGGTCACTTTGGTCCAAATAAATGAAGTGATGGTTGAGACTTTGAGGTTTTCCCCTTTACATGTCCAGTGTTTTCGAATAAAAATAATACCATGGGAATAATTTTTTAACATAATTTTATGTATAAAAATTTTATATCATTATATAATTGTATATTATTTTATCTTTTATTTTTAATTATTTAGTTATATGATAATATATTATTATTTGTATACAAAATTATATATAAAAATTGTGCACATAACACTTATCTTAGAATAAATTCCCTTTATCTTCCCCACCTAACATAGTTATTGTACGAATTGAACTAGCCACTATTGAGAACTGAAACGCAATACCTACATCGCACACAGCATTGCAGCTAATAAAATCTTAGTGGAAACAATTTAGGTTCGTAAAATATGTAATGAAAAGCAGCTGAGTGGAGAGTGGGGACTCAAATGACCAGGAATGGTGGTAGACTAATACACATGTACAAACATTTCTTCTTAATTTGCCTATACAATCTGATATAGATTACCATCTAGTCTATATCAAGAAGTTAGTTAAAAAAGCTTGTAAACGTAGTTTTACTAATTATTGCATCGCACATGTTTTCACTTGCCATTACTAGCTAGCGGTACCCAAAAGATCAAATAAGCATTGAAAGAGATATCAAAAGAATCCAATGCATCTAAGTAAGCTCTAAACAGTTCTTTTCATGTGCTTAAATTAAATAACATCATTAGCAGTGTCATCACTCTATTCTATTTACCATTATAATATAATTAATAAACACAAACACAAAGCCACTCAAAGAAAAGCCAACCAACCGTTTGACCAGGGACCCATTTCTGCTTTCTTTGAATACAATAGAATTGAGAATCTTTGCCTGGAGGACTAAGTGAGAAGAGAAAAATCCAAAAGATTCTTCCTACTCGGTGTCCATTTCTTCTCTATTCCCACTTACAGCTCTAACAAAAACCTCTCTGAGTTGTTGACTCTTTATGTTTGATATTTCATTAGAAGGGTTTGAATGTCCCACCATTTTTCAAATGACAAACACACCCTTGCTCTTTAACAATATACGCTAATCTCTTACACATGTTTCAGCTCAACTTAAATGTAATATCATTAACCAAATCCTACATCAGCAATGCACGGGAGAAATGTAATACCCAAGATGTTATATTAAACTCAACCCTTTTGGCCATGAGAATTTTGATCTCATTAACACAAGTTCATCAGAGTCATTAAGTTCAAATCTATTAGATAAAGCTTCTTCATTTGAGGATAGAAACTTGAACTTTAAGTCTATGATGTATTAATCTTAACCATTTTGAAAGGACATAAGTGTCTTATCCAAATTTTTAGTAGATAATAAAGGCTCCCCTGTCTTCATCAGTGTTGGTTTGTTTTAGGTCGGATGCGTTTTGTTGTTTAGTTTTGAAACATTATTTTATGATTAAAGAGAAGTTGGGACACAAGTAAAATGTATATATAAAATGAAGAGAAAGGAGAAATTGAGTGGACAAGCTACGAGAAGATGAGTAAGTGGAGAAACTGGCTGTGCTTCAAACAATCGTTTTTCTTTCCAGCCAAGCGCATTCTTCTCAAGGTTACTTCAGGCTTTATGCACAAGAACAAAGGTAAAACCATATTATGCTCCAGATTGTAAAGAATTTTGGTGGGGTTTCTTCTATGGTTAGCTAAGTTCCTTCTTATGGTGGCAATGACAGGTAACAGGGATGTCCTTCTGAGTCTCTACAAGGACATGGAGTCTTGTAGGGAATATGAAGATATACAAGTGATGTGGGCAATGATTCATTCTTCTTGTCCACAGAATTCCAGAAATACCAGAATGAACAAGAGACCTTTCTATTGGAGATTTTGTTTCAGGCCAACTTGAATCGTGTCATTTTGTTCCAATGAAGAGAGGTTCCACTTACCCTTCCTAGTTTTCTCTTCTAGCTTGGATTGGAGTAGATTTTCCCCCTTATGAGAAGGGAAAATTGCCTTATTGTCATGTAATTATCAAGAAATCAGTAAAGACTGGAGTTTGTGTTGAGTTTTTAGTATTCCAATAAACCGCAAGGTGTTCATAAGCATCTCAAATAAATATGTTTGTAAGTTATTGTAAAATCCTAGACAAATCTCACATTGACAGAGTATAAAAGAGATGTTGAATATGTATAGACTACATTACTTAGGAATAATAAATAAGATTACTTAAAGAACAACTATCGAGACATATTTTAACTTATAAAACACATAAAATAAAACCATACCATGATGAATTATTTGTTAAAAACAGATAAAATCTAAACTTGATATTACACTTATAATAAGTAGATGAATTGATTCTATGCCAACACTCTTACATCACTCACACTACACATCTCAATGTACAGCTGACTCTCCCATTGGTATTATGCGAAAGCAAGGCTTGGTTCATTATTCTCAACCTATTGAAATTGTGAGGTAGAAGCTTTCCAGAATTTCAGCAGCAAATAGTGCAAACAAAAAGTAGTAGCACTCTGTTCATTCATCATGCAGCATCACCCTCTCGGAGGAGCATTTGATCAAAGTGCCACACCCCTGCAAAATCAAAAAGCACAGAAAGATCAGCAGACATAGAGAAGAAGTACAAGCATCTTCTGCAAGATCATTGGAGTGTTATTGAATGATTCATACCGTGCCCTTTTCCAACCATTCTCAATTGGGCCACAAATTTTGCTACCTTATTAATGGCCTCCACCTGTCAAACAAATCAAACTTCTCAAAACAGCTGTTTTGGCTTCAAATTTAGACACAACAAAAAACTGAAATGCAATGCAAGCTCACCTGCTCTGCTAAAAATTCACCCTCGATAAAATCTCTCAGTTGCGGATCATTGTTTTGGTCTGCCACCTAATTTTTTATCAAAATCAGAGTACAATTTTATTAGAACACAAGCCTATAGCCACAGAAAAACAATAAATTTCAGTTGCAGGCTCAAAATACCCTTAGTTATATGTATAATAAACACATAAGAGTCAAGATGAATTACTCTGTGCAGGCTCAAAAGCTTCTCATTTGTTAACTTCTCCAGAGACAATGCTAATTCCATGGCTGAATCAACAAAACCAAAGAAATTAACTTCAATAATATATAATAGACAGACCAATAGTATAACAAGTAAATACATAGTATCTGATTTTGGCTTGGGAAAACAGTTACCATGCAATGCATCTCCTTTCTCTGCATGTTCAAACTCCGAGGGGGGCATCAGAATAGAGTGTAGCTTTACTTTTCCTCCACGCATGTTCTGATTAGAAAATTTTGCAGGAGTTACATTAGACATTTCCAGGACAAGCTAAGATTAATCAAAGGATTTTTTTTTATTAGAACCTGATATTCCATCAGCTTTTCAGCATGTTGTCTTTCTTCTTCACTCGACTCCTTGAAAAATCTGATTACAACATTAAAAAAAAAAAATGCATCACTCGGTGCAATCAAATTAGGGAAAAGGACTATTTCCCACCCAAATTTTAGGTCATTCTCAAACTACACCCACAAGAGATGAATCCAAACTTCTGTTAATTTTTGTTGGTAAAGAGAGAGTTAATTATTTTACTGTTTATATTAAAAAATTATAAAATTTATTATTCTCTGCCCCCAAGGTTTTATAAACTAACATTTCACTTTTACCTACAGTTTTTAAACTTTGAAAAGTAACATTTTCACCCCCAAACCTAGGTTTCCATATTTTTTAAAACTCAGTCGCCCTCTATAACTTTCAAAAATAACAATTTCACCATCATTCTCAACTTCATCTTCCAACGTCGTCTTCGGTCTTTTCCTTCTCCTAGTGTGACGACGATGATGCAATGAAGATATCTTCATCTTCTCGTCACACCACCCAGACGACGAAGGACAACTCTTCATCATCCTTCATCACTCGTTGTGTCGTCCAAACGTAACGACAAAGGACATCCTTCGTCTATTCTTTCAGATCTGGATGATGCTTCATCGTCCAGATCTGAAGCATCATCCAGATCTGGGTGACAAAGGGTCATCCTTTATAGTCAGAGATGAAAATCGGAGGAATGGGTCGACCGTCAATGATGGCCAAAGAATGAAGCAAATCCTATAGGTAAAATTAAACTTTTCAAACTTTAAGGATAAGTTGAGATATTAGTTTTTAAAACCTAGAGGGGAGAAATGATAAAAATTTAAAGTTTTAAAGTTTATAGGTAAAATAATAATTTTACTCCTATCTCTAACTAAAATTTTGGGTTGCAGTTTAACTATAGGTGAGTTGGGAATTTTCGTCTCCCGTGGGTATAGATTTGAGAATGACCTAAAATTTAGGTGGGAAATAGGCCTTTCCCTGTCAAATTATGGTGACAAATTAAATTAAAGGAAATAAATCTGGGTTGAGATAATTACTTTGCCAGGCCCCTGAGAGCAATATTATCTCGATCGAAATACGCATACATGGCGTGGTACACATAAGAGACATTGTATTCAACACTGCAAAAGGAGCCAAGAAACACAAATAAATAACCAATTGGCGAGGAAGAAATGAAGAAAGAACAATATAGCCTGCAACCCACTTGATCTGCTCATTTATGGCGGCTTCACAGTCCCTGGAAAACTTCTGCCTGGCAAGTGAAACTTGAGGAGCAACAGGTATATCAAGAACCTCCTTTTTGACTTCTTCAAATGGCTGAAACACTACACCTGTAAGCGGCATATTGTTGTTGGTATCAACAGAAGCAGAAACTTGGAAACTTTCCATTCTGGGCTTCAAATTCAGATTACAAGAAGATGTTGTGAATTTGCTAGAAGTACCAACAAAGGAGGAACTCAACATGAGAGCCTCCCGTTGCTTTGCCGCAAGAAAAGAAGAAGAAGAAACTAAAACGGGTTTCGAAAACATGGCTATGGAGTCTGAAATCTGAATCAAATCAGAATTCACGAGCAAGGAGATTACCTTAGAAGCCTCTGGAGGCATTTTCATATAAAAGAGTTCCAGCGAGGCAAGGGTCGATCTAATACCGTTGGATTTAACAGAAGAGGAGTACAGGTGTATGGATGAGATTTAGTCAGATGTTAGGGCGTGTGGCGACCATGTGTTTGGTCTATCCACAAGGATCGTGGAATCTTAAAGAGATATCTCGTTCACATTGCGTAATAACACTAGCGAGTATTTAAAAACAATACGCGCGTTTTATTTGGCAAAGGTACCTGATTAGCCAATAGACTTCTAGCTGTGTGATTCACTTGAGTTTACACGATTGGGCTATGCGTCTCCCAATAAGGACAATAAATTTGTCCTTATTAAAATGACAGGGAAATTTGTTGAAGAAAATTTGCCGCCCTGAGCTTTTGTATTGTTTGTCAAATTGGAAAATTGTATAGTGACGTGGCACTATACTTTCTAATGAGATAAGTATTACCTAAAAAAATAGAAATAGTATTTTAAATGATTAAGGGTGGCTGAGCTTTAGATTTTTGGAAATACAAATAATTGTTTGATATTGATTCGAGATTAACGAGTCAAAATTGAAAAATAATATTAGATTTAAATTGGAGTCAATAAAGACTGCACCCAAAGCTTACTGCATCTTTTTTTTTAAATTGTCAAACGGAAATCAACAAAGTGCTTTTAAGATAAAGCAATAGGACGAGGAAAAAAAGCTCACGAGTCACAAACTGATGTAATAATATGAGTGATCCTACAAAATTTCTTTGAAAATATAATTAAAAAAGGAAGAATTATGTATTTATATTCCTAGAGATGGTTCTATTTTGGTTTAAATTGAATGGGTTAAACTGGATTTTAAGTTTCAAGATATTAAATTTGATTCATAATCAATATTTACTTTATTTTATGATATTATTTTGTCTCTCTGAATTTTTTTTTTCTTAATTGACTTTCTTTTTCTTTTAACATTATTTAATGGTCAATTTGATTTAAATTGAGTTCAAATTTACCCTTATTCACATTTGATTTGGATCAGAGCTATGGATCCCACATATTATTCTTCCATGGTTAATGTGGAACGATCAGGGATGGTGTTGCCATCCGTCTGCAGATGGAGAGACTCGTCTGTATACGCAAAGAATCTATCCCATCAACAAGATGAAGAGCATATATGAAATTTGACTTTATTAAAAAAATAAGATTGTCGCATATCAAACAAGGAAGAGAAGGTAGCGGCTGCAGCTGGATTACTTGACTTCCTCTGTGCCAGGACAAAATATATGGTGCTTTTCATGAAAGTTACTCATCTTGCTTGCGTGCGTGAGGCCTTGTGGACACCATGCTCTTGTATATCTATAATCTTTCCTCTGCTTAGGATATTATCATTTGTGTTGATACATAATAAATATTTATCAACGATATGTAAGTAAAACAATAAAATTATAAATACAACTTTATAAATAATGATAATTATATTTTATTTATATTTATTATACATATTATACTGTAAAGTAAAATCAGAGATATAATTTATATAATAACAAACAAATTAAAATTTTATATTATTAAGTGAGTAATTATGCCCACTTTGCCTGTCTTTTATATTTGAAAATAAATATATCTAAGACATAAATACATTAAATTTAGATGTGTAAGAAAATTTATGGATTGTGTTATCTCATGAAAATTCTAAGTCAATTTGCTTGTAAATGATGTGCATATGTGATGCATATTATCCACTTATGTTATGTTATGGTGGAAACGCTTGTTTTAGTGTAATTCTTGTGTATTTTTTACAAAGAGAAAGCATGACCGCACGAAGAAACAATTTGCTTTCTTATTCAAAAAAAAGCCTCAATGGGGACCTGGACAGCACTCTTTATTAAACTTATATGTATGTCGCCATTTTTTTCCTGTATATTTTGCATGGCTTGTGGATAGCACACGGCCTCTCTACCTTGTGTTTTTTCTTTTTTTTCTTGGAGGATATTATTGAAATGTCCATTTTAAAGCAAAAATGGAGAAAGCTCTGTCAATTGTTATTGATATTCATATATATTTTCTAATAAAGCAAAAGTCTATTCCAAAAATAATTCAGTACATGGCGACAACTCATCTCTATTGAACCCGAAAGCGAGATCCAAGCACCAATCCTCCACTCTCCCTCCTTTTATAAGCTTAAACTCACGCATTTTCCACTGCATCACTATGGCCACCGATGCTTCTCCGAAATATCGGACCCCCGATTTCCACCCCGAAGTTTCGGTAACTCCCTCTACACCAGCAACACTACAGCATGACGGCCTTGAGTTCTGGCAGTTTATGATTTCAGGGTCCATCGCCGGCTCCGTTGAACACATGGCTATGTTCCCAGTTGACACTCTCAAGACTCGCATGCAAGTCCTGG
This sequence comes from Mangifera indica, assembly GCF_011075055.1. Classification (NCBI taxonomy): domain Eukaryota; kingdom Viridiplantae; phylum Streptophyta; class Magnoliopsida; order Sapindales; family Anacardiaceae; genus Mangifera; species Mangifera indica. Next base: position 275,300 of record NC_058137.1, read on the forward strand.
ACGCGTCCTTCCCTGTTAAGCCCATCGGCGTCCGTCAAGCCTTTAACTCGATACTGAAGCTCGAGGGTCCTGCGGGTCTTTACCGGGGCATTGGAGCCATGGGTCTCGGCGCAGGACCAGCACATGCTGTGTACTTCTCAGTTTATGAGCTCTGTAAAGAGTTCTTCTCCCGTGGAGACCCGAATAACTCCGTGGCTCATGCAGTTTCAGGAATTTGTGCAACTGTTGCAAGCGATGCGGTGATTACGCCGATGGATATGGTCAAGCAGAGATTGCAGTTGAAGAGCAGTCCTTACAAGGGAGTCGCCGACTGCGTGAAGAGGGTTTTGGTGGAAGAAGGGATTGGTGCTCTTTATGCGTCGTATCGGACTACGGTAGTAATGAACGCACCTTTTACGGCAGTTCATTTTGCAACTTATGAGGCTGCAAAGAGAGGGCTGATGGAGGTGGACCCGGAGAGTGCAAGTGAGGAGAGTTTGGTAGTTCATGCCACCGCTGGCGCGATGGCTGGCGCTCTTGCCGCTGCTGTCACGACACCACTTGATGTTGTTAAAACTCAGTTGCAGTGCCAGGTGACCTGACACGTCTTCTCTAAGATTTGCTTCCACCTTCTTTTTGTAATCTTCGTCCTGGTACAAATTTTAGGTTGAAATCATGAAGAGATAAGCAAAAACTGAGTGATATGATTGTAGAATGTTCATGTTTTATCATCACCAGCGATTTGCCCGCCATCCCATACCATTATTTATGGCTTTGAACACATAGTATAACACGATTTTGCTCATGGGTGTTTTTGGAATTTGCAATCGAAAAACATTTAGCATTTTAGGAATCTCTCTAGATGTGGGAATTGCTTAAAACTGTACAGGGTAGCCTGAAATACTGTTAAGCTGAAGGTTTGTGTTTTTGAATACACAGGGCGTGTGTGGTTGTGACAGATTTTCAAGCAGTTCAATTGGAAATGTAATCCAAACAATAGTAAGGAAAGACGGTTGTCGTGGGCTTATGAGGGGCTGGATTCCAAGGATCCTTTTCCATGCTCCTGCTGCTGCCATTTGCTGGTCCACATATGAAGCATCCAAGTCCTTCTTTCAAAGACTGAATGATACTGATACCTCAAATTGCTAAGCTAAAAATACCTGCCTTGTACCTGCAGGCTCTTAAGAACTTGCTGTTTATGTTCATGGCATCCTTCAGCTCATTCATATTTTTATTAATGAAAGGATGGCTGTTGAAGCAATTGACAATTAAGAGTGTTGGATTTCTGCGTGTATCATCCAATTTATTTTATCGGATCGAGCACTGTTCCATTAATCCATCATAGAAATGCAGAATCAAAGAACACAGTATATCTTTAACTCTCTAAATGATTTGCAATAATCAGCTTCTGGCTAGGATTTATCTTTATATAAGGCCTGATCCAAGTCTTCCTCAGTCCGACCAGTTGAACTAACAGTCAAACTGCACTATAACATTGTTCAAACATATATGTATACACACACAATTTATAACAAACGAAAATTATGGTTTGATGATGTTGCACCATGCTCGGCAAATACTGAGACTTAAGTTTGAATCCCAGCATTTGCGAAAAATGGACACTGAATCCCAATAGAAGTGATCCGAGGAGTCGACTAGCATTTAAATCCATTGTTAGTAGGAAATTGGGAGATGTTTAATCGAGATGATTCTAGAGACAAAAAATTCATAGCCATCTAAAACACCAGTGAGCACCAGTGGTCTAGTGGTAGAATAGTACCCTGCCACGGTACAGACCCGGGTTCGATTCCCGGCTGGTGCATTTATCCTTTTTATTCTTTTCCAATTGTCTACCGGACTCATATATTTTCACTCACTCGACTCAAAACAGAAAATGAAAATTACTCAAGAACAAAAAACATATATAATATGTGAAATTTGTTTGTGACCAACTTGCATATTCATTTATATTGGAACATTATATGGGCAATATTTCTGATGTTTCATTCAGTATTTTCAGTTTCCATTAAGACTGTCCAGCCAGAGCCATGGTCGTGAAACATGTTGGCAGTGCAAATTGAAACAGAAGAGACGAATCGCTTCATCCCAACTAATAAAAAATGCACTTGCGACAGTTGAGATTTGATAAAACTTGGTTTCTGGTACCACAAGCTCATAACAAAGTCAATAAAAGCATTAAAAAGATATTAGAACTTATCCACACTCACACCATCTCTATGAACCTCATAAGCCTGCCTATCCCTGGTTTTCTTCATCCCGACCATAAAATGGAGCTTTGATCCGTCAGATGTGATGGAAGTGACTTTTATCCAAATAACAAACTTTGTCTTGATCCCCTCTATGTCTGCCAACTTTCCTTTCTCTAGATATCCAGTGACAGTTGTATTAAAACGCAAGACAGATGAGTCCTTGTAGCCAACTTCACAAATTGCCGGAATAAATACAGTAAGCTTTTGTGTCTCTTCATTGAACTCGTAATTGGTGGCATCACGGGGGAATATTCCAACTGGCAAATCATACTCCTTTAGCAGGTCAGGCAATGGCTTTTGCATTTTTCCTGTTTAGCCAGGAGTAACTTAGTCAAAAAATTAATCCATTGAAAAAATTCAATAAAATGTCGTACCAGGAGGTAAAATGGGAGTTACTGGAATAGTAGATCCAAGGAGGTAAAAGCCAGTTCAAAGAAAAGACTGTGATAGAGGAACTCTGATCTGAAAGTAAACATACAAAATTCCCCTACAAAAATATCATTTTGAATACCAAACAAAATCAAAGCCTAAGCAACTTATCCACCCTGAAACAGAAGTCTTATTTTTTTCCTCTCGACGGTATTTATCTGAGGGACTTCATACTTCTTTGAGTGTAGAAGTAAGACATGTTATTCCAAAAGCAACAGTCGCAACTCTCCAGAACATTTGCCCATTGCCACCTTCCAAATCCAAGCCAAGTGAGAGCAAACCAAATCAAGCATGCTCTAGGAAGAAAAATATTCCATACTAAGGCTGTTATGGCAAATCTTCTCATGTTAATCACCTTTAAGGTTGTCTAATCCTGAAATAACCCTACAGAGCTTTTCAACACACATTCACTCAATAATTATCACAAACCCTGATCGCTTTTCTCCGCCAACCCCCAAAAATATTTTGAGAAAACCAACAAATTTACCACAAGTATAATTTTTATATAAGTTGATTAGATTCCTTGAAAATGGAGGCTAATAGAGACTAAAGGATAATTGATCACCAATCTCAAAAACTTACACCACACCAACCAGGACTGTGTTTATTTCAGAGCAACAATTATTTGAATAATTAGCATAAAGAGTTAGGACTAACCTTTAATTTTATTAACCAACCATTTCGTTCCTCCTTCAATGCTGCTTCCCACTGACTAATGACAGAGGAAAAAGAAAAAGAAAGAAGAGAAAAGAAAAATAAGAGTCATAAACAAAAACTACACGAGATGACACAGGTATAAGTAATTCAAACTTTTTCCAGATTGCACTGCATCTAGACTCTATACTGAACAGCAAGAAAGAACTAAATTTATAAAACACAACTCACTGATCATTACATGAAAACGCCAATTTAAAGAAAGAAAAGTTAGAAGGCTCAGAAATTTACTTGAATCCAGCATCTGTAAAATGCCATTCATTCTTACTTAGTTGCTCTACCATGTGTATAAGTGTGTGTGTCACAGGTGAATACTCAAGTTGAAACTACATCAATGGGAATCTATAATTCTTCCTCTTCCTACCTCCAGACAAATTTTTAGAAAATAAGAACAATATGTTTTAAAAAAAAGGCCTGAAACACTAAACCCCAATAGCTGGTGCAACCCAAATTCATGGATTTTATTTTCTCTTAGTAATTCACCTTCCTATTCTTTCATTTAGTTTCTCATAAACATCAACAGTAAAACACACAAAGTCATCTCATTTAACTTCAGGCATCTATTATAAACATGCAACTGCTTATTCCCACAGAAAAATACAATTCTTTTTTAACAAAAGAATGTCCATGATTCACTCCTCATTTAAGTTAAGCTTCATTCACATTCCTCAGCAACCAACAGCTACTGGGTCACATTCCAAATATGGTAATAGGAAATAATTCCAATTTCAAAACCAAAACAACTATTTATTTCCCATTGCAATTAAAGTTTCTAATCTTTATAATGCCTCATCATCCTGTTTCCAGACAATTAATTATCACAATATTTGTAACCAACTCCACGAATTAATACAAATTAATCACTACACACATTCAAAAAAATACATTTCCAAAACAACACCAGAAAACCCTAAATGCAAACCACGATTTTAATGTGAAAAAACAAAATTTATGACCAGATCAACATGGGAATCAAAATTGGAGCGTAAATAACGATTAAAGAAGTAAAATATCATGATTACAAAGTACGTACGTTGATGTCACTACCAACTGAATTGAGCTCCTTGCTGGCTTTTTGGCCAATCCAATACGATCCCACCTTGCTGAAAATCTGATCCATCACGATTGCTTGTTTCCAATCTCTCTCTCTCTCAACCTCAAGTCTCAACAGATCAGCAGACGAATTTTTCTCCAGAAAATTATCGACAGAGGGAGAGAGAGAGGAGAGAAATTATCTTTAAGAAAAAAAAAGTTGTTTCTTTCGTGAGAAATTTCTGTGAAATTATCACCTGAAAATTCCCCTGATATTGAGGAAATCTCGTGTATGATTACTCAACGGCAGATGTAATTATCTTGATGAATGATATATTAACACGTATTACATAACCCTGGAGCAATTGTGGGATCTTGGCCGCACATCATGCATTAAATAAAGCTTGATTAAGGATTAATAACTTCAAATTAAGATTGTAAATTTTCGTGCTTTACGTGTTATTTATTTTTATTAAAGTGTAAAAACATATTTTTTGAATAAAATTCTGTAAAAATTGGTTTATAATGTTATTTCCCAAGTCGTAAATAAAGTATATATACACATAATCAATTTTTTTATTTACAACACTGTACTGGATAAGGGCATAATTGAAGACATATTGTTGAATTATAGAGTTAAAAAGTAAAACATATAATTAAAGTATAAGTCTATTTAAGAAATAAGGATATTCTTAAGATGGTTTTGTCTAATACTCCAAAGTTTATATCCATTATTATTATTATTATTATTATTATTATTGATATTTTTTGTGAAAATTTTGACAGATTTACATTAAGTTGATCCAAATCCTACCTTTATGATTGACATGTGAGAGACAATTCAATATTTGAAAAAATATATTTGAAATGGTAATATTGTATATATTTAATTTAAATATTTAATTAAATATTTAAAATTAGATACACATAGATTGTATATGAAATGTTGTTTCCTCCCCCTAAAAAAAGGCACAATACTTTGTCTGTCCATGCATCAAAATCAAACGTTGGTAGAGTATAAATGAATAAATATTTTAAGAAATAATCATCACCAAACTCAACTCAGATTCACAGTACCTGTCTGGCCATCGCCATAATCGATCACATGCTTGCCTCACACTCCAATTCTGATACAAGTTTCAGAGACCCAACAAACCATATAGGAAAATTAATAAAAATAAGCACAAATCTGTCCGTTTATACGTTTTTAGGCTAATTATAACATTTTTTATTTTTATAAGTAAACCAATATTTTTATTTCAATAATATCCCCTTCTCATTTTACATAACTAATTTACTTACATAGTTTTCATCTTATTTCACTATCATTTCCTCTCTCAATGTTTTTCTTATATTAATACTCCAACGATAACACATTTTATCTGTACTCTCTCTGTCATTCATTATCATCATATATCAAATAAGTTTTTTTTGCGTTTCCTTTGTATAAATAATAATCTGTATTCAAAAAACTGTAAAACTAATAACTTTTATAAATATAAAAAGTTAAAAATTATAATCAGCATCTTTGAGTGCTTGAATCTTTTTATAAATATTTACATTTGTGCATTCAATAGTTTTGTTACTCAGATCTAAGTAAAAATGAAAATCGCAGTACATTTATGGTAAACTCCGTGTTTGTGTTTACGTTTGGTTTGCGTGTTTGCGTGGTTTGCGTTTCCGCGTTTGCGTTTGCGTGTTTGCATTTGTGTTGTTTGCGTTTACGTGGTTACTTATCTCTTTTAAATTTTTTTTGTGCAGGAAATATGGGTAAGCTAATATATTTGCTTGGATATGGTGGACATTGGGTTAACGGAGGTGATAATAGTTTGAAATAAGTTGGTGGAGTTCAAACATTTGTATCAATTAGTAAAAAAATAAATTTTGATAGATTTGTAAAAGCAGTATGTTCTCATTTGGGCATTAATCAAAATTGCAATATTATAAAAATTTACATACAAAATCCGACCACCTATAGTGATTTACCATATCTGTTGAAAGATGATTTTGATATACGGATTATGATGAGGTTATCAAAGACACATAAAAGGTTATCAACAATTGCTTCATAGGTTATTTACCATTTGTATTTATTTATTTGGTTTATGTCATCTTTATCGATTGGGTGTAAATAATCTATTGTGGGTATAGTTTAATGTTGGGATGTTATTGATTGGATGAAAAAAATACTTTTTCTGAGAATGTGCGTCGGTTGTGATGGTTACGATGGTGGCTAGGGTTTTTACAGTGAAACTCTAAATCTATCGAATTATATATATGGATGTTTTGAATGGTATACAATGATGTAGTTTCGATATTAATAGATGTCTAAAAGTGTAGCCGTCGACACGAAAGTCACGCAAATTTATAGCACCGCGTAAACTGCGCAAAGCTCTCAAACTGCGCAAGGCGAGCAAACTGTGCAAAGCACGTAAACCGTGCAAACACAACACAAACAATGCTAACTGTGCAAAGCATGCAAACTGTGCAAATACATCGCAAAGTGCACATACAACGTAAAGTGCAAACTACGCATTTTGCGCAAAGCGCCCAACCGCGCAAACTGCAAAGCATCAACGCCCGCGCAAATCGCACAAAGTCGCACAAAATATTGTTCACATAATGTGATATTTGCTTTGTACATGTTTAAATTTAAACTTTATTGAATGAAACTCATAACATTTCATTTTAAATGTGTTTTCTAAGAAATTTTCAATTAATGATCAAGTGGGGTTTCAGAGTAATTTAACTTTCCAAGGAGTTAATTGCATAATCCATAGGTTCAAGTGATTGAACTCTTGGCTGTGGTTCAATTCGTTGTTGTTGCATATTGGTTATGAGTTCTATAGACCTTATAAACACTATAAGAAATAATGGATCTCTTTTATGTGTCTTTGATAACTTCATTATAATCCGTATATCAAAATCATTTTTCAACAAATATGGTAAATCACTATAGGTGGTCGGATTTTGTATATAAATTTTTACAATATTGCAATTTTGATTAATACCCAAACGAGAATACACTACTTCTACAAATCCATCAAAATTTATTTTTTTACTGATTGATACAAATGTTTAAACTCCATCAATGTATTTCAAACTATTATCACCTTCGTTAACTCAATGTCTACCATATCCAAGCAAATATATTAGTTTATGCATATTTCCTACACAAAAGAAATTTAAAAAGATAAGTAATCACACAAACGCAAACCACGCAAACGTAAACACGCAAATGCAAACCACGCAAACGCAAACGTGTAATTTACCATAAATGTACTGCGATTTTCGTTTTTACTTAGATTGGGTAACAAAACTATTGAATGTACAAATGTAAATATTTATAAAAAGATTCAAGCACTCAGAGGTGCTGATTACAGTTTTTAACTTTTTATCTCTAAAAAGTTATTAGTTTTATAGTTTTCTGAATACAAATTGTTATTTATATAAAGGAAAAACAAAATAAACTTATTTAATATATGATGATGATGAATGACAGAGAGAGCACAGATAAAATATGTTATCGTTGGAGTGTTGATAGAAAAAGAGCATTGAGAGAGGAGATGATGGTGAAATAAGATAAAAACTACGTAAGTAAATTAGTTATGTGAAATGAGAAAAGGGTATTATTGAAATAAAAATATTATTTACTTATAAAAGTAAAAAGTACTATGATTGACCTAAAAACATATAAACGGACAGATTTTTGTTTATTTTAATTAATTTCTCAACCATATATATATAAAAATAACAGGCATGGACTTCACCGGAAGATTAAAAGAGACATTCTTATATATATGACAGCTCGATCGATCGCCACCAAATTGAATCATGTATATATAAACCACGGTTTAGGGTTCTTAAATCCCATGTATTGTTTACTTTTTTTTAATTTTTCTATTGTGTATGGTGCATGCATGCATTCTTCTGCTGGATACAATGTACTCGTTCTGGATATTGAAATTTCCTAAACTATACTCAACTGCACTGCGTTTAGGTCAACTTAAATCGGTGTCGTATGTTTTTTTGGTTTAATATTTTTCAAATTATATAAATTGCATGCAAGTAATTTACTTAGATCAATAAATAATATAAGGGTGGGGTAAACGTAAATATTTTAATAGTAAATTACACTATGTTAAAAATGCTATTTTGTTAATCATAATTTAAATTTTGCACCGACATGCATGCATGCCAATTCAGATCATACCATTTACTTTTTAAAGTATGTATATCTTTTTTATTGAATTTTTCAACTAGAAATAGAAAATTAAATTATTTGTACCATTTTCTTTTTTTAGAAATTGATTAGATTGGAATATGTCCATTTTTAATTAGGTGAGGAGATCACAAGTTTGATTTGATTAAAATTTATTCGAGTTTGAAAGTTCATTGGCACCATTGTATTAGAGTTCTTCTTCTCAGAAATTTTTTTTTACTTATTAGTAACTAATTCGAATTTAAGCTAGAATACAGCTGAAGTTAAACTGGGGTAACTGATGGTGATAGCCGATAATCACACATGAAAATGGGTCCCGAACTGCAATGGCCAGCGGAATTGTTCCTCAGAATCATGTGCTAGAGACCCAATTTGTTCAATTTTACTCGATCAGATGAAAAAATCAGATGGGGTGTCCAAGTTTTGGCTCTAGTGGTACAAGAGAAGCAAAGAATCACGTTAAAGCAGCCAAAGCAATTATAAAAAACACATAACACAAATATATATATATATATACACAACTTGTTCTAGTGGCTATGGAAGAGTAATCGACTGCTTAATAAAATACACTAGCCGCTGAATTGAACATAAATAAAATAGAACTGTTTCTTCAAATTTTATTTGAAAATAAATCTTTGCAGTCAGTTTTGATTGAAAGAATCGTTATCTCATCCTTCGACTTTCGACTTTCACACCAAGACCAAGTTCTTGAGAGAGAGAGAGGGAGATCATATCATATGTGTATGGGGTTGGATGCGGGCTCAAATAAGGTTTAGTTAAGACCAATTCTAACGTAAAAGAGTTAATTTAACATAAACGAGATCAAAGAGATCATGTTCAAATTAAATTTGAAAACACTTTTTATTTGAATTCGATCTAACCTTGTATAAATTTAAATATTTGGATTTATTCAAACTTGATTTGTTTTATAAAAACAAACGTAATATTTGACTTGAACTTAATTTTTTCAATCTGAATTTACATTAGTAAGTTAAATAGTTGAGAATGAATCCAAAATAAAATTCAAGATGATAATTTAAAAGAGCTTGTTCAAAATAAGTTTTAAAATCAACAAATTGAGATTTGAATATACAAACAAATAATTTTATTCTAAATTTGACTCAAATTTAAATTTTTAAATTGGTTCGAATATGACTTGTTTATTGCTATCTTGAATTCTAAATTGAATAACTCGTATTGTAGCCAACTGCTATCATTATTTGATATAAATTTGACAGAAACTTTAACCAATAATTCTCCAAACTTTAGCCAAATTTTAGAAAACTTAATTTCAAATTTGGTTTAAAAATATTCAATGTGAAACAATTCGAGCTAAAATAATTAAATCAACTTAAAAGTCCAATTCTTCTGCTTTAAGCTTGAATTCAAAATCAAATCACTCAGTCCTAGTCTAACCCTATAATTGTTTCCTCCTCAACATTGACTAAGAGTAAACTTTTTTAACAGTAGGAAACTTTGGTTTATAAAATTTAATCTGACTTGAAGGTATTTTATTACGAAAATCAATGTCAATATGGACCACTAAGCTCTTTTATTTTATATTAGGGTTCAATCAAATTGATACCTCGTGCTTCACCAACCTGGGGCAAAATGAGCCCTTTTGTCGATACGAATCAAATTGTGTGGCCATGCCAAATTCCCCCATATTTAAACCTGTTAAGCAGCTACCTCAATTTTGGCCACTCATGTTTGCCATGGCCAACTTATTAAGTATCTTATGGACAGTTTACTGTATTCATAATCGATATTTAATAGTTTTTTTTTTTTCAAAAAAGGACATAGGTTATAATTATTTCGGTCTAAATTGTATTAAAATCAATAATTATGTTTGTTTTTATAAATGAAGCAAATTTAAATAGACTCAAACCAAATATAAAGAAATTTAATTACTTTAAACCTGAATTTGAGTCTTTATTCATTAATCTCAATTTCAAATTGATTTTTTAAGATGAATTTATCTCAAATTGAGTCTAGTTTAAACTTGACCTAAATTGAATCTAAGTTTATTTGAGAAATTAAGGATTAACACAAAATATGATGCACTAATCTTTTTAACAAAAACTATGTTAATAAATTTCATTAAATAACCTAAACATATGTAAGAAGACGAAAATACCTTCAATAATTTGTTTTATAAGAAAAAACAAGGATTAAATATGATGATAAATTACTAGTCAATGTAGGGTTAAAATAGTAATTACGCCCACCTGAATTCTAATAAAACCTTCCACCACCCTCTCGTTCTTCCCCTACATATGCAATTACAGAAGCCATAGATTCTTCTGTGTGACTTTCTGAAAGTAAGTGAACCTAACCTAACCCAACCCAACCCAACTTCTCCTTCTACTTCTCTTCCTTCATCCTTTTATTCTTCATACAAACAAACAACCATTCACTAATTTACATACTCTCTCAAAAACCGTGTAAACTTTCTCAACTAAACCAAATGATCTCTCAAAAAATGCCTTCAAATCCTCCTAAATCCTCTCCTTTACTCCACAGAATCAACAACAAGGCTACCGCCACCGCCATCACAGCTAACATGCTTTGTCAGAAAGGCTTCCAAAAGCGTTTTCCTTTAACGTCTGCCACCCCTGTGCCCGACACCGTAGCACGTTATCACGTCCACGCTGTGGGTCCCAACCAGTGCTGCTCCTCCGTAATCCAGCAGATCGCCGCTCCTGTCTCCACCATCTGGTCAGTCGTTCGCCGCTTCGATAACCCGCAAGCTTACAAACACTTCGTCAAGAGCTGTCACGTAATCGATGGTGACGGAGACGTCGGTACAGTACGTGAGGTTCACGTCATCTCCGGACTCCCAGCCGCGAACAGCACCGAGCGTCTCGAGATCCTAGACGACGAGAGCCACGTCATCAGCTTCAGCGTGGTGGGCGGTGACCACAGACTCTCGAATTACAAGTCGGTGACGACCCTCCATCCCTCACCCTCTGGCAACGGAACGGTTGTGATCGAGTCGTACGCGGTCGACGTCCCACCAGGCAATACAAAAGAGGACACTTGTGTTTTCGTCGACACCATTGTACGGTGCAACCTCCAGTCACTGTCTCAGATCGCCGAGAATTTAGCAAGACGCAACCTCAACAACGCTACATGATCTAACTTAGCACTGTTGCCGACCAATGTCTATGGTAATACGCAGTCGTTTTTTTTGTAAGTATCGGATGAGAGTTGCCAAAAACAAACCCCTCCCCCCTTTCCGTTCATCATCATCGTCAGTTCCATTTTTGTGTTTTTTCTTTTTTTTAAATCTTTCTGTCTGAGAAATATTAAATTTAAAAAATGACATAGAGCATTACCATTAATGTATTATAATTGTCGTCGTCATTACAGGTGAGGATATGCGAGATTAGGTATTATAATTGATAATTGTTAATTATTAATATTATAATAGAATATAAAAAGTTGGGCTCGATAAAAGGCAAGTTGTTAGGTGACAGCGAGGCAGCTACAGATAGGTTAAGAGAATGGAGGAGTTGCAGTGTGGACTGTGGAGTCATAATGTGATGCGTGATGTGTGAAGATAAGTTGAGATGTAAAAATTGAAATTGGAAATGGAAATGGACCAATTTGAGATGGTCCAGAAGTTAAGGCGACTGTTGAATTTTTCTACAAACAGAAGAAAACCATTAATCACGTTTCTCGACAGACAACAGCTATAATAAAGATTCAAAATTCAAACTTTCATTGTATTTGGAAGGAATATGCGTATGCCGTTAAGTTTTCTGTCACTATACATGTAGAGGTGCCCTTCACAATGGCTTTCCACTGGACCATGGTTTTTATACCTTGATTGAATCATTCTGTTTGAGACCTGTATGCAGCACTGGTTTAGTGTAACGGGCTAATTTTGAAACACAATTCAAATCAGTTGCATCAAGATGCATAAAATTATCAAATCAACAGCGAGAATGAATTTTCATAATTGATAACATTAGAAAGATCAATGCAAGGATGGAGCTGAAAATAACAAATGACAAAGTCGGTATTGGGAAAAGCTGGAATGACAAGAGAAGTTGGCGAAGAGGAGATCCACGGCTAGGGTTTGCATTGTAAGAAACCAGGGTGTCTTTTTTTTTTCATACTTTTTATCTTCTTTTAATACTTTCTCAAAAACATGTCATTTTAGTCAACCACCATCACCTGGCATTGGACACTCAAATAATCTGAGTAAAATTAGAGCTGAATGAAGCAAAAAGAAGAAGTAATTTGTGAGAAATAATGAAAATAGGAGACGGGTTTTAGTGCAGAAACCAAGAAATGGTTGGTGGTGCGTCTGCAACTTGGTCTTTGATAACACAAACAACTATAACAAAACCCCGAGTAGGTGTGAAAAGAAGAAACAAGTTGCGAATATAAAATATAGTTTAAGTGGTTTTGTTTATCTTTCTATCTATCTTTCTATCTTTCAGTGGAAAAAAAAAAAAAATAAAGAGCTGCAAGTTGCAGAGGTTGTGTTTGGTCTGGTTTGAATGAGTAGGACGGGTCGTGATTGCAAGTTGATATGCAAGTTGAAGGAAAAGAAGGGCCTTACCTGTGGCTGTGTGTAATGTTGATGTGTGTATGCTTTTCAATGCCTTTCACGCCACCCATCACTTTTATATTCTTAATCCGTGGTTTTAAAAACCCAACCAACCGGTTTGATCTATTCCCAAGAGCCAATTCCGTTTGAAAATACGCACATAAAACATTAAAACTCGTTAGGGATTTGAATAGGATGAACTGATCAAACCGGTTCGCGCTTGAATTCTAACCTTACTAATAAGGGAAGTGTCATCAACCCAACTTGTCCATCGAGTCATTGGTATCACCGCTAATTGATCTTCATTAAGTCAATATCCAATTGGGTAAAAAGGCCTTGTTTTGACCTATCAAGTTAAGCATTTTCAAATGGCCGACAAGTCCTTTCCTTTTTGGTCTATCTATTCTATACCTGTGCTTTTCTTAGACATGAGAAAATACAAGTAACATCTCATTCAGTTTGTTGTTACACATTGGCAAGTTGTCTTTCCTCTTTATATTATCCTCAACATGAAAAAAATCATGTTGACCAAAACCTGTGTCAAATTCAGATTATTGAGTCATTAATAAAATCACAATTCATCATTAAATTGGATTAATTCATAATCAAATTGGATAAATCATATCAAATCTCAATTCATTAATTAGATTAATCTGATTAGACCTCATAATCAAATCGAGTAAATCGTATCAGACCTTAATTTATTAACTAGATCAATTTGATTAGACCATTGCATTAACACCATACTTACATCACATAACTAAAACATATATTAAAATGTTGTTTGTCACGCGATAGAAAAAGTTTTTGGCGTGCCATTGATCAATTAACATCATTTCATTAGATATAGCGCATAATTTAATTTGCTTTCAAATTCGTCACATCAATATAAAAAGAGCTACGCACTACGGGTAAAACAACCTACAACCGATTAAAGCATTGAATCAGAGGACTAGTTGAACTTTTATGGAACCTACAGACGGAAGAGTTGGGGGACCATGCAGACTGGCCTTAAAACAAAGGCTTCTGATTCCAGTTTTCTTCTCTCTTTTTATCCTGTTTCTTTTAAGGTGGAGACATTACTGCCACAGAATATAAGTTTAAATAGTGGCAGCTTTTATAATTTTCCATTAATTTTCATTTGAAAATATTATAAAATAATAATGAAGTAGGCAATAAATTGTTATAGCTAAATTAAGTTTATCGATCTCAAGACACCTCATAGCCATTTTATTTCTTATCTAACCACTCTTCTATAGCAAGAATGAGTCAAACTCAGCTCAAATTAACCATTTTAGAGTAGAACTAAGCTCAAATCCACCCGTAATTCTCGTTGGTAATTATTTTTCTTCTCCAACTATTTGTTTTCTATTATTTACTAGTCGAAAAAACCAAACTCAATTTCAAACTGATGTTCTGAATTCAAGTTAAGCTTGGATTTTAAGTGATTATTGATTAGAATAATTAATAAAGCCGGAGAAAAATAAGTCGCCCCCAGAATCTGGGATAACAAAGGGAGAGAGATATGAAGAAAGATAGCAAGCATGCTCGTATAAAGATATGGCTGGAAACGAAAATTTTGAACACGTTATAAACATCATGGGTGGAGATGTACAGATGAAAAAGATATTTCGCGTCGGGTAAAGCCCAAATAGGAGCACGACATAGGCAAGCTAGCACTGTTGTATATGGAAACTGAGAAAAAGATAATGCCCATAATTCAAAGAAATTCAATACCAATTGTCAAGATTCCGGAAAAAAGAAAATGACCTTTTTATTCCATTCAAAAATCAAATTCATGGTAAAATGTTGCAATCCATCATTTGGTAAATTGAGGAGAAGATAGAAGTATGTAATGTATAAGATTGATTGGATGTTCAAGTTAATATTAAAAAAGAAGAGGCCATAAAATTATAATGAAAGAAGTAATGAAAATATGCTAGTATATATAGATATACTGACAATGACTGAGCACCATCGTTATGGACATTAAGTATTTCCTATTGGAAGATTGTCAATTTCAAAGCCAGAAAAAATGCAAAAGAGATGAAGAGAGGAAGAAGAGAGAGAAGTTTGAAAAAGTTGAAGTAATTTGACGGCAACGTATGAAGAAGGATGTTGAGATGTCGACAACTTTAACCTAATCTCTGTATATATTTATTTGACCATATAACAGCTCAGGAGGTATAACCGAAAGATTGATAAACATATAGCCAGCAGCTGGCTTCTTTCTTAAATCTCTAACTTACCCTCACGACTCTAGTTTTTATACTTTTATGTTTCACAAAAAAAACAGGAAAACCGTTGTACATAAGATCGTTGCGAGGTTCGTTGTAAACGAATTCAAAAGTCTGTAGAATCACATTCAATAGTACAGGACAGACAAAAAATGGTGCTATAATTAATTTATTTTCATTACCCAAAATAGGATTACGTCCTATTTAATATATACTAGATAATGAGTATGGAAATGCTATGATTCTTAAGCCCAAACCATTTAATTACTCCAGCTCCAGCTCCAGCTCCAGCTCCAGCTCTAGCTCCAGCTCCAGCTGCTGCCCTTCACCTACTGATCGAGAAATCAGACATGCGTGTCTCACACTTTATACTCAAAATGCACACTAATTTCAACATGTCATACATTCCCAAAACTCTATTTTGGCACCATAATCTTCGTTAGCTAACTAGTTTTATCAAGACTTTAGGCCATCTTTTATGGCGGATAATCTTCCTACAATTTGATTGTGAGATCAGACTTGAATCATGATTTGATTTTATTCAATCAGATTAATCTTGAGTCAGTCGATCCAATAGCTAGCTAAAATAAGTTTTAGTCATAATCTTGATCGAATATGACACCAATTTTCAATCCAACGGGGCAGTCTTGACAGTTTTAAAACAAAACAGCCCATGAGGTTTAACGTTGATCTCTCCGAGGAGTGCCTCCAATTTGTCAAAGACTGAACATCCTATATAATGTTACATTGTATTAATTTAAAGCCTTTAAGCTCTAACACAATAAAGGAAAACAAATTAGAATATAAATAAAAAATATCTTAGCACCTTCTGGGTTGCCGTGAAATATCTTGATGTTAATTGGTTAGTCAGGTCTATTTTTGCTAAATGAGAATCCTCGTAGAAGGGCTGAAAGGGTATTTTCGTAAACCACATCATACATACATCCAATGACAAGTTGCCATCTATAGCTTTCAATAAACTACCAAAACTCTTCTTCCACTGCTCCTAATCCACGAAAATGAAATCATGAAAAATGATCGCCAACCACCTCTCTGAAACTTCAAAAACGAGGAACCAGAGCACATAAACATACAATCTCACACACTAAGCAATTATGGCTAAGAAACAACAACAACAACAACAACAACAACAACAACAACAACTAGTTGCAGCAGGAACATGGGGATCAATCAGAAGTAGCTTCAATTCACTTATTGCCTTGTTCGTTGCCTTCTTGTTCATAGCCTTGGTTTTTCTAAGCCAAAACGACGTGCAGTTCATGGAAGAAGATAGATTAACTTCGATTTCAAATAAGTGTAACTTGTTCTCTGGCAAATGGATATTTGATAATAAATCCTATCCCTTATACAAAGAGAAGGAGTGCAGTTTCATGTCCGATCAGTTGGCTTGTGAGAAATTTGGAAGGAAGGATTTGAACCACCAGTTCTGGCGGTGGCAGCCTCACCAGTGTGACCTCCCCAGGTCTGTTTGTCTTTTAAGTTTCTTTAACAGATGATGTTAAGTGTGTGTTTTGGCAGGGTTTCTTGAGTTGGGTGGACTGTTGTATTGTGTATGTTAATAAGGTAGGTTCAATGCCACAGCATTGCTGGAGAGGCTGAGAAACAAGAGGCTTGTGTTTGTTGGAGACTCTCTGAATCGAGGGCAGTGGGTATCAATGGTCTGCCTGATTGACACATCAATCCCTCAGCCTTCTCTCAAATCCATGCACCATAATGGCTCATTGATTACCTTCAAGGCCATTGTAAGTTCTATATATTTGATTGCCACTCTTCGGTTCCTGTAATTAACTTGCATGTAACATCTCCGGTGTAATAATCCGGGTCACTATTAAGTTATTATATGCCTTTAATATATAATTCAATATAGTTTTATTTTTAGGTTTTATAATTTAAATACGTCTCCATAATTTAGAAACTTATAAATTATTTAATTTGTATTCTATTAAAATAAGAGATTTATATATTTGTATATGTTTAACTAGTATCGCATTAAAATGAGATATTTGCATTCACTTTCATCTTAAGAGATTCATTAACTTCATTAAGTTTTACTCTACCATCGATTAAGATGATATAAAGAATGACTTTGATACCATTTTCGACACCCTAATCTAATCTTTGAGTCATTATAAAGATATTATTTGCTTTAGATATATAATTCATCAAAGTTTTATTTTTAAATTTTGTTATATCCCAAAATGCATCTAAATTGATCTCAAAAAGAATTTAATCAATCTTCTTTGATCATTCATAAATGATGTTAGGTATTCATGCATCAATAAAACTATATGTATGAACATTATGCATAACTTTATGCACACACAATGATATGTCATCATATAATTAGTTATTATCATATCATTATTTATATATAAAATTATACACATTAATTATATATATAGCACTACTCATTATATATACTCAATATCTCTCCCATAAATCGTTGTTGATGTGAGATTTGGCCAGGCTGTTGGTGCATGCATGCTTCTTATAAATTTCTTTTCCATTTTGCAGAAATACAATGCGTCGATAGAGTTCTACTGGGCTCCTTTGCTGGTGGAATCGAACTCCGACGATCCAGTGAACCACCGGTTGCCAGATCGGGTGGTTAGAGTACAGGCAATTGAAAAGCATGCGAAACATTGGAGTGATGCAGACATTTTAGTCTTCAATTCATACCTTTGGTGGAGAAGATCCAAAATGGACGTACTGTGAGTACATTATTTAAACAACACGTGCAATTTCTTTCTTCAACTTATTGAA
Source organism: Mangifera indica (assembly GCF_011075055.1). Taxonomy (NCBI): domain Eukaryota; kingdom Viridiplantae; phylum Streptophyta; class Magnoliopsida; order Sapindales; family Anacardiaceae; genus Mangifera; species Mangifera indica. The sequence goes on from NC_058137.1 coordinate 293,528, forward strand.
TCTGTTTCAGCTTAAATATTTTCAGTCACTATTAATTTATGGCAATAAATTAGGTGGGGATCTTTCGAAAGCTCAGATGCAATTCACAAAGAGGTGGCAATGCCTCGTGTTTATGAGATGGCTTTAAGAACTTGGTCAGATTGGTTAGAAGTTCACATCAATCCAACCAAAACCAGTTGTTCTTCGTTAGCATGTCACCAACTCACCTAAGGTATGCATATATATATTTATATAATATGAAATAAAATAAGATAAGATGTATCACGAGTTAAATCTAGCCATTTTGGATCAGTAATCTTAACAAAATATAAAATTTTCTTGAACCAGTTTAAAGCTATCATGTCAACAACATAAATGGCAGAAATCATTCTGTTTACAGATTAAAATATTACCACAAAGTGCTGCACGCTTCATCCAGTGTTTTAAAATTCGAATTTATAATATTTGCAGTGCAGAAGAGTGGGGTGGAGCTGAAGATGGAAACTGTTACAGTGAGACAAAACCTATACTGAAAGAGGGCTATTCTGGAAAAGACACAAGCTCAGAAATGATGCGAGTGGTTGAATCAGTGCTGGACGATCTAAACAGAAGAGGGTTAAATGTACAGATGATCAATATCACACAGCTTTCAGAGTACAGAAAAGAGGGCCATCCATCGGTTTACAGGAAGCAATGGGAACCTTTAACAGAAAATCAGATATCGAATCCAGCTAGTTATGCAGATTGCATACATTGGTGCCTTCCTGGAGTCCCCGACGTCTGGAATGAGTTGCTCTATGCTTACATTGTTCGCGAGTGAAGAGTGGAGATGGAAATAAAATTCACTGAGATTAAGAACCTGTAAATGTTTGGTTCAATTCTGAAAGTGACTGAGGCAGACGGAAATGTAACAAATTTAAGAAATTGACCCCTCAACATAGGGCTGGAATTCAATCCGTTCTTAACAAGGTTCAACCCAAGTTAGTTTTGAATTCAAAAGAGTTCGTCTATGAGTGGATTGAGATTGGTAAAAAAAAATTTAACTTTAAATTTTATACAAATCAGTTTGAACTCTAGTATTCGATTCGATTTTAAATTCGATTCTTTATAAATTTATGTTCAATCCTTAGTTCAAATTTAATTTTTTCAATCTAAACTTGAATTTCAACTCAAGCTTAAGCTCAATATCAAAATAGTCAACTCAAGGTCAGCTCGAGATCAATATATTAATATTCAAACTTGACTTAAAAATAATTTAATTTTATATTTGATTTAAGTCACTTCAAACTCAAATATTCAAATTGGTTCAAATTCAACTTATTTATAAAAATGAATCCAATTATTAACTCAAACTTCGCTCATTCAATCCAAGCTCAAGTAGATTAATCTAACTCAAACTTAATTAAAATATAAAAGAATCAATTCAAAATCAATAAGTTAAGACTTGAATTTATTGAATTTTATCTGAATCAATTTGAATTATAATATTTAAGTTAACTTAAACTTAATTCTCAATCTCAACTTATTTAATCCAAACTAAAATTGATCCCAATCCTAACTCATCAAAACACACCATGGTTTTTAAAGAAAAAAATTAGAAGCTTGCCATATCATTTATGCATTTGAACCGCTACAATAATTTTCAATTACATACGTCCCATCGAGAAAAAAAAAAGTATCGAAATAATCAAATTTCCTAAAGGCAGTCAAAGTTTCTTCAGAAAGAGCAAAAATAAGGGTGAAATGGTGAAAGAGGGCAAGGGCCTGCATCTCCAGAAGTACAAACAGGGTTGGTCAAAGAGCAAATAATCCAGCAAAGAAATAAATTTACTGATGGCGACACAATTCTTATAATTGTATTTAGCAGACAAAAGAAAGGAATCAAAAGAAGAAAGTTTCAGTTTTATTAGTGTTTATCATGATGCAAAGATGGAGCAGAAAGAAAACCCATTTTCCTTTACTTGCACTTGCCTTACTAGTCTTTATTGTTTGTTCTATCCTCTACAATGAACGTAGCATTCAGCAAATCCATGAAGACTCAGATCATGATCACCATGAGCAAGAAGTTCCAATCAAATATGTAAAGCCAAATCTTGTAAATGGAGCTGCAGGTAGGGCAATCTTTTGGTTAAGTTTTGTAAGGATTTAGCTTTGTTTCTTGAATCTTTTTTTGTTTTAGTCATGTTTCTTTACTGTACACGTTTTCTTTAATTTTCATGTGATGAATGTTTTTGTTTTGATTTTTATCTTTTTGGGGATTTCAGAGGTTTTGGATAGATTCAGTAAATGTAACTCTACCAAGAAGTATGGTGGCTGGAAAATCGGGTGGGCTGACCAGAGACTTCAATCGGGTCGGAGGAAAGTGAGCTCAGATTCAGAGAGTTGTGATGTGTTTTCAGGGAAATGGGTATTTGATAACACATCTTATCCACTGTACAATGAGTCTCAATGTCCTTACATGTCAGACCAATTGGCATGTCACAAGCATGGACGGTCAGATTTGGGATACCAACACTGGAGATGGCAACCTCATAACTGCAATTTGAAGAGGTAAAAATAAAAAAGATATGAATTATTCTCAGAGTTAAGTTTGCTGTGTAGGGTTGGGGAAATTTTGATTAAGTTGGAATATTAATGAACAGGTGCAGCCCTTCTAATAGAATGTGGGAAAATGATTTATGAATGTGTTTATTGTGGAGAATCATGTGAAGGGACTTGTTTAATTGTTCATTTGATTGTTGAAATTTCATGCGTATAGGTGGAATGCAAGTGAGATGTGGGAAAAGTTGAGAGGGAAGAGGTTGATGTTTGTGGAGATTCACTAAACAGAGGGCAGTGGATATCAATGTTGTGTCTACTACAGTCAGTGATTCCAGCTGATAAGAGATCCATTACGCCAAATGCAGAGCTTACCATCTTTAAAGCAGAGGTAACCAAATTGCTTTCTTGGAGTGCGAAGGGGAATTGCAGTTGAAGTTTTGTATGCATAATTTTCTTTACAGAACATTATTAGTAAACAATAAGACTGGGAATCTCATGTGAATTCTGTTGTTTGTGTTTGTTTTATCCACAGGAGTACAATGCTACCGTGGAATTTCTGTGGGCACCACTGCTTGTTGATTCTAATTCCGATGATCCAGTGAATCACAGGTTGGATGAGCGAATAATCCATCCAGATTCAGTTCTTAAGCATTCATCACGGTGGGAGAATGCTGATATACTAATTTTCAACACATATTTGTGGTGGAGACAAGGGCCTGTAAAGCTTTTGTGAGTATTAAGCCATCAATGCTCCAGTTTAGGAGAATGGATTATTTAGAGAATTGTGTATACCTATAACAAGGCCTACAACTTACAGGTGGACTACTGAAGAAACAGGAGCTTGTGAAGAATTAGGTGGTCTTGGGGCCATGGAGTTGGCCATGCATTCCTGGGCAGACTGGGTATCTAAAGCCAATCTCCAGAAGAAGCACGTATTTTTTGTTACTATGTCTCCTACACATCTCTGGTGAGTGTCAAATACATACCTTGAAATATTCCCATAAATCATCAGAAAGACTTGCAAATTTGCTCCTTGGGCATAAAACATATGTCAATTGGAGATCTGAATCAGGTTAGTCACCTAAAATGTGGAATTTTTATGCCAATCATGGAGTATAAATTGATTATAATGTATAAAATAAAGAATACCTAATTTAGATGGAAAATAGGGGTTTGTCACTGAATGATTAGAATCATTTTGCCTGTATGTGAACCTTGGTCATAATAAATACTTGGAAATCTTGTGTCAAAATTGACTCATTCCTTCCATCTAACAGTTCTCAGATTCTAGTAGTGACCTCCTGCCTACTGTATGTTTTTCATCAGTTTTAAGCTTCAAACTTGGGGTGGCTTCAAGCCAAGCTAGCTCGGGCTTGAATCCATGTTTGGTTCAAACAAGCCAAACTTGAGTCGGAGTTCTAACTCAACTGTTCAGCTCATTTTCCCTCTAAGGACACTGCTCATCTGTCAAGCAATTGTTCGCCGGTCAACTCTCTAGCAACATTGTGCATGAGCTCGTAAAGAGCTCGAGCTAAACATTATGGATTCAAGCTAACTAAGAGCCAGCCCTTGTTCAGATTCAACTCAGCTTAAATCCACCTGTACTTCAAACTGGGAAACACCACCTATCCAATTGGGGTGCTTTTAGTTTGTATTTCATTCTGTTGTTGAGTCTTCCTATCAGCACAATATTCTGATCTTGATGTTCCTATTACATGGGAACAAAGTCCAAGTATGCTTCTTGATAGATGTAATGAAAACTATAAATTGCCTTGGTTGTTTCACGTAATTTGAACAGAAGACGCTAATCATGCAGCTAAAACCTCTTCTTTTTTTTTTTTTTTTTTGAGAAACCAAAAACTCTGTCCCTCTAGAATCTATCAATTCTCCACTCATGATTGATTACCTTTTAACATACCAAATAACAGCTACTTCCCTTAGCTGATTTTTTTCGGTTATCATATTTCAGGAGTCGAGAATGGGCACCAGGAAGTGAAGGAAACTGCTATAATCAGAAAACCCCAATAGATAAAGAAGGCTATTGGGGAAGCGGTTCAGACCTGCCTACAATGCGCATGGTGGAAGATGTTCTCAGCAGGTTGAGTTCAAAGGTCACAGTTCTCAATATTACTCAGCTCTCAGAGTATCGAAAAGATGGTCACCCTTCCATCTATCGAAAATTCTGGGAAACATTGAGCCTTCAACAATTGTCAAATCCACCATCTTACTCTGATTGCATCCATTGGTGCTTGCCAGGTGTACCAGACGTATGGAATGAATTAGTATTCCATTTCCTGTAAAAATTAATACATACTTCAAATTTTCTTTGTTCCTTGACATAGCAGATGTGATTAGGATGGTTCACTCTATAGTTTCATGATTTTCCAATACGATTGGTAAACAGTCAAACATTGTTGTCGACAAATGTTGATGCGAATGAAAGGTTTTCTCGCTTCATTTGTCTTCTGTACTGCAAGTAGATTCAATCAACAATCGTCGAGGATGGATGCAAGTAAATGCAATCCAAATGCGGGAGCAATTCGTTTAAAATGTTTGAGATTTTATTTCTCTACTCTCTCATCTTTGGCTTAAAATCTGTGGGGAGATTGCAGATGATATTTGTCAAAATAGTAGCTGTGCTGCTATGGGAGGTTCCATATATATAATATTAAGTCAGTTTTGAGTTTAACTGATACTTCTGCAATGACAAGGCATGAGAAACATTGTCTTTGAGCTAAAAGGATGATGAAATTTGGCTACTATGGAGCTAATAAATCACCTACGTCAAGAAAAATAACAGTAAACCATTCCATGATATTAATGGTAATAATAACCCTATTTAGGAGAGTTTGATCACCTTTTTTAAGCAAAGCCACAATATTATCGGAAGTTGTTAATGTATACGCTCAAATCCATTTGTGATAGTATGATATCGAATTTAAATCTTTTAAATGTACATTAATAAATAAATTATAGATCAAAATGTGATCATGTGTACATTGAAATTCATTTGTGAAAATATAAAGTCGCATTTAGATCCTTTTTAACTCCTCGATAACAAATCACATGCATTAAATATATAAGCATCAAGATTTCTTTGATATTAAAGGTAATAATTTTATTTTATTTTTAAAACGAATAACCTCACTTGATAGAGTTAGAACCTCCTCTCAAAACATCCCACTTCAATTAAACTTATTAAAAATTACTGATACATACATACATATATATATATATACCTAAATCTACTTGCAGGAGCATGTACTTCACCTTTACATTTTAAAACATTTTAAATTCTATACTTTAGCCCGTTTTTGATGTGAAGGGTAATAATAATTTTGGAATAACTTGTAATAAACTGTGAAATATATATATAAAACAAGGATTGACGACTGGGTAATAATATTGACTATCTTTTCATTTTGTGAGAAATCTATAGGCTACCGGGCTGAAACTTAAAAACCTGCTTTCAAACAAGACGAGTTGATGGGGTTGAAAGTGAGAGAGTCAGATTAATACCATGCTCTTCTTCATACTCTTTGACCGATGAAGCCATACCATTGTAGCAATTACAATACTCTTCATGGTCCGACGTCTCAATGCTGATCAAGCTCGGAGATCCTGACGTAAATTTCTGCTGCTGGAAGAAATGGTTAGCTTTTCGGTAAATTGTTCCGTCTTCCTTAACATGCCACCCACACTCCTCGCACAGAGCCTTGAGCAAGTCATTGCTATTAGCATGCTTCGGAAGCTTGTAGTTACCATGCTCCTTCAACCCTGCAAATATTTTCTTTGTTATCTCTCGCCTTTTCCTCTCCCTTTGCTTATTGTGTTGCCGCTCCCTCTCACTTGGAAACCTGTATTTAGTCACCATCACACCATCTTTTCTCCTTTTATGCACCAGCCATGGCCCCCTGCTGGTTTGTATACACCCTCTTAACGCACCTTTCTTCTTCTTCTCATCATCCACCATTTTTCTTTTCTCCTTCTCTTATCTTCTCTAATCCCAAAAGCAAGACAATTTTTGTGATTTTGGAACATTCTTGTCTCTTGATGATTTACTACAATGTTAGTGTGACCATATTATCCCAGGCCTTGCTTCCAATTTCAAGGGTAGTTTTGATATTTGATAATCATCGCTTTTGTGAATGCAGCAGGCCTTCTGATGTGGCCGTACATGCAGCAGGAAGATCAGAGGGGCCTGAGATTCGGAGACAGAGGAAGTACAATCTTTTGACAGATATTTCGATACTATGTTCCTGGAGAAGTAGACACGTTTAAAGAAACTAAAGCTTCCAATTATGTTTCTCAGTACTAAAACAATATAAAGTAATGAAAAGTGAAGCCTCATGCTTGTGTTTCAGTTTATTCACAAGATCAACCCTCGAAATCAGGTGCTGGGTTAAGTTTCTTTGGACAAAGGACAAATCAACGGTCTGATCTGACCCAGTAGAAGGTAGAGTTCACAGTCTATGCACCCACTTTGGAATATTTTCTGAAAAGAAATAGATGCGCGATCAATCTGTGAAATGCCATACTAACAAAAATGACAAATCCACGTTTAGGGCCAAACAACACTTATTTCTTGATCAACTTAAGATTATTAAAAAGTAATATGTCTTTACATTCAATCCGAATCAACTTAAATTCGGCTTATTCAATCAAAATTTGAATTCAAACAACTCAAATACTCTAACCACATATTTAAATCTAAGTAAAAGACTAATTTGACTTTTGCCAATTCTTTAGCAATTTACATTTACAGGATTAGTCTGATTACTTCGATGAAGACAACGAGGTCAATGGGATAAAAATACAACTGGAAAATCATACAGCACATGGTATACAAATATTATAAACGTTTACTAGCAGACGATCAAACCTTTATTAATCAGATATTACAAGATCTCACTCTGTAATTGACACAGCTTCCTTCCATTAAGAACCATAGTCCCCAATTGGCTGTACATTTTACAGAGCCAATATTAATTCACAAACAGGTGTTTCAGTAGCTGACTGAGGCCTGGTTATAATTGTCATCGATCCTGCATGCATGAATGTGTTGTCCCTCGATTCCTCCGGAAAATGTCAGCTGTTCAGAGGATGTTGATGAACAAAACACCTGCAAAGGGAAAGTCTCGATTATGGAGTTCACATGGGAGCTGATAGATCAACCAGATATTCATTTTATACCGACAGATAGTTTGAAGTTGCTTGAGTAATTTCAAGGGATAAGGTTGCAACATCCATAAAGAAGCTGAGGTTGTTGTTCCATCATTTCTTTTTATACATAACCTGCTCACAACGAGAATAACTCTTACAAATTATGCAAGGTGCTAAGTCCAAACGCTCAGAAGAATCTTTTCACTCAAATAATATAATCAATATAACAAGTTTTGGGAACTTCTGAGATTTAAAATTCAAGTTGTAATGAGATTTGTGTATTGGAGGCTTACTTGTCAATTTAAAGCAGCCAACTTCACCACCTAACCTTTGCAATCACCAATTATAAATAAAACCTTCTCCTTAAGCTTGTCGATGATCTGAAAGAAGTTAAACTAGTAGCAAGGTTAATAAAATAGCAGGGCACCAAAAACAGTAAACAGGCTATCAACATTAATAAATAATAATGCGCACCAGGCTAGAGTTCATTGCCCATCGTTGTGTAGCAGCAGCAGCACTTTTAAGGTGGGTACAGCATGGGAGATCAAAATTTAAAAAATAGGTTGAATTTTCTGTTGCTTCAGCCACCCAAAGATGATTCGTGTGGTCTTTTGCTCTCTTGATAAGATTACAGAAGCCAACCTACAATGAATATCATTTGGTCAATTCAGTCATTATCCTTGTGTTCAGAAAAAGCATTGTATTGACCAAAATCCCACTATATCAGATGATGCATGTCTCAAATGGCAATTAACAGCCATGAACTATTACATGTGTCAATTGGCATTTATTTACCCTGCATAATCCTAATTTATTAGCTTTCAACAATCATGGACTCCAGAGTTCAGAGTTGAATAAACACAGTACACTCACAGTGGATCCAACAAGGTTATAGTTTATTGGCAAAAATGAATCATCATCTATGTATGCTGAGCTGAAGTTGATGGCTAATAAAGATTTTGGTAATTCTTCTAACTGTAACTCTGGAATGGAGCCATCTGTCACAAACACCCACTGTTTCTTTTGGTGAGAATCCTTATAAACCTCTCCCACATGCACAATAAAGGTCACCGTATCAAATTCACTGAATAAGCAAAAACAACAAACATTAATATGATGCAATTTCTCGGAGAAGAAAAAAACATATGCATAAATCTGCCGAGCAACAACAAATTCACCTAGAAAGTGGAACTTCACCCAAATCTGACAATGGAATTGATCTGCGAGGACTGAAAAATGGCCTACAGACACAAGTATGAGCTTGATTTAGATAAATGAAGAGTAAAAACGAAATATAGACTTCCTTTCTTTTCCACCAAGAAGGAAAATATAAATGGAAACCTACTTAAAGTGTTCAAGAGTTGGGGGAGATAGTGGCTGCCATTTTGTAGTAGGTCCTCTTGCTTGTAAGTAAAGCGTATTGGAATCAGAGTGCACTGGTACAAGCCCTGTAATAGCATATGCCTTCCCCTCAACCAGCTCACATTGCTGCTATTAGCATATATAGAAACTCTAAAATTTCCTCAATAATGATCAGAATGAAGCTGACAGAATATAACTAGATTCTAAGAACAAAGGAAGACATATCTGTATTTAGCTAGAAAGGCATGGAAACACGCAAAGACAAACTTGTAAGTACAATGCCTCTAAGACACACACACAAAGGGGAAAAGAGGATAGAGAGCAAAATGAATAACATTATCCAAATAACGGTTCAAAGAGGAACAACAAGAACACCTGCTTCTCTGAGGGGTTCCAGATCGTTATAATCCCTTCCCTGGAGCTAAACTTTTCTTGATAGTCTTTATTTGTTAATCCAACCACCCTCACCCTCATAAATGGGGTGACATCTCTCTCTCTCAGACCAGCATCTATCAAAGCTTTTTCAATGGATTTTTCCAGGATTGATTGCTTGGTTGCCTGAGGTCAATTTAGAAGGTATTAATAATGTCATTCTACATTTGGACTTATATTTAAGCAAAGAATCAAAAAATCACCTCTAATTTTGCTTGATAAGTGGAAAAAGAAGTAAGTTGCTCTGGACTCATTTCTGCCATTATAACTTCCGGTTCAGCTGCTGTCTCAAGTATTTTCAAAAGTTTTGCTCCTTCTTCACTATCATTATCGTTAAATACATGAGAATGGCTGTCCTCCCTTTGAAATTCAGATATGATGCCTTCTACAAGGATAGAGCGCCTGTAGCCAAAGAAGGAAAGAGTGATGAAGGAATAGTGCAGAAAGAATATATTATATCTAACAGCTTCATCCAAACTACTTTTATGGCCTGAAAAAGAATTCATTTATTTCACATCCAAAAAGGCCTGATTTGATCACAAATCACACAGATAGCATCACAAATCTCTTTAAGAGGCTACAAACCAGTATATGCACCACTCCTTAACAGTGCAGATAATATATGCAAAAAAATAAACAGGTCACCTGTGTTGGTGCATCTGCATCATCTGAGTTTCCATCCTCTCTGATCTCACAATAGATCCCCCATCACTTAACCTAAATGAGAGTACCAAGGAAAATGTTTGTCAACTGCATACATTACGTATTATAAATTTAACAGGAGTCGTTATTTCTTTGTTCTTTATTGAATTTTTCCTCATTCTGCTAAGGTTGATAAAAATAAATGAATAAACAACTTTCAGACAGAATTAGCTTCAGATGACCTCTCCTTGTAGAGAACAGGATATATCCGTGTGACACCGACTAAAGTCCTAGGAACTGGACCTCCATTACTCTTGATGCACCTAAAAGCCAACGGATCACCAACACCCTTACCTATGTAAAGAGCAAGCATCATGGTTGAGTAGAAACTTTAACAAAAAAGAAAGAATACCAAATAAGCTACATTCCCCCAAAGTAAGAGTAGAAAATAATAATAATAATCTAAGAGTGCTTACAAAATCCCATTCGATCAGCCCAATGAGCTCTATATGTCCCATTTATGTTCAAAAGTAAACTAACTGATCCTGAACCCTGAAATTTAAGCAAAACGTGATTTAAAAGTAAAAAATCTTATGATGACTAAGTAAAATATTCCAACATGATAACTTCACTGAAAAACTGAAGTATGTAAGTACCTCAGCGGGTGAAACAGGCCCAACCCAGCCACATAATCCTGCTCCCCAGATCTTCATAAGACAAATCTAACTGTAAGCAAGAGCCAAGAGGTAGTTCTGTGCAAAATGTTCTAATCAAAGGACATAAATGAAAAACTCAGAAATTACCCGAAGTTTCTGTCCCACAAACAATTTCCCAGCGGCAAGGTGCTTTGACAGTGAAACATCCAAAAGAGCATTCACAGAATACCTGGGAGCCAATATGCACTTTAAGCCAAGAAATTTTCAGTTGGAGTAAGAATTAATAAATTAAATTTCCTACCACCCATCAGTTAGTTCCACTTTAGAAGAATAACTACTTTCACCTCCATCTGATACCACTGGACAAGTCTCAATCTTCAGTTCATGATTTGAGTGAATAGCTGAAATGCAAAGGACCATCATCAAAGAAGGCATTGCATCCCCTTCCAGAACTCTTTTGATTGCAGATCGATGGCCATTATTTACTTCTCTTTCATACCTGTCCAAATTGATCCCAACATGCTCTCATGAACATCTTACAAATCAGAGAGCAACTTAAGTAAAACAATTACCTATATTTCAATTCCTCGAGCACATTGGAAATTGTCAAAAACTTTCCAGCAGATTTGGCCGAATAACATCTTTCATAACAAGCCAATTTCCAGACTATCCATTTGTAGTGATTAGTGACCCATCTAGATAGATAATTAACGGAACAGGTTCATAAATTGCCAAAATTGTAGTTAATACTGCAAAAATAATTGGTAGATAACAGAATACCAATAAACATATTAATACATGTCCATTAAGCACAACTGAAATTTTGTATTTGCACAGTACCACTCAATCTAGGTTAACAAAGTCAACCACAGATACAATGCTAATGTTTCACACAATCATTTCATATTAATAGGCCAACCACAGATAGTTAATTTAGTGTCCTGCCTGTCTCACGACCAGTTTAAATATGCCAGCTTATCACAAGTTTTATATAACAATTATTGTCATTTAGCATCATGCACCCACATATTATGTACTGCATATTGAGAAGTAACATTCCTTCAAGAATCAGTTATATTATTTTTGGAGAGGATGATAAGAAACCAAGCAGAAGATACAGAAAATTTACTGTTTAGAAGCATATTGCACTGAAGCCCCAGACTTTGCCAACATGTGAAGAAAAGCCTCTGCCCCAATGCAATTTAAGCCAGATTCATCTTGAAACACGTACTTTTCAGCATTGGCTGATTTGATCCATCTTACCTGGTGTTGCAAATGCTCCAACTAAATTCATTCAGGCAAGGAAAAGGAGTCAGTGTCAGAGGAAAAACAATTTCTAGGGGACAAATGACAGTAGTGGATGTTTGTGTACCCTGCCCTGGACTGATGGAGGCATTCCAAAATAATCCCTAATATAAATTCTTTGAAATTGAAATGGATATCTAGAGGAAACTGTTCTTCTGCAACTGGAATGTTCTGATGATGAGGCAGATAAACCTGATTGTGATTACCTTAATGAGAAGCACAAACTAGGAGAGCTAACATAAGCAAAGTTAATTCAAAACCCTTAGAGAATTTACCATTAGCAAGAGAAACATTTTTAACCAAAGGGGTGGAGAATTTGGAGCTGCGAGGTCTCTTGAATGGAGAAACAGAACTCCTCCACTGTCTCCTCTTTTCAGATGTATTTTGTTTAATATTGCGATGAGCTGCACCAATCCTATTTGTAATATCAGCAAGTGGCTTACCAAAAGACCTCCCAAGTGAATTGCTTCTTGAACCATTAATATCTTCCAAAGGATTAGCCATTTTGGTATTGGGTGCAGAAGGCATGTTGCTTAAGGTTTTATCCATGGGAGGCAATTCATCCAATACACCAACTCTGTCATCGTCAACTGCATCAAATTTCTTGATCAAGTTACCTGAAACATATATATTTTCTAAATTCACCATTGACATTGCTTGGTTCGAAAATGATCTCAAAGGAGAGGTGAAACTTTTTGTTAAAGATCTGTTCTTTGATGCTTCTTGAGTAGAAGTGAAAACATCAATTTCCTTGTTTGAAATAGAATTATATAATCTTGCCTCTTTAAAGAATGAAAGATCCGATTCCCCTGCAGTCCCTTCATCAAAGGGTGTCCCCAACTCTGGATCACCAAGGAGACTCCTTGCATACTGCAGTGCATCACTGGAAACGGATAATGATCTCCCACCGGCAGTAAGGAACTTAATAGGAGGCAGTTTGGGAGCTGAATTTGGTGATTCAGATGGCATCATACCTGAATTTATCTCATTTTTAAATATATGTCCAGGCAAACCAGAGTTACAAATTGACGAAGGCCTTGGAACTTGTGCAACATTCACTAACTGATTAACTTCCACAACTTCCTTCACCGGCAAATTTGACACAGATTGCCACCCACAAGGGCTAATAGGAGTGGATGGAGTCCTTGTATGTTGAAGGTCTTGAAAGTTGCAATGATCATCATCTTCTTCCAATCCCAATAATGTCTTAGCTTTAACCAAACCAGCAGAAGATATGTTAACAAATTTCCCTGAACCTGTCTGGAAAAGAGAATTGGAATAGCCGCATTCATTTCCAGCCTGATGCCCTTCACCTACACATCAAAATTTATAGAAGGGAAAAAGGAAATAATAAGGCTGTGTTTCCAGTAGTACAATCACAAGCTAAGTCAACAAGGACCAACTTGTTATCGTTTCTCACAAATACTGAATAAACAACTTTCTATGACAATGGGAAACAACAAATAGTTTTTCATCCCTTTCTGAACTTCCATGAAATAGATAGATAATAATACACAATATGTAAACCAAACATTTTTGCCTTATACTCTTCAATGTTAGAATCAAAAATAAATTAATAAATATCCCCAATTCAACATTTCACTTAAATTGAATATCATCAACAATCTGTTAAGTTATGTTTATAACAACAAATATAAAAAACTGCATACCAGTAATCGAAACATTACCATCCTTATAGTTGCCCAGAACAGATAACGCTTTGGCGATCGAGGACTGTTTCAACTTCACTGACCTCCCCAATCCGGTTTTAAACATCGGAGTAGTTTCAGAAGCTTCATTTTCATTCTCCAGAAGCTTCGACTGTCCTGTACAAGTTCATAGTTGCATAATTACCTGAACCAAGTAACATATAATTATTGACAACTCATAACTGAAATTTACCCTGGAGCAATACATCGGCCATGGAAGGAAGACGAAAATCGGAGTTGTGCAGTTCATTCGAGGCACGGTCCGGTTCGTGTTTGGTTCGGAGTATCTGGCCGGATACCTCCCATCGAAAATTGTTAGCATTGTCGGAGAATATCTGCCACGTCGACATTTTCCGGAAAGATTTAGGGTTCCGATTTCCAGCTCGAATTATGCTAAAAATTAAGATTAAATTTTTCTCTGCTCTTTTCTAATTTTCAAGAAGGCGGGAAAATTAAAAAGGAGATGGAGGGGAAATAAAAGTAGAATATTTTAATGGGCCGGGCCTAATTTGTGAAGCTCAATTCAATTATCTGATTTACCAGCAATTTGGCTACAAGCCCAACTTTAAATTTTCTTTTTCGTTTCACATAATACTGGAAGTTAATTTTTATTCGACGTTAGGGTTAGATTCAATTCAATTTGTTTAAATTCAAATTCAAATTTAATCAAATAAACCAAGTTCAAGCCATATATTAGGCATATTTTTTATGAATAAATAAAATTTGAGTCAATCTAAATATTTGAATTTGATTTTAGGCTTGGATACAAATCAAACTTAGTCAAACTTAGCTTGAACATGATTGGCTTGATTTTGATAGGATGGCTCAAGTTGGTTGAGTCGTATTTAAAAAAATCTTAAACTTGATTTGGTGGAAAAGTATGAAACTCAAAGCTCAGTTCATATTTATAGCTTATTGATTTGGCTCAAGTTTTTTATATTATAAAATAATATCATTTTAAGTATCAAAATGATATATTATTTCTATTATTAAAACGATATCGTTTTATAATAATTAAAATAATATTATTTTAACTATTCAATTTGACTTAATTTGAATTATAAACCAATTTTAAATTGATTTAAGTTGAATGATTGATTTGTGAATTAAATCGAATTAAACACTATACAATTCAAATTTATCTTTGTTATTAATCCAACTTAGAACTATAACTACAGTTTGACTCGAGCTCAATTTATATAAACTCTAATTAAATGAAGTTAATTTAAATTTAATACTAGTTTGAGATAACTTATATTAAATTTCTTAGATAGACTCAAGTATTGACTCTTACAGTCTTAAATCAATCTCAAATACATAAAATGATTCAAAGTCAAAAGTCTTCCTTATTTCTCTATAGCTTGTCCTCCGACTCTAGCAAATGAAGCCAAATATTAATTTGGTTCCTTGTCATTATTTGCAATACATTATTGAGATCTGAGACGCCGTTTAGTTTATGTATTGGAGGATCAGATATGTACAAAGGATGTTGAGTGCCTTCCACACCAAGTATAAGCATAATAAGACATCACATATTTCTATAGATTTCGGCTTATCTTTCATCGATAATGTAAGTAATTTCGGGATCCAACTCAAATTGGATGCAAAATTTGTATTGGGTGCATTGAACAAGTTCAAAATCAAATAAATTTCATGCAGAGGATTTGTATTAGGGGGCCACATAAGGTTATCTATCTCATTTATGATAGAATAAGTCGTATTTAAATTTATAATAAAGTTGAATGAATCAAATTAAAATTAAAATTACAGTTTTGATAATTTAATTTGTTTATTTTTTAAATAACAATTTTTTATACATATCTTATAATATCACATAATATATATATATATATATATATATATATATATATATATATATATATATAATAAGATATTAATATCCGTATTTATATGTCTACTTTAGGTGAGTAACTATACTTTTATGTTTTTCTTTATATATTATAATATAATAAAATTTGTACTTGGACTTTTGTATAACGGTACAACTGGAATGCTTAAATCTTAATGGTGAATCCGTGGCCCCCACGTGGTGCATGAAGAACGAATCAGAAGGCTGTAATGTGACCACCGCAATTCTCAATATGCTTGGACGAGCCGCCTCAGGGACGACGGGTGAATGCACCTACACCACATATTCACCAAATTCTATTGTTTTTATTTTTTAATTAGCAATTAAATTTTCAAATTTTCTTTTAAAGAAATTAAGTTTTAAATTTTTCCTATATCCCTAATTAGTGTTATTCCGTACTTTTTTATTAAAAAATACTAAAATTTTAATTTTTTTATAATTAAAATCTAAAGATTCAATTTATTTAATAAAAAAATATAATAATTCAATTTTTTTTCTAATAAAAAAAACAAATCAAACAATACTATATATATATCTATTTATAGTACATAAATAAATATACACTTATATATAACCATCGCAATTCTCAATATGCTTGGACGAGCCGCCTTAAGGATGACGGGTGAATGCACCTATACCACATATTCACCAAATTCTATTGTTTTTATTTTTTAATTAGCAATTAAATTTTCAAATTTTCTTTTAAAGAAATTAAGTTTTAAATTTTTCCTATATCCCTAATTAGTGTTATTCCGTACTTTTTATTAAAAAAATACTAAAATTTTAATTTTTTTATAATTAAAATCTAAAGATTCAATTTATTTAATAAAAAAATATAATAATTCAATTTTTTTCTAATAAAGAAAAACAAATTAAACAATATTATATATATCCATTTATAATACATAAATAAGTATATACTTATAAGTATTATCATATAATTAGATATTAATTTATTATTAAATCAAGATCATCTAATTATATGATGATACACATAAAATATGTATATATTTATGTATTCAAAGTAAATATATATAATTTTATTAAAACAAATTTTAACCTTTTAAATAAATAATAATAATTCAATATTATTGTTATCCTTCTTTTTAAATAATTATTTTAATTAATAGTAATAATATAATTTAAAACCATGGTAAAAAGAAAAAAAATAAATATGAAAGCAGAGTAAGATTTGATTTTTTCAGAGTTCAAATAATACCAGCTAAGCTAAATTATGTTGGGAAAGTAATTTAATTTTATATCCAATCTAAACCATATACAAAAAGGAGAATGTTAATAATATTAAATATTTATTTGATAACATTGTATAAACTCTTTGTCAAATGTTTTGTTGACCTAACTGAATATTTTTTTTCGCCGTGGGAAAATGTATGGCGAGCCTGTTGCTGTCTGAAACGTCCGGAGAAGAGAATGGTTTTGAGCCGTTCGATGTTAACTAGAATTGTATTTGTACAGGTGGGCTGAGCAGGAAGCACCGGCGACAGCTAGCTGTTTCTCCGCAAGTAATTGACCGTGATTCATGATTAGAGCAAAGTCCTGCAAGTTCAGGGATCAATTTATGTATCACGTGCGGTAGCTCAGGGCTCGTCATAATAAATTTTCAAGTCCGAAACCATCATTGCTTATGGCTATATGTTATAATCTTATTTTTATTTTCTTTATAATTTTTTAAATTAATGCAAATTAGGGACCCAGGGAAATAAATATTTGTGGCCCTTATGCCTTTACTGGGACTCATAGGCAGTACTAAATATTTGGGAAGAGGAGAAAATGAAAGTAAGAATGTGAGAATTTTATTTTAGGGACTTGGGATTTTCCCATAAGTGGCATCAAATATTTACCCTTACTCTTGCCTTTTTTTTTACTTCTTTGCCATCAAAATACTGATGGTTTTCCTTCCTAAGGAAATGCAACAATAAATTTGAATAAGGATCAATTCATTATTATGCTTAGCTCAATTGGTTTGTACACAATAATACAGAAAAAAAAAGACAAAAATTGTTAAACAAGAAAAAAAAAAAGAAAAATTATTTAAAAAACACCAGTAAACCCTTGATCTCAAGCCATTCAAACCCATTTAATTCGGATGCAAACTCAAAATTTTGATATCCTCAAGTTAAAAAAATCTATAATATTTCACACACTCGGAAACTAATTCATAATTTACACTTATATCCTCGCATTAGGAATGTGTCATGATCAACTGACAGCAGGTGCAGCCAGAATAATTGACGTTGGTTTGTACATGGGACCTGCTAATGGACACGGTGATGGTGGCAAGTACAATAAGGTAATTACAATTTAAATCGAAGCCCGTTAATTTGGTCAAGATTATTATCATTATTATTATAAAGTAATGAACATACCAATTCGATTAATAAATGTTTACCAATTGGACCGACACCGAAGTTTGAAAATAAATAAATATCGCTTCCATTTACCATTTAGGCTACATATGTATAATAATTTTAATTGCAGCCCGTATGGATGGACCACACACATCATGATATTGTTTTCTTTTTTATGATGGCTTATTTAATGGCAATTTTGGCTGAATCCTTGCCTCAATTTTTGAATTTTGAGTATAATTTATATGTTTTGTTTTCCTCTTAAAATTTTACACTGTTTAACTTTTTAGGGAATATAAATATTTGTAAAATCATAAGCCTTATCTTAAAATATATTTGTTAGAAAAATAATATCAAATTACCGAAAAGAGATATTTATAAAGAATATGATAAATGTATCTAAATCAATTAAAATAAAGAGTGAGAATACGAGTTTGAATTTTGAGAAAGCATGCAAACACGCTATTGTCTTAGGAATGATAATTCAATTACCAATTTATATAAACTGGTATTGGTGGATATGATTACACAATCACATTTATACATATAATTTTATATAGATGAATTAATAAAAAAATAAATATGTATAATATTAAATCAACAAATTATATATTTTTTTTATGCAAGTGTAAATGATATTATAGCCGATTCAAATTGTTTAAATTTAAATTTAAGTTTAATAAATCAAGTTTAATTCAAGTTTAAAATAAAATTATTTATAAATTAAAGTTTGGTTCAACTCATTAAACATGAAATCTATCTCAAATTAACTTTTTTTAAATTTAAATTGAGTCTCAGATTAGTTTAATCAAATTTTAGTAATAATTAATATTAATACGAAAGAATTAAGTGACAAACAAACAAGCAAAATAGGGTAAAGCCCACGCACGCCGTTGAAGTTGTAAGTGATTGAGATTTAAGACGATATTATGTACAATCATAATCATTAATTAGAAGATTAACTTGAAAGGAGTGGTAATGATGAATGAAAGAAAGAGGAAAGATGGTTTCTTTTCAATAAAAAGGCAAAACCAGAGTTACCAGTAGCCAAATCAACATTCAAAACCAATGAACAAGTAGGGCCATTTCATAGTCCAATACTTTCCCTTTGTATATTTAATCGTACCGTAGTCGGCAGACGCATTAAAAATTATTACATCGTAACCAAAGAGAAAGTCATGTTAAATATGGGTCAACTATTTTTTTGACCCTCAATCTATTGAGAAATTACCTTAACGGTTTAACTCCTTAGTTTTGAAGATATACGTTAATATGGCTAGGCCTGGACATGAGGTAAGTCAAATCTGAATATTTGTTAACTCGAATTTGGCTAGCACACATAAAGGATAACTTGAATTCACTGAGTTGAGATTTAGAGAAATTCAAATTTGGCTTAAGATTAAAGTTTAAAATTTGACCTAGATTTGTAACTCATTTTTTTGTAATTCATTTTAATAATGGTTGTAATGACATAGATTTTAGAATAAAAAATGAGGTTTTGTTATCAATCGTTCAACTAAATTTGATTTAAATTATCAAAAAAATGTTAATAAAATTGATAAAGTATTAGATATTTAAAAAAAAAAAATTTAGATTTGAACGTCTAAAACTAAAAACTTTAACTCACACTCAAATCAAGTTCAACTTATACAAACTTGAGCTGAATTTTTTTGAATTAAACCAACTCAATTTAATTTAGATTCAACCCTGTATATGACTCTTTATTTTTTCTATTTAAGCATTCAATTATGTTAATTAATCTATTATATGTAATATTATCGGAACATGAAAAATATTATAATATTATGAATTTACAAAATTTTTCTTTAAAGAATACATTTCAATGCTTGAAGTTTTTGCAATGTATTAGAGTAAAACTGTCCTTTTATCTTAAAAATGAATAATAATAATTTAATAAATCCGTCTCTTCACTCACCAGAGTCTACTAAAAAAATTGTCAAATAATAAGTTAGTCAAGGGTTCTCATGGCTCCAGGAGAAGTGACGTTTGTCTGCAATTGCCACGTTCTCTGCTGATCAGCTGCTATAAATACACCCAGTCTTGTTTAAATCTTCCCCACCATTGTAAGAACCAACCAGCCATTAGTCTGAGCTTAATTTGCTTGCTTTGAGCTACCTATTTTTTGGCTTCCCGGAAGCACGTTTTGCCCGTCGCTGCTTCCTTTGTTAACGATCATTTATTATAAATATGTTGTATGGAAGAATCTGTTAAGCTCAGGAGGGATAGCGCCACTGTTATTGCCATGGAAAATGGCTCTTCTGTAGCGCTATCCATCCTGAGTTTCATAGCTTCTTCTTACTGTTTCTCTTTCTCTCTAGAGACTCTGCACATGAAGGATCTTGGTTCTCATTTGGGTACGTATAAATGTCGTTACTTGTGTCAATTTTAAAGAAGATCTTAATTCATAACATTAATGGAGCTAGCTAGGGTTCTGTTTGCCCTCTGATCTGTTAACTTCAAAGAAGGGGTATATTGTAGGACTTGTCACATCTCATCTCTCTCATCACAAGATTTTAACATCATTCTTTTTTTCAGTTTTACAGTGAATAGTTTGGATTCCATCAGAATTGAAGGCAAGGTTAGGCTTTATTTGGCCTTATCTTTCACTCTTTTTGAACTTTCTCTGATATTTTTTCCCACTTTTCAGGTGACTGTATTTCCACGCTTCCTTTTTTTCGTCCACTAAATTATATCTATCATTATTGACCAACCCCATTTTTGTGTTTTTTATACGTTTCAATTTGGCCTTTGTAATACATGACAAACATGTAGTTATGACTTGACCTAACCGGATGAAATTAACCATAAAGAGGGTTCATTAATTACAGATTTAGTGCTTATCTTTTAACCCATTTTGGCCTCCAGATCATTAGTCAAAGGAGGCTTTGAATTGACATGCAATAAGTTGTGATAGCGTGAAACATGTGACAAATTTTGTTTTATATTGTTTTATAAAGAGATGGCTGAGGAAACATTTTCAGTTGCAGGAGGCGCAATTCAAGCAGGAAGTCTCCAAATCCCACATATTTTTTTACTACTTGTATGTTTTATTACCAGAAATTGTAACACTCTTGACTAAAATGATGAATTTGAGGGTTTGGATTCAGTCAAGAAAAATGTTAATATGAAAATTGGAATGGATTCCAGCTTAACCAAACCCCAATAAACATCAACTTGAATTTGCAATGACCAGCTTAACTTCAAATTTAAGTTGAATAGTGAATAATGACAATAAAAAGAAAAAAAAGAGTCATTGAATAAGAACAAATCACCAAATACAAATACTTTCAATACAGTGGTACCGACGAACCCTTTAACATGAATTGAAGGACTTTTAATTTGATTTTAACTCGTTTGAAACATAAATTCGAACATAAGCTAATTTAACTTGATAATATGATGAGAAAAGATGAGACATTTGGTTGGTTGTTTGAAGACCCAAAAAAAAACCTTCACTGAGATGAAGAAGTGAGTGCACGACCTTCAAGTTATACTCATACTAATTCCAGTAATCCAGTCACAAATAAAGAATGCTCAAGCCTAAAACATCATTTAAAGGTTCACTTAGACGTGTAAAAAATAGACTAGGAATACCGAACCCAAATAACGCTTGACTTGAATTCAAAACTATCAACTCAAAATTAAGCTTTTTTTGTTCGAATTGCTGAAAAAGATTAAAAAAATAGTCTAATATTTAAGGATCGCCGAAGATGAATCCAAGCTTTCACCCCTATTATACAGATGTCAATTGATAGACGCTGGAACCATAAGCATGTGCAGGCCCATTTAACAAATATGGGCTCAGTTTGGACCGCACTCGTCTCGATTACATCTGCATATATAAGAAAAAAAAATTAAAAGGCCCAAGGACTATTTCCCACCCAAGTTTAAGTGCTAGCCCAAAGACACATCTATGAGATTAGAAAAATCCAACATCCCTACCTATCCGTTAAAAATCTCAATTAAGGTTAAAAGTAAAACCGTATTTTAACAAAAAACTAAAGTTTTATTATGTTTATCCCACCCCAGTTTGAAAATCTCACAATTCTTCCCACCTAAAGTTTGAACAATCAAAATTTTTCTCCTAGGGTTTACAAATCATAGTCGAAGTCGTCAGAGATAGTCCTCTTCGGTGGTGTTGGCTCTACCTCCCGACTCAACTCTCCTTGTTGATCATTTTCCAACCATCGGGGTAGGTTATTTCCTTCGACAAAGATGAAATTGTCTTTGTCGAAGGAAATAGCCTACACCGATAATTGGGAAGTGATCAACAGAGAGAGTTGAGCTCAGAGGGAGAGTCAACGCCACTAGAGACAACCATATTTCAACCATAATTTGTAAACCTTAGGAGAAAAATTTTGATTTTTCAAACTTTAGGTAGGAGTTGAATTATGAGTTTTCAAATTGAGGAGGAGAAATATAACAAAACTTTATATTTTAAAATTTTTTTATTAAATTATTAACTTATCTTTATAACTATGATTTTTAATAGATTGATGAGATTTTTTGTTTTTTAAATCTCATTAGTATGACTTGGGATGGCTATTAAACTTGAGGTGAAATAATTCTTTGGCCAAATTAAAATAAAGTAAATTTACATATTTAGCACGATAAACAATGCCAGTACAGTACACAAGTGTACCAAGCTAGCAGCCGTACTGTACAAAATTCCAAACGTAAGATATTTTGAACAACCACAAGTTTAGCCGCTGAAGATTCCCTGGTAGATAACAAGTTAATTGACAAACACAACACTGAAGAACTCATGGTTCCAGTTACCTCCTGGGATTCAAATCAGAATCTCTTTGCTATCTCTCATTCTTTAAGGTACAATTCAAAAATGGCCACCACGACTCTCTCGCATCATCTTCTCTGTCTCTACTCTTCTTCTTTTTCTTCCAAACAATTCAATTCATCTCGTTCCAGAAACTTCACCTACTCAGTTCGTTACAAAACCGTCCTCAAATCATCACTTCACGAGAAAAACACCACCACTACCGCCACTTCTCTCAAAACTCCACCGCAAAAACAAATTCCTAAAGTGATAGATAAACCCGACCCGAAACGATTGACTCCATCTGATTCTTTTTCTGTTTTCTTCAGCAGTTTGAGGTAAAATTTGAACTAGCTCACTAGTTTGCTCGTTGTAGCTTGTAGCTTTGTTTTGGTTCTTAATTTGTTGTCGTTGTTTTTAATATTGTAGAGATGGATTTAAGCTCGATGAATTGGGAATGGAGATATGGTCTATTGCATTACCTGCTGCGTTGGCTTTGGCTGCTGATCCTATTGCGTCACTTGTCGATACAGCTTTTGTTGGTCATTTAGGTAGCTTTATTATTTATCTTTGTTGACGATTGCGTTTCCAAAAACGAGAAACGCGCAGAATTTTAATTGCCTTTAGTTGACATGTGTTAAATTGATTTTAAACATGTTGTTGAGATAAAGTGTTTTCAGCTTATTAATCTTTATAGCTTTTAACTAGAATATGGTTCTGGAATACTAAATTAAACATTTTCAGATTTTCGATTGGTATTTTAAGTTTTAAATGTTTGTCTTTGAATCATACAATACACAGGTTGTTAGCTTTGTAAAAGTGTCTTTGGAAGTTCGATTTTGAACGCCGCAATTTGCAGCGTTGCGTGGTATTGAATGATTCAGCTAATTATTTGGGAATATAAATGTACACTAGGATTTCAAACTACTTCATGTTTTCCACTTTGATTGCCAAGTTTATTGAACTTGTGGATGCTGTCTGTTCGAAGTTTATTGGAGACTAGTTTTGGTGATGCCTGATTATGATTTGCCTTTTTTTTTTTTTCTGTTTATTGTTTTCGTATAAGTTGGTTCATAATTTTAAGTGGATTTGCTTATTTATTGTGTAGGATCGGTTGAATTGGCAGCAGTTGGGGTTTCAGTGTCTGTGTTTAATTTAGTGTCAAAACTGTTCAATGTTCCATTGCTTAACATAACAACATCCTTTGTTGCTGAAGAGCAGGCATTAAATAATCAGGGTAATGGTGGTACTAGCCGAATTGGTGATGGTAATAAAGCTATTATGTGATAGCATTCTTTGTTTTAATTATTTTCTGCATTAATGTTATTTCCTTTTACATTTCTTGAGTTTTTTGGTTGAATGCTATTATTGATCATATGACTTGTCATAAAGATTATGGTGTGGAGCAACAAGGCAAGAAACATCTTCCTTCAGTATCAGCTTCTTTAGTGCTTGCGGCTGGCATTGGCATTGCAGAAGCTGTTGCACTCTCTTTTGGCTCAGGTTTCTTAATGAATATCATGGGTGTTCCTGTCGTAAGTCCTACTTTTCCAATTCTCTTCTGTGTTTCTGGTATTGTAAATTCATTGTCGAAGTGTAATCTCTGTTATTCTTAGAGCATGAGAAATTTCGTATATCTTGCTTGTTATTCCTCAAGACTGTGATTCTGTGAATGAACATTAGCTTCTTGGTCACTGATACATGCATGAATTTGGGGTGGGTATAGTAATGCTAGAATGCCATCAGTTAGAATGTTGCTTAAAGTTTATGACTCTTAGTGGTTACATCCGAATTTCCTTGGCAAGGGTAATCTAAGTAAATGCCACTTTTGACTACTAAGACATTAAAATTCGCGAGCAAATTTCAAAATATGTAGTTTTGAGCACCACTTGGTGCTTAAGGCTCCTCCATTTGTGGCTTAAATGGTTAATACAGGGACTGTGAATATGTCAAGGTTTATATTTTGATTCTTTATTTAAAATATATTTGTTGAGAATGTTTTCTGGAGTTTTCTTTTAAGATTCCTTATTTTATAGGATTCACCTATGCGAGTACCAGCTGAGAATTTTCTTGCATCAAGGGCCTTCGGTGCTCCACCCATTGTAATTGCACTTGCTGCACAAGGTGCTTTTCGCGGTTTTATGGATACAAAGACACCTTTATATGCCATTGGCAAGTATTGCTCATACCTCTTCTCTCTCTCTTTCGGTTTAGCTGGCTATATCTATATTTATGTCCATAAGTGTACCCACGTTAGAATTTCTCTGGATGGAATATTTTATACAATATTCAGATAACCGTTAGTTTTTGTTAGTAATTTTTCTATAACGGGCATTGAGCAGTTTTCTTGAATAATAGTCAATACTCTTATTTGACCATCATCAAAGCCATTTTGTCAAATGTATTACAAACATAATTCCAACTGATTATGAACTGAAAAAGTGAAGTTAATAATTGGAGTTAAAGTAGCACTTTGTCAACTTGTACTTGTCAAAGTGAACTTCTTATTTTATGTTAAGACTAGAGGCTCTAGAGTCAAGGTTTATGGTTTTGCCTTTTCTAGTAACTATCAAGAAATAGTATTTCAGTACGTAATTATATTCTAAAAAAGGTTTGCCATATGGGTTATCTGTTTTCTTGATGTTTTTAATTCTGTATTCCAGGGGCTGGCAATTTACTGAATGCAATCTTGGATCCAATTTTAATATTTTTCTTTCATTTTGGCATTCGTGGAGCTGCTCTTGCTACTGTGATTTCTGAGTACGTCAATTATGTGGTAAACTTTTACATTGTTGATGTTTCTTGCAATTTATGTTCATGCAATTACAGAAGTTATTTGTTTTTTCATAACAGTTTTTTCACTAACATCTTGGCCAGATATTTAATTACTTTTATCCTTCTTTGGGAATTGAATGGCAAAGTATCATTGATATCCCCGGAAATTGATGGAGGAAGATTAATCAGTTACCTGAAATCTGGTACTGTTCTCATACCCTAAAATTTAAGGTCTGCCACGCTCTTCTCTTCAAGTGCAATAACTCCTGTTGGTGTGTTAATTCTAAAAAAACAAGAATAAAGAAAAGAAAATCCAATTCTAATTTCAGTTTTACTGGTAGTAATTGCCATTTTAATTAAAAAACTTTTTGACAGATCGAACCAGCCTATGATTTCATTACACAATTGAAAAAATTACTAGAACAGTCTGGTCAAGTGAATAGTCTGATGGCTTGTGGACACAAGAGGAGATTAGATGCACTTATACTTCATGGATGTAAACAGTGGTACAACTTACATGAGTTTTCCACTTAATTAAAGGATATGCTATTTGATTTTGTAGGTGGTCTTCTGATCGGCAGGACAATAGCAGTCCTTCTGACCATGACACTGGCGACATCCATGGCAGCTAGGGAGGGCCCCGTACCAATGGCTGGTTATCAAATTTGTGTACAAGTTTGGTTGACGGTATCTTTGCTTAATGATGCGCTAGCACTGGCTGGTCAGGTAGAACTTTTTCAAGTCCCAGTGTTGTTTCACATAATATGGTAGAAAGTTGCAAAAAATTGATTGACCAAGAATATTTTGAGATTTAGCTGATCTCCTACTCAGGAACAAAATAATCTATGCATAATGCTGGAGTTCCTGTAATTGAAAGTTTATTTGACTTGTAATATGACTTCTTTGGTTGATCATAATACATTTGAGAATACTTTATTATGTATGCTTCCATCAACATTTACTAGATTTCATCTAAATGTGAAGAAGACAAGTCTCATTATCACAACTATGATCATTTTACGCTGATTTAGTTTTTTTCTTTTGCAAATGGGTAGTAATCCTGATGTTTCACTGGGAAAAGATTTTAATAAAACAAAACCAATGCAGTTTCTATTCTTTCGTTTCGTATATATTCATATCTCACACCAGTTTTCCAATGGGTAAGTAAGTTGTAGACACAATGAAGGAGAGCAAATATTAGTTATCTCGTAGTAGAAGTGAATTCTGGCTATGATGCACAGACCCTAACGGAAGACGGTATGATGGTGGATTGTTGGCCTCTTTCTTGTATGTCGCTTTGATAATGACCCCCCTTTTATGCACAGATCTATATGATAATTGATCCATTTGGTTCTCAGATTATGGTTTTGACCTCTCTTTCATAGGCTTTACTTGCCACTGATTACTCTCAAGGGAATTATGAAGAAGCACGCCAGGTGGTTTACAGACTCTTGCAGGTCTGTATAATCAAAAACTGCTACGTTTAAATTTTCATGGTGGTTTGCTTTCTTTTCATTTAACTCATTCAATTTCTTGTTATTGCCCTTGATTGGCGGCAGATTGGTTTAGTAACCGGATTAGGTTTGGCTGTTATTTTATTCCTTGGATTTGGAGCATTTTCTCATTTATTCAGCACAGATTCAGAAGTTCTGGAAATTTCCTTGTCCGGTATTATGGTAAGCTACTTATTTTTCAACAGTTTTTTAAAGTTGGAAAACTTTCTACCAGCTGAACAAATTTGACTGTCATCAACATGCTGGGATGACTAGTTGGTTGCAGAGTCTAGAGCTACTTCGAAACAGCAAAATGCTAAATGTGATCTGATTCCATTGACTGGAATGGTTTTTCAGTCAGATTTGAGTTTTGATATTGAAGCTCAAAATTGGCTTTGCATGTTCTATGTGTAGTAGGTGAAGCATCAAGCACAAATGATAGGAATCTGCACAAAAAATCTCAGAACAACCCAATATGGTCTCTCATAAGCAACACACAACAATATAGTAGAGAAACTATTCTGGTTTTATTTACCCAAGATAAAACTTACAATGGTGAGTTAATGGCTACACACTCTGAGTTATTTCAACCACACAATCAACCGGAAATGGAAAAAATGAAAATAGGAAGTAACCCTAGCAATTAGAGGTGCCCTTCCTCCCCAAGCATTAGCTTTCCTTAATATTCTCACAAATTCCTCTCCTGTCTTTCTCTTTTCTCTCCCTTTTTATATTGCTGCATTCTGTCCTACATTGTGCCACATTCACTTCATTTCCTCTGCTGCCTACGGGTTTCCCTTTTCTTAGTTTGCACCACCTCATTAAGAGACAATAATCCTCTATTCTTGCCCTTATCCTTCTTCATGCATATCTTGGTAGTGTGAGGCCTAACAACAAACTACATACTACCTTTGAAAGAGATGTTATTGGTAGTTTCTTGTTTGATTATATATGATTTCTGTTTCCCGTCTAGACCAAATTTATACCATTTCCAATTTTGGTCAAAATCTAATATATCTAAGAACCTGATTTTATAAACAAAATGAATTAGTATGATCAAGTTGATGCTTGTCATGGTTTACAGTACCACTATTGGGTACTAGTTGCAGCTTGTAATTTTAGAGATAAAACTGCTTTACTTGTATCTGAGATCAACTGTATTTCACAGTTTGTTGCTGGAACTCAGCCAGTGAATGCTCTTGCCTTTGTCCTGGATGGGCTTTATTATGGGGTTTCCGACTATGAATATGCTGCTTACTCTATGGTGCTTACTATTCAATCAAATTGACATTATTAACATAATACTTGATTTTCCTTTCTCACCTGCAAAGTTGGAATGGGTAGGTTCTGGTTGCAATAATCTCATCAGGTTTCCTTCTTGTGGCTGCTCCTGTTTTCGGACTTCTTGGTGTCTGGACTGGGTTATTTCTATTCATGACCTTGCGGGTGGCATTTGGAATTTGGAGGTAAATTAAATTTTGGTTTTGTTGGAGCCAATATCAAGATACTACTAATATCATATATGTTAACTGAACCGTTAATAAGGGTAATGGTAAATCATGTCACATGTAGCTTTTCTGTTGATCATAATGTATTGCAGGTTGAGAACAAAAAGTGGACCATGGAAATTGGTTTGGTCTGAGATGGAGCAGTGAATCTTGCTGATTTATTGACATTTCTACTGCCTTCTAAAGATGTTGAGACAGTTGAATTCCATCTGGCCAAACCCCACGCAAGTGCTTCGAGTATCAACTCCAGTTGGGTAACCACTCAGCAGCAACAATGCCTTTCTCATATCAGAATCACATCACTGTATCTGAAAATTTACCCTCTATTGTGGCCGGAAGGATTCATATGAGGTGAGTAAATTTCTGAGAACTACATCTATATAACATACCACCAATCTGCATAAATAGGATATTAGTATAGTATGACTGTTCAATAAAGTAATTGGTGGTAAGGCAAGGAATTTAGAAGCAAAGTATTTTTCCTTCGGCTATGCCAACGTTAATCGGGTGTATGTTATTTATTGATAGTTTTTTTCCCGGCTAATTGAGTTGTATCGCAAAATTGACTTACAATTGATAATATCTATTCTATTAAGTATTGCTGCATTATTTTATTAAATATGTTGTCTGTACTTTTATGGTTCTATTTAGGGTTGCAACTGAATGAGTATTATTGAATTCGAGTTTGAACTCGAGCTAGACCTTGGCTTAATAGGGTAGGTGCAAGATTTGAGCTCTTTAACTTGACAAGTTTGAAGTTGCAGACGCAAGTTCAAGTTAGGAATTGCTAACTGTAGCTCAATTCAAGAAAGGTTATTGAGGATTGTTTATTTAACCTTTTAAGGACCAAATTGTTCAAGAAAAGGTCAAGAAGCTTAGTCTAAGTTTGTGAGCTTACCAAATCAAGTAATAGTCTACTTGAACTCGAACCAAGTTAATACTCAAACCACTTGAATTTGAGCTTGGCTCGATTACAAACCCTAGTTCTATAACATGCAATTTGGTAATTCCTTGCTGTTCCTAATGTGAACATAACCCAATTTAATAACATTTTTCAAATCCAGTAGCCAGAAATATTGTCAAGATGCTAACCAGAAATAGAAAACAGAGTAATCCAAACTTCATCCATCGTAAATCGAATTTCATTCTTTTAACACAAACTGCTTTAGGTTCCTATAATACCACAATTCTAAAAAGCAAATGAGAGCAATGGAGATATACATAACACAAAAGATTCAGAGGTGTATAAGTGCCCCAATATGGGCAATGTCTAGTCATCCTCATCTTTCAAGAACCACCAAACATTCCCAATTTACATCAACGGCTCCAGACAGAGTATATGCCAACTTCAGCTCAAAAATCACCCAAAAAAATCCCAACAAGAAGTAGCATCTTTACAGAACCACTGGAAAAATTGCCACTGCCCAACAGTCAACTGCAGAACGGGCATTTCTCTGATATCAAAATTCTAGAAGCAACCAAGAGAACAATAAATCAGGGAGAAAGTAATGGATTCACTAAAGCAGTTCACTATCAAAATCCAGCTTATCATTAAAAGAAACACTGATGAACGAGCTGGCTTGGCAACACATTTGCAGTCCATCAATTCGAGAACCGAGCATATATACCAAAGAAATTGTATCCTCAAGAGTTATGGCTGAATTCTTGGACTATATATGCTTGTTTCTAGGAAACATAATATCCTACATATCGGACAAACATATAGTTGGGACAATTGCTAAACCAATATTGAATTGTGTCTCATCGCTTTTCAGTTAATTTTAACCGGCACGCATCACTGTTTTAAAACCAGGACAGAGTAAAGCCGTTTGACTAGGCTTAATGCAAGATTGAATGGTCTGAATAGTGATGAATCACAGTTCAAATGTTGGGTCAGTGACCGCCATTACAATGTCATGCTAACATCACATAACTAAAGATATGCATGCCCTGAAGCTTTCATATTCCAAGAATTACTGAACATGGATATTCATGTTCACCGGCAATAACAGCAAGCATGTCAAACTCAATACAGAACATTGAAATTGAAACAGAATAAGCAACAAAATTACCTGATAATGAACAAGCAAAAAGACGATACAAACAAGCAATTACTCCACTGCAGCAGACCTGGAAACCTTGTACCTCAACTTTCTATTGTTGTTTTCCTGCCAAACAAACGAAAAAAAAAGTCATTCAAGAAAATTCAAACCCAAATCAAAACACAACGTTGTCAAAACAATTTCATCAAGAAGATTAATAAACTCACCAGCTCGAAAACCTTAGCCGAGCTGGACTCAACGAGCTGAGCTAACATGTTAGCTTTAGCCAACATTTTCTCATACAAATCCTGCAAAGCTTCTGTGTAATTCGCCGCCTCGGGTCCCAATAGCCGTTTCAACTCCTCAATTCGAAACCCTTCCGTACACAAATCCAATTGTTTTTGATCATTTTCCTTTTCCTTCTTCGCGTTCAAGCTTTCCTCATCCATCGCCGAGCAATTCATCAACGGCAGCGCACAGTTCGGGGCGAAATTATCGTAATGTCCTCGAAATGCCGGACCGATGTTAACCACGTCGAGTGACTTGGCATGAAAGGATTTGTTTGAAGTGTTGAATTGGTACGCGCGGTACTGGTGCGTGTGGATTAGTTGGTCCGTTAAGGGAGTGGTGAAGAGAATGAAAACGCATGGAATTAGGGTTTCTGAAGAGTTTTTGATTGAAAATTTATATTGGGGGATTTTTGAGAGAGAATTTGTGACGGAGAATTCTCTCATGGATGGACGGAGAGCGGATTGGCGGCGGCCGGAGAACCAGCCAAGGAGGTGGTTGTGTTGGTTATGAGCGGAGACTTTGGGTGAGTTGACTCCGCCGAGTGCATCGTAGAAGGATAGAGGTGAGCCGGAGCAGAGGAAGCTGGTGATAGTAGCAGTGAGTTGGGAGGCGGAGGTGTCGTCGGAGAGCGTGATGATTTGCGTGACGTGGCCAAAGACGAAGCCGTCCACGTCGCCAGGGGAAGAGGAGAACCGCTGGATCATGGACGCAAGTGTCGGACCTGATATTGCTATTTTTTGCAACTGAAGGTCTTCCATGGTGAATCACAAGAGAAAGAGAGAACAAGAGTGAGCTAGAGAGGTGAGTATATTTATATTCTCTACAGTAAAACGACACCGTTTTCAAGCAGTCTCCCCTTTCAAATCAATCATCACAGAGATAACAAAACTGGTATGATGATGGTATCCAACTATCACATCTTCCCGCCAAACTTTCACCCTGTTATTTGTGCTCAACGAAATTATAAAATAGAACAAATAATACTAATTATGTTAGAAAAAAATTGAAACTTTAATTCTTTAAATAGAAAATCTGAAAATTCACTTGTTCTCTTAAAAAAATATATGAGAATTCAGTTTAATCTATAATACGTAATACTGATAATATAATGAAAAAGCAATCTCTTAATTTTATTTTTGTTTAGTACATAAACATGATGAATACATATATAATGAATAAATTCATTATTGACTTAGAAAAAAAGAATGCATACAATGAATAAATTCAACCCACTTCAACTTACATATACATATATACATACATAAATTAAAAAATAATATGAATTCAACAACTATCTGCTGCTACAAAATAATCAAAATCCCTTTTATTCCTGAACCTAAAAAATAATGTATAGTGGTAGGTAATAATGACTGTAGTTCTATTCACTTGGGAGGCCTGGGACTTTAGCATCATCTCCAGAACTAGCAGCTGCTGCTAGCTCTGGTTTAATCTCCTCTAGTTGTTGCAGAACTTGTTGAACTTCTGGACGTGCTGCAGGTGATGGATCCACACAATGCAGAGCTAATTTTAATGTGTTAAGCAGTTCATCATCCCCTGTTGTCTGGGTATCCCTCATGAGCTCCAAGTCAAACACCTCATTTGTCCATTCCTCCTTCACAATTGAGGCCACCCACTGCGGTAAATCCATCCCATTCATTGACTCACCAGGGGACTTCCCAGTTAAGAGCTCTAAAATGATCACTCCTAGACTGTAGACATCCGTCTTCGTGCTGGCATTCTTCAGCTTCAAGAGCTCTGGTGCCCGGTATCCGAGTGTTCCTGCAGTGGCAATAACATTAGTGTTGCCAGCAGCAGTCATTAAATGATTGAGACCAACGTCCGCAATGTGAGGATTAGTCTGCTCGTCTATTAGTATGTTGCTGGATGTGAGATTGCCATGTATCATGTTCTCTTGTGTATGGAGGTAGTTTAATCCACGCGCCACACCTACAGCTATATTCATCCTCGTCGTCCAATTGATGACAGTTTCTGGCCCACGAGCTGCATAAAAGGGAACAGTTAGCATTAGAAAAATTGAAGCAACCTTAGGCATTGTACAATACAATTTATGGGTTGGTTGAATGTTAAACTTACCATGGAGGAAAGATGCAAGACTCCCTTGGGCCATGTAATCAAAAACAAGGAGTTTCTCTCCTTTTGGTCCCAAGTAATAGGCCCTGAGGGCTAAGAGATTTGGGTGGCGAATCTTTCCAAGAGCGGCAGCCTCAGCTTCAAACTCTTTCTGTCCCTTTGTAGTCTTCTCCCTTAATCTCTTCACAGCAACTTGACTACCATCTTCTAATGTTGCTTTGTAGGCAGTTCCATAGGTACTCTTTCCCATTATCTCCGCAGTTGCACACAACAAATCATCAGCTGTGAACAAAAATGGACCATCAAAATGGACTAATTTCCCACCCATTTCACCACCTGATTCAACTTGGGGGCCAACCACTGGAGCTTCCTTCTCAACAGCTTTCCCAACTGCAGATTTACCACTCTTTTCTTTTGAAGTGGACTTCTTCTTCATCAGACAACAGATCAGAATACAGAACAGGATAAGTAGAATTGCCAGGAGAGCTCCAACTCCTATGAGAATAATGTCTTTGGTGCTGAGTTTATGGTGATGATGATGTTTTGGTACTTCTTGGGGGGAAGGTGAAAAACTGTGAGGTGAAAGGGAAGGGCATACAGTTGAAATACTGTAGCCACATAGCTGAAGGTTCCCCACAAAAGAGCTTGAATTGAACTTCTTAGAGAGGAGAGATGGAACAGAACCAGAAAGATTATTGTAAGAAACATTGAAAGAAGTAAGATTGGCTAGGTTGACAAATGAAGCAGGGATTTCACCAGTGAAATTGTTTTCAGATAAATCGAGTTGGCCAATGCCAGAGATGTTACCAAGATTTTCAGGAATATGACCTTCAAATTTATTATTTTTCAGGTTGAGTGCTGTAAGGTTTTGTAACTTTTTCATTCCGTCTGGAATCTGGTTACCAAGGCGGTTGTTCTCAAGATTTAGTGAAACGAGAGAGGTTAGATTGGTAAATGTAACAGGAAGGCTGCCATTTATAGCATTGTATGACAAATCTATCTTTTGCAGCTTAGAGATTTTTCCTAGCTCATCAGGTAGAAGACCAACAATCTTGTTATGACTCAGAGAAATCTCTTGAAGCAATCCCAATTTGCCCAAGGAAACTGGGATTGTTCCAGAGATAAGATTATCATCAAGGTTCAAGAACTGAAGTTGGTAAGAGTTGTTTCCTGCTAAAACACCCCACGTGTTTGGAATAGAACCAGAGAGATTGTTGTGTTGAAGATCAAGAATAGTAAGAGAAGGCAGTCTGGTAAGACGTACTGGGATAGAACCCATGAAGGAATTATAGCTCAAATTAAGTCTAAACAACCTGGTGGAGTTAGCAAGACTAGCAGGAATTGTACCAGTAAGTGCATTGTTACTTAAATCAAGAGTCTGAAGATTAGGACAGTTACCAATTGAAGGAGGAATTGAACCGGAAAGCCGGTTATTGAAGAGATAAACCCCTCTGAGATTTGGAAGGAAGCCCAGAGACCAAGGGACTGAACCAGCAATAACATTATCATGAAGACTAAGCTTTCTTAAAGATTGAAGCTGACCAATCTTCTCTGAGATTCTGCCACCCAGACCCTTAAAAGGAAGATGAATAGCAACAACCTTTCCCTTAACACACTTAATCCCTGCCCACCCACCAGAACAAGCTCCTGAACCAGTATCATTCCAGCTCCGGAGAACTCCTCTAAAGTCTATGAGCTCAAGTTTGATGGCTTCAAGTGATTGAAAATCTGCTTGAGTGACAAGCACCCCATCCCATGAACGGCCTGAAACAGAATGAGAAGTAAAAGCAAGCAGAAACAATAACAAATGTGCATAGATAAAGAACTTGTTGCTGTGAAATTGGTTCAGGAAGCAACAAGTATTTTCCATGAACATGAAAGAGTCAGCAAAATTGCTGAAAGAAATTAAGAAAGAATGAAGAAGAAGAAAAAAGTTATGATATTTCTTGTTATCTTCTTGGAAGGAGAAAATAAATGATATAAGAGAGGATGGAGGAAGCGAGGGAGACAAAGTCAGCAGCGATAGGTAGTGAGGATCAGATTTTTCCTACTTAATTTGTAACGGCTAGTTTTTTCTTTCATAGTCGTTCTTAGAACGGTTACTAGTGAAGAAACTGGGTCATGTGGCACGGCAGCAAGGCGTTGTTATTCTCCAACGGCTATATTGCATGCGCCACGGGGGAATCACGTGGATGATCATAATATAATTTTTAGCTTATTAAGAGCCCACAAATTACATTTTAGAAAGAAAAAAAAATGTGGAACAAGGTGCCATAATCAAATCGTTCAATCAAACCAGCCAAACCTTGTGGCTTTATCCCATGTGTGTGAGGCCAATTTTTAGGTTAGGTTAGGTTAGGTTAGGTTAAAACGGTGTTGGCATAAAATATTTTGCAATTAACAGCTAGACTTAAACTAGCACTTTGCAAATACATAAAATATGTCTGTTTCATAAGACTAAATTAGATTTTGATTAAACATAATTTGATTTTTAATGATTAAGTGGCCAATCATGTTATATAATAATAATAATAATAATAATAATAATTATTATTATTATTATTATTATTGATTTAAATGGTACATGGTAATTCAGATCAGATGCGACCTTTGATTAACCTAGAGATCAGTCTCTTCCCCCGGCAAAATGCATGAAAACATTGGTGATAATAGAGTTACTCCTAAATTGATAGAGACTCAATTTTTTTTATATCTTTTAGAGGACCAAACCAAACTCTTAAATATTAACGCTTACAAACGTATTCCTTGAACCATGAAACAATAAAAAATCCATGATATGATATGATATACTTCAACTTTCGAAGAAATAAAATAAGAGATTGACTGAATCTAGATTCAAGGCCTAGGGTTTTGATCTTTTTGAAAAAGTTTAAAAATACAAAATCTGCGTGCATAGAATCATTTCATTTGAAGGCCCTTCAAAATCAATTCAACCACAAAAAATATAACACTGGTAAATGATACCCCACAAGATGCTCCAAATCGAAAAATAAATCACGAAATACGAAGTCAATTGTTTTTTTAAAGATTTAAACCAGATTTTTACTGGGCCAAATCCCTGATAACATTATTATAACATAATTAAAAATATATATTAGTTATGTTTATTGAACAATATTCAACAATTTTGAACTTTATGATACATGGGTCTGATCATACGCGTAAAGACACTCAGTTCCTTTAACACAAATTTGAGTTCCTCCATCTTTTAGTTATGTTCAGTCTCAATTAAATAAATGGTTCTAATACAGACTAGCCCAATTAAGGTTACCAAATCAGGTAAGAGTATCAATCCAATCTTGAAGAATTAAACAAGGCATATAGGGCAGTTAAATAGAGCAACTTCAACGTTGTTTCACAAGGAACAAAATTGTTTTACTTGACAAAACATTTCTACTCCTTGACACGGATCCTAAACTATACAAGAAGAATGTATTTCTTCAGGAGAAAATATTAAGAATCTCATAGTGGCTCTTGGGCTACTTCCTGCATATTGAAACTCAGACGAAGAAGGGAATTCACAAAGATGAAGAGCATAAAATTCAAGTATACTGAACCTCAGAACATTGTGTGAATATCAATAGAAACCTTAAACTAAGAGTGTCTGTCTTCAATGTTTTAGTGGAGATGACAACGGGAAGTTAGCATTATGTCAGTGGCTAAATAGATAAACGCTTCAAGTATTCTGCAAGAAGAGAAACAATGAGGAATTGGATGGAGTGGTTGAAGAAATTCTAGACTGGGTGGGTAGTTTGCTTGTAAAGAAATAGTTCAATCAGAAAGAACTTGTACCCTATGGAAGAAGAGAACTGCTACTTCCTAGAAGGTTGACACTAAAGATTGAAGCAATGTCAATAAGATTTATCAGTTAGGAGAATGATTCTTACAGGCCCCAACCTGTAAATCCCAAAATTTCTATCTTCCTAGGGAGATGGCCAAGGCTAACCAAACTTTTCGATATCAAAAACCCGCCCAAGAAAAATCAAATGTACTCTCCACATAATGCCAGGCTGCTGCCAGCCCTGCCCTTATGCTTTTCGATCGTGCAAATAGATAAAGCTTCTCAGAAATCATCACTCGGTTTAAAGTTGAACCACCAAGATTTGGTTGTCATTTTGAGTTCGGCTCAAAGTCAAAATGGATCAGTTTGAGATAAAGCTCAGCTTACTGTTACAACGAAGAAGAAGACAAGTCACCAGAGAAAAAATCACCAGCAAAACAAACTTGATGCCCTAATCTCAAGCCCCTCAAACTCAGCTTCCAGCCCGGCTGGGATGGTGTCCAACCCTATTTGGGACCTTAACAAAGAGCCTATTTCTCAAACTGAATCTTTCTGGTTAAACTCAAAACTCACTCTGAGGTTATTGAGAATTTGAATCCACTTATGATATGCTATCAATTCTGCACTCGCGCTTACAATGAAGAACAGAAAAAAGAAAGATGGAGATCAATATTTTCACAAGAACCCACAACTCTTGAGAACAAGGAGTAAAAATCATCTCAATCAGAAAAAATATTACCAACCAAAATTTTCATATGAAGGATCAATAAAAATTCTATTGAAACAAATCAAAATGAATAATCAAAATACAAAACTCAATATCCATTCCATGATTGTAAGAAAAAGATGACAGTACAATTTGTATCATGTAAAATATGCACTAGAACAGAAAGAAAAACATATCAGATCCATATTCTATTCATGACAATAAGAAGAAAAAAATTATATGAAAAATTACCCAGTTGACATTTATTCGGGTATGAAAATCCTAAACAATCGACTTAAACGCGTGCGGCAGGGGCAGCGGCAGCGGCGGCGTTGGAGGCAGCTCCACCAAGGAAGGACAAGAACCCAGTGGCGGGAGTCTCTTGTTCGTCCAAGAACAGATCTTCAGGAACCCTGAACGCACCATGAGCACAGATTAAAGCCGTTCCAACCATTAAAGCGGATATCAAAACAGATCCGACGCTGGTAAGGAAGATCACGACCACACTCAGAACAACCAAGATCCCAAGAGTCTCACGGTCGCTATACGTACGGCCAAATACGACAAGCGGCTGATCAGCCGGACGAAACAGGTAGAGGAAAATCCACGAAGCGAGAAGACCAACGAGCATTAACAGAGAGAAAGGATTTGTTACAAGAGAAACAGCCAATACAATGGCCAGGATAGAAAGGTAATTCACGCGAAAGTATGAGTAGTTTTTTCGGATCCGAAGAGTGGCTTCGGAGAATGATTCGGGTTTGGAGAAGGCAGAACGATCAACGAGTTCGGACCAAGGACGGCGCTGGGCGACGCCATTGCGAAGGGAATCGGAGAGGTGGGTGATTAGGGCGCGGAAAGCGGGGGTAGCGATCGGGGGCTGGGACTGAGCGGAGGTGGCTGTTGCGGCGGTGGGTTGGTTGGTGGAGATGGGGAGAATCGGGGGTGCTGAAGAAGCCATTTTGGAAGGATCTGGATGACTGAATTAGAATGAAAATAAAAGGATTTTGGGTAATTTGTTAGAATTAGGGTTGGCTGAAAATAGAGAGATCTGGATTTCAGAATTGGAGGTGGAGGGGATATGGAGTGGAGAGATGAACGGGGAAGAAGAGAGAGGTTGATTGGAGGCGTGAGAAGAAAAGAGAGCGACGTCGTCTTACGTATTTTTTTCAATTTATCAATTTCGATTACTTTTCTTTGTAGCTACGCGTCACCGACAGACGCGATGAGGAGTGAACATAGAAATTTCCTAGCGACATTTGTAGACTGACCAATTAGATATTGACATGTCATTCAAAAGTTGACCTGTCATTTCTTAACCATACCAGATGGAGACGCGGCAGCTTCAAGAATACGTCAAAGACTTGACGCCAAGTAGACCAATACAACGCTCAATGCCGTGTTTTTTTTATTTTTCTTTTGTTTTTTAAAATGAAAAGGATTTGGACCAATGATCCATATGAACTTTAAACCATCGGGCTTCTATATATGCAAATTCCATATATCCTTAGGATTTGAATTTGAACCTCAACAAGGATTAACTAGAATCCGACTTGAATCTAAAGTGATTAAATTAAACTCAAGCTCAAATGGCTTAATTAATGTACACTTTCACCAGAAAAAGTTAAAAAAAAAATCATTGAAAAAAGAAAGAATCAATCAAATCTAGAAAAACCATTAGTGACTCAAGCTTTAATGCGGTGACACCAATGACACAAGAGGGTTCAAGGTGAGCAGAGTTCAACCTGAAATTGATATACACTTTCACAAAAAAAAGAAATCATTAAAAAAGAAAGAGAAGAAAAAATCAAATCCAGAAAAACCGTGAGTCGAGCTTTAATACAGTGACACCAATGACACAAGAGGGTCCAAGGTGACCCAAGTTCAAACTGAAATTCTTTTATTTTTAATTTGACTCATTCAAATTGAACTTAATTTTGTCAGATAACTTGATAAAATAAGGATGATAACAGAATGAAGAAGTTTCAAGTTAAGCCTTATAAATTTGAGACTCTGCTGACACTATTTGACCAAAATTTTATTTGCAAAGAAGATCGATGAATGATATGTCCCTTTCTTTCTAAACTAAGCTATCAGATTAAACTATTTTACAAGCAAATCATTTAACATATTAACTTCTCTAACGGTTCATCTGAAAGACAAGTAATCTGTAGCTCTTTAGTTTAGACATGCATCTCAAAAACTTTTGCCTTAAGGGGGCAACTCAGGGAAAAAATAAAAAAACACCCGCAATTCATGTTTTAGCTCTATTCATTATCAACTATTAAGTGTATTGCCTATGCTACACTGCTACCTCGGCCTCAAAGATTGGTTCTTCTGGGCAAATCAGAAGGCCCCTAATGATAAAACAGTGGATGATATAACGAATTCAATCATGCACCAAGTATACCAACACAGCATAATATCATTCATAGCATTGAGAAAAAACAGTGTCCATAAGAAACCACAAAATAGGGAGAATGACAGTATTATGAGCAACATTAACATAGTTTCAAAGATACCGATACAGCAGATGGATAGATAGATAGCTGTCAGATGCACAGCATCAATCTTCTGAGAGCTAAATTTAGAAGGTGGACCCATTCCATCCAAAGTTGGAGCCCTGCCAAAAGAACCAAGGATCAAAAACACTTAAACAGATGGCAAATAACATAATGCAGTGATAAGCAAATGACAAGAAGGCAGTCATAAGTTGTATTCTCAAGAAAAGATGATAAAACTATACTCAAGGTTTTAAACAGTTAAGACTTATTTACATGATCTAGTGCTGGTGTAAAGCATGCAAACACTGTGCATATTCTTGGCTTTGATGGGCCTAAACAAACAGGAAGAATGCAATGAGATGAGACAAGTGCATGGGTAGTCATCCTGTGTACAATAAAAAAAGTTAAAATGGCTTGCCTTGGAATCATAGAATTTGAGGAAATATCGATTTTTGGGCACTGACAACTTCTTCTCAAGGATTGCGGCAATCGCACCACTTAGTTTCTTGTTCACATCAGGGGAAAGACCACCAATGGACACCAATTCACCGTAAGCAGCTGGCTGCTCAGTTCCTCCAAATGCTATAGGTACTGATCCCTTCAACACAACCATCACATACTGCATACCAACAGAGTAGTTGAGAGGAAAATAAGTAAAACAAAAGGTTTTGTAGAAGATATAAATAAACATATAATTTCTTCTTAGCTGCTTCGCGATTATCAACAAAAGAACCATCATATTGCATTCAAATTAACCAGTCGTGATAGGAAGACAAGGAAAATCTAAATTATTATCAAATATACAGCAACTAAAAAGTAACATGACTACAAAACTTCGGACAAGATTGCACTAGCTAGCCCACACAATTACTACAAGTTACATAAGTAGTTCAAACAATGTTGCGTTCACATGAAAAGGGGTCTCACATGGTGTTCCATCAAATCGGATAAAAACAAATAAAATAGTTATAATTCCATCACTATCTCCTACTACACTATACAAGAGCAAGAAATCAAGAGATTGGTGATTTGCTTTGCCCTTTTTCAGATGCCAAGAAAATCCCCAGATCAACTTAGAGAACTTATATTTGAAACAGAATCCTAAGAATTTCTTAGGATTTAGGAGCATATAATAGGCCAGAACTAATCACTTAATTAACCCCTGGATGAACAGAATGGTTAACTTCAATTCCACTATCAGCCTACACAACATTGTTAAATGCTACAAGTAATACAAATACCACAAAAAAATCTATGTGCCGATACAATAATCAAATAATCTTGGAAATATTTCTAAATTTTTTAAAACCACCAAAAATATCGCCAATTATGTACGTTGCTTTAGCGAAGCTTATTTAGATAGCAAAAACAAGTTCCATGAAACTTCGAAACTTGTAGCGGAACATAATTAAGCTAAAATCTGAAACAAAACGAAGTTCCAAGCAACTTCAAAAGTTGTTGCATACGATAATTAAGCTAAAATGTAAGATAAAGTGAAGGTAGAAGAACAACAGAGAGACGAAAAGAAGAAAGTACTCACGGCCTCAGGTTTGCCGATAATGCTGGCGACGGTGGAGGTGGCCTCAGAGAGGATAGACGACGTGTCGACGCCATCAAGGTTAACGTTAGTTGAAAGGTTCAAGCAAGGCATCTTCAGTCTACTTCTCACGCTGTTACTTCTGGAAATACAGAAACCCTAACCGGTAGCAGTACTCTTCATATAATAATGAAAGGATTATATAAAGTAACTTTTTTTCGAAATGACTGAAAAATATTTAATTTTCCCAATTTACCCTTTATATTTTTATTTTTTTAAAAGAGCTCTATCAAAATGATAGGACCTGCTACTAGCCCAATGGGCCCAACAAGCAAAACCTCAATGCTTCTCAAAATTGAGTGGTTTTAACTCTTAACTCTGATGGGGCGTTTGGTTTGGGTAATATTTTATTACCAAAATAGAAAGATTATCTTGAAGATAAATTACTTAAAAAATTAATTGGTATAAATGATTACTATGTTTGATAAAATTTGGTATGTATAAATAATTATTATGTTTAATTAAAGGTAATAAAAAATTACTAGTAAATTATTTTATTTAAATGCCCTTAAATATAATTATTTTTAAATATTTTTTTATATTATTTTTCATATTAATTAAAAATAAATTTATTTTTATCTCAAAAAATTAATAAATAATAATATAATTATAATAATTTCAAGATTACCTTAGTAATCATTAAATACCTAAGGTGAATGTGGTAATCAGATTACCACTTATATTATCTGTCACGTCAGTATTGATAATAGAAGATTACTGTAATATTTTATTACTGACAAACCAAACAAGAAAATAAAAGATAGATTACCAAGGTAATCTTCAATAACTTGAATCAAATGCCCCCTTAAGGTTAATGGTTAAAACCTTCTCTTCTAATAATTCAAACAAGTCAACATCAATCTCTAAATTGGTTATTCTAGAATTAAGTTGAGTTAGAGATAGCCCTTGTTTGGATTTAGTTTGATTCGAATTCATCACTATTTGGTGCATTAATAGATAATTAGACTATTATTTTCAATTGTGAGAGAATATTTATTGTGAAATTGTGTATATTGAAGGGTAATTTATAATTACAAAATTTGAATGAACATATAATGGCAATCTAATTTGGATGAAATTTCTTGTTATCAACAAAATAAAATTTTATGTTTTCTTAAATCATTTTCATGAATAAACCGAGTTTAATATAATTTGAATATTCATATGTTAATGAGTTTGAATTAAAATCAAAATTAATGCTTTAATTTGAATTAAAACCCTAATCTCAAACTTTTTTTTTTTTTATGAGTTAATCTTGTTTGAGTTTAAATTCAATAGTTTGGACGGATATAGTGTTTCGGAATACATGTAATTTTTAAACTAAATTTCGGTTCCAAACTTGGAAAGATTTATGAGCTGAATCCAAGAAGAAATGGAATGGAATTCTAGTTTGACCGGTAATCAGAACTTCAATACATACCAAGTATATCACTTCATATTGCAAATGACTTTGCCGGTTGGATTTTGACCCGACTCCTTCATTGACAACCCACCACAC
Source organism: Mangifera indica (assembly GCF_011075055.1). Taxonomy (NCBI): domain Eukaryota; kingdom Viridiplantae; phylum Streptophyta; class Magnoliopsida; order Sapindales; family Anacardiaceae; genus Mangifera; species Mangifera indica. Next base: position 336,655 of record NC_058137.1, read on the forward strand.
GACAGGAGCACTTATTAAATACTGATAGAAATTTTATTATTCCGATAAATAAAGAAGACAATTATTTTCAATCAATACCTTGAAAGGCTTACGATATTCCTATTTTGTACGTACCATATAAATTGAAATATCTTCTTTAGATATCAATAAACTTAAGTTTTTGATTGAATAATATTAAAAACTTTTAATCCTCTAGCTTACACATTATCAATTATTATCAATATAATAAATAATAAAAATATATAACTAATTTTAAATCTTATTATTACAGTATAACTTACTCAAATTTTATAATTATATATACTATTTAATAATAAAAAATATCACATCAACATATTTTATATTACAACAAATTAACTCATAATAAAATATGTTTTTGTTAGGTAGTTAAAAATAATTAAGAATGAATACAATAAGAGTGTGCTGAATTTAACTTCAAACTCGGAGGAAACAAGTCAAAGATTTGTTTCTCCAACCATGTGTAAATCAATTTAAATATCTGAGTTTGAACTAATTCAAATTAAACCAGTAAAATTTAAGCTTAATTTAGTTGATAGTCAACTAAACACTCAATAATCAACATCATTCAACAATCTTTATTCTTTTAGTCTTAATAGATTGCTTTACCCAGTTCACCGTAGATATTAATCAATTTGCCCCTTCTGGGAATCATAATCTGGAGCTGGTTCGATCCGCTGTCGTATCATAAACCTTGAGGAAGAATCTTGCAGTGGGAATCGACAGTTTGGCCTGTAAAATTGAACCAAGAGTTGAAATAAGCTTCCTCTTCACCTCTCTGTTAATGCCACCCATTGAAACTATCTCTGCGTACGCCGCTGGTTCTTTATTCCCATTGAACGATATCGCCACTGACCCCTTCAGTATCACCATAACCAGCTGCGTATCAAAATACAATACAGATTAATACGCGGAGGAAACAGATGTGTAATGATACAAGGACAGATCTTTAAGGACCAAACTTTCAGAAATGAGAAGATGGATCTGAATAAGGAAAAGATTTCAGATAAGTTTTCGATCACGTTAAAATCAATCACCCGAAATCAGTATTGGCCTCACCAAAAACACAGACTCTGAGCAGAAGATCTGAAACATGGACAGACTAATAACAAATAGTAGGATGGAGAAGATTTACATTTTCGGGACGTCCGATGATCTCTGCAACGGCTTTCGTGGCGGCAGAGAAGATGGGGTCAGCGTCAAGGCCATCGAGGTTGACGTTAGTAGAGATATAAAGGCAAGGCATCTTCTTCTTCTTCTTCTTCTTCTTTTAGGTGATGGTGAAGAAGGGAGAGAGAACTGAAAAAGAGGTGGAAAGATTGGTAGTTTATATAACTGGAGTCTACATGGCAAACGCCCACAAATCATATTGATGTTGCGCCATTTTCAGTCGGTAAATGGTGCACGGGACCATGGAGGCTGAAGAGCCTTTAGACTATCAAATTTGGCCCACACTCTTATTCTTATTTTAGCTACAGCCCCTCAAATCATTCAGACTTCCATCCCATATTCGAATTAAAATAATAGTTTAAAAAAGAGAAGTACACTAATACTGTTTAAGAATACATTAACAGCAAATTATTGTAACTACAGGTAGTTTCTCTTTTAGCTAAAAGGTTTTATTGCTATATTTTTACATATATAACTAACCATACAATTATGTATATAAATAATAATAATATATTATTATATAATTAAAAAATATTTTATTTTTAATTTAAAATTATTTAATTATTTGATGATATGTCATTTTTTATAATAATACTTTATAACTATTTACAATATAAGAATAAGTTATCTACTTTAATGTCATCTAGGTATGTCTGAAAAAACATATATGACAAATCAACCATAGATGAATATCATAAAATTTACGTGAAGATTGAGTTTCACATTATAAATTTATAAATTGTGATTTCCGTAATTTGATTTTTAGAATTACAAGATCACGACAAGGAAATTATATTAAACATTGTAGCCTTTAAATATAAAAAGGATATTATGGGATAAAAAAATACCAATGACCCGCACCAATTCTGTCTTATTTGCGTCATATCTAAGATTTTACCAACCACTAAAGGAGGAACAAAATTGGCTTTATCTAGCTTGGACTGTGGCATAACAATTAGAGTGTTCACATTGGAGTTGATTGCCTTTTTAGTATATGTGTGGCACATGGTGTCATAATGTATGGTGAAAATTCGCAAAACCATTTTGATATGTCTCATCCGATTTTATGTCAAACACCGTTTCCAACTTTCAATCCAAACATTATTATTAGTATTGTTATTTTTTCTCCAAGTCAATGAATGAAGGTATAAACCATGATATTGGAGAATTTTTAATGGATCATTGGGACAACAAACATTTTAAATAGGCCATATACCGGCTCGAATCTTAAATAATTAATTTGAATTTGAGTTTAAATTTATTTAAATAAATAAAAATATATGATGAATAAGATAAATAATATTATCAAATGAAGATTTGAGTCAAATGTAATAAATCATCAAATTAAAATTTTAATTTGAATCAAATCAAATATTAATTTAAGCCAACTAATTTATTTCACGTACACTCTTACATTTAAAAGGAATATAAAAAAAAAATATGGAATAATTAGAGTTAAAAAGACAGTATATAGTTATAATTACACCAAACAACTTAAAATCTTATATTGATGTAGTTGACTAACTTGATTAATACAATTTTATCATCACTTATAATTTTTTAGCAAAACCTTTGTCTCAACTAGATTATCTTTAACTTTCTTTCGTAATATCTTTAATTTTTAAAATTCAAAATCAAGTAACAAATATCATTACATATAATTATTAAGATAAAATTTTAACATGAAATCAAAATGTGTAATTTGTGCAATTCGTCAATGTTTGAAGGTGTTAGAAAGTATTACTATTTAAAGTTTATGAGTTGAATTTTGTGGATTTGATTGTCGGTTTGATGGTTTAGTTCTGAAGTTATTGGGAATGAAGAGAATATGAATGTATTTGTGTTGACTGAATCAATTTTTAAGCAAGCTAGACAACATAGGCGACTTGCCGTATGGATTTCAACGTTATGCTTATTCTGCCACCCAATTCATAATGTACACATTTGGAAAATTACATATTCATTTTTAGGCCAAACGACTATTTCCCACCCAAGGTTTAGCGTTTTCTCAAATGTCTCTCCTTTAACTATGGAAACACCAAACACCCACCCATGGCCGGTTAGATTTAACCAAACCTTAACGGTGGTAGGGGTAAAATCGTCATTTTTGCTATAATATTAAAAATAAACTAAAATAGAATCTGATTTTACTCCCTAAATTTTAAAAACTAAAATTTTTCCCCAGCCTAAGTTTTAAAAAATCGCAATTTCACCCTAGGGTTTGGTTTTAAGATCTCCGACGACCGTTCCGGCTCTGTTGCCGATGGTCTCTCCCTCCCGAAGTAGCCTCTCCTTCCGGCGAATACTTTCCTCCCATTTGGAGGCTCGATCAGCATCGGAAACGGGAAGAAGGACGAAGAACTTCGTTGGGGAAGACGAAGTTCTTCGTCTCCCCAGACGAAGACGAAGAACTTCATCTTCCCCGACAAAGTTCTTCGTCCCTCTTCTCTTTTCTGACATCGATCGAGCCTCCAAATGGGAGGAAAGCATTCGCCGGAAGGAGAGACTACTTCGGGAGGGAGAGACCGTAGGCAACGGAGCCGGAACAGTCGTCGGAGGTTTCAAAACCAAACCCTAGGGTGAAATTACGATTTTTTAAAACTTAGACTAGGGGAAAATTTTAGTTTTTAAAGTTTAGGGGGGCAAAAGGAGATAAAATTTTTAGGCGTTAGGGTTTGGTTAAATCTAACCGACCATGTGTGGGTGTTTGGTGTTTCCATAGTTAAAGGGGAGATATTTGAGAAAACGCTAAATCTTGGGTGGGAAATAGTCGTTTGGCCTCATTTTTACACTAAAAGATATTTGACATATACTGAGAGAAACTAATTAAAAACATAATTTTTCCTTAACTAAGGTTATATTCATTTTGGATTGAGTTTAAATAAATCTAATTTAAAATTTATAAATTGGTGTCTAAATTAGTCTAAAAAATAATTTAGCTTTAAATGATTTGAGTCAATATAAATTTGGTTTATTTATAAACATAGATTTAATTATTATTTTAAATTTGATTTATTTGAGTTTAAATTCAAATAATTTGAATCAAATTAAATCTTATATTTAATTTCTATTTCTGTTTATGATATATTGACACCTATTAAAATAACCCGTTGGTGGCAAAATCATATGATTAAATTATCTTATTATAATTTATTTAATAATCTCTAATCCGTTTGTGACAAAATTATCCGATTAAATTATCTTATTATAATTTATCTAGTACTCTCCCCCATAATGAGTTGTAAGTAATTAAATTATATAATGGCTAATACCAAACCCATCACGAAGATTTTGATGAATCTACACTTGACATGAAACATGTGCTCCTCCTCCGTATCTGATTATTTAATATTAACACAAAATAAAAGTAATTAATATAAAATTAGGAAAGTGGCCGATTTCTTCTACTGATACAAAAGTTACGCGGATCTTCAACTTAAAATCAATGTTTTCATTAAAGGTCGAGCATTTACTTGGTCAAAAGATCGATATTACTTTTGATATGTTCGATCGATAATTAGATTAACAACGTTATCAACGTGTTAATGGCAGGTTCAAATCTCACGGTTAACATTTTCTTTCTGATATAAAATTTGATGATACATAATTTTTTTTCAATTTTTTTCTTTTACAACATATTTATGATATTTAAAACATGAAAAGTTTAGGATGTACTTTAATTGTTCCAGAATTTTCATTTTATTCCCCTTCTTTGTGTGAATCAAATTAAGATCCATATTCATATTGACTATATTTTTCAAAGAATAATATCAGGTATATAAATAATGAATATAAATTTATATATAAATAATAATATTTTATTATGAAATATTTTATTTTTATTTTAAAATTATTTAATTATATAATAATATTTTATTATTTATAAATATAATTTTATTATTTTGAAATCGAGATGCTAGATGCAATTTTCCAAGTTCAAACCATATTTAGATTAACAAGCAAAATTTAATATGATTGAAATCATTTTCATAAACAAAATATATGCAATTGTTTTGAATAAAATTTTTAATGATTAATAAATTGAACTATTGGTGAAACGATCTAGCCACTGATCACTCATTTCACCGGATCAACGTCCAGTCGGATTCGAAAAATATTTACTGCAACAAATACAAACCGAATTCATGAGCATGAAACGCCGCATGTTTATATGCCCTTGCATTGAAACAGCTCGTTTTATACTCAGCCGTGGCACAGTGGCGCTAGAAAGAGTGCCAGATGCAAGACGGTGCGTTTCAATGGATAATTGGAAAAGTGGAACTCATAAAAAACGGTGCGCTTTTGCTTTGCTTCCTCCTTCAAAGCTCCCGGCAGATTATGGTATACCTCGCTGTTTCAAATTGAAGAGCAAAACTGAATACCAAAGAACACAGTTGAATGGAGCAAGAAATACTACACCAATCTGGACAAATTCTCAGTCTCTCGAAATCACTCTCTTTACAAACCCTAGCTTCAGTGAGGTCTCTCATAATTAATGCTAACACCTCCGGTTCCACTCTTTCTACAATCCTCGAAACGCTAACTCGCTCTCTCCAACTCACTCCTGCCAACTTAGTCGCTCGCCACCAAACTCTCAAGCTCCTCACAGAATTGTCGTTTCGCCAGCCGCACCTCTCTCCTATTATCTTCGATTCGCTCCGTTCTAACTACTCACTCCTCTCTGCCGACTCACTCGCTGCGCTTGTCTCCATCTGCGATCAAAACCCTAACCTAGTTCTTCATATCGACGATCACTTCTTCGTTTCTCTCTGTTTCGCTTCGTCCGTGTCCGAACGGTTGTGGTTACTAAGAAACGCTGAGAGGTTCGGTGTTCGGTCGCATTTGTTATTCACGTTGTTCTTAGGATTTACCAAGGATCCGTATCCATACGTGCGAAGAGTTGCTTTAGATGGACTGCTTGGCTTGTGTGAGTCGGGAGTTTTGGAGGACCTTGACGTTATCAAAGCGTGCTATTGCCGTGCCGTTGAGCTTCTACGCGACATGGAAGATTGCGTCAGACTAGCCGCTGTTCGCGTGGTAAATTTTTCGTTTTACTGAATTTTAATAAACAGGAATTAAATTTATATTTGTCGATTGAATATATTATACATTGCAGTTTCATCAGTCAGTAACTAATAATACGCTAAATGGTGCCAATGAAATAATAACTAAGTTAAATTTTGTTAACAATGGTAGGTTTCATTTGGAAAACTCTTAAACGTGATTGTCCTTTTGCTATACATGATGGTACAAGAACTGTTCTATCTGATCACACATACCATCCTGTTTATTATTGCCGATTTCAATATGGTTTAGTAATCTGTCTATGGGATGGGTTGCAGAGCAAATTATATATGTAGATTGAGTTTTAATTACTGGATTCTATATTGATTGTGAATCAGGTTAGTGGATGGGGTCAAATGCTTGTAGCATACAACAAAGAGAAGAGTGGAATAGACTTGTCTAATGCGGTGTTTACTCAGGTGCTTTACAAAACTAACGCTGATTTTTTGTCTACACTATTGCTTTTGCATTTATAGATTGTCTAGGGGCATGTGCTCGATGAAATGCTTGATTATCCTTTTAAGGTACTGACATCTCTATGTAGCTTGAATTGTGTATTGGTGGTGCCTGTTCTGATCTTTAGAGCATTTTTGCTCCTCATTCTTTTGTCTTTACCTCATTATCTTGTTCTCTAGGTCTCGCATATGACAATATCATATTAAGTGTCCAGATGTTTGGAACATTAGATAGTTTTGACCCTGGTAAGCATGCAAATGAGACAAGGAATTTTGGGTTGATAAGAAAAAATTAGGTTGTCCTTTTATGCTATCCTACACGTGGTGATTGACGTCTCTTAAGAAATTTCCCATTGTTATCCTTTGTTAGTTTTAATGGAGTATCCTGATATCTCTTGTGCCATATATGTTTGCAGCTCTGTTCTATGGCAAGAGATATGAGTAAGGAAGTAAGAGTTGAAGCCTTTGATGCCCTTGGAAAGGTAGCAGTGGTATCTGAGGATATTTTGTTGCAAACTCTGTCCAAGAAGGTTATAGGGATTTTCAAAGGGAAGAAACCTCATGGTCAGTTCCCTGCTGATTGCTTTGAAATTTCAGCATCAGGAGCTGCTGGAGCTTTTGTGCATGGGCTTGAGGATGAATTTTACGAGGTATTTCTTTTGTATGTTGCTTGTCCACATTGATTTGACTACTGTAGCCTGGAATTTATTTGTGTTCATATACATAACTATGATAATGAAATTGTCTGTTCTTAACCTGAAGGTACGGAAGTCTGCTTGTTCTTCCCTGGGTTTGCTGACAGCTCTCTCTGAAAAGTTTGCTGGTGAAGCTTTAAACTACCTGGTAGACATGCTAAATGATGACTCAGTGACTGTAAGGTTGCAGGCTTTGAAAACAATGCTTCTTATGGCAAACTGTGAGCATCTAAATGTGCAAGAGATACACATGCACATGGTAGGTTTCCTGTCCCATTTGTTACTCTTAAGGTAACACACACAAGCACTCTTCTGCTTGAGCATTAGAAGTGTTTTATAACATTTAGGTATACATGGTTCAAGTGGTAAATTTTTAGATGGACTTTAGTACGTTGGTTTATTTTAATTGTTTATTGTTTTTCTAATTCAGTTGGTCCCTCTGAGAGACATGTGTATTATCAGTAAATTATTTTTGGTTGCTGGATTGGAAATAAAGTCCAGTTTTCTCTTGAGTCTCTCCCCTTTTTTACCCTTGGGCAGGATGAAAGGCACTCCGTTGTAGTCAGACCTTCTCTTTAAAAACAGGACTTGATATACTTAGTTTTTGAATAATATATAATTGTTTCCCTATCAAAAATGTAATTTTATTATTATCTGATTGGCAGTTTCTTGGCACTCTGGTTGACAAAAATGCCTTGGTGAGATCTGCAGCAAGGAAAATTCTAAAATCAGTGAAAGTTCCCAATTTGGAGTTGTTTAAACTCTTTGTTGACGGTCTTTTTGAAAACTTGAGGATATATCCACAGGTTTGTTGTTGCTTCACTATGGAAAATTTATGAGATAATTTCTGAAATTCCACTTACACTGTGTTTTTATGTAAAGCTCACTCTAATTTCAATTTCTGGTAGTTATCTCTTTTGATTTTCCTTTTTTACTTTCTTCTTTAACTTTTTGTTTTCTTTTTTCCCTTAGGATGAAGTTGATGTTTTTTCTGTTTTGTTTTATATTGGTCGAAATCATGGGAACTTTGCAGTATGCATCATCAGGGAGGTTTCACAAGACGTAAGCATTAATCTTTATGTGTAATCTATGGTCTAGTGATTTGATGAATGCGGGCTCTTATCTCTCTACCTATTGCTGCCTCGATATTGACTTTGTTGGGATATAGGATGTTATAGATGAGCTGTTGTGTGTGCAGGTGCTTGCATTAGGATTAGGCATGTGTTTTTTGTTATTATAATTATTCCTTTCTAAGTTCTCAGACAATAATGACTAGTGCTGTTGCACTACAATTTCTTTCCTCATGTATAGGATTCTTGCTTCTTGTAATTTTTACAACGACTATATTTGGTTGATCAGATGATGTTAGTTATTTCGTAAAATCTTGTCCATTTATTTCAGATGGAGCCAGATTCTGATGGCAAATTGGGTTTTGATAGTGCAAGAGTAGCTGCGTTTCTTGTATTGGCCATCTCAATTCCCCTCTCATGTGAACAAAATGTCCACAGCATTCAGCCTATGATATTCTCTTATGCAGTTACATTGCTAGGGAGAATTTCTGGTGCTTTGAGTGATGTTATGGACCAACATTCCTTATTGGCCTACTGTTCACTGTGCAGTAGACTGTCTATTATCTCTGACACAGAGCATAAAGGGGAAGAGTCATCTTTCCATGAAGTGCAAAGTTACGGTACTAATGGTAAAAGCACTGAGATTTCCGTGCAGGAAATAGGTGGTGAAGCCTCAGAAACTTGGTCTTGGATACAGTGCAACCCAATGGGTGTAACATCACATGCAAAACGCCAACTGGAAGAGGGGGATGAAATAAAGAATTATATGAATATTGTACTAGCAAAGGTTAAGAATATCTGGCCCTTAGTACAATCAAGATACACAAAGGAAGTTTTGGGGATTTTGAGGTAGTACTATGATTAGCTATAAATATACATATATTTTCCTTTTCAGTACTAAATTTGAAATTTATATAGCATTTGTTTTTTACAAGTAAGTCATCATTCAGTTGGTCTATACCTGTTGTTAGCTGAGGAGTTTTTGCATACACTTATTACTAGAAGAAAATGATTATTGTTCTTTGCACAAAAAATAGGGAGATGTAGTTAGTTTTATGGGTTGAGTAATATCTGCAACCCAACCCTATAAACACACCATCACTGTTGATAAGCAGTATTTTATGCTCTTATGCATAAAGCAGTTGTAATTTTCATTTATTACTTAGATACATGGTTGGATTAAGGAATGATACTATAGACTGGTTGTTGCTCCTTCATGGCCTGTGCATGTAATATATTGTCATGTTTGCTTACATCATAATCTGCTGCTAATGTTCTGCTTTTTGGATTTTCCAGGTCTTGTAATGAAGAAGTGTTAGCATTTTCTACTAAATCCTTTGGATCTGATGGTGCATTTGCATTTTCATTGCAATATATCAAGGTCGTGAAACTGCTTGTTAAGGTTTGGGAGCACTTTGCACCCATGAAAAAGCTTCATTGTTATGAAATTGGAGAATTGCAGCTTTTATTAGGAAAGTTAGACAGTAGGCTTGCAGATATCAGATCTAGGTTTATAGGGTTATCTGAACAAGAGGAGTTGCATGTTTTGGAGCTGGTACTTGTGACTTGTTTGTTGAGGTTGTCTAAAATTGAAATCTGCTGCTATCTTACTACGCTGAAAAAGCTGTCATCTACAATTTCACGTGTAGAATTTCTGTATCAGCAAGAGTCCATTGAACCATCCAAATTTGTAACCAAAGTGAGGAATTCATTGCTTGAGATTGGAACCTCTTTTTCTGTTGCTTCCTGCAAGCCATTTCGGTTCAATCAATTACTTGAGTCCTTTTTCCTTCCCGAGCTTATATTATGTGGGAGGCTTAGGCACATAAAAGCAGAACTCAGCGTTCCTGATAATAGTTCTGAAAATCCTATTACTTTTGTTTCTGGGCTCCCGGTTGGCATACCTCTTGAGATCGCTTTGCATAATATTTCAAGTGAGAATAGGTTGTGGCTTAGGATAACCATGAGTGAAAAGTCAACCCAGTTCATTTTTTTAGATCCAAACTTAATTGAAGGATCCAATGAGTTCCTGAAATTCACATATATTGCACCCTTTTACAAGACTCCAAAAGCTGTATCTTTCTCTTTGGGAATTTGTATAGGCATGGAATGCTTATTTGAGGATGTCCATGCCAACGTCCATGGAGGTCCAAGATGTTTTCTAGCATATCTTTGCCAGGAAAAAGAGGTTTATTTATCCATGGCTTCTAAAGGCTGATTATCTTGTAGCAGGAAGTTTGTAGACCAGCTTCGCTGTGTATAAGATAGTTAATTTTCTTTAAAATCAGAGGACACCTTGAGTTCAGTTCTTCAGAAGGGAAACTAGCTCTTTTAATCCCACAGGGCTGAAGATGCACACTCTGTTGTTCAACTGCTGTCTTATTAAAGATTGTTATTGAAAGTGATGATATCGAAGTGGATCCCTTGGATGTTTTGCGGGTACAGTTCTCCTAGGGGTATGTAAACTTCCCTTCTGGCCTTGTTATTAGATTTTTCATTTCTAACTTTTTATTCGAACAGTAGTTGCCTTTACATTATCGTTCTCCCAGTACGGTTCGAGTTGAGTTGAATCCAAACAATAGTCATTTGAGCTTGACTTTAATCCAAAATGGTCAGTTTGTGATTGAGCTTGACTCCTTCAAATTATTGGAGAATAATTGTGGGAGAAGAAGCAGAATTGATGAGATGAAACTATGTTGAAGCGATGTCATTGCAGCAAGAGGGCTAGAGCTAAAATTTCTTCAATTAAAACTTAGCTTGTTTCGTTCCAAGCTCCAGCAACTTGAATTGAATCGACTTGTGTCTCCCATAGCCACAGCGGTGAAAGACTGGACATCACAGTTTCTTTCTTGAATTTGTAGATTTCTTAAGTTATGATAAAAGCCCCTTTTTATTCTCTTTTACGATAGATTCAGACAGCGTTTCTTAGTTTTGAATGGGGTTTGAGATTTATTTATAATAAAGTCGATTTCATAACTTAATATGATAAATCCAAATAAGAAGTGGTGGTAGTATAATGGTAAGTATTCCCGCCGGTTGCTGGGGTGCGAGCCCTTCCATCTTTAAATTTAAACTTTTATTTAAGAAGTTCAATCGCAGAACTACAGTGGGCATTTGGTCTAGTGGTATGATTCTCGCTTAGGGTGCGAGAGGTCCCGAGTTCAATTCTCGGAATGCCCCAACCTTCTCACTCTTGACCTTTCTCCTTCGTGAGCCTGTTGCCCCTTGATACCAGATGGATTCCTTTTTAACTCTGCATTGGGCATTTGGTCTAGTGGTATGATTCTCGCTTAGGGTGCGAGAGGTCCCGAATTCAATTCTTGGAATGCCTCAACCTTTTCACTCTTGACCTTTCTCCTTCGTGAGCCTGTTGCCCCTTGATACCATATGGATTCTTTTTCAGTCCTTACCTTTCTCCTTCGTGAGCCTGTTGCCTCTTGATACCATATGGATTCCTTACCTATTAGGCCCTTACATATCGTTGGCATATCCTTACAACAAGGTTTAAGCAGTATGAACTACCTTCCCAACTCAAATATATATCTGAATTACCTATTCCTATGAGATACATACGTACATTACCTAATCCAACGCATAGCATCAAAACACATTGCCTTAGAAGGCAAACTTGAGGGACTGTTCCTCCACAATTGTGTCCTGTGTTGGTAAGCTTATAGCTCTTTTTATACACTCCAATGATTATAATCCCAGCCGAGGTGGTGTTCCTTCTTGAATACTATTTAAAATAGAGTTGGCTTCATCCATCGAGTTGTCACTTTCCGTTCCTGTGGTCTCAATTGTGGGGTAATCTGTCAATACCTTTTTCACACCCGTGCCATGCCGGGGAACCTTGCTGCTAGTGCAAAATGGAGATCCTTCTCCCGTTGCCAGGCTAAGAAGTGGTGCTGGTGAAAAGCACGGTGTTGCGTCAGCTGTTCTATATGGAGTAGTGGCCAAAGGCACCGAGTATGGAATAGAAATGCTCTTCTGTGCAATTACACCAACTTTGGCCACCCTAGAGTGTGGATCCGAATGCTTGGTTACATCATCCACATAAAGCAAATCATCAATGCGTGCCACAATATTAAATGCTAAGCTCTCCAAAACTCTTGAGTAACTCTCCAAAATGGACTTTCCAACATCCTAAATAACATTGCAATGGATTAATTTTGTATCACTTTGAAGTTAAAAAAGGCTTTATTATGAACTCATCGCTTGAAAATTATGTACCTTGCTGTACTGAATTTTGCTCATATCTAAAGTTGTCTGGGGAAGACCAGGAAAGCACTGCTTCAAGTATAGCAGATGACTTTCAGCTCTATCTGCAAGCAATTCCCTCTTGTCAGTATCAACAACCAATTCCTTGACCAATTCCCATGATGACTTAGAGGTGTTTCGGGTTGTGTTATTGACAGGTTTGGAGTAGGTTCTTTTGCGCCACACATAGATTGAGGCCTCTAATTGATTGGCGATTTCTATGGCTTGATGTTCAGAGGACAAATCAAGGCACTCAAGCAGACATTCAGGAGAAAACTGATCTGATGAAATGTACCGATAAATAATATCTCCTAAACAGGCTCTTCCATTCTGAAAACAAATGAAGAAACAATTAATAACCAGGAAGAGATTATATGAGTGTGTGTGCATGACAGCTTTGTACCTTTGGAAGAGATTCCAAGTACGATTCAGGGACTTCCATGTCAGCAAGAGTAATGCTGTTGATAGCCATGGCAGCCTTCAAAATTTGGTTTGTGCAATCACGCTTGTGCTGCAACTGCTTTCTAGTAATTTCATGGAGACCACCAGGAGGGACTCGAGGCACAGGTAGCCACCACTTTTCCTCTTGACGCTGAAGAGATCTATGGAAAGAGGCTGACCCATCAGCCTCCAGGGGTAATATTCCCGGGTCAACATACCAGAACTCTGTATTTTCAAAACTATCAAATATTTCCTGCAAACAAGATAAAATTCAGAAATGATCTCTTTCAAGCTGAGGTGATTTGGTAATTTACAAAGCAAGAAGTGTCAGTAGTTCTTACAAGAAGCATATTATCTAGCTTGCGAAGAGCTGGAAGATAAACATAAAGATCCGATCGTGGTCTGCTAGTCATAACCTGTATCACAATGGGAAAAAACCAATGCAAATAAGTTTAGGAAATCAATTGTTTTTCTGACCTTGAAACAGATGCTGTTTTTCTCCTTGTGATGAATTTACACTGATGACACAAATAAGTTGTACTTTGCTAAGAGGCAATTCTAAGGTGATTTATACTTCTATAGGAATTGGATCAAAGCATTGAAGCTAAAAATGATTTCAACATAAAAATGGAAAAAAAAAAATTATTTGATGAAAATCCTTGAAATCATACCTCAAGCTTGCTACCATCGGGAAATGTCTGCCAAGAAGGCATCAACTCAACAATATGATCACTAACACTAAGAAGCCATTCCATCTCTCTTTGCCACATGGTTTTCTTCTCAAGAGGCAAAGGCTCCAACCTCCAAAGTTGCCCAAATATGGTCGCTGCAAAATTGAGTACAACAATGAGAATAGCTTAAGGAAGAATTACATATGCAAAACAATGACCAAATACCTGGTGAAAAAATTCAAAACAAATTAATCAATCAGCTGGTAAAAGACAGTTCTATTAGTTAATGCATGTACCACAAAGATTAGTAATTGCATTTGAAATAGCCAATGCAGTGCAAACCCCATTTCCAGAACCTGACATATCTTCTCCAAGCAGCAATTTTGCAAACCTTTCCTTCATCATGTCAATCTCTACAGGCCCAACAAAAAAAAAATATCAGTGTCAAAATCGTCAAAAACATTAACAGAGAGAATGAGTAGATTAAAAAATGTATACCCGAAAGATTAGAGCCTTGTTTCTCCTTTTCTCTTTCTTCCATAACTAGTTTCTTCTCTTTCTCAATACCATCAACACTATTGCAATCCGGTGTCTCGGCTTTTTGTACAGGCCAATCTAATGTAGTTGGAGAAGATGACTCTTCTGAGTTAGAGTGATTATGTTGCTCATGTCCTGTTGTCTCATATGTCGAAAAATAAGAACTTGAAGTGCTCTCCCGACCTTTCTCTTCAATCAATTTCGCAAACGTCTCTATTCTTCTCTCATTTTCACTGAACACTTGATGCTTAACCTCTTCATGGGCTTCATTCTCCTCTATCACATTCACATGCTCCATTGTAGCTTTCCCAGGTGAAGAACAATTAACAGGGTTGTTCACAACCGAAACATTACACTCAAGCCTTTTCAACCCAAACCCACTTGAGAATGCCCCTTTGCAGTTCAAGTTCTTAAAAGACTTGGAGACCCAGAAACGGAAATTAGAAAAAGGGTTGGAGTTGTCAAAGCTTCCAGGCTTCAGAAATGGTGCACAAAGCTTCTGCTGGTGGTCTTCTTCTTGTAGAAGTTGCTCCGGCTGTTCTTGCTGTTGTTGATTCTCTTCTCTTTCCTCTTGCTGAGTGAAAACGCTATCCATAAAGGTCCCAATAATATGTCTGATTCTGGTATATGGTAAAACAGAAAATACTGAGAATTTGGTGGGTGTTTACTCGTAAAAGGAGCCTTGTACCGTAAGGTAACGTATGCTAATGGGCATGATTACTGAAGCTGGCCTAAAAACATGACATGAAAGAGACAGGAATATTTAAGACTCCAGCAAGACTCCATTTTTCTTCATATTTTTAAGCAGACAGAACTCAAAAGACTGTAAAAAACCTGACAGTTTCTCTTCTAATGCTCCAATAATATGAATAGTTCTTGGTTTGTGTAAAAATAATAATAAAATTATAGGCATGGGAGTCGTGTTACTGTTAACCACGGATCTATCAACAATGTCTACAAATTTATATTCTTTCTTGTGTTTGAACTTCCCTAGGTTTAGCTTTAATGACTAATATAACCTTTCTGAAAAGTACTCGATATATGTGGATTTGGTTATAGCTGATTCGAATCAAATTTACAATTCAACTTAAACCAGTCAATCCCAAATTACAGTTTCAATTCAGTATATAGGATTAAGTTTTTTCGTTTGTTCACTCTACCAGCTATTCTCCTATGATATTATACATCAATTCAGATAAGATGAAGTTTGAATTCAACTGGATCAAATCCATTTTAACGTCTTACATCTGCGCTTGTTATTATGATTGCCTCGTAGTTGTCTCAGAACTGGTAACGTGTTCCCCAAACAGGACTTCAGTCCTTTGTTGGGGATTGTTTTTTCAGGACAAAAACGAAGAATCAGGACAGAATTTTACATTCGGGAGCATAAGTCAACATGTCTTTTACTTTGGAAGAAATATCCGATGAATTTGTCAGGAAGTAACAGCTACAGATTGATGATTCCGAAGGGCATTTGGAAAATGAAGTTTTCGATTTTGTCTTTGGGGGCATCGAACAGGAATCCGAAGCTTGGCAGGGTAGATTTGGTAATTTTTATGCGAGGATTTGAAGTTTTCCATTGAGAATGTAAATCAAAGTGACATTGAGATCTGACAATAATTATAAAAACATTCTTAATCTTTGTTGTAATTTTGATTACAAGGTTTGCCTTAATTCCCAGATAATCATTTTGCCGGTTTGTTCAACTTCAATCACAGCAGAAAGGCTTCCTCCGTTAGCAAAATGCTGGAGGCTGTTTACCCCTGAACAAAGTCAGTTTGAAATTGTTTCAAATTAAAAAGAGATAATTCATGATCAATTCAAAATTGACGAACTGAGAGTAGGATTGATTTAGGATTTCAGTTCATGAAAGATTTTTCATTTAGGGGATGGGTAGAACTGTGTTGGTACGAAGGTGAGTCGACATCTACCACATTAGTTGGTACAAAGTGTTAGTACTAAGGTTTGTACGGCGTCAAAGAGTTGGATGCACCCCTAAATTTAGATTGGCTCGGATCAGTCTACTTTCTTTTAAGATTTTGATCAGGCTATCTATAGTGCTAAGGGGCTGCGGGCTAGTTGGCTCGCGAAGAGGAAAACAAGCTTCAGCTTTGATCAATAAAGTTCGATCAATTTACAGTTGCCTTTTACCTTTAAGACCGTAGGTCCGCTGAAGTTATGAATACCAGTCAAGTGCTCCTTTTCTTTCAGAATTGATAAAAGCAAAACCATTGCCAAGTGTACCTCTAAACTTAGCGATACGTCTGACTATTAGACCCAATATCCAATATTTTCAATTACCTACCTAGAAAAATAAATAAATAAATACTAAAATTCTTAACAGCGTACATCATTGACTTTGAATCCCTTGATATATATATATATATATATATATATATATATATATTATTAAAGTCCATTAATGATGTCATTGGGGGATTATAAGTCAGAAGAAACAAAATTAGGTTCATAAAAAGTCAGATTTACTCATTCAATCTAGTTGATCAATTTACAATAATAATACCAGGAGCTGAAATTCCTGTTAGGTGATCATCAGTCAATAAATAGGCACAGCCTCCATAAACAAAACTCTACACTGATCGCTGGAAAAAATTTAGTAAAATGGGTGAAGTGAAATTGTTGGGGGCATGGGGAAGTCCGTTCAGTCGCAGAATAGAGATTGCTTTGAAGCTGAAAGGCGTTGAATACGAATTCATAGAACAGGATCTTGGAAACAAAAGCTCCTTGCTTCTCCAATACAACCCGGTTCACAAGTTAATCCCCGTGCTCGTTCACAATGGAAAGCCAATAGCCGAATCTGCCATTATTCTTGAATACATTGATGACACCTGGAAAAGCAATCCCATCTTGCCTCAGGATCCATATGAGCGAGCCCTTGCACGTTTCTGGGTTAAGTTCATCGACGAAAAGGTAATTAAAATTCAATCTTATTGTTTATAATTATATTTATATATATCCAGGATGAAACTGATATATTCTGTTTCTAATGTATATATAGATCGTGCGTTCACTTTGGAAAGCTTGCTGGATTCACGAGAAGGATCGCAAGGAAGCTATGGTAGAAGCATATGGGCATCTGAAAACGCTAGAAAATGAGCTGAAAGAGAAAAAATTCTTCGGAGGAGAGAAGATCGGAATAGTTGATATTGCTGGTAGCTTCGTAGGGTTCTGGGTTGGTTGCATTCAAGAGGCTTCAGGAGTGGAGATTTTTACAGAAGAGAAGTTTCCAGTATTGCATAAATGGAAGGCTGGGCTTCTGAGTTGCGATGTTATCAAGGAGAATCTGCCACCAAGAGACAAATTAATTGCCTTCTTCCGAGCTCGTGTTTACAACTATGGAACGGTTAGATATTAATAAGAAAGGGAACGTTATTATACCTTATCATAATACTATGCATAATAATGTATCATGCCAACATGAGTCCATTGGCTTTCGTTTCAATGCAATGCTCAATTTTATCTTTGTTTTTCTGGGTTTCCATTTGTTAATGTGTGAGCAATGTTTTTGTACTCGTGAATTTGGTCAAGCGGCCAATCCAAGTTTGGCCAGTTTGAACATTAGTTTGATTGATAACATATTAAATAAATATTATAATAATATTCTTATATATTAAAGACAAAGCCACGTCTTATCTCAATATTGACCATATGGGATATTTTTATCTTTGATTATCACCAAAATTATATTTCATCTTTAAAATTTATTATCTTTATTTCAACAATATAATTTGATCATCTATTTTTATTTAAATGTTTAGATGTTTTATATTGAATTTACATATATTTAATTAAAAACTTAATAATATAACAATGAAAAGTCGAATCACTTTTAAAACTTTTTTTAATTTATTTTATTGGTTAAGATTACATCTCTAATCTTATACATGGTTAGGATGATCGACTTTCTCAGTAACAGTTTCGTAAAGTCTAGTTAAAAATTTTCACTCATCCATATCCCAGTCACCTACATCTACCCAGTCTTAGAAAATAAATGTAAAAAATGATGTACAATTTCTGAATGATTTTGAGATAAATTTATGCCGTGTATGAACAAAATATGTTAATATCAAAGCCTTTTTAGAAAATGAACTCTTCAAATTTCGTAATAGCTTGTATCATCATCGACTTTTACACCTTAAATTTTTCAATTTCTTCAAAAAAAATATTAGTGGTCTGTTCAAGATTCAATGAATGAAAATTTGGTTTATGAAAAGTCAGTATCAAAAGTGATTGATCAACTTCATAAACTCTAATTGTTTTAGGGTCAAAATTCCTCCTTGAAATCATTATTGAATACATTGATAAGACCTGGAAAAGCAATCTCCTCTTGCCAGTAAATCGTCGTCACAACTTTCACCTACCATCACACATTAAACCATCTTATACAATTAAATTGATTGATATCAAGCAAAACAGAAGGGCATTTCTCAGTTTTGTAACAGCACCACATCCATAATCACATTTAGATTTAAATAATCCGATGGTGATTACCAATCCCATATTTCCAAAACGTAAATAAATCATCCACAGGAAAGAAAAAGCAACCTCTTTCTGTCTGGAAGCAGTGTCGAGCATGTCAACCACATCGATATCTATCAGTTTTAACATTGTACTTCCGCAAAATCCAGCGACATCAAATCATCATTATACTCACAGGTCATGAAAAAAAGGCATTGTTTTAGTTATAAGAATAAAAATGTACGTAGGGAAACCAGATTTTGCCCAGAGTTTATTGTCAGTTTCGTCATGAAGATCATGGTATTGAATATGAAAATTGTCACCTACGTGTACAATACTCTATCTATAAGACAAGAGGTGTGAGTGATTATATAGATACTAATAAGATAAATGTAATTATGGACCGAACCAACATAAAAACTTCTCGTGTTCACTATAATTCTACTGTTTTTAATTGCATATGTCGAATAGCACCCACAATTTGGTATATCTTATGCTGGTGCAATTTTCAGCAGTTTTAATAAATCTAGGAAGAAACTGATACATTCTGTTTCTGATGTATCTATAGATCGTGCACTCACTTTGGAATAATATTCTTACTTATTAAAGGCAACACCACACCTTATGCCATGTGTTCGTCTTTAATTATCATAAGATTATATTCCATCTCTAATCCCTGTAATCACTATACATTTAAATGTATAAATTTATTATATTGGATTTAATTATGTAATTATGCAATGTATTTTAACTCTTGTCAGAATAAACACAAGATTGTATAAAATAATTTTAACTAATATGCTCGTATTATCACTCTACTAATTTTTCACTAAAAAACTCAATAACATAATGGTAAAAGCTTTCAAGTAGTGGATGGAATTACTTTAAAACATTTTCCTTAATTTATGTTATTAGGTAAGATTACAAATGGACAAATATGTTTTCAAGCTTTTCAGATAATGAACTCTTCAAATTTCGTAATAGCTTGTGTCATCATTGGCCTTTACTCTTTGAATATTTCAAATTTATTTTAGAAATGTAAGCGGTGTGTTGAAGATTCAATAAATGAAAATTAGGTTGATGAAAAGTCAGTATCCAATGTGATGGATCAACAAAACTGCTCTTCCAAGTCAACTATCTATTCTCTGATAAATTATATTATAGCAAGTTCTTCGGAGGACAAAATATCGGAATTGTTGATATTCCTGCCAACTTCTTAAGGATCTTCAGGATATGCAGTGAAGTTTTTTACAGAAGACAAATTCCCAACATTACATAAATGGGGTAATGAGTTTTTGAATTGCGGTACTGTGAAGGAAAAAATGCCAGCAAGATAACAAGCCGTTGGATTTTGATGGTCAACCTCTTGACTAACAATAATCACGATTTAATCCAGTCTGGTGTCCGCTATTTTTAACCGCTCCTGGAAAAATAATGTATTATGTTCAGCCATCATCGACCCTTCTTGGCTTCATTCTGTTCTGTTTCCGGATTTAAATTTGATGCTATGTTTTTAACATACTTTATTAGCTGAGGTCTCTTGAGCAATATGGAACAATTTTAAACATAAATGTGTTTAGCCTAGTGCTACGTGTGCCCAGTCACATCCAAGAAGACCCAGTTTAAGTTTCTTTATCCTGTTCATCAGAAATGGTGATACTTGTAGTTGTAAACCAATCTAGTGAAATCAATAAATTAATTAGAAAAAAAATTATACTTTATTTAGGAGGTTGTGTAGCCGAATACAGAATCCATTCTTCTGAAAAATATTCCTCCATTTTTTGGTTCTAAATAAACTTTGAACATGTTCAATACATGAAAGCTGGAATCCAGAAAACATATCTTGAAATTCCAGCACTAGTCGGGATAATCAGATTACTGTAACAAGGGCCACCAGTGATTACTGAAGCCGAGATGCTTTGACGACGGTGACAGGGCAAGGTGCATGTGTCATCACGAAGTTACTCACACTCCCCAACAGAATCCTATTTCATCAACCCACCAGATTAAACATGTCACAATTTTATGACAGCAAAATTACCTATTTCTTAACCATAACCAATGTTTTCAAACCTAGCAAACACCGATAGTTGGACTAGTTAACTAATCATACCAATATATATTTAAAAACGGTATTCAAAAAAATAAATATTATATATGGAATTGCCTTGACAAGGGTTGGAACTCCCGTTCGACCAGAGTTCACCTCAGTCCAATAAAACAGTGTCCAGACCAAACACATATATTTATAAAGTCCATACCTTTTAACAGTACCAAGTCCTCTGCTTCCCATAACAATAGAGTCGAGTTTCAGGTCTTCAATAGCTTCAAGTAGCCTTTCTCTGGCGTCTCCCCAGTAAATCTTAGTCACAACTTTCACCTACAGTCAAACATGAAAGCATCTTATACATTGAAATTGATTGATACCAAGCAAAACAAAAGGGCATAACTCAGTTTTGTAACAGCACCACATCCATAATCATCGTCAGATTTAAATAATCCAACGGTGATCACCAATCCAATATTACCAAAACATAAATAAATCATTCCCATGAAAGAAAAAGCAACCTCTTTCTGCCTGGAAGCAGTGTCGAGCATGTCTAGCACATCGATATCGGTTTTAACATCATACTTCTTCAAAATCTCGGGCTCTCTGAACTCACTCAAAGGAATAAGAGCTTCGAAACCCAAACAACAACAAATCATCAGAACAATCACAGTTCATTCACAGATAATGAAAATAAGGGATTGTTTTAGTTATAAGAACAAAAATATACATACGGGAACCAGATTTTGCCCAGAGTTTACTGTGAGATTTGTCATGAGGATCATGGGTGTTGATGTGGATGATATACAACGTATCACCGTCATCAGCCAAATTTTCAATAGCCCAATGGAGAGCATTCTTGCTGCTCTCTGAGAAGTCCATGGCCACCCCCACTTTTTTATCGCCTGGCATTATCGCTCTCACGCTTCTTCTTCTTCTGTAGATGAAATTCGATCGTGTTCAGGTTTTGAGATCAATTAGAAAAATAGAAATGAAGTGCTTTATTATATATGGCAGGTGACATTGAAAATTCATCTGCACCGTCCACGTAAACATGTTATCTAATTAGCGGTCCTTAATTACCAGTTTTTGCTTGGCTTACAAGGCAATTAAAGATGAAGATTCCACGCAATTAAATATTCTTCATTTATGAAATAATATCAATTTGTATTAAACACTAAAATTATTATATTTTTAAATTGGTTATTCCAAAACTTTTATTCATCCTTGTATTTATTATTATTATAATTTGGCAGCACAAAAATAAAAATTGTCATTAGATCCTCTTTAGAAGACAAGAGATGTAAGTGATTATATAAATACTAATGACACAAAGATAGATAGATAGATAGATATAGGGTTCCAATTAGTAGATGAAATGGAACTAACTTAACAACTTCTCGTGTTCATTATAATTCTGTTATTTTTAATTACATGTGTTCATTACATAAATAAAGCTTACTTGGTCGGATTTGGCGGACTTGTTTATTGAGCTAATAATTTCGAAATTTAGTTTTAGTATTGATTTTAAGGATGTATTTTAGTTCAACTTGGGTACGAAGAGTGCGTATTAAATTGACCCGGATCTTACAGTGATGCAATGCAAGCGATGAGTTGTGGCTGGAAAGATCAAATAACCCAGGCTTGCTTATGGGACTAAAGCCCATCAACTTAAATGGACTGGACTGGACTGGAACAATAAAACTTCAATGAGTTGAGTTAGGAGGATTATATCTAATTGGGCATCTTAATTCAAAGTTATATAAGATATCTGATTAAATATTTAAATTAATATATCTAATAACACTTAAATTTATGATATCACATCCTTTAAGTTTTCAAATTGGATACTCAAAATTGGATATACCAACTATTGCATGCATTGAAGTTTGAACTTGAATTTAAATTATATAATGATATATTATCTAAATATCGAATTAAATACTTAGTACATTATGCAAATAATATTGTTAGTCTTTTTGTTTAGAAATTCAGCCAAAACGAAGCTTAATTCATTTGGATTACACAAGCTGAAACTAAATCATAAAGCTTTGAAGGAATGAGAATTTTCCAGTACAGCTGAAAGAAACCAATGCACGTAAAACCACAAAGACATATAAAATTGGAAAAGGTATTTTGAAATACCTTTCTTGAAGTTAAATGGGAATAAGTCATTTTAAACCTTGGATGGGAATACCAACCTTCCACGTTCGAACCCGGGACCAACAAAATGATCCCCTCAGCACATTCCACCGAGTCCATGGAAGATCGGCAAATCTGGTTTTCTTCTTCAATTATTATTTGGAATTTTTTTTTACTGCAAATAAAATATTTTACATCTATATATATATATATATATATATATATATATATATTTGTGTCTGTTTGGATCTTAAACTGAATTGGCAACTACTTTCAAACAAAGTATTTCTACTTTAGCTTCAACCAGTCTAATTAGAATTAAGTGGTTAGTTCAGTCAGGATCCATTTTTAAATTGATATTGGTTATTGGATGCATTGGTTCGACATACGGTTGAACTGAACAAATTACACTATGGTAATCTGGATCAGTATGAATTCCAACAATTGCAGGCAACAAGATGAACCACATAAATAATCTGTATGGTTTTGGTTTCAAATGGGCCATAGTTTTTTAGTTCCAAATCAAATTTTAGGTCAGGCTTCTTTCTAAAACTTCCCACTCAATCCAATGTGGGCTTTAATAACATTGCGCATCAACTCAAATTAGATATTATAGATTCGAGTTAAACTCGAATAAATCATTGATTGAACTTGACCTGACTCAAATTTACTTGTACTAATGATCCACATTACATTCTTATTACTGGTAGCCACTGATGATGAACATGATTTTCAAAAGTTGGTGAGTTACTGTAAAAAAATCCCAGTTGAATTCTCCAGTCTAATTTTGTCAACTGTGTTATTTATTGACCACCCCAATAACGTCTGAACCCACTCAAAATTGGATAATAGCAGAATAATAACTTTGAAACAAAGCCTTCATATTCTACTCTTCTAAGTTTACACTTTCTGCTTTGTATAAATTATTATTAACATCTATTCATTGTACTGGGGTTTCGTAACCAACTTTGACGTCTGTCCCACACCTGTTATCTTCAAAAAGCCCACCAACACTATTGGATCCAGGGGTGGATGAGCTTGCATGGAAGATTTACCTTGTTGAGTTTGGTTCTATTCTATGTCAATGTCCTGTTGGCATAGCCACTTTGAATTTCGTCTTATTAATTTTTTTTTTTTTTGGATATTACACTTTTTTTTTAATCATTGAACAGTCAACTCAAAAAATTATCGTCTTCTTTGAATTAAAATCATATAATCATTTTATTTTTTGTATGATTAGAATTAAAACTATTCATGTATGATATAAAGGAGACACTGCCAAAATTCTTCTTAGATTAGATTAATAAATAACATAACTCTGAAACAAAAAAAAAATCTAATCATATTAAAAACTTATTTTTTTTTTCTGTCCAATGTATTCATATAGATTCACTAGTTGATTCATTCTCCTATCATGATCATGGCCACAAAATTATCCTCTTAATTTCAATCCTTACCACAACATTTGCAAACTTTGATATGTGACCCACGTGTTATCTTCAAATTTAATATTTAGATTTATTAACAAGTGGTTGGTTAACACTTGGGGGCAGATTTGGTGAGGGCGATTTCATTTTTATGAGTCAAAGAGATAGTGGGGGGCAGATGGTCAAACTTTTACGAAGGAATCTACCAAAGTGCTGTATGGAGACAGTTAGACAGTCACAGTCTCACACACCATGAAAACAAAAACAACTAAGCTACAGGCACAAAACACAAGAAGCCCATTCATGGATCCTCCCCGCTAATCAAGGTGACATGTTCCTCGATATTCTCCTTCTCCCATGCTACTTCTAACTACCTTTTCTTTCTTTCATTAATCATTGATAATTAATAATTATACTTGAGCTTCTTTCTTTCTACAGCTGTTCTCCTACACCCGTCATTACCTGCACTCAAACCGTTCTTTCTGTTCAGCAATTCAGATGATCGGCTACTTTTGACCAACACTGAAAGAATGACAAGGGTAATCTGATTGGTAAAAGAACCCATGTGTATATGGCTATTTTGGTAATATTATATATTAATTTAAATAAATTTGAACCCAAAATAGGTATCACATATTTGATCCATGCTATTTGAGCTATGTAATCAATCGTGGTATTGTTACCCATCTAATGACATAAATCATCTCATTTGAAGCTCTTTAGTCAAAGACCTATTCAATATAAGTTAGTTCAATACAAGATTAATTTGTTTAATTATTTTATAATACTTTTCATTTTTTTGAAAAATTATTATTCATATTAGTAATAAATATTAATTTTTCAATAATATTATATATTAATTTAAATAAATTTAAATTTCAACTTACGTAAAATATTATAAATTTGATTTAAATTTTAGCTCATGAAAAGTTCAAATTGAAATTGTCTAATCAATTTCTAGTTTAAGTTATGAAAAAAGAAAAAAAAAGTACATGACAGACAGACATAGAGAAGATGATGAGCATTGAAAACTTAAATCCGCAGAAATCGCTTTGACGTATGCAAGATTTTATGGTGCTTTTGCTTTGGTTTGACTCAACTCAGGCGCCACCCTTTTTTTATTATTTTTCTTTTTCCTTTTGCCTCACAATTATTGTGATGATTTCCTTTTGATTGAAATCCACCATGAAGACATTATGATTCGATCAAATTATTCTTTTAGCGGTGCTGATTAAATCGTCTTCATAAGTGAAAACAACTGGATGATCTGTCAGTCTTCCTAAAATCAAATTTCATGTGACAGTTTGGCTGCTTATTCTCTTGGTAAAATTTGTTAGTGTCTACGCATGTGAGGGCCTTGGGGCCTACCCTTTCGGATAAGGTCTTAAACTGTGGATAGGAAGTCGGTAAGATTCAACCAGATCCAACCACAAGATTAAAATAGATCAAATAAAAATTAGAATAATGTAATTAACGAGAATTGTAGCCTAATAATTAGATTTTGATTTGATATAATCTAAGTCCAACTCAAATACTTTTTTTTTTAAATTTAAATTTAATTTGAATGTAAAATAAAATAATTAAATTTCATTTTTAAAAAACTTAAGTTTGTTTTTATTACTATGCTTAAAATTTGAAGCAGTAAATTTTTATTATATATTTATTACTTATTAATAAAATAATATTATTTTGATAATAGTTTAACATGATTTGAATTATATTTCACATTAAAACTAAATCGAATAGATTCGAGTTATTTGGCCAACTCATAAGCTAGAGCAAGTTGTACTCTCTCCGATCCAAACTCAAATCGAATTAATTTTTAAATTACATTTATTTAATTCGAATCTAACCTTATTAATGATATGATTTGTATCCTTGCACACACTAAGACTTGGGTTCAATGGACTGGTCAAATCTATGTTTTAAAACACAAATAAAAATCCACTTAATTTGGGGCAAAATTATTGATTATTTATATATGTGATTAAAATTTTAATCTTTCGGAGATTGAAAAAGCGTAGCGTAGGGTAAAAAACCAAAATGTTGAAATAAAAAAAGGCCATAGAACAAAGTGGGTACGGAGGGTGACCTACTCAACCTTACATGGGGCAAGCCTTTGAAAAAAAATATATATATAATATAATACAAGCAAACTTAAGGATCACTCAAAGGAATCCTAAATAACGAGTCATACAGATTACGATATACAGATGTTGATATTTTATTATGAAATTAAATAATTTGAAATTGTATATAAAATATCACAATATTATATTCTCCAAAAGAAATACAAGTCTATTAAGTAAGACCCACTCACTGTCTGGACTCCACTTGGTGTCATAACTTAACGGCTTCAATTAATTATAAATACACCAACCACAACATGTTTGTCAAATTATTGTTTGCTTTTTCTTTATTAAATCTATTTATCCTTTCCTTCTTATTATCAAAATAATTATGTAAAATATAAGATTCATGCGTCACCAAGAATCATTTTAAAACCCTTACTTATCTGATTATCAACGACAAACCAATTGAAGTTAGGATTCCAACCAAATTGATTTAGAATTAACCTAGTGAATTATATTGATTCACAGTTTAATGATGGAATCAAACCAATATAACTGTTACTAAAACCTGTGTTTAAATATTAATTATACCTCTTTTTTTAATGATTTAATTGATGAATTATTGGTAAATTTGGAAGATGAATTAGAGTGCTAGGAATATTGACAATTATAATACTTCATTCACTACTTATTGATAAAAAAAACAAATATAAATGTTTATTTAATCACATAATTATATTTACGTATTTATATCTATTGTTAAAGTAAGTAATATTATCATATTATTGATTTTAATAAATAGGATTAGATTTAAACTGAACTAATTTAACTTAATTCAATGTTAAACTCAATTAAAACCAAATTTAAGTTAAAATTTTCAATTTGATAAAAATTTATTTTTGAAGATATTATTTGATTCTCTAATATTATGCTATTGAATAATTCTAATAAATTTAAACTAATCATTATAAACATGGGTTATTATAAACTTGAGGAGTTACATACATAGCTCAACTCTAACCCGTAAGATGGGTAGCAAGAAAGAAGAATAATTGTTAAATAATAATAACAAAGGAAATGGAGGAGATTTATTATAAGAGGATTTTTTGTGCATAAAATTGGTGAGTGGAAGGAAGAGAGCAAGGAATGGCCCACTAGATAGTTTGGTCCACCAAGGCGGGGCAGGATTTGGGTCCACCGCCACCATCCACCACAGTGGAACAAAATCAGAAATCAAAATGCCATTTTTAAGGCAGGCAGGCATGCATGATCCGACCGCATGCCAAACCCTAATTTTATTTTTAAAATTTTGCAATGATTTACAAGACTGCCTCGTAACAGTTGTGCAATTATACCTGTCTAATCAAACCCATCACCATAATTTTAGAAAATAAATGGCAATTTTACCGGAAGAAGGATAGTCTAAATTAAATTAGATTCTAACTCGGACAAGTCCAATTTACATCTATCCTATTCGACAAATGAGGGCAAAATGGAAGTGCAAAATAAGAGCAGCTCTTTGTTGGGTAGCGACGGTGCTTATATTCGAGTGTTTGCAGATCAATACCGGATAAAGAGACAAATTTTTGTCGAAATGGTAATGCTTCTCAAAATGGGTAAATATTTATTTATTGACTTCAAATCATAATACTAAGCATCAGCCCACGTTAGGGTTTCAAATTTTGCAACTGCCTGCGCCGCCCGTCTCATTACATATTCTTCTTCTTATTTGTCTTCACTCAACAAAAGAACTACAAAGCAACATCTTGCCGATGGCAGTGTCAAAACCCTTAGAATTGATAGGCACTAGTATACTATAAAGCTATGCACAGAACAGAATAAAACGAGTTTAACTAATTTTCAATGAAATTCAAAATTAAAAGTATTTTTAAATAAAGTTTTAATTTTAAACCAATCAAAAACTTATGATGATTTTTTTAAGACTTGACCCAATCAAATTTAACCCAAAAAATGATCACAATCTCTTCAATTCAAGGTGAATTTAACAGTCCAATTAAATCATAATCAAAATTTTTGGAAGAAGGTCAATTAATCTACAACTCTTATTGAATAATTTTTTGCGGGGTCTACAAAATTCTCTCTTCGACCCACACATTTTAGCTGTGGGAATTGATTTTAAGCAAATATTAGGGACGTGTCACATTATGCTGGCCTAGTATATGAAAACGACGTCATATTTTCCCTACTTTCGGCGGGAAAAGTTTTTAAGTTATTAGCGAAAATAAGAAGCAACCATTTAGGCTTTATTAGCTTTTACACAAACAAAAGGATCATTAAAGGTTTATTTTCTTTTTGTTTTTCTCCTTAGCCCTTGTGTTTGAACGGAAAACAGTTCATGCAACGCACGCCGTCCCACGTGATAATCAGACCTTCACGCGCACATAAGTGAGGTAAATCATACGATTAGTTCATCACACGGTTGACGGCTTAGAATGCGAGTGCCCAAATAAATTTCTCTGTAGATTTGAGATGTATGGACCTGAGAATTCCTTCTGCTGGTAAACACGACCCTACCACGTATTCTGCTCTTCTGTTTTTAAAAATTAATTAATTTAAATTTTTTTGTGCCTGTAATATTATTTAAATGGAGTTTACGGAGAGATGTTGCGTCCACGAGAGAGTGGCGCCGTCCAACACCGGCGAAACTGTGAAAACGACATGCCGTAATGATGTGAAAAGAAAACGACGGCCGTGCAAACAGATGGACAGTTAAGCTGCCGAATCGTAAAGTCTGAACTGCAGCCACGTCATCCACAGCACGCCTTTTATTCCTTCATTTATGATTTTGTTTTTAAAATTATCTTTCTATTTTCTTAAGGCTGTAACACATTTGAATTGGTGGCTAAATTGTTAGTTAGGTTAGATTTAAATTAAATTAAATTGATTTAATTTATATATAATTAAGTTTAAATTTAGTATGTTTTAAAAGAGTCAAATTTAAATTTGATTTAAATTTGAGTTTTTAACTAATTTATTATTAAAATAATATCGTTTTAATATATATTAATCAAAATAATATTATTTTATATTAAAATTTTTAATTTATCAGTTTTATACATTAAATATTTCAAAACTCAATCTTAAAAATGTTAAAATTTTAGACTTGAGTTTGAACTCATTTTAGATTTATTTAAACTTAAATAAATTTGATTTAAATCCAATTCTAATTATTAGATGAACCATCAAACAGAAACAGAAAGGATAAACATGATCTAATAAAAAAGAATTAGCGGATAAAAAGTAAAAAGAAAAAAAAACCTATCACCAATGATTTTGATAACTCAATTTATTCTATTTGTTTCGGATTAAACTTAAACATGGATTATTCTAATTTAAGTTTGAATTCCTTCCAACGAAATATAAAACGAATTGGATTTGAATCCATTATTAGTCACCGGGTACATAATAAAGAGAGTCCGAACAGGTTATGTAATTTGATCTCAAATGTAAAACGACCTTTGACATGACTAAAACGACAAAGGTAATTATAATTTGATTTACCAAAAGATGATTTAGATGTCCCCACAAGTATCCTTCCTTGGGCTGTAAAAAAGATTTTCTGATCAAAAGCTTATTGGTCTCTCAGGCTTTCGCCGAAAATGGGATGTTTAAATGTCCTTGTACCTTTTTTACCAAACTTTAGCCTTGTGTCTGTCTACACAGAGCATTAATGGAGAAGAATTTGGTCTTTTGGCTCAGCCATTTGGCCACCCGTTGAAAATAAAAATGATGTTTTTATTAGCAAGAGCAATGCTATTTTCAGCCCGTTTAACTGTCGAATTTAGTGTTTATTTAAAAGCAAAGGTGATCATAAGATATTAAACCAATCATATTATTTCTTAAGTAAAAACAAGACAAAGAAATTTAATTGTGTTTCTTCACTATTTTTAATAGTAATATATTAAAAATTTAATTTTTTTTATAAAATAATCTAAAAGTTTTATTAATTTAATATAAAAAAATTGGAGAGTTTAATAGTTTCAAAAAAAAGTTTTAAAGTTTAGCCCATTCAATAAAAATAATTAAGTTTTTTAATTAAAAATAAATAAAAATTATATATATATAAGTATTTTAATATTTATCTTAAATTTATACAATAAAGTACAAACAGTTACTACAAAACTAATTTCCCATTTTCAGATTCAAAATTACTTAAAATCTGTGAACAGGAACGAAACCGAAAGAAATCTTGAAACGTGAATTAAAATTTAAAAAAAAAAAAGGGCGAGGTAATTGTTGTATAAATCCATTAAGAAATTATTATTTTAAAATTCAGGATGTAGAGTTCAAATGATTCCAAAATTAAAGGTAGTTAATATAATAATAATAAAATAGTTTGATATGTATTATGGTAGGTATTAAAATGTCACTGCGTAATTGTTAATTAAAAATAATCCAAATATAAAATTATATAATCTTAATAAATATAGTATTAATTTTATATTATATTGGGTGCAGGGTCTGCACTCTGCAGTCACGGCAAATTCAGGCTCGGATGACTTCCATGCGAAGCTTAGTGTCCCTGGATTGCCAAGTGGACGTTCTTTTCCTTCCGTTTAACCACTAATTATCAATACAAAATACGGATAAAACACTTTTTTTCAACCCATGTTTGCTGAAATGGCAATTTTACCCTTTCATCTATTTTTATTAAACAAAAAAGTTTAAAGGTTATTTTGTAAAAGTATTTTCTTGTTCTCTATATTTTTCATTTTATTTTTAATTTTAAAGAAATAAATTATAATTTTTCAAAATATTAAAAAGATTAATAAAAATTTCAAAAGATTTTTTAAAATATGAAAAAAAAGTTTAAAATGTTTTCAAAATTCTAAAATCTCAATATTTTTATAGTTTAAATTAAAATATGATAACAGCACCTTAAAAATAATAGAGCGTAATATATATAAAAACTAATTAGAGTTTCTGATTTTTTTAATTTAAGTGATTAGTTTTTTAATATATAAATGATATATTAATAATTTAACATTTATATTAAATATTAATTACAATTTTATATTTTTAATAAAAAAGATATTATAGTCATTCATTTTTACAAAAAGCAAAGATAAATAGGAAAGTGGTTCAATAAATAACAAGTGAAAATTTAAAATATTGAAATTTAATATGTGAAAATTTGTTTATTTATCAAACCTTGGATGAAAAATTGTTATTTGACTTACAAAACAATTCATATGGAAACTGACATTAATCCTAAAATGCACTGAAAATTGATTCATTTGTAGAGAAATAATGACATCGTAAAAATATATATAAATTTAAAAAAAGTAAAAAATGTATGATTTTTTATAATTTTATTATTACTATTTATTAAAATATATTTTATAATATAATATAGTATCCGATAAAAAATAAATAAATTTTCAATATACGGACAAAACTCTCATAATCATTCATGCACACTCAAAATCTTCAAACTAAAATAAGGAAAAAAATTTAAAAAATGTATAATTTTATTATTTCTTAAAAAGGTTTTTTTTAAAATCCTTGCTGGCGATCTCACATGCTTGCCAAGTGCTCCTACCATCTGTATGGCCCCACTCCTGACACACAGTGAAACTCCACCGTCGATGTGGTACTCTTTTTTACGTGTGTCTCACCTTCGAATTATGCGAGTGGTTTTTGGTGTCCGTCTACTCTTTCAATTCGCCTACATATACAGAGTTGTCCATTGCTCTTCCCCCCCTCTCTCTCTCTCTCTCTCTGCTTTCCTTCTATAACTACAATTTACAAATCTACAATTATAAAAACCTTCTCACACTCTGTGACAGACGGAACGCACGCAGGCAGCGTCGGCTTTTGAGGGCCCGTTGGCTGGTTATTATTAAAACTTAACCTAGCGGCAAACCCCTCGCCTCTTCAAAAGCCATTCTCTTTATATTCTTCTTCTCCTTGTTTGCGATCTTGAGGGCTTTTGAAATGGCTGAGAGTTTAGACGATGGCGAGTTTTGGCTTCTTCCTAAGTTTCTTACTGAGGACGACGTTCTCACCGACATGAGTAGCAATCCCAACAACAAGAAAGACGCGTTTGATTCTGAGGCTGAGGCTACTAACAAGGCTTTGTTTCCGTTTGAGTTTTCCTATGGTTTTGGTTCTTTTGGACACTCTTCCTCGGATCTCAGTTCTCCTGTTGAGTCGGTGATGAGTTCGACCGAGGCCGAGAGTGACGAAGAAGATTTCATGGCTGGATTGACTCGCCAAATGGCTCACTCTACTCTTGAGGAGGAAGATTTCGCAAGAAGCCACAAAACTAAGGTACTCGCCGTTCGTGTCGTTTCTTCAACGGTTAGTTGTCACTTGAGGGTTTTTTTAACACATCGTTGTTGGTTTTTGTAGGGTGGGTTTGTGACTGGCTCGCCTCAGTCCACGCTGTGCACGGTTAGGAGTGGGTGCAGCCGGACGCAAGGCTCGAGCCGTGGAAGTCCAAACTGTCAGTCGCAGGTTTCTTCGCCGCCGGGTACTTGGGATCTGCTGTACGCGGCTGCGGGGAAAGTTGAAAGAATCAGAATGAATCAAGAATCATACGGTGGCTATAACCACAACAGCGGACTTTTGGGTCCAGCCAGAAAACCGTCTCCTGTGTCTGTCCCTCCTAAGAACCACAACGCAAACCCTGTTGATTTTGGCTTGTACAACTCTCAATACCAACATCACCACCAGAACCAGCAGTCGCTTTCCCAGCAGAAGCTTCAAGCCTCTCAAGTAAAGTTCAAAACAAAGTCCTAATCGTGTAATTTTTCCATCTTTACATATTTTTCTTTTATCTAATTATTTCTACTTTAATGTTTTAGTTGCACCATCTGAAGCATCAACAAAGGTTGAAGCAGCAACAAGGTTCGTCAGTTTGGGGAGGATCACAGTCACGGGATAAGGCAACTACTGGGTTCTATCAAGTGGGCCTTAACCGAGTCAATAGTACAAACTCTCCTCGTCCACTTGGTTTGTCGCCATCTGCATGGCCGCCTCTGCAGCTGGGACAGCAGCCGCAAAAGCAAAACGGGTCGGGTATGCGGGCTATGTTTCTGGGTGCCCCAAATGGTAAGAGAGAATGCACTGGAACCGGTGTTTTTTTGCCGCGTCGTGTCAACACGCCTACTGAGACCCGCAAGAAGCCAGGTACAATGATTCTTCATTACCAATCTTCTTGCTCGTTTTGTTAGCAGATCTGGTTTTTGATTTGTTGTCGTATTTTGGTAATATATTAATGTTGTTTATTTGTTTTTTTAAACAGCTTGTTCTACGGTGTTGCTTCCCGCTAAAGTGGTTCAGGCCTTAAATCTTAACTTCGACGAGTTGGGTTCGCCGTTTCAGCCTCGTTTCGGGAGTTATGCACCAGACACTGGTAATATGATGGTCTTCCCAAATCCCATTTTGAGAAATTTTGGGTGTCTGTTTTTCTTATACATTACTTACTGGTTTTGCAGGTGCTACTGTGAGGTATCGAAATGGTTATCAAAAGCGCATTCTCAGGCAGCAGCAAGGAGCAAATCATGAGATCCGGTTGCCTCAGGAGTGGACTTATTGATCGTGTTTGTGTTGTTCCTCGCGGAGCTTCGTAGGAAGGGGAAAGAAATTTCTGGGTTAGAAAATAAAGGGAGTTTGATAGTTTGCTATAGGAAAAGTAGTAGAATATAGAATACAGTCTTAAGGAGGGAGAAACAGTTCAAAAAATGAAAATGTTGAAGAAGAAGAAGCGGCAGCAGATATGCAATGGTTTTTTGGGATAGAATTAGGGAAAAATAAAACTTTGTACTGGTTAGAGATGGCAGCTTTTGTTGGGCTCAAGGCAAAAAAAACCAAGTGTTGGATGTGGTTGGAATTTTCTGTTATGTAATTTGTAACCTGGGGCAACAGTGGATGTTTTGGGGAGGCCGAAAAAGAAAAATAGTACTATCAGTTAATAGAGAATAGTACATTGCTTGGATGCAATGTGCTATTTTTGGCAGGGATGTTATACTATTGCCAAGCATTATTATTGTCAGTATCTTCATACAATACTGTGTGTTTACTATTCCCCCCTTTCATCTTGTCCACTCACCTCCATGGCCATCGATTAATTATAATAAAATATAATTCATTTGCCTGTTAGTCTTTTGTCTTCTGTAATTTATTTCACTCTTGAAAATTTTTCGCTTTCCCAAATGCATTTTAGTGTTTATGATCGGGTCTCTTCAGGGTTTACTGGCCGGCTGGCTCGGTGGTAGGGTTTTACCAATGGGGGTTTTGGTCTTTTTATGGTTTACCGGCCGTCCAGTTTGATGCTTGACTGGAGATCAGTGGTGGCTGGATTTGCTGTTTTGGGGTCACCAAAGATGTCTTAATTCGTCACTTAACCCACCTGCCCAGTGTGGACTATATTTTAGTCGGTTTCTCATTGGAGATTTTAATTTTCCTTACGAAGGAAGTATTTGTGAGCGGGGTGGCCCCTGAAATGAGCTGTTGTTGAGTGTATAAAAGATATTTGCTTTTTACACGTGTCGTCATATCCTCTTCTGTATTTATTAAAGGGCAGTATCTTGGAACTCGTCGTGCGGTTGCTATCACCGTGGCCTACCATTGCATAGCCACCCAAACTTTACTGCCGGCAAAACGTGGGTTCGTGGCGGTCGACCACGTTCCCCACCGCCCCTCAACCCCCAAAATCTTCCATCCACTTTCGTTTCTTAAACCCACATGCGACGCACTACTCCCCGGTTTGGGTCCTGAATTGCGCTTAGGAAAATATTAAAATATGGGTTACATGTTGCGCAGTTTGTTTCAACTGTGCCTTGTATGAATCTTTTTGACATCTTCCTCCTGTTTTATGCCTTATTTAAAACCCACTTCGTATTTACTCTACTCTGTGCCGCCCACTTCTCAATTTTCTGTTGAAGCTTTAAAAGAAGTATGTTAATCAACAGAAGGGTCTGCATTTTATGTAGGGGTGTTAAAAAAATTAGTAAATAAAACTGAATCATTATCCGAATTGATAATTGGATCAGAAAAAATTGTAGCCGGAAAAATGGTTTGATAATCGATTAAGATTTTGGCTGAATGTTTGACAATATTTGTGAACCAAAATTTGTCGGCTTATTTGGTATTTTTAATTCAATTTAAAACTAGTTAATCTTTTAATTAGTTTAGTTTCGATTTATAAATTTTCCCAAATTGAATCAAATTTAGTTTTGTTAACAATGTTTGAACAGCCGTAATCTAAAGCACATGAGAGCAGTCTGACTCATTAATTTGCGCGCAATCATGCGGATTGCCGACGTGCGAATTTGAAGGGATACATAGATAGAGCGTTAGGCATCAAGCATTTTTAACATGGTGTAATTTTTAAGTCTTAAGAGTCGGCAACTGGACTCCAGCTTTCGGAAGTTGGTAACCAGTCACACATTCACATGGGTCTCAAGCAGCACTGTTGAATTACTATTATGTTTGTTTGGATATTTTTACAGAAAAATCAACAAATTAAGGTTCGAATACAGCTAAGCTAAGCTAGAGAAGAATTTTCAAACTGAAACGGTTAAATTGGTATGAATTCAATAAGCCAACTCAAAATAGTTGAGGATCTTAGTTTAAAAGGTAAAATTTAGGTTCAATAACTGACCTATAACCTGGGCAAGCCTGATTTTAATATGATATTATCTGTAAGTCTCAAAACCTATTACTTTCAAAACTACTCTAGGGATTCCACGCTTAAATTACTCTTCCGAAGCAGTATGTATAATTCTTTTAGTCAAGCTTATATACTAATATCTACCTAACTTAACAAATAATACTCCAGTCGATTGAACAATTGAAGAAAAAAATCATTTGAAGATGAGTGATTGATGGGACAAGTATGTAATTATGCTTAATCCAATTGTTCTATAATTGCTGAAAGACTTCCATTATTGTTTTTATTTATAACAGCTATCAGGGCGGCCCAGCCGGCCTACGTTTTTACTGGCATCGCGCCAAAACCCGCTCAAATTAAATGGACCCAATAACAACCCAATTAAAATGGTAGGTCACGTCAATGTTCGTAAACGATTCTAATAGTTCAACAGTCTGACTCTGACTCGCTAGAAAGTCAACTATGTTGACGCAATCGGTCGTGATTCGTCTTCGACCTCCAACTTTTAGTTAATTGTCATGTCCTCTTGCCCAAATTTTCGTTTATTGGGTAACCAACCCAACTAGAAAAATTTGAACCATAGATTTTGCAAGTTTGAAGTAACATCATCATGAGCGAACTTGGGGTTATTCGGTAGACTTGTAGTTACAGTGATTTGCTTGATCAATTCTTAACTGTGTATCGATTTGAGATAACTACAGATGGCATTAGACGACGACACTGATTATGCTTATGACAGATTTACGAGGTTATAATTTGTAATATTGGTTAGCCATTAGCTATTGGTGATACTAGTTGCTGGATTTTAATGATTACAAAGAAACCATTTTTCTAGAAATATTATATAAGTATTGTTAGTGGCAATTCCTATTCAGATGATAAAGTTTCATGGAAAGTTGTTTTTCTGTCAATTGTTGAGCGGGCAGGTTAATATAAGAATGACTGCAACAACTCTGAGTAATTAGGACTTGCCTTGATTGAACTATGGAGACTTAGAGGGTGCTCATTTACTTTGTTGGTACAGCATTTGATGCTTGCGTTCTGAATTTGATTGATTTTTTATCTCACTGCTATCATTTTAATTGTAAGATTGCCTTGCTGTTAATTTATTCAGGGGCTCTGCTTGTGATCTTATTGAACTAGACCCTGTTTTGATGCGATTTATTTACTGATGTCAGGACTGGACTGGTTTGACCTTTGACAATATAATGGATGAAGCAGAGAAGATTAGAATCACGATGATGCATTGTGGGATGATTAACAGATTTGGCCTCCTATCAAGTATTGGATGTTTTACAATGTTCTCTTCTTGCTTGAAATATAATGTGTATGTGTATATGTCAGTTCTAATTATGGCAAAGAATTTCCACAATGTAAATAGGTTCATTTGTCCTTACTTTATGTTGATAGATTCAGTTATATATGCCAAGGCTAGGGGTACATGAATTTTGATGATGCTAACTACAAACCTTGATATTTCATTTAATCTTCAGAGTAACAGGCTCTTCAAGGAAGGGAAGTTTGAACTCGCAAAGGCAAAGTATGAGAAGGTAATTTACTTAGTAATACCTACACCTTATTGTTTTGTGTGGATTGTTGAGCCTTGACAGTGTCCCAAAGTTTTGCCCCACATTATTATATACGCTTGCTCTCGCAGTTATCTCAACAAATTCTATTGGTTGGAGCCATTGGCTGCTCTAGTGGTAGAAAGCCATAATTACATTCTAGTTTCAGTTGTTTCTGTTAAGCTGGCAATTCCATTGTCCAATTAGCTGGTATTATTCTACCCGAAGTGTATTGGCTAATTTGGCTTAGGTGACGTATAATAGTCTATGTTTTCAGGTTTGTATGCATGGGCATCTTAGTATTTTCAAAACCGCTATTTTTTGACAATATGATCAGTTCAAGATATGTGAGTTAGCTTCCCATATGATTTCCTACTGTATGTATGTATGTAGCTTTTACGTTTTTAACCCGAAAGAAGATGAGGAAGGGAAGGTGTTTTCAAACACAAGAGTAAGTTCTTTTTGTTTTTCTTCAGCAGTGATTGACACGACCTGATCTGCATTTTCTAGTTATGTTTCTGGATCTGAATTGATTTCTTTCCCCTTTTGGATGTATGACGATTAACTAATAGAGATGAGGCTGATGACTGATAGGCATCTACGTTTTTACGGTTCGAGTTTCAGTTACTTTTAGTCCATTGATAGAGAGGCGATTTAGTTAAATTTTCTGCGGATTCGAAGGAAATAAAACAGTTTTCATGTTGATATGTCGCCAAGAAATAGAAAGTAAAGGATGAATAATGTACATTCCTCAACAGATTAACATATGAAACCTTTATTACCTTTCTGTCTGTATGTAGCTGCCAGTTTTCTAATATGTTAAGTTGATCTCTCTCCAAGTTGTGTCTTGGATGAGATAAAAAGACCTAGTTGATTGTCAATCAGAGTGAAATTTGCAGTGTATTTGAGCTGAACTCAAACAAAGGTTAACTCAAATTCAATTTGAATCCAGGATAAGGAGAAGAATCATTGGAGAGCTAGTTTTCTGGTGTGGCGAGAAAGATAGCCCGGATCGATTCCGGTAAAAGGGTGAAATATACAATACCATACATAATTTACCCAAGTTTACAACACAGATGGGCTGATAAAAAAGTTAAATGAAAATCACTGCGAAAGGTTTACATATAGAAGATAAAAGGAGATACAAAAGATTATTAGTTACTGATAAGCAGTTGTAGAATTAAACTTTAGAATCGTTGGGTGCAGAGGACATGGGAACCGCTCGGTTAGCCGCAGCAAGGGCACGAGCCTTGACCAGTAGGAAGCCAGCGGTGTGGCCTGCAATAGCGACAATGAAGAGGCCAAGATTGTAGGACATGACAGAAAGCATGACCATGTAAGCCAGCCCCATTCGAACTGCGTAAACACAAGCTTGTAGCAACAAGCTGATCATCTTCTCTCCTCTAAGCTGTGGAGACACCGACAACACCTCCACACCAAAACCCAGAACAAAAACAACGCAGAGAGCCAATATGTACATACCAAGACTGTTTCCCGGCCATCCCGAGAAAAAAACGACCACATCTTTGCCCCAATAAAAGTTCATTTGCATCGCCATGTCCATTGATGATGGCGTTGAGCTACCATCTGATCCCGACATTGACCCTGGAGGCATGTTTATGATACCATCCTGAGGCATGGTTTCTGTAAGATGGAGAGAGAGCAACTCGAGATATCTATTGGGAATGGGTTGTGTTGAATGCTGTGGGCATCTGATTTATTTAAGGCGGACAGCAGGAGTGAGATGGTTAAGGACAAAACTTGGAGGCGACAATGACGAGGAGCATGACTTTCAATATTGGTTGAAAATGAAAACAATTCCAGGGTCGGTCATTTTGTAATATATTGTTACTGATATTAGGTTTTTTTTTAATCCTAATTCAAAATTATAAGAGTTGTCAAACTCGGCCTAGTGGGTTCCTAGTAAAAAATATACGTGGACAAGAGTCCTGAAAAAGATTAGATTAGTAAGCCAAACAAGAAATGAGTGTGATGTACGTTATTGTTTATTACTGAAAGTTGAATAATAAAGACCTGGGCAGAAATTTATTGCCATTCTTTTCCGGACGTTATCGTTTGATGGAGATGTTTGCTTATTAATAAACTTAGTGGTCATAATCTACTACCTTATAGATTATGAAAAATTAACACTAATTAAATCCAGATTTGGTAGTCATCTAATTTTCAAATCTGATCTAAACATTTTATTTCTCTGAATCGATGATGCTTACACATACATCTCACAATCAATGAGCAAAGCAATAAAACTTGTGGCTGATGGAATTGGTGAAAGAGTGCACATAGGTCACATTGATAGCTCAGTGGGTGGGTCAACCGAAGAGACGAATTCTAATTGAGTCCAAGT
Source organism: Mangifera indica (assembly GCF_011075055.1). Taxonomy (NCBI): domain Eukaryota; kingdom Viridiplantae; phylum Streptophyta; class Magnoliopsida; order Sapindales; family Anacardiaceae; genus Mangifera; species Mangifera indica. The sequence goes on from NC_058137.1 coordinate 376,770, forward strand.
CAATTCGAATTTATAATATTTAGTTTGAATTTATTTAAATTGATATAATAATATTATTAAAATAATAAATATTATTATTGATTGGATGTACAATATTGATAAAGTTAAATTAAAATTTTAATTCAAGTTTAACTAAATTAAATCAAATTAACTTAATTCAAGCCCACTCCTATTCTATGTGCAGTGCAATATATAGGCTAAAATGGTTGTCAATTTAACAAAATTAACACCAGTTAAATCCGTATTTAAAATCATTAATATTATTTAGTAGATCATTATCATGAACCAACCACACATACATGCCTAAACTTCCTTTGAACTCAGTGTATTTGTTCCACTAGGCGTATAATAGTCATTAACTGGATTTGAGATGATAGGCAAATTATTGTTAAACCTTAAGGTTTGACATCATTTATAATGTTACTAAATTCACTCCAATCCAAACATGAAATCCCTAACAATTTGTGAGTTTATTAGGCTGGATTTTTGTGTCAAGTGGAATTGCAGTTTTGGGTGGCCACCTGTGGTGTCATAAAATGTCTCTGTGGGCGAATCCGCTTTTCAAAGTGGCTTAGAGTACAGCATTTTCCATCACTTTTGTCAATTGTCAACATCAACGTCAAACGATCAATATAAAATGAAGAATCAGAATTTTTTGTCATGGGTTGTGATGGAAAAAAATTGCAGTAATACACATTAAATTATGATTATAGTCGGATTTGCTCCCGGAGGGGGGAGTGCCTCAATGGAGCAATGTGCAACATTAAAAGGGGATTAGACTATATTCGTATAAATTGATTGAGGGCTGGAGTTACTCTTCTGATTAATCCATCCAAAAATGGGAGTACTGGGGGTTGCTAAATAGAGAATTGTGATGTGAATTCAAGCTTAGCAATCATCGGACAACTAAAACAGGATATATTTCCTGGGCCTCAGACAGAAATTATAACTAATAATAGATGCAATTTTATCATATAAATTATTCATTACAAACTCAAATAGCAAACCGATCACCTGGTACATATTAGTCACACACTTCCATTCCATGATTTATCCCATGTTACAAGTCTTTTTATTTTCCAGGCTTTTTTTATGTAAAATATATTATGTTACTTCCCTCAGGAAATTTGAGTATTATTTTACTAAAATATTTTTCCTGATCCGTGAGGGCCGCTTATAGGAATGGGCATGGAATAATGATGATTCTTCATCTCCTTCTTGGGTATGGTCACAGTGAGCTCTTCCTTCTCCATGTGAGCTCTGATCTTATTCTTGTCAAGCTTAGCTTTATCAGGCAATTCAACACGTGTGATGAATTTCGTATTCTCTGTATAATTCCAGCCCTCTTGTTTCTCGGTCTTCTCGCCACTTATACAGAGAACTCGACCGTCCTCTATTTCCAGCTTAACGTCATTCCTGCAGAGGCCTGGAAGGTGTATTTTGAAGATGAATGCATCGGGGGTGTCTTTCCACTCAGTATTGGTGGTGCCGCTGATCATGGATCTTTGGAAAGCATGGTGATTTGGCACCGTGAGAGTGGCTTCGGAATGAAAATTGTGGAAGTGGGGAGGGTTGTTCCAGGTTTCGACGTAGTATGGACGAATCTCAGGATCGTACCTGAAGTTTTCCGGGGCACCGTAGTTTCTGCGCCCTGGAACAACAGACATTGTTGTTGATTATGAATAATGTGCTGTGTCAAGCTGTGTATTTATAGGCGGAGCCCCGCGAACATGGTGTTGTGAATTTATGCCCCGAAGAGATTTGAACCGAACGACATCTTAATTAAAGATACAATAAATAAAAAATACACATATTTTTAAATAATAAAATTAAATATACATATTTTTTTGATTAACTTGAATACTTTAATGCCCGTTACATTGATCCAAAAACTGTAACTTGACATAATTTAAAATATAAGCCACTTTTATTTAACACGTGGAAATATCAATTTGCGGTGTTAATTGATGCTGAAATTAAAAGAATCAACTTTATGCTAATTTAGAAATGGTATCAACAAGAAAGGGAATTTCAGGATGAAGAAGAATATGAATATGGACCAGCTGGCTCATCTTTTTGCACAAGTTGGGCTAGGAAGATAATCTCAATCTGTCTACACACAAGTTAACAAGGCATTTAAAATAAATTTCTACCAAACCAATTAGGCGAATCCACTTTTTATAATGGCTAGTAAACATCTATATATCTGTAAAACCTGAATTATCGCACATCACTGATGCTGAATCGTGGATCGATGATTGGCTAGAATCATTAGAGTCTGCTCCTTCAGTAATTTTTTTTCTATGGCAGTTTGAATTAGCCTTGTTCGATGAACTGATTGTTTTCGATCTTGTCGGTAAAATATCCCAAAATTGGCCAACATGCATGAAAGTTAAAATTGGATTAATTTAAGCTATTATATGAGTTCATATTAAACTAATTGAATTTAAATAAAGAGTATAATCATTTTTATAAATATAAGTTGAATTTAAATTTGAAGTTATATAAATTAAATTTAGAATTAAATTATTTTTTATTAAATTAAATATTAATTCATCGATTTCAAATCTGCACCGAATGAGTTTTTAGAGATATAATCCAATCTTATACTGGGTTTTTTTTTTTTTTTTTTTGGGTTCGGCTGTGTCAAATCCAGTTATAATGAAAACAGCTTATGAGCCTTCAGCCTAGCCAATCCTCAGAGGGCCCGTACACAAGAAGTTTCTCGCTATTTCTTTCCATTTGCCACGCGGGAAGATGGCGCTGGTAGAAGGTTGGAGAAGAAATGAAACATGGCATGTCCAGAACAATAATAATAGAAGAGAAGAAGCCCGAAACTTCAAGACCGCTTAACTGAAATCCCTATAAATACCACTCTACGGTTTCCTCTAATCATCAGTTATTTCCGGAAACACTTACCAAAATCATTCACTTTGTTCATAAAAGATGTCTCTAATTCCATCTATTTTCGGCAACAGGAGCTTATTCGACCCCTTTGCATCCGAAATTTGGGCACCATTGAACTCCAGCAATGAGATATCACAATTTGCGAATGCCCAGGTGGATTGGAAGGAAACCCCAGAAGCTCATGTAATCAAAGCCGATCTTCCAGGGCTCAAGAAAGAGGAAGTGAAAGTTGCATCGTGTGGAGAAGGAAGATAAGAATGATAAGTGGCATCGTGTTGAGAGGGGACGTGGAAAGTTTCTGAAGAGATTCAGGTTAGCAGAAAATGCAAAAGTTGAAGAAGTGAAGGCATCAATGGAGAACGGTGTTCTCACTGTTATGGTTCCAAAAACGAAGGAGAAGAAGCCAGAGATCAAATCAATTGAGATCGGCGGCTTATGTTGCAATCCACGAAAGAAATAAATCAGTAAAATTGGTAAAAAATAAATAAACAAACACAGACCAATGTATTCTGATATTATATATTATAAAAACAAAAAAAAAAAAGAACTTACAATTCTCAGATGAATAACCTGTTATTGCACAAGTGTCCGTTTGGTGTCGGTAAATAGATTTAGAGTTGCAACTGTCAAATCAAACCTCCAGCATTAGCATAAAATCTACTCAAATGATTCAAAACGAGTCATGGAGTCTCTCCGAACCAAGTTGGTTAGATTAGAATCCGGCCCACCCTACTACTACTAAAACTTTTGATGGATTCTGGGCTTTCCTGTCTTGTATTTGTTTTTGTTCGCTCAGCCCAAAATTTATGAATAAAATTAACTATGATGAATAAGTAACGGACATGTAGATAGTCCGCTGTCTTCAACCTTGTAATTGATCCTCTCATCTCATGCAAGTTGCCATATTGAAGTGACAAAAATTACTATCTGAATATCACTGCATCAGAAACTGGGTAAGCTCAGCTGGTTTTTATAATTATTTAGGATAGATTCAAATGAAATTAGAGTTAATGTAATCCCACTTAGAATTGACAATGGACCATTGGAAGCCAGCCTTGCTAAAAAAAATTCAACAAATTGGTGGAAAATCGGTAGCAAATTCATATTTTTCTAACCACTTTTTGAGGGTTTTTTCAACAACAATCTTATTGTCAACTTGAATGAATTCAAATAAAAATTTTCAGATTTAAATCAAATTGAAGTTAAGTTCAAGCTCAGCTAAAATCCACCCTTAATTTAATTATTATGATTGACTCATGTGTAAGTAAGCGGCTCTAGCTAATATACTTGATTGATCAAGTTTATTTATGTAAAATACCAGTTACACTTTGGGAGTCTCATGTCATGACCTCGCTCTTGCCTTGTGTACTTAATGGTAATTTTATAAATTAGAATCAAATTTCAAACAATTATATTCTTCCAATAGTGAATATCATGTGTTTCTTCATCAAATTTTTTAGAATATTCTAATAAAAAGAGCAAAGCAAAGCAATTACTCCTGTTTATATGACATATTGAGAGATACCTTTAACTTTTAGGGTTGAATTTGCTTAGAATTTAATTTGAGAGAGAGCGATATAAAAACAATTTAATTATAAATTCAATTATAATTAATTAATTAATTCATTCATTCAAACTTAAATATCTGTTAGAATCCAATCCAATCAAACCATATAAATAAATATCCATGTTTCAGGCAAAGTACAGTAAGCTATAAATACCGTCTTCCACGCTTCAATTGGATTTTCATTTTGTTCTTTCCTCTTTAACAAAGCATGCATGGTGATCGCCCACAAAGTCGTCTCATAATAAAAAGTGTAGGGGATGGGATGACCCTCATGTAAAGAATGGAATTCGACAACTCTCCCAATAAAATATATAAAACCATTTTTTTTTATTCCTTTTTTTATATATCAATCAAATTAAAAAATATTTTTACATTAATAATAATAACTCATCAATTATTGACACTTTTTTGCCTTGTTTTCTAGTAAAGTGAACAGTACACACAATGCAATTAGTCAAAATAATTATTAGGAGATAACATTGAGTTTGAGTATGAGATCAACAACCCACTGAATCAGATTACAAATCTATAGTTTAATTTAAATAAAAATATAAATAAGACTTTAAATAAATTTTTTAAATCATATGTTTATTCTTTTAATTTTTTTTAAATTCAAAATATAAATTAATTAATTAATAAGCATATAAATTATGAGATTAAATTAAAAATAATATCATGCTTTAAGTCAAGTCTCACTGAGTTAAACTTGTCTTAAGCTGAAATTACCTGTTTTGTTTTTTCTAAAATGATTAAGTGCAGCTCGACCAAGCACTATCAACTTAATTTGGTTTGATTATATATATCTAATCACACGTAGATTTCAACTTAATGGAGTCTGAAAATAAGATTAATCCGAATGGACGGACACTAATTCAAAATAACCAGCTTAAACTCAATTCTCGGGACAAGAAAGTGAGATGAAGAAAATTTGCTAAAAGGACGGGAATAAGAGTAACTCGAGGATCAGATGCGACAATTTCAACAGGTTATTTTTCAGCTCTATTTCACTTTTTCAAACCTGACAGCAATCAAAGTCGGAGCCTCAGCCAGAGCCGGGTCCCGTCCACCTCTGTTCACCCTAAGTCTGTAAAGAGTCCCCACAGTCACGATTTTATTAAGACGGTGTCCTTAATTTTAATTATTAATCATTACAGTTGATTAAACTCAATAACCTTAATAATCCAAATCCCAAAACGACGACAACTGAATCACCAAGTCCACCCCAGCTACAGCACCCAACGTCAGGTAATCATAGCCGCACAGGGGTCCCACTCTACTGCATTGGGATTCGGTTTGAAGAAATCAGACTCCAAGTGGGGCCCAACCTAGTATCACCACCTCCCTCCCGCCTCAACTCTACGACTCACTTTTCACCGTCTGATTGAAAGCGAAATGACATGTCACTGCTAAAAATAATCAGTGTGTGTTTTCTTAGTGTTATAATAAATAAGTTGTTTCGCCCCTGCTTCTTTCTTAATCCTCCTCCGTCCAGCTCTGAAGAAAAGAAAACAAACTGACGCACGTAAACGATTACCGAGAAGAATGATAGCTGCTGCATTCCTGTTTCTTGATTTCTGTGGAGGTAAGCGAATTCTTTTCTTTGCTTTTAATCTACGTCGTTTCGAGTACGAATTCACCGCCTCTGTGTCGGATCTTTATCGATATTCCTGAGGTTTTCACGAACCTGCATTTTTTTCTTGATCTCCTGCGCTTTGTTTTTGGTTCGTGGAGACTTTTTTTAATGTGATTTTGCTATAATGTATAAGCAAAACGATAAGTGTTAGCTCGCGTTGTCTTTGTATTGCCGAGGTTTCCATGAACCTGCTTTTTCTTGATCTCGTGCTCTGGAATATTGTAGAAGCTTTTGCAATCGTTTTTATTTTTGTTCGTTAAAGAATTTTTTTTCTGTGTGTGTAATTTTGTTATAATATATGAGCAGAAACGATAAGTGTTAGCTGGCATTGTGTTTGTATTCCCGATGTATTCATGAACCTGCTTTTTCTTGATCTCGGGCTCTGGTATGGCGTTAGAACCTTTTGCAATCATTTTGATTTTGGTTCGTGTACAGTTTTTTTTGTTTTCTCTGTTTTTATGAGCCAAAGCGTAAGTGTTTCCTTGCTTTGTGTTTTTTGTTTTTTCTTAATTTTCTGGGTACTTCGTATTTGAGTGTGAGTTTTTTTTTTTTCGTAATTATTCTTTGACTGCAACAGTTTTCTCAACAGGCAAACGCAACAAATTTTCTTGTTTATGTTTTATGTTAAATATTCAAATCTTTTAGTTTATTGATAAGACATATAGTTAAAACTAACAGGTAGAGAGCGTAAAACTGTATAAATACTATTAAAAGTATCCAAATCTCGTAATTTACACTTCTTAACAAATTTTTTACCAACTAATCAATGGCTGACCGTTGCCAGGTATTAAATGTTACTACAGCTAAAAGAATTGACGGATCAGTAACTTCAAAAAATTAGGCATCCCATCTCAAACAAAATACGAGATATTACTGTAGAATTTTCTGAAATTATAAACTAACTTCATTCTTGAGAGCGCATGCTCGATTATTTAATTTTGTGGACTTGTTTCAGAGTTGATTTGAGATGACTGAGGCAAGTTCTAGATCAAATAAGCTTTGCAAAAACGAGGAGCTCATTTTCCTGTCCACTTATTATGCATAGAACATTAGCATTCATTTTGTTATTTTTTGGGTATCGATCACTGTTGTTGACAATAATTTGTTGGTTGCTCAAATATCTAACTATCTTAATCAACTTCAATTTCTTTTTGCATCTTACTAATCGTAGGCTGGCTTCAAGACTTCAGGAGTTTAATTGATCTGAATGCTTATAATGCATTGGTTTCTTGACCATCTTTTTTTAATAGCCTTTTGATGTGATACTATCATTGGCATCCAGGGGACTTATGCCTGTGGCAGTGTACTTGAGTGAGTGCGAGAACCGTCCAAACATATGCTTCTGTGGTCAAGATGTGTCCTTGAAGTGCCATCATATTTGACATGATGGCATCTTATGTGCGACCAAGTAGGAAGGACTTAAAATCTGCAATGAATTTGAGATTTAGTTCAGAGTCCAAAAAGAACTCTAAACAGCTGCGAGACTCAAAAACTGCGAAAGAGAGGGTTCTGCCACACGAAGAACATCATGTTTTGACGTCCCACTGCAAGTTAAAGGTAAAACCTTGTGTGTTTCTACCAAATACTGAAGTGCCTCATGATGAAAAACGGGAAGCAGGATGTAAAATCTTAGTTCAACCAAATTTGGAGAATCAGCAACGGCCGTATGTGAAGGAGAAGGCAACAGAAGTAGATGAACTTGTCAAACACATGTCTAATTTGCCAGGTTATCTCCAGCGCATGGATGGAGGACAAAACCTTCAAGATAAAGCATTCAATGTTGGAGTGTTGGATTGGGCACGTTTGGAGAAATGGAAATATACCCAAAAGTGTAGCCATACAAGTGGACACAATAATGTACCGTCCACAAGTAGTTTATCATTTAGAACAACAATCAAGTCATCTACCTCTTCTAGCGCTGCGCAACAGGGAACACCTACTCATCAAAGTAAGCAACATCCATCCCTTCGGCCAAGTTTTAACCCATCTCAAAAGGATAGCTTTCCTCGAAGTGCTAAACCATCTAGCCAAAAGGTTTTACGCCATCAAAATTTAGGGGCTTCTCCAAGAAGCAACTTGGATGGCCATAGAAAGATAACACGGGCTGGCAAGTCTTGCGCCAGCAATAATGCTGATTTAATACTCAGAAAGGAGAAGACAAGATATTCAGACCAGAAGATCATTTCAGAAAGAGAAAATTCGTCAACAAACTTGAGCAATTATGTGAAGATTGCAGTAGTTGAGAAGGAAAAAGAGAGTACATGGGATGATAATGTGAAGAAGAGGGTAGAGGAGACAAAGGAATCGAATACAAATAGAAAAGCTTTATATAGAACTCATGTGGTCTCATCCCGTTCAAAGGAAAAGTTAAGTGGTGGCTCTGATGAAACTAAGAAGAGAACACGTAAGTTAAAAGTCTCCCAGAAGGAATCCAGAAGACTATTGGATGATAAGTTGTTTGAAGCAAATCATAATAGCCTCTCAGTTGACTTTCCTCAGGAGGATGTTTGCTCTGAAGAACTCCCTTCCGATATCCCACACTCTTGCCCGCTCCCCGCTAAAGTTGAGACTAAAGTCGAGCCAATCTTGATAGCAGATAGCCTTGCAAATAGTCCACGTGTGGAGCTCTCATCTGACGCATTTCAGAACCCATATTCTAACAAGACTTCCAATATACTCCCTGAAGGGAAAAAGGGAGAACAGAACACCCTTGAGGATATGAATGCAAATGTGGTTGAAAATCTGAAGCTACTGGACCTAGAAATGACAGCTACAAAAAGCCGAAATCCATCACCAAATCGCCGGTTCAGCTTTAGCTTAAGTCGGATTGGCAGAAGTTTCAGCTTAAAAGAGGGTTCCAGTGTACCACAATTGAGCTCCCCATGTGTTTCTGTGAAGTCTGAGGAGGCTTTGCGTTTGGATGATTCAAACAGAGAGAGGGTAAATGGTCTGAACAGAGCTAGATCTAGCCCTTTAAGAAGGATTCTAGACCCACTGCTCAGGTCCAAGGGCCTAAACCCAGTTCATGCTACTGCAACAGTTCAGCCAACAGAAAGTTTAAGTTACATCAGCCTTAGGCCAATTAATGGCTTTGAATCACTTCCAAATGAAAGGCATGAACCACCAACTACTCAAGCTCTTCTTCAGCTTATCATAAAGAACGGACTCCCTTTGTTTAGATTTGTGGTCGACAATAATAGCACTGTTTTAGCTGCCTCCCCAAAGAATTTAGCATATGAGAAAGATAAATCTGATCAAAATTATACATTTTACTCTGTGAAGGAAATTAAGAAAAAGAGTGGTGGTTGGATAAGTCAAGGAAGTAAAATGAAAAGTTGGGGCTATGGCTATAATGTTGTTGGTCAGATGAAGGTTTCCAGCTCTCGTTCTATTGATTTGACAGGACAGAACTTAAAAAGCGAATGCATAGTTCGAGAGTCTGTTTTGTTTGGTGTTGAACACACACAGGAAAATCCGGCGTCTCCGTTGTTCATGCCAAGTAGAGAGCTTGCAGCTGTTGTTGTGAAAATGCCAAGTGAGCAGCAGAAAGATGAAGGTGTGATTGATAAAGGCGTTACGGACTGTATGTCAAGAGATGGATGTTCTGTAAACTCAGCAGGCAATGTCAACACTAATAGTACTACAGTCATACTTCCAGGTGATGTTCATGGCTTACCCAAGAAAGGGGCACCTTCACCCTTGATAGAGAGATGGAAATCCGGTGGACTATGCGATTGCGGGGGTTGGGACATTGGCTGCAAACTTCGAATACTCGCGAACCACAATCAAACCTCAAAATTTCTCAGAACATCTAATTGCTGCACAAATTCGGATTGTTTTGAACTTCATCTCCAGGTACCATTTTCACATTACCAGTCAGTACCAGTCTTGACATAATATAGTCATTGTTTAGCTATTCACTTCTTGTATTGTATTTTCACTCAGGGAGGAACTCAACAGAACAAACCCATCTTGAGTTTGGTGCCAATAAACAAAGAAATCTACTCGGTTGAATTCAATTCATCAGTCTCTCTGTTGCAAGCATTCTTTGTTTGTGTCACTGTTTTAGGCTGTCAAAAATCATCTGATATCTCAGAGATAAATAGCCTGTTCGAAGCCAAAAGTTTCCAAGCAGAGTCAATGTTGAACTGGAACGGGATAAGGAGCACCCCTCATAATATTTTCAAGGGAAAAATTCCTGCCAAATATGCTCCGAATCCGCCAACCTCCCCTGTTGGAAGAGTATAGCTGTATAATCTCGTGCAAGTGAATACTTTGCTTTCTATTTCATGTATAGAGGTCAAAAATGTTAAAATAGCCATAAGGTTGCAACTCAATGTTTAATGCGTATCTTGTATTCATGATCATTTGCTTTGCATAATGCCAAATACCTAATAGATTGTAATACAATGAGCATTGTGGTACGTGTGTATAGGGTTACAATCGAATCAAATTGATAATGAACTACTCGTCGTTTAGACTAAGTATTATCAAACCAAGCTCAAACTTGCTCTTGTTTGACTTGGTAAGCTTATGAACTTATGTTTAAGCTTAACTATAAAATCAAAAACTTTAAAAGTTTAAAATTTTACACTTATATTTTTAAAATCTTACTCTTTAATTTTGGATATAAGAAGAGAATTGATTAAAAATATATGTTATAAAATGTATTTGTAATTTATCAATCCTAACCTGAGTCAACTATTTCTATCACAAGCTCGAGCCAAAAACTTCCAAGCTCAACCTATACTTAAGTGCAATTGAATTGAGTTTAAACCAAATGAATTGAGTCATTCACTGTGCTAATCTTATCGTTAGATTTGAGCTCGAATTGAACAAATTGAGTTTGACCCAAGTATTGGCCTTGTTTTTATAATACAAGCTTTGCTCAAATCGATCAGGACAGTCAAGTTCAACCTAACCTAGCTTTGGTCAAATCTAAAATTAAATTATTTTCAAATTTTGAAGTTAAGTTTGTCCATTCCAAAATAGCTCTTTTGGATCCGAACATATTATAATTATCCACAATAATCTAACAGCAGGTTACTAATTCAATCTTCAATATATGAAACTAGAAAAGAAAAAGTACTAATACAACAATGATACTATATGGCGTGAATTAATGTGTTCACAAATCAATAGCTGATGCATGATGAATACAGATAAACCACTCACCATTGATCTTCTCAAACACATTTGTTACAAACTGTCCACCCCAACTGCTACCTTTCGTCCTAACAAATTCTACGCATGTAACATAACCTACATTCCCTCGAACATGAACTCGAACATCTTTCAACTCAATCGCTAGTGGAAAATCATAATTCATCCACACAACCTCCCAACTTTCCATAACAGAGTCATAGCCAGATATCCCACTCGCCCCTGGATGCACACAACATACGTTATCCCCTTTTGCCCACAGGCCTTGCATGGCAGCAAGATCACCATGCTTGAATGCATCATAAAACCGAGCATTTGCTCCCAGAACAGACGTTTGGGTATCTTCTTCGAACATACGAAGACTGTCTCTAATTTTCGCTGCTTCAGCATAGTCTTCCTCCTCTACGGCAATCTGTAGTTCCCGCTTAAGGATTTCCTCATCCAACATTATGCTTTCACCACTCAAGTTTCCCTCAGCATCATCGTCACCTTTTTTCACTTTACAGGCTCTTATTGATAACAGCTCAGAAGCTTGTCCAAAAAGTGCTGCACTAAAATAAATACACAGTTATACCTGCTTGATGTATAAGTAGACTAATCTCGGGAAAAATTTGCTCTCTAAAATGAGAAATTAGACATTCCAATTTTGACGAATTCCCTAACATGTAGAAAACAGACAAGAGATTGAGTACGAGATCAATAAGCAAATAGTCACACAATAAAAAGAAAGAACAAGCACAATTTTTTGTCATTCATAAAAAATCAAGCTATGTCTAATAATGCCAATATTATTTAATATTTTATCACCTCTTGTTACAATAAATGTATTTGTTTACAAATTTGTTATTAAACTCACACAAGAGAATAATATGTTTATTTATGCTTATTACTAAACTACTCCCGACTAGGATTGTCATCTTTAAACCAAACGATTCTTATTACTAAACTAATCCCTTCTAGGATTCTTATTTCTTAGGAAATTAAACTTCTCTTTATAAAATAAACTCAAACCACAATTAGCGTCTAGCAGTGGGTAGTGTAACGGGTTACAGGCTCGAGGGTGCTGCCCCTTGCACTGCTGCCTGTTCACCAGGGAGTCGGACCCTGCCCATTAACCTGGCAGCAGGAGCCGAATGTGTCAGCATTTAACTTCTTATAGACGAAGCGATCGCTAATTCCAATTTCCAATATAAGAGATAAGTTAGTGTCCAAGAGAAAACCACCTTTGAGTAACCTCATTCAAGTCAAGAACAGGCACATCAACAAACTGCCATAGCAAAAGAACAATAACTTACGGGCTTCGCACTTTAATCCATGGTTGACTAGTTACAAATCGAACTGGTTTCCCCCTTACAGAGCCACAACCCAAAGCTGTCCTGCAACGGTTTGAAGATGGAAAAGAGACGCAATATTGCCTCTTCAAACTGTTAATGCCTGACCAAGGCATACACTTGAGCTCTTTGACATCCATAACAACATTCACCTAAAAGCCATTCACATAACGCCCATATCAGTAGCTAACAATTATTGCTTCAATCTTCCAACGGATCAATATATAAATTGAAACAAAAACTTCCTGATGCATCAACTAAGATTTACAAAATTTTCAAAACAGTCGTTTTCAGAAACTTCACAAGTGAAGTAGATAGTGAGAAGAAGAAATTACGTTGTAGCGAAGGGTAGATCCTCGAAACGACATCAGCTGTAACGAGTAAGGAGCTTGAGGATGAGGGTTGGAAGATAGAGTCCCAAATTCGAGAATTTGGAAGAAGGGAATTTTTGTTCAAAAATAAACGCGGGCTGAAGGTGAGTAATGGGCTTCTATGGGCTAAAATTGAAGGGATTCCCATTATAGGGTATTTTGAAGGTATTATCTTTAAGGATTGATTCAATATGAATTATTTAAGTTTAGATTGCACAAGTTAAATATTAGATTTATTTTTGCAATAAATCAATTGTGAACAAAAACAAACAATAAAATTTAAATTAATTTGGATTAAATTAAAAGTTATTTTGCCTTTTAGTCTTAATTTATTATTTTCGACCATATACCAAATCCAACCCTAATTATCTTATCTTCTTCAAGAAGTCGGAAAAGAAGTTTCCTAGAAAAAGACAACTTAATTTGATTAATTGTTTGTTGAAGCCAAAAACTATAAAATATTTTAGAATTGTGAAAGACGAATTACAATTTGATATAAATTTTCCCATTATCTTGTCCTTTTAGTCACTATTTTAAAAATCTGGATTGGATCAATTGCTTCGGTTAAGAATTATTGTCAAATATGATTTGATTAAGAATTGATACCATATTCAATTTGAGTCATGATTAATTCTCCTTTTAGCCAATAGACTATATTGATATGAGCTAAGTGAATGAAGTTGAACTTAAGTTCATTTGTCAAATGAAATCGACCAAATAGTCATACTAATATCATATGGGAAACTTTATTTTAAAATTTTAATTATGTCATATTGACATCATTGATCTAATTGCTTAATATATTCGATTGATCCATATATTATGTTAATGTCTGATATAAATTTAAAAATATTGTTTTTTTATAACAATAACATATTCTGTGTGATTTTGATTATATCACATATTTTTCAATGTGATCTTATGAAATGTACTAATAGTTATTTTATTTTTAAAGATTTTGATAAGTAAAATTGCATCTAACACTTCTAGCTTTTTTTTTTTTCCCCTTATCTCTAGTATTGTTGGTTTTTGAGAGGATGATTATATTTTAGAAATTTTGGTGGGTAAAAACTTATATCTTTATTGAAACTTAATAAAAAGTAATAATTTATTGTAATTGGTGAAAGAGTATTTTTTATTCTTCTAATAATGTTATCTTGTTTAATTACCATATATCGTATCAATAATAAATTAAAATCAATCTGAGATCGATAAATTAAAATTAAAAATTAATTTAAATAAATTCAAACTTAAAATATTTAAATTAATTGAAACTCAAATTTATTTTTTAAAAACAAATTCAATGTTAAACTCAAAATCGGTTGGAAACTGTTTAAGATTGTTAAACATTCGTAGATTTTACCCTGCAAAAGTGTAGAATGGGCGACAGCCTTCATAGTCAAAGCTTGACCAACTTTAGAGCAAAGCAAAAAGTTGCCACGTCATGAATAATAACAGGTTTGTCTGTTGCCAAATTGTTGAGAAAAATAATTCATTAAATTATATAAAATAAATTCAAAATTATTAATAATCCAAGAAATATAATTTAGTCCCGCATTTTGATATTTATCAAGTATGGTTATGGTGTAGCTATGCCTCAGTTAACAAGATGGTGATCCTATGAAACAAATGAAAGCATCCATCAATTTTGAGTTGGCTGAGCTGGGTGCTTTCTGTGCCCTAACATCCCCACTACTTTATATAAAGTTTTTGCACTTTCTCTTGGCTTTGCATCTCGCAGGTGCTCTCTGTGCAGGATGAGGTTTGAGTTTGTCCAGCTCGGATAGAAAATTTGAGTTTAAGCACAATTTAGACGGAATCTATAATTAACATTGATAGTAAAATTTATATTAATGAAAAGTACATTAAATAATAATAAAATACAATGTAGAAGATTATCAATGATAAGAAATTTCAGTTACATAATTATGCTATTGATCCATTTTCAGAAATTTCAATCACATGATTATGTTGTTAATCAATTTTAAGAAATTTAGATGGTAAAATCATTGTCATTAGATAATTAATATTTACTCTTGATCCTAATAGTTTTGATAAGACATCTACAATTACATTGTTGATCAGGACCTAGTACTTTGACAATGACTTTCTATCGGTAATTCAATATATGGAACTTGTACCAATAAATTTTGCAATAAGAGACAAACATTTTCAAGACTACAAAATCTAGGATATTAATTAAAATAAGCAAAAATTTTTTCGTATAAATGTTTTTAGGAAAACGTACAGTAGTTTTATTTTTATAAACAAGTTTTTTTGTAACTCCAAAAATACTCTTTCAACCCTGTAAGTGTAGGCGCTGGAAGGAAGGTGTAGTGTGCGCGGCACGTGCGAAGTGCGCGCGGTATGTACAGAGTGCGCACACCCTCATATATATATATATATATATAAACAGAGTGCGAGGGTGCGTGCACTCTGTACGCATTGCGCACTGGGTACGTACCGCACGCACCGCATTCACTACGTACACACCGCGCGCACCGTAAGCACTACGCACGCACCGCGCGCACCACGCGCCCTCTGCACGCACCGCGCGCACCACACCTTCCTTCCAGCGCCTACACCTACAGGGCTGGGAGGGTATTTTTGAAGTTACAAAAAAAATTGCTTATAAAAGTAAAACGACTGTGTGTTTGCCTAAAAAGGTTTAAGCGAAAATTTTTTTGTCTATTTTAATTAATATCCCACAAAATCCTCCTTCTCATGTGAGTACTATTGCTGCCACATTTATACCCATTCTCAAATCTAGTTGACATTTCAAATGTATACTTCATTTTCAAACTTTTTTCTTTTTCTTTTTTTATAACTGAAAATCTTATCCGTATTTATTGAACAGATAAAATTTAAGATATAGTAATCGAATTTACAATTAATATATTAAATAAGTTAAAGTTTAACCAATATAATAAAGATTCAAATTTAAATTTAAATTTTCATTTTAAAAATTGTAATATTCTACTAATTTTATTAAATTTAGGGTTTCAAACTTTTTCCTTTAAAAACACTTTATTTTAAAACTTTTTTCTTACAATTAGTCATTCTAAATTAAGTTATGAAGGTAAAAATAATTTGCCGACTAATCGTTTTTAATGTTAGATCAAAGAATTTGATTTAATAAACTTAAGTCACATTCAATTCAACTCTGAGTCTCAATCTTAAAAATCAATTCACGTGAGATTAAAACATTTCAGTTTATTAATTTCAAATTAATATTGAGTGATTTTTTTAATATTTGATTGAAATCCAATTTAGCTCAAATTTCTAACATTCAAATTAAGTAACGTATAGAAAACGAGGGGGAGTGAAAGGGAAGTAACGCGGAGGATTTGATTTGTTGATAAGATGGAAATAAAAGGCACGTCGTAATCGCGTTGAAGTAGCCGCCATGGTCGTTTTGTGTCTGCTCAATCTCAACCACTAACTGCCTCAATTATTTCAAATCTTAACCGGCCCTTTGCACTGCTAGCCCGCCACAGCCCTGCCACTCACCTAAAACAGTTTTAACATTAATAATAAAATCAGATTTCGCAAACCACTGTACAAGGACAGGTCGGCCCGTCGGCTATCGCGACAGTTGACCGTTGACTCCTCACGCTCCATGTAATTCGATATGCGTGCCCCACCCATTTTCTATGCCCGCCAAGAATATCTGTCAATCCTGGATTCATCTCATCCCCTTTCAATTTACACTTTTACCCTTCTACATCACATGCGTAAACCAAAAAAAGGCTTAAAAGAGAAGAAAAGAAAGGTCCGTTTGATTCAAAGTTCAAACAAAAGATGGTACAGAGTGGCAAATTATAAAAGCAGCTCAAAGTGGACCATTACTTTTAAATTCTTATTCAGCAACAAATAAATGATGGCCCTCCAGTCAAAAATTCTCCATGTTGAGACGAATGCAGTTACATAAGCTCCACAATAATTTCGCCATTTTCCTTGTCATCTTCCTATCACTAAAACCTGATTGAACCAGTTGGTCCACAAGAACCAGGATGTATCATGTATCATAGTAATTGTCATTCAATTATTACCCTTGTTTGATTATTATAATAATAAAATTATCTACACATTTTTATACATAAA
Organism: Mangifera indica; assembly: GCF_011075055.1. Classification (NCBI taxonomy): domain Eukaryota; kingdom Viridiplantae; phylum Streptophyta; class Magnoliopsida; order Sapindales; family Anacardiaceae; genus Mangifera; species Mangifera indica. The sequence goes on from NC_058137.1 coordinate 393,846, forward strand.
TAATAATATATTATTATATATTAGGTATTATTTTATTTTTAATTATTTAATTATATAATAATACATCATTATTTATATATATAAATTATATACATAATATTATTCTTATTGTAATCCTTGTTTCTTATATTAACATATCTAGGTTTTAGGATTGGATTGAAAATATTGAATTAGGAATGTTATACAATAAAGGTATATAATTTTAATTATGACATTTTATCAATTCAATGATTTGGTCGGATTAATCAGACTGTGGATTGGTCATTTGACTAAGTCAAGTCCATCCGGATCTAAAATACGATTGAAACGTTAATTGACTTTCAGTGAGTAGGTTTCCGTTTGTAATTTTTTAATTTAAAGAGCAAAAACTGATTTTCTGAAATTTTACTTTCTAGATGTGGCTGGCGCTGTCAAATATAAAATTTTTTGAGAATCTGACGAGGGATTTTAGTTTCAGTCTTGTCCCTGGGGCCAAGGCTCCCGTGACTATCCAACTATCCCAAAGTCATTTCTGTCATTCCGCTAAAAAATTTTAACTGTTTTAATTTAACTCAATGTGCTACTGCACATGGATATTATAATCAATTGGAATAACTGCCCAATTTAAGGGTGGATAATAGCAGTTTGGACCCTGAACATCCATTAAAGTTTTATTTAAATAAAAAATTGAAAATTTGAGTTTGATTTTAAATTTATCAAATCAAAGTTAATTATAATTTGAGTTTAGTTTAGTTTTAAAGTTTAAAATTTAAAATTCAATTTGAATATATAGTTTGAATTTGAGTATCATTGACAAAATGATATTGTCTTAGATAATAATGGGTAAAACTATATAACAGTAAGCAAAACAATGTTATTTTTATAAATAATTGATATGACTCAAATTAAATCAAATCAAGTCATCATCAACTCATGAGTTAGATCAAGTCAAACTCTCTTTAACTTAGGTTCGATTTAATTTAAGAAACCAACCAATCCTATCGACTTAAGTTTTGTTTGAGTTTGATATTAACAAATTTAAGTCAAATTGGAACAATACCAAACCAAGACAACATTGGAGATTAAGTTAATTTAGTTTGACCCAACCCTATTATCAATTGAATCAATTTAATTGAAAACCAATGAATCAATATTTAAGCTCGTATTAATTATCTATCAAATTGACTAATAATTTGAATATGATGAGTTACCTCCAGTTAATCTAATCAAATTATCAATTGACGTTAATAGTTTTGTAATATTTCGCAGCTAGAATGAATTCGATCAAATCATCATCATACTACCGTGACCATGACAATCCTGTTGTTTTATAAAATTTTACAATTTCAACCTAACAGTTGCAAGGAATATGCATCTCGTGAGACTCAAACGGAGTTAATTAGTATGAAGCCAAAACAAAATTTCTTGTCTGTCGAGTATGCATCAATGCTGATCATACTAACGTCACCGGTCTAACAGATTAACCAGTGAAGACTCTAATTGATCTTTTGATTGGATGAGTGTCTCGATTTGATTTGAACACATTGATTAATTATTTAATTATTAAAGAGTTGTTTGATTCTAATATTTAAAAATTATTTTTATAATTTATTTTTTATTATTTTATTTGATTTTTTAATAATAAAAAATTATTAATGTGATAAGTAATATAAGTAGTACTCTAATTATTAAGTTAATGTTAATTTTATTATAATTTTATTATTATTTATTAATTTTTTGAGATAAAAATAAATTTATTTTTAATTAATATGACAAATAATATAAAAATAATTATATTAAAAAACATTTAAATAAAATAATTTATTAATATTTTTTATTATCTTTAATCAAATACAATAATTATTTATATTTATCAAATTTTATCAAATATAGTAATTATTTTTATTTAATAATCTTTTAAATAATAGTAATTATTTTTATATAATAATATTTTAAATAATTAATAATAAAATATTACTCAAACTAAACGTTATTTAAAAAAAAAAAATGGTTTACCAGCGCGCTTAGGCTGGGGATTTTTCAAATTTACCCTCTTCACCCTGTCGGATAAATAAATAAATAAGTTACCATAAAGTTAATAACAAATGAAAACTTTCGAGAAAGAGAACATCATTTTTTCCACGTGGAATTTTTAGTTATAATTAATTATTATTATTCATTCTAATTTCTTTTATTTATATTATTTTTTGAAAATCAAGAGTTAAGAAAACCTCAAACCGTCTCCCCGTGTTGAACTCCGCGTTCTTCATAGCAGGCAAAACTCAAAGGCGAGGGGAAGAGAGAGAGAGAATCTGAGCGCCATTTTTTTCCGACGATTTATACCTGATTAACTCGTCATTCAATCCAAGTCTTTGCCATTTCAAAAAAAGCCTCTGTGTGATTTAATCTCAAACTTAGCTTCTATTACTATTTTATTTTTGGAATTCTTGATCTCGGCTCTAGATCGAGTTTTGATCCTCTATTAGATGTTGAAAATCGCTGGTCGATAGATTTTCGAATTCAAATTAGGTATTTGAACGAAGCTGAAAAAAGGATTTCCGTGTGTTCAATGATGCCGAGCTTAACCGTCGGGTTATGAAGTACTATGGAAGTTGTTGTTACACGAATAGAAGAAGAAAATGACGCTTTACATTGGTCGCGAAGCTTCGAAGGTTTCATTCTCTTTATATATATATATATTTCTTGTTCTCATCATTCAAAATAATTTCGGTATTGTTTTTGTGCCTTTTGTGGATTTAATTGAAATAGTTGTGGCTTTTTTTTTTTTTTAAATTTTTTGGTGTTTTATGAAGCTATGGAAGAGAATTTGTGCAGAGACAACCACAGAAATAAACCTTCTTATCGAGAACTGGAAGTACTTGCTCGCTGGACTAGTTTTTCAGGTATGATATTGTATATTGTTTTTTTTTTACAATATAAATTATTATTATTTACTTATTTATTAGTTTTAATGATTCATGTTTTGATGAGACAAGTGTAGGATATGGTAAAGGGTTATAATCACCGTTTGTTACACTCTATGTTCAACTTTAGGGAGGAGGAGACTTATGCTTTTAGCATGAGATAAAATCTATTGACTGTCATTTTTCACTCTAACAAATTTGGGGCTCTTTTTGTAATGGCTGATCATAGAGTTTATGAAAGTGTTTTCGTATTCATATTAATTTTTAATGTTTGTGACTAATGTAATATCTTTTTTACTTGTATGCAGTACATACATGGTCTTGCTGCACGAGGGGTTCATTATCTTCATCGTCCAGGACCTACTTTACAGGATCTTGGGTTCATTCTTCTCCCTGTGAGTACTAACATAATTTTGATGTTTGCGTGTCTTTATAAATGTATATTGTTGGAAATGCCTTCTTACATTTAATCCTGGTGAAAACTCAGGAGCTTGGGCAAGATAAAGCCTACATCAGTGAGACTCTATTCACATTCATCTTTTTGTCGTTTGTCTTGGTAAGGTTCTCTTCGTAATGTTGCTTCTATCCCATTGATATTGTCAATTCTCTTCATTAGAACGGATTGTAGCATGTAGACATGGAATTCCTGATATCTATGCAAATGACATTTTAAATGCAGCATGTATTAGTAATCTGTTAATATGAAGTCTTCAATGTGCTGCTGAAAATGAAGTAAACTGCAATGATGGTGTTGGTGTTCAATTATTCTTGAATTTGCTTGTTCATTCTGCAATGGATTTGCTCTGTGGATATCTGGACTTAATGTTAAATGTGTTACTTCCTTTACATGGTTTTGCAATTTTCTTTTATGGTGGTTTTGTTTCTTTAGTGGTTCTCAATGAAGTTCTCATCTCTCATTTCCTTTCATGATTTCATCTTACATGTGTTTTAATTTGTTTGCAGTGGAGCTTCCATCCATTCATCTTAAAGAGCAAAAAGATCTACACAGTCCTAGTATGGTGCAGGGTTCTAGCATATTTAGTTGTAAGTTATTGCTTTATCTGTCTGTCGCTGCAGATTATAGAAACATCTGAAGAGGGATTGTTAGGATTATGTTTGATTTTTCTCCTTCCCATATCAATCTCTTAACTTCACCGGCAATTTGAAGTTCCCTCTGTTTATATAGAACATGATTGAATAGGTTCTGGAATGGTCCATTGAGTTCAAAATGGATTCAACAAGTTCTACATAGTCAAACAGTTTCACTGTTTATTGTGAATGTGATGGATTTGAAGAAATTTTAATTTTTTATGGTTTCTGTCTGGTCTCTGGACCTTTTTTTTTGGGTGGAAGCAGCTCCTGTATGTTTTTCTGACAGTTGTGATCTGCCTTTCTTGTTGATTGCAGGTTTCTCAAATTCTTCGGATTATAACATTCTATTCCACCCAACTTCCAGGTCCAAACTATCATTGTCGTGAGGTAAGCTCTTTATTTAGTGCAGTCTGTCATTTTGTTAAACAATTTGTATGATAGTATGCCTCTAGTTTGACTTTTTAGCCTTGAAACAGTATTAAATGTTCTTTTTTTTTTCTTTTTAAGTAAAGGGTTGGCAGTTATCTTTGAAAATTTAATCAATTTGATCAGTTGAAAAATGCATTTATGAACCCCTTGCTATGTTTGCAGGGATCTAAACTTGCCAGGTTGCCACGTCCTCAAAGTGTACTCGAAGTCCTATTAATTAATTGTATGTACTCTTGTTTGACTCAAATGCTTTTGTTCATTGGTTCAAATAATTTTTGCTCATTTGCTTTGTCAATTATGCAGTTCCGCGGGGCGTAATTTATGGCTGTGGTGATTTGATCTTTTCATCACACATGATCTTTACTTTAGTCTTTGTACTCACTTATCAGAGACATGGCACTCGAAGGTATTGGCTTCTACTCATTTCCCCAATTTTAGTTTCTCCCACTTCCCTCCAAAATATCTAAGTGCTTAATATAACCGTTTGGCTTTTGTTAAGGCCAGTACGATAATTGGGCTGCATCTGGGTTGATTTAGATTCAATATGAATTTAACTCTATTATGGCCTAATTTTTTTTGGCATCTTACTGCATACGTATAATCGGGCTTTTATTTTTCTTAATGCAAAATTGCAGGTTTATAAAGCAGTTTGCATGGTTGCTTGCAATTGTTCAGAGTTTCTTGATTGTAGCATCCCGCAAACATTACACAGTTGATGTTGTTGTTGCGTGGTATGAATGTTATAATCCTTTAATATTCGTTTTTTATTATTTCTGTGCAGTTGTCACTTTAGTTGAACCATTTGGTTCTTCTGCAGGTACACTGTTAATTTAGTGGTGTTCTTTATTGACAAGAAGTTGCCTGGTAAGCGTTCTTTATTTGAAATACTCTACATTGTTCGTCTTTCCTACTCAGTTGGGATGAATTAGAGCGGGGTTGCACCATTGAGCTAAAGCACTGTTTTTTTTTTCTTTTTGCTGCAGAACTGCCTGATCGTACTAGTGGAATTTTACCTTCATTACTGCCCGTGAGCACCAAAGAAAAGGATGGTAGGATGAAAGAGGAAAATCACAAGCTCTTGAATGGGAACTCAGATCCCTCAGATTGGGTATCAGATTTTTTTTCTTAAATTCTATATAGTTTCCTTGCAGTCTCACACACTCTTCACAATTTGATTAAAACTTGAATGCTTACAATGCATAATACTTCATCAGAGGCCGAGAACACAAGTCAACGGCAAGATTCTGGAAGATGGCAATGGAGTCCATGTTGATAATGCAATGAATGGTGCTTAAATGATGGAAGCTGCCGAAGTAACTACAGTAGCAGCTGCCGCAAAGACCAGTAATTGAATTCTTGTAATCATGATTATCAGCTCCTTTGTCTGTGACTGGTAAAAAAAAAAAAAAAAAAAATTGTATTTTAGAGAAAATGGAGATTGATTAATAGGTTTGTATATTTTGGTTAACAATCAGCATGGTCCAACATCAGCATCAGCATGTATCTCATCAAGGAATCATTAGATTTTTATTGCTCCATTGTTCTCCATGTCGATAGTTTCCTCCTGTAGTGTTGCTGTTGCCGTTGAAACTGTCCTTGCTATTTAATTTGTAAGGTTAATTTAATCATCTTGCAAAGCCAAAGGCTATTGGAAATGAGAATGATGCCTACTAGCATTTCAACTGTGTTGAACTATTCTTTTGGTTCTTTGGTTTAGGCTAAGCTTGTATTCTATCCGAGCTGTTTGAGTTTAGATTAAATAAATTGAGGTAAATATCGAATTGGTTTTTTTATTTGAATCAATCTCTAATTTAGTCTTATTTAAATTCGGTTTGAATTGAATCCCATCCTAGTTTAAGCTTTCATTTGATGTTGTGGTTTAATGGGTAGAAAGGGAATAAAAAGGTTGAAGATACGGTGGCATGTTAAGGCACATGATTATCTTTGATGCATGTGCTGTTTATGCAGGCTCGTCTTGTCCATACCCGCACCTCCCATCTGCATTTTGTTTTTATATGTGAAAAGTTTCACCATTATGAGCAGGAAATGTCTGATTATAGAACTGAAACTGCTCCTCGTTATCACATGGCTTTCCTCTCTCATATATATAGTATACAGGTCACACACATTAGATAGAAAGTCCGCCATCCCAAAAGCAAACACGCCAGTAATAATTTCCTAGCAATTCGTTTTTCAAAGCAACTGTCAACCCACATGCGCTGGTTGTAGAAAGTAGAAATTGGTTTGTTGAAACTATCTGTATTCGGTCTCAATAATTTCACCTTTTAGTCTCTGTGAAAGCCCATGTTAAAGCAATAAATTTACAATAGTTGTCAATTTTATCTGTCTTGAAATGAGATGATCTTACAATGTGTTTTCATATGGGTTAGAAACTAAAATTATATGCACTAATAATATTACGTATAAATATAAATATAAATCATATTATAAAAGTTATCTTATATCTAATTTTAAAACTCAATCACATTATCTCACGTTAGTGTTTACATCTGATAATGGTATATAAAATATTATGGTATAGACAAGTTTTGTTGCCTATGTTGTCCAGTTATTATTATTATTTTTGTTTATCCGTAAGGTACGTGAAGGGAATGGGATACATGTCTTAGGAGCTAACTTAGTTTTGGTTGCCCATCATGTGGGCTGCTCATCTCTTTTAATTAATAGCAAAGAATAGGGTAGATTTAACTTGAGCCAAATCAAGCTTGGGATTGATTTGAGTTTGGTTGAATTTATAATTTTCAATTTGAATTTATTTGAGTTAATGCATAATATTATTAAAGGGGTATTATTAGAGTGAATAGTATCATTAAATGGGTAAACAATATTATCAATAAAAAAAAAAAAATCATCAGATAGATAAATAAATTGATCTTAATTAAATCTATTAAAATAAAACTCTAGATTAAGATTGACTCATTCAATCCTAACAGTGAATTTGAATCAATCTAATAAACTTATATTGAATTCATTTCTTGTAAAGAAGATCTATACTTTTAGTCATTCTTGAAAAATATGATATAAATGTGAATGAGATGAGCTATATATATATATAACCTAGAAAATGGTGATGACGCAATTTATGATTAAGACTGTCAAAATAAAACTCTAAATCGAGATTGGTTTCTTCAAACTTAAAGGTGGATTAAAATTGCACCAGTTTAAAATGGATTCACCGCTCACAAAGATGATCTATACTTTGACATTCCTTGAAAGGTTAGTTTAAGGGTGGGTGGGATACCCCCACATGTGCATGGCTATGACCCAGAAAACGGTGATAGCGCAATTTATGCTACAAAAGTCAGACAAATTAAAAGACGGGCATGTTATGTATGTGCTAAGTGATGAGAGGGCTGGCAAATTATCATCATTGAGGCTGCAATTCTTGTCTCTGTAACGACCACCACTTTCTTTCATTCCTTTTCTCTGTAAAGGGGTCCTCTTGACTCCTAATTGGGTGTTTATAATAATTATACCGTCAGATATGGACTTTGCTTCATTGTCTCATCAGGCATGCTTGATATCCAGTTCTATTATGTGGATTCATTCCATTTTTTAATACTGTGAGTGCTCTGGTTTTGTTTTCTCTTTCGGTTATACATGTTTAAGGTCCCACATCGGTTGACTCTTGCCTTATCTCACTCGATTTTTGCCTTGCCTATAATTGGGAAGTTATGTAGGGTTATTATGTATGCTTTCATTTTGTTGCCCACCATCACAGCAATTTGCACTAATGGTTTGATAGATCCTAAGACAATTGGATGACTAAAATACTTTTAAATATTGATTTGATTGGTTGGTCGAATCGGTTAATAGCCTTAAAAACCTTGTTTGCATTCTTCTGGTAAATGCATTCTGGTTCTAAGAGATGTTTTCTTCTGAATCATCAATGCGGTGATGATTGTTTTGGTATGTTAAACATTATCTACATAGTGATGATTTCGGAAAAATCTGAGCCAGGAGACGCCAAAATATAAAAAGATATATGAAGTTTCTGATCACATATTTTTTCAAAGTGCAGATATTAATGCCTTTTAATATTCTTATATTGAAATGGGAAATTCTGACGAATTGTTGTTAGATTAATCTTTACGGGGTTTACTGGCTTATGGACGGACTCCGTAAAAAAGGGTTTTGTTAATAAAAAGGACCATTCCAAGTTGAAATCTACAAGAGATTAGACACAGTCAGCTTCAACCAAACCAAACCCAATTTGATTATGGCTTTCTAAGTTTGAATTCTACAGGAAATTAAAAAAAAAAATGTCTAACGACTATGCCTAATTGGCTGTGTATACTTATCAAAATTAGACCATACACTTTCCAGTTGTTATGTGCATCATACAAGCTAAGAAGAATACGACTTTGTAATATAAAAACAAAATACTAGTACATTAGTTCCCCCAAGGTTTAGGAAAGTCCCAGGGTCTCACTTCTTGAATTGAAAATTTTTAAAAATCTCACCTAAAATTCAAATTCATTAGAAAAAAAACTAATAGGGCAAAAAATTATTCTTTGTTCCAAAATCTTGAAAGAAAAATAAACAAACTAAAATAAGTTGACCCAATGTGATGAAATAACATATTTTCAAGTGTAATTCAAGCCATATTACACCAAACGATTTACAATTTGATGAGATCATATTTTGTAATTTTAAATAATGAATTGCATAAGGTGATCGATTATTGAAATCACCTTGGAAATGTATGAATGATTGAATATGGCAAAGTACCACATTTTTTTTTTTTTGTGAATCTAGCCCTCAAATCCAATTAGATTGATGACAACTCCTTTAAAGATAGTATGATAATTCCATCAAAATGAAACATTTAAAACATATTAAATCAACTATCTTACACTTTATCAACACTAAACTTGGAATTGAGTCGAATTTTAACATGAGTTGTTCGAACTTAATTCAAATTTATGATAATTAACTCAAGTTCAAGTTTATTTGAATTAATAAGAGATGTTGTCAAAAAATTATTGATAAAATAAATAATACTATCAGTGAGATTAGGGCTGGATTCGAGTCGAGCCAGCTCGATTCAGTTCGATCGAGTTCGAGCTGAGCTCGAGCTGGCTAGGCTTGGCAGGGCAGATTTTTTTAAAAATTTTTTATACAAAACGACGCCGTTTTAATTCATATATGTACACAAAACGATATCGTTTTGATATGAAAAACGAGCCGAGTCGAGCCAAAAACGAGCCGAGCAAAAAACGAACCAAACTCCAGCAGAGCCGAGTTCAGCTCGAGTCGAGCTCAAGCTGGCTGCGAGCCGAACTCGAGTTGAGCCCGAGCTGGTTGCGAGCCGAGCTCGGCTCGGCTCGAATCCAACCCTAAGATAAAAAATATCATTGACAAGAAAAGTCAAATTGAGCTTAAATTAAAGTTCTAGCTTAAATACAACTTGAATCAAACCAAACATAGAATCAATCTAAGCTGTCTTAGTTTAGATCTAGCCCTAATTATGATTCTTCCTTTTAACAAAATTGAGTTTTGGGTGACAATTTATAGCTTTTGAATTTAAAGTATCAAAACTAGAATTTCCCTAACCTTGAGTGGGAATATGTGATTGACAAATAAAATAAAGCCCAGTCCTTGTCGACTATTATGGGATCTCTTGAAAAGGACTTGACACGGACGCAAAGACCAACCCATTCTTATTGCTTAATCTATCTAACCAAGCTATATGATTTGAATTTTTGTTGACTTTGACTTTCCACAGTGCGACCGTCGATTCCATCCGCACTGGGTCGCGCCGCCTGATTCCACCGCCAGATTTATTTATTTATTTAAATAATTAAAATTAAATACAGAAAGGAAGGGCGAATGATGGGATTGTGGGCAGAAAAAAAAGAAAAAGAAAGGTTTGAACTTTGAAAGACACGCATGAAGCGTGGGAAAGACACGTGGAAATCGAGATAAAAGTTCAATAAAGATCTTCTCTTTCTCTTTCTCATTCTCTGTGTCAAAATTTGCAGCTTCGTTTTACGCGTAAAACGTACATTGTTTCTGTTTCATTTCAGATGCAATGTACGCTGTTTGATCATTTTTTCCCTCGTTGCTACTCCTAGCACCGTCCGATCGAACCAGATGGGAGCTCGTTGCTCTAAGTTCTCACTCTGTTGGTTTCACTCTCACCTCAAGTCCTCCGTGCTTGAATCTTCCGATCTAGGTACGTTTTAGTACTCTGTGTGTGTGTCATTTTGGTAAATTTTGATGTAGGACGTGTGTGTTTATGTAATTTTGGTATTTTTTCTAAGATAATGGCGGCAAAAATGACCGGAACACACGGCCGAGTTTCATTGAGTTCAGTTTGGAGCAACTGAAAGCTGCCACCGGTGGTTTCTCTCCCGACAACATAGTATCGGAACACGGTGAAAAGGCTCCCAACGTTGTGTACAAAGGAAAACTTGACGATGACTGTTGGATCGCCGTTAAGCGGTTCAACAAGCTGGCTTGGCCCGATTCTCGCCAATTCCTCGTGCGGAAACTATATCGCTTTTAGTTATTGAGTTTCGCTGTTTGTAGATATATTTTTATCTTCTGTTTAAAGCTAATGAAGTCTTTGAATGTCGTCTAGGAGGAGGCGAGGTCGGTGGGGAATTTAAGAAGCGAGAGGCTGGCGAATCTGATTGGTTGTTGCTATGAAGGCGATGAGAGATTGCTGGTTGCCGAGTTTATGCCGAATGAAACTCTTGCAAAACATCTTTTTCACTGTGAGTTACATTTTGAGATTTGAATAGATGAATTTATTAGAATTTTGTATTAAATATATGCATTTGAAAAGCAATAATTTTTTTTTTCATGGTTTGAGTTTTATGGACTTGATCTACTAGAGAAATAATACAAATTTTCCATTTTAGAAGATAGGACGCAAAATTTGGCCTTGATTTCATATGCCAATTCAGTAGGGCGTTTGAGGGATCAAAATAACTTACATATCTAAATTTAATTGTTTGGCTGAAATAAATTGAAGGACTTTTGGGAACTGACTTGGTAGTTGCTTTTTGGGAAAAGCACTTTTTGAATAAGAGAAACACTTTGTGAAACACATCAAAATGCAATTAAAATGCTTTCACAGTAAGTTTTTTTTTTAATTAATTGCAAGAGCTTAAAACCTTTCTATAAAAGTACTGTCTAAGGCATCCTGTCAATGCTAACTAAGAGTTATGATTTAGTGCAGTTATCAGTTTAAGAAGAAAACTAAGTTGAAATTATAATCTGAATAACTAGTTTATGAGTGAGACAATCTCATTTAATGATGAGCATGTATCATTGACCATCTCTATTCGAATTTGCTCCTTTATGGTTGTTAACGGTCAAACTGATACAGGGGAGACCCAGCCCATGAAATGGGCTATGAGGTTGAGGGTGGCACTGTATTTGGCACAAGCGCTGGAATATTGCAGCAGCAAAGGGAGGGCCCTGTACCATGATCTCAATGCCTACAGGATTATGTTTGATAAGGTTGAAAAGTTTTATTGCAGTGTCTGTTCATTGAAATAACCACTAAATGTCTTTCTGATTATTTGAAAATGGTGGTTGGTAGGATGGTAATCCCCGGCTTTCTTGCTTTGGCCTTATGAAAAATAGCAGAGACGGCAGAAGTTACAGCACAAACTTGGCTTTCACCCCTCCAGAGTACTTGAGAACAGGTACCTGCAATTTCCTGGGATAAATGTAATTATATTACTTGATATGATATTTACTCATGGATAGGAAGTAGTTAAATAGCAATCTGGTTGTATTGTTCTGGATGATAACATATTGGGATACTGAATAGGTTGCAAATATCAACCGCTGTAGATAGGATCATAGATCTTTGTGAACAAACACAACGGATAATACTACATTTACTAATTGTTTTTACTAACTTATCTATACAAATTGAAGTTTATTAAAAATTATCGAGTGATTTGATTGTTTACTTTATCTTTAATTCAAAATTATTCATTTATATTAATACACATCAATTTGTATAGATAAGTTAGTAAGTGTAGTATAATTCATATCCCAAAGTAATGAACATATGAGCTTTTATCCCTCTTTTTCAGTCTGCATCTTTACTTATCCATTATGAAGGTTTAGAATGCCAAATCGGTTTATAATTTTATATTAATGAACTCTTTCATTTTTGCTGCAAAACCTCGAGAGGACAAGCAAATTATTAAAAGAAAATTTAAATTATTAATGAAATCTTGTATAGTTGTCTTGGTATAAGTTTACATACTGAAAATGATATGCTGGAGATCATGTAAAATTAAAATTTGTCGTGACACAGCTTTTAACAAAGAAGTCTATCATAGGACCTGCAAAAAAGATCATATTCTTATATGGTTGCTTACTTCATTATCTAAGTGTCATTGGTCTCAGTTTAAGCTAACACTGATTTTCTATTTATGCACCTTTTTGCAGGCAGAGTGACACCTGAAAGTGTAGTGTATAGTTTTGGCACTTTGTTGCTAGATCTTCTAAGTGGCAAACATATTCCCCCTAGCCATGTAATTTTTTCTTCTTTTATAATAATTCATATGATAATTAGAGACTGCATATTTTTTAGCAGGAAGAAAAGGTTGGAATTATGGAACTAAAACTACAACTAAATAAATAGTAGATGTTTACCCATTTAAGATTTGTTTGTTGTTTACAGGCACTTGACTTAATTCGTGGGAAGAATTTCCTAATGTTAATGGACTCAGCTTTGGAGGGCCATTGCTCAAATGATGATGGAACTGAGTTAATGCGGTTGGCGTCTCGTTGTCTGCAGTATGAAGCTCGTGAGAGGCCAAATATGAAGTCTCTTGTCACTGCTCTGATGTCCCTGCAGAAAGAAGCAGAGGTATGTATAGTTGTTGCTGTAAATAATGTTTGATTATTTGTTCAAGTTAATAATGAAATTACTTTGCCTCAGTAGTGTTACTCTTAGTCCTTACATTTAAAGAGGGCTTGAAAACCAAATAAAGTTGCTTTGCATGTTATATTTGATTGCCAAACTTTTCCTTTAATCTTTTTCTTAGTCTGTGCATGGAAATCTTAGTCATTCACAACACTGTTCTGCTTTTGCACAAATTGAATCATTTCTGTGAAAGTTAAATTTAATAAAGAGCTTTTAGCAGGTTCCGTCACATGTTCTGATGGGTATTCCACATGAATCTGAATCTTCTGCAAAGCCATTGTCATTGACACCTTTTGGTGAAGCTTGCTTGAGACAGGATCTCACTGCCATACATGAAATATTAGACAAGACTGGGTACAAGGATGATGAAGGGGTTGCCAATGAGGTTTGATGGTTCTTCTACTAGAATTCACTTAGTGTGAAAATTATATCTTTATAATGCAATTTTTGACAAAATGGTGATATTTGAACACCAATGTGAGACTCCGTCTGAATCACTATTTGGTGAATTTCATCATTTAAACTTTAAAAAATTGATTACAGACTAGTTCTTAAAAATCTGAAAATGTTTTTTTTGTTGGGCGGCAGTAACCGAAGGGAGATAATATTAATCGTTTGGTTCACATATATTCGGCACATGAAAACTTTCTTTTTATTTATTGTTTATATAGCTCTAAATTACTGCTTGGGCTACTGCAGCTTTCATTCCAAATGTGGACAAATCAAATGCAGGAGACCTTGAATTCTAAGAAACATGGAGATACCGCCTTTCGAGCCAAAGATTTAGCAACTGCCATTGATTGTTACACACAAGTGAGTTGCCCGTCTTGGAAATTATTCTGGTGTAACAATTCGTCTGTTATGCCTGGCATTCTTCTACTCATTATTACAACTATGAAGTGTATACATTCACAGAAGAAAATATGCAGTGGATTGACACGCATGTATATGCAAGCCAGACATGTTAAGTACAGTAATTACATGGCAGATAAGAGAAAAATAAATCAAGATAGATAAATTGACTACATTGTGCATTGAACTGAATCTTGTATAACTTGCTGAGTAAGAGTATAATTACTAACAATGAATATTAATTTATATATTAATGATGATATGTCATTATATCATTGACTGTTATTTTATCATTAATTAAAATTTTCTATCACATGATGATAGATTATCTTTTGTATATAAGTTAGTATTCATTATTAGTACACAGTTTTATCGTAACTTGCTACATGCTTGATATGAAAGTTACACAGTTATTGTTGCAGGAGAAGCTAAGTTTTATTTCTGTTTTGTGTAGTTCATTGAGGGGGGAACCATGGTTTCACCGACGGTGTATGCTAGGCGCTGCTTGAGTTATTTGATGAATGACATGCCGCAAGAAGCTCTTGGAGATGCTATGCAAGCCCAGGTGGTCTCTCCTGAATGGCCCACTGCTTTGTATCTTCAAGCAGTTTGCCTCTTCAGCCTAGGCATGGAGAATGATGCACAAGAAACACTCAAAGATGGCACAAATTTGGAAGCTAAAAGGAGCAAAAATTGAAAGTGTATAGGGTTTCTCTTTTGTTTTCGTTTTACATCTCCCATAGTTATGTTCAGGCTCGTGTATTTATTTGGCCTTGCTTTATGTCTCATCTCTCTCCTTCATGAGCTTTTGTTTTGTCAAATTCTTTGATAATTGTTTCTGTCGTGATAATATTAATATTTGTGGAGTTCCCTTTTTCATTGTCTTTTTCATTGTCAGAGCATGAACTATTATGGAGCATGATCGAATTGATTTAAGTTTGATAGTCTGCTAGCTTGATCAAGCTGTAGCCTAAGGGGTAAGGGGTTTTGCATGGTTAAGGTAGCTTGGGGTGTTCAGTTTATTAAGTTTGTGAGCTTAAAATAATTTGCTTTTAATTAACTAAAATGATATATTTAATTAATATTTATTAAAATAATATTATTTTGATTAATTTTAGTTCGGTAAGTTTGTTATTTTAGTTGAATTCGAGTTTGATTATCTGCAAATTGAGTTTAATTTATTGAGCCTTTTAAGCTGATTTAAATTTGAGGTGACTCAAATTTGAATTTAGTTTAACTTAATTTAAATATATTTTTATGAAGTATTGATGTATATGAACAAGGCATATTATTATATAATTAATTTTTATTTTATTTTTAATTTAAAATAATCAAATTATGAAATAATATGCCAGTATTTACGTTCATATTTGTACTATTGTTATGTTTGTATTAAAATATTTTATTTTAGTGAATTTTCAGATGTTATTAAGAGCAATAAGTGAAAAAATCAGACACCTGCCTCCTCGCATGCATGTTTCCATTCTCAGGTTCTTGTCTGGTATTGACAAGCTTAAATCTCTGAATATTGTCATCAATATAAATCTATTATGACAGCAAACTTGACTCTGTATCCTGCCAAATTTTTGTACAAAAATTATGTTTCAAGTTTCCCGGAAAACAGACTTTCACCATATTATGTTGCAAAGTTTTTTATGCCAACTAAGGAGGAATTTGAATTAAATCAAATCTGTTAAAAAAAAACAATTTAAATTTGATTTAAATTTTAATAAACCATTTTGAGATCAAGTTTAACTTGTTTGAATCATAAAAAAAAAAAATCGTTTGTATTCATAAGAATCATCTAAAAAAAAAGAAAAAGAAAAAGAATTATTGACACGACACTCCAATTCAAGTTAACTTATATTTGAGTTAAATTTTTTTAAGTTCAAACTTGATTTGTTTTAGTCAATCAACAATCCGATTGCAAGTCGCACCGATCAAATCCAACCCTAATCACAACAAATCTTTAAAATGCATTAAGGAAACATAATACACAATCCCATCACTCATTGCCATTGTAGATATAACAAACCTCTACATGTATGAAGGAGCAGACAATGAAAATAAACCTAGTATAAATAACTACTAAAGGCTGCAAGGCTCTCAGAAATATCCCATTGCTCGTTGCCATTATAACAAATTCTGCAGGCTCAGTTATGGGAAACTTTTCATTTTTTCTCTTACTTATGTGGCAGACTTCTTCTTTTTTATTACTATTTTTTTTTTTTGCCATTCAGTAATTCTTTCATAGAATCCTATGATGATGACACATTAAAGTGGAAGAGCCAAGATATAATAAATGCAAATACCACACAAGCCAGCAGGAAATTCAGAAAGCGGTGGCCATTCCAGAAGCTTCGAGTCTCGCCATGGCGTGCTGGTGCCGAGACTGAAGACATTGCAGTGCCACTGTTGGTCTCATTGGACTGCTCTATAGATTCCAAATCAGTTGCTCCAGCAACATTGCGCGCAATAGAATTACAAATCTCACAGGTCCTGAAAATGTCAATTGGAGCAAATATATATAAATACTACCACTATATATATATATATATATAAAGTGACATATAGGAACAGGAAATAAATACTGAGAAGCCAGAGCTGTCTGGTGCACTCATGTTTTGTTTTTTATTATGATTTGCATAATAAGCCATCTGAAATGCATTGACGCAGCCCTTAAAAGCTAGCAACTGGCATTGTGATTATAAAAGAAAAATAATGCGCGTGCACATAGGCGTAAGTATATACATAAATGGTCTCAGAATAATAGGGTCCACATAATGTGTTGATGTTGTCTCGAAACGAGATTTTTAGCATCAACACTGCCCTTAGTCAAGGGATATGGAGAGAACACTTGACATTGCCTAATAGATGACACCATTGTTAATGTTGGCTTGATCTACACATAATATGTCACTTAAAATTGTAAGGTATTGTTTGCTTTGGCCTTCTCTGACCTAATGGTTTTACCCTTAAAAATGCTCGCAAGGGAGACAATTCCAAGATCCTTAACTCTACTGGACGTGGGATTTTTGACAAAATCATAATGCATAAGAAATACCAACTTTTCCAGCATCTAAACAGAAAGTACAAAACACTAACCGTCCTAAACTAAATCTCTTCAAACAAATATCCTGCATATAATAGAAAACTCCATCTCCCGGTCCCCCTTTATTTTGAATGTGGCAGAGGCAGTTTAACAAAATTCTTCCATGCAAAAGGAAATAAGATGAATGTAGCTGTTTAATTAAAACTGCAACTGAAGGCAAAGATACTAAAAGTCTAAAAACCTACAAATGCAAAACGACAACAAATTACAGAGGTCTAAACAATAAGATAGCATTGGGGATGATATTGTCTCTTTTAAACCCACAATGACTGTGATGCATCACGGTTTTGCCGGTTTTGTTTTGGCTTCGCAAACGAAAACACTCTTAAAAGTATGAGCTCCTAAACTATTTAACCAATCTTCTTTAGTAATCTCCAAGACTCCTGTACTTTTTTGGAACCCCTAATGCTCTACCTTTTTGCGATATTATTTTTCCAATCCACAAATTCTTTTTATGTGAGCAAAATTAGTTCTTCTAACCCAACAAATCCAAAAAACAAGTAATAAAAATCTTGATAAGACCAGTAATAAATGAACATGAAAAAAAAAAAAAAACCTCACTTGTTTCCTCTAATCTTGAACCAGGCCTCAGCACACTGTTTATGAGCAACAGCTAAATCATCTTTGCAAGAGCAACCCAAATGAATAGCAATTCCAGATTCATGGCTATTACTCTCAAGACCCAGATGGCAAATCCTACAATCTTTCTCTCCCTCCTCAACTTTACTGCTATCCACGTGAACTTTTATTTCAACTTCACCCACCACTTCACTTTCAATCTCCACTGAACAATCAGAAGAAGAAACTGAGGATACCATCCTGGAAACTGCAAAACTGTGCTTATCGTAGGACCGACCTGCCGTTGAAAAATACTGAGAGTAGCCTGAGCCACCCTCCTCGGCGTCTGAGAAGCATATGCTGGCATCACTTCCGGCGATTGACTGGCTGTGGCGGTGGCGGTGGTGGTGATCATGATCAATTTCAGCACTGCCTCGCTCAATGTCAATATGGGACAACATTTCTTGGACTGACATTATATTTCTTTGAAAGACTCACTTGGAAGCATTAAAACGCTTAAAGCTAAAAACTTTCAGAAAATGTTAACCAAAATGGAAGGATTTAAAGAGCTGGGTATTGGATTTGGTGATCCCTCAACTCCATTAAAATAAATTAGAAGCTTTGGACTTTTATGAAGAATGTGAAGGAAAACAGAGACTGAAACAAAATAAACAAGGGCAGTTTATGGACAAAGACTGAAGCTTTTGATAAGAAACTTGGACTGAGACCCACTGCGAAGGAAGAAGAACAGAAAACTGAGCAGTGGATTCATGAAACCGAGGAGAGATTTCATTTAATAATAAAAATTTCCTGAGACTGAAAGAGAGACCTGATGTTTTCACTTGGGATCTTTTCTGCTCAGCAGATTCTGCCCGCTTGATTCTAAATAATGTAAATCTTAGTGATGATCAAACGGTTAATATTGAATAGAGATTTACAGCTTGGAAGTATGCAAGTCAGTTGCAAAGAAATTCTTAAGATTATATTATTATTATTGTTATTACATTCGGATGATCCATTCTGTTTTGTCTCCTGGCAACTAAGATGATCATCGAGCGAGTGCGACTTATCAATTTATCAAATTTAATAAGATTTGTTTTTACATCCTCTTTATTCTTATCAATATGTACGACACATGAAGTCATTATAATTGACACTTATAATTATGGGTGGACCAAGATTAGAGAGAAATTGGAATTGAATTAATTGAGCTCGATTTGATCTAATTACAGCCTAACAGATTTTGTTTTGTACTATTCAGCTTCACTATTGAGTCATTTGGTCCACTAAATTTGTGAATTTAAAATTATTAAATTAACGTTATTTTATTAGTATATATTAAATGACATCATTTTAATTGATTTTAACTTAATTATAATATCAAATTATATTTAACTCAAATTTAATTTGATATTATGAATAAATTCAAATTTAACTCTCTTAATTTAAATTAAATTTAAATTAGTTTAAAAGAATCTTGATTCTTTCAAAAAAAATTGAATTTAAACAATCTCTAACCAAGATCACATGAAATTTAATTTTATTATATTTACTTATTCGAATAAATGTTAGATTTGATTTAAATTAAATTTAAACAAAATCTATCTTTATATCAGTTTAAGTCAATTTAAGAATAAAAGATTAAAATTTGAACTCAATCAAAAAAATAATTTAATTTTAAATTATACTTAAATTGAATTAAACTTAAATATTTAAATTAATTCATGCGCAATTCCTTACTCAGCTCATCCTATCTAACCTTGAATTTAATCCAAATAATATCAAATTCAATCCTATTTTGAACCGCAAAAATAAGTTTTTTTTAAAATTAATTTATGAATTTAACGGAAAAAAAAGAAAAAGAAAAAAAATTCCAACACAGAATAACACTAAAACCAACCCTCATGTGTTCACAATCACATAATAAGTTTGATAATGATATTGGGTGAACATGACACTTCAATTATTCACACACATAATCTCTTTTTATTTCTCTTTTTTTTTTTTAAAAAAAATTTCTTTTTGGTTAAGACTCTCGTTTCTAAATTGTATTTTAGGCTTATTTTATCACTTGCTCGACAAGCCACATGTTAATCTTCTATCAAGTGTAATATAATTAAAATGTTTTACTCACTAAACAGGGTCTTTACCCAATTAAAGGCTTGATTTAAATAAAAAATTTTTGATTCAACCGTAAAGATTTATGGTCAGATTGAGAAATCAATTTTGTTTAAATTAATAAATACTTATATTTCATTTGTGGTTTAATTGTACTACTGTTATTAACAAATATTAGACTTTAAACTCAAGATCAAACATTTGTCAAAAGTATGTCATCATCATCCAAACGAAACTAATTATTAGATTTCGATCAAACCGATCAAATTAATTGATTCAATTTTCATAACCACGATGAAAACTAGTAGTAAACATCAAAGTGGAACTGTTGCATTTGCTGATTAAGAATTCAATGAGGAGCAAGTAATGGTGGTAGAAGAGCAGGTACAAAACGCAGCAGTTGAAAATAGAAAATTGAATGCTTCAATTGCGCTTGTGATATCCCATTCTCTTCTTCTTTTGCTTTCAGTGGGGCAGTTTTGTAGTAGGCCCTGTACAAATTAGTCCGGTTCACATCACACTAGAAAGTAGAAGCGCAATCCGTTGGGGTTGTCTTGAGGGGCCATTTGCGTTTGTTCACCAAACATTAACCGAAAAAATAGGCACCCAACAAACCGCAATCAGACACGGTTGGTATGCTAAAATTTTGATTTATTTGTTAAATCCCATTAACCCTAAACCCTACATCTATTTCTCATTTGGTGGCTCTTTTAGATATGTCATTGTCACACTTCAACTAAGAAGGGTTTAATGAAAATCACTTTTCTCCTGTACAGTGTGTATTCAAGAAATAAGAATCTAATAAAAAACACCCTTCTTTTTTGCATGTGAAGAGTTAGTGAGGTGTTTGCAATTGAAAAGGGTTTCATCTCACTAACCATAGCACTTAGGATTTGTGAGCACAGAGGGCTTCCATTTTAAATCTAATTCTATTTTCTAGCCCTTGAAATTGGGTAGAGCATGGAAATGACAAAGGTAATTCTAAAATTTGAAATTAGTTTTGACTAGTAGTTCTTGAAAATTTGCCTACTTCAATTCTATAAATTTGGCTAACTACAAATATATCATAAAAATATGACTTTGACTCACTGTTTAGACTTGACAAGCCTAATACTGATGGTTTGGAAACTCACAAGTTTTTTAACCAATTTTTAGTTATCATCCCAAGTAGTGTAATATGCAATAATTATATATATCCACTATCTCTTTTGTACTTTATCGACGTGAAATTTATCTAATATTGTTATATAAAATTTCTGTATTCCTTTTATTTAATTGTCTGTGAGCAACTTTTGAGAGAGCAAAAGCACAAGCCTTAGCTACCAAATTTCAAAGCTTTAAACTATAGGCATACTCAAAAAAGGAGGAAAAGAGAGACAGATATTCGGATTTTTTTTTTTTCTATATTCAAAATCCTACATCCAATAAAATCTAAACATGCTGTTAAATTACCCTTAAAAATTTGGTAGTTAGAAATGAGTTAAGCACTAACCGAGATGAAAAGAACAGTAGCCTCTGACTTCGGCTATTAATCAACCCAAATGGCTCCCTAATTTCCTTCTCTACAGCAGTCCTGGTTCAAGGGCCTAGTTCATAAATCCTAGATGTTATTCTGGATTCCCATTGCAGCCTACTGATCCTATGCATAAATTCAATTTTTGGAAGTTACCTATATTAAGAGATGCCTACACCAGGAGCACTAATAATACATTCAAAAAGGAGATGCACAGAGTGTCATTCTTAATCACACAATGGTTACCACAGAGTGTCAGTGATTCTAAAACTTACAAATCTTTTTCTCAATTATACTTCAGATTCTTGGACTTCCAATCAAAGGGGTGAGATACACTCATTATCCTCAACTGATAGCTCCGCATTAAGGCTGAAGTAAAAAAGGTTGCCTACGAATATATTTTCATGGCACATTAACGCCTTTTAATTTGTTCGTTGTCTTCAGAATGACTTGTGTGCACCTGAATTCCATTAAATACTGTCCTACCACCTGTTATACCCTTTGGCATTTGAAACCCATTAGCTACTGTCTTAACAGCTTGGTCAACCCTTTGCAATTGATCCATTGGTTCTTATCCTACCTGCTGCATCATCCATCATTCTCATATTACTATTCTCCAATCCACTTTTCATCCAAGCAAGGTTGCTTATGTCTGTGGCTATGGCAGCCAATTCATAACTTGGAAAACTTGGAGGTTCTGAGAATTCCAAAAATTCAGGTCCCATCAAAGAGTTTTGACAATTTCCACCACATTGTATCCCACAACAGCCATAGCCACACAAGTGAGGCACCGTCCGCTCACTGTATCCTCCCTCAATCATTTTGCAGATCCCAGCATCTGACAGTGATGCTTGACCTAGAGGTCCTTGCATTGGGGTTTGCCTTGGATACAGTGAAGCAATCTCTGGGCCATCTACAGTATTGTAAACATTGAAAGCACATACACGTGCCTGTGGACGGAAAAGAGTAGGTTGTTCTATTAGTTCATGCTCAAGATTAGATGGAACCTCTGATATGGTGTTGTTTTCACATTGATTATCCAAAATTTCCAAAGAGCATACATCTTTTCCCTCCAAGGATTTAAACGAATTTGCATCACCACAAGAGAGAGTTTCTTCAGATGATGCTTTGGTCCTATCCATGTTGGTATCCTCCATGATACTTCCAGATTCGAACTTCTTTACCCTGCCAAGTTCCAGTGCCCGACGCCCTAGAGTGGAATTGCAGTGGTTCTTAATAGCATTATCTGTCCTCCCAGGTAGAAGCCTAGCAATGACAGCCCATTTGTTTCCATGGATAGCGTGAGCTGTAATAATAATTTGATCTTCCTCATCTGAAATGAATTTGCTTAGGTCAACCTTGCCAGTCAGTAAGCACTAACATCAAATTAATTCAATGAATCACACGCTGGGTAGTGTTGCATGCTAACACATTTAATATAGGTTTTACATTTAGAAAGCTGTGTGCAATAACCTTAAAGAGTATAGTTATCTAAACAAGATAGTTTATAGAGGCCTTAATTAACCACTAACTAGTCTCTATTGCCATCAGACATCAGTAACAGTTGTGCCCAAATTAGAAAACCTGAATTAATTTATACAGCATAGATCTTATGAGGGTTCTATCTACACACACACACACACACACACATATAATGAGGAGAATTCTCTCACATCTCGATAGATAAATATCTAATTGTCCAACGCTAGAGGGGCCGATGACTAAGTCCAAAACCCAACTTTAGTTTTCTTAAAATTAGAAAAAAGAACATGTTGATTATGCCTTATTGCAAAACCGGTATCGTAGTTATTAAATTTTATATTACTACTGATGTTTCCAATACCTTATCCACAGGTTAAACCAAATAATCTGCACACATCCAACATGGAAAATTCACAAACATGTGTAGCTACAGAAACATTTAAGGGGGTTAGGCATGCTTTTTTCTAATTAAAAAAAAAAGTGGTTCAAAGACTACAGGCAGAAAACAAGGTTAAAGAAGAAATAACACTAACAAATATCAAAAGTGGCTTGTTGCAAGATCAAGCTTAAAAATAAAAATAACATAACGAATTCAAGTATAAAAGTAACCTCAAACTAAGCCTGCATAGAGAAGCATTTCAGTCCAGAATTGAGAACATAATGAGTATGCTTATTATTCAATTTACCAGTAAATGGCTTGCGTTTAACGGCTGGGTCAAGCTGGTTACACCACCTGAGCCGACAAGACTTGCCGGAGCGACCGGAAATTCCTCGGGCGATCAAGCTCCAATTCCTCGCGCCGAACTTGCTAATAAGGTTGCTCAATATTGTGTCCTCTTGGGGCGACCAAGCCCCCTTCACTCGGTCTTTGCTGCCTTTTCTGCTTCCCTCTCCGACAACTACTACAGAATCGTCGCCGCTTCCGCCGCCGTCACATAAGCTCTCGGCTGCAGCTTCTCCACCGCCGACTTGGATTGCTCTTTCCCTCTCTGCTTCCATTTTGTTTTTGAATTTTTGTTGGATGAGACCTTGAACTCACTCAACTGCAAGTGTGATGTAAAAGATTGCAGCTCTAGATTTATGGGCAACTGTTTCCATAAATCATTTTGTGTAATTACCACAGTACCCCTATTATAAATTATATTAACTGATTCCTGATCTTATATATTCGTTGCATTTTATTTGGATTTTGACATTGTATGCACTTGCATTTTATGATTGGGAATATAACATATTTGAATTGAGTGAGTTCAAATAAAGGTTAATTGAAATTTGGTTCGCGTACAAAATAGTCCATTCAAATTTATCAGGAAACTTATCTCGAACAAAGAAAAGTTTATGGAGATGAAAAGAATAATAAATTATTAAAAAAGAAAAAATTTTTATAAAAAATAAATTTGATGCATTTTTTTCAATACAATCAAGTCGAGTTGTCTGAACTCAAATTTGGACTAAAACTATATTGATTCGAATTTGGTTCTTTCAAGCTGAATACTGAAGTAACTTGGATCCATCTCTAATTGAGTGGGTGAAAATCCAATTTAAAAAAATAAAAAGCAAGGTTAGCAGCGTAATTTCATGTTTATGGAAAATGTGAGAGCCATGATATTTTCGTACATTGGCGGGAAAACTCTGCGCTCACTTCCAGCCAGAACAGCGGGCCGGTCATTTATTAAAAAGGCTAACCCAACCTCAACATTGGTCTAACGGGGAGGTTTGGGTTGGCTTAAGGAAACCCAATGGCGGGCCCATCTCTAGCTATTCCTTCCACAGGAATTTTGAAATGTTATCCATACGTAAGTCAGCTGGAAGCTTCAACGGAATGTGCAAGTTCAAACTTATATGTAACTTGGCTTGTTACCAAATTATTCATAAAAACAATTAATGAAAACAAAACTAGTTTATTTTACGAAGAAAATCTCACAGTCTAGACTCAGTGGAGTCGAACTTTAAACTTGACCTACAAATTGACCCTTGCTTATTAACAAATTGATCCTTCAAAGTTCTTTGGCGGCAGAATATCAGTTTTAATTTTTTTTTTGTGTGTGTGTGTGTTGTGTGTACAATGTGTTTAACTTGTTTGTGTTTTTTGTTATTTGGGTTTTATTATTCTTTTGTTACTCTCTTAAGTTATATCTTTGAAGAGAGTTTGATAAGAATTCAAAAGGTGTGATTTTAGATTGTGATGGTTATAAACTTTGCCTTTTTTTTTTTTTTTCTGTCTTGTTTTTTGATAAGATAAGTTTAGGTTATGATCAATTGTTTGTTGTGGGTACACAAATTTTTTTCTTAGCAAAAAAAAAAAAAAATTGACCCTTCAAGGTTTAATAATACGTAAGTCTAATCACATTTTTTAGTCATTTTACTTTAAGTTTTGTACGTTTTTTTCTAGTATTTCAATCAAGAATTTTCCTACGCGGGAGAATTGCAATTAAAGCTAGCTAATGAACCTTCTGTGGATTAGTTGGTTTCTATTAGAAGATTAAAAATGAGATTAAGACTTAAAATTCTGTAAAATTATACAAATTAAATTAGAATGCCTAATCAAAGTTAGCATAAACTCTTTTGTAATCATCCTAAATTATTAAAACTGATATTAAATTCAATCTGTATTAAACTAAAATAAGAGTTAGTTTAAGATCAATGAGATAAAAATTTATTTTAATTTGAAAATAATTTAATTTCATATTCTAGTTAAACCGAATTTAAATAGTCAATTATTCCCCTGAATTCAACCCATTCGAACTCTTCAATCTTAGGTTCTATGTCATCTTTTGCATTTTCTATAAATCCTGTTTAAATTACTCTGTAGCTCACATGCTTAACACGTTTCCATTTGTTAATAATTATTGGCCAACAAACAATTAGTGACCAACTACTTTAGACACAAATTAGAACAACGTCTTGTCATGTAACATCCAAAGCTCAACCAAGTGTGAATTAAAGATCAAAATGACTAATCAAAGTTAGGTCAGATTCATTCCATTGAATTGGTTTAATTAAAACTCATTGATCAATTTGATTTGAATTCAATGATTATGCTGACTGATAATAGCATGGCTTTAGCAAAAAGTTTCACGATTTTGAGACCCGAGTTTGAGCATACCTCCATGCCACATATTTGTATGGCTAAATATAGTTGTTATTTTCATTCAGAATATTTTTGTTTCAATTGTATTGTATTAATAGTGTTGATGAGTTAGTTCGGATTGATTAGATCGGAACCAAGTGTAAATATAAATTGAGTTGAATTTGAATACTTTTAGTTTGAATAAAAAATAGAACAGTTTGACTTTCACTCAAGTGCATCGAGCAAAATTAAAGATAACATAAGTTTAGTTTAGTTCTTAAATCAAAGTTCAACTCAAGTTTATGTTTAGGATTTATTGTTTAAGTTTATTGTTTATTAATAAAATAATATTATTTTATCCAAAATAAACAAAACAATATTGCTTTCATAATTACTTATTTAATTTAAATTAAAAAATAGATCAACTCTCTGAATTTGAGTTCAATTGAAGTTAATCAAAACAATTAGAACGGAGTGAAACTGAGTTTGGAAATTCACACAAGGCCGGCTTTGTCGGGTTAGATTAAAAATGAGCCCATAGATCATATTAGAGTCTTGGACGTTTTGGTGTCAATTCACAAGGCTTTGTCATGCTATGACTACCTTTGTTGTGTGTACGTAGATCAAGAATTTCAACATCTAATTATCTTAATAATTGGAAAAATAATGTATTAACGAACCTAATCACCAACTAACTATGAAAAAAAAAAATTAGATCGTAGGACTATATAGAAATTAATGTCGTTGGTATTATTTTAAAAAGCCTACCATTGTTGTCTCCTGCATGACGAAATGGGAAAAGGATTTCCTCTGAACAATTAATTCTTCTCGATCTGTTAGAACATTACATTTTAAGTTGAATCTTATGGTTAATTAGCTCCAAGTTATACAGCATTCATTAGTTCTTGACCGACAAAGACATTAATTTCCTAATATTCTACTGCCGTTTCAGTTAGTTTACCAATTCTATGTGCGTATTATTATTCAATAAAATCAAGTCTGTATACCCACCAGGCCACCTCAAGCGGAACCTAAAATAATTGGTTAAGAGGTAGAATATTAAGTATAGAGTTAGAATATTCATATTTAAATATGTATTTTTATAAATGGATTTGAATATATATACTAATATCTTTTCATATATTTATATTAAAGTGAGAGATCCTAATGATGGGTTGTTGGCTAGTCTTTCTAAGGTTTATTGATTTGGTGGTCAAATTTTATCAAATAATTTTTTTTTTGAAAAAAACAAATTTGCATCTGTTCATAATATAAATTAGATTTTTAAATTTTTTATAGTTGTCAAATTTATTATCGATAAAATATGAGAAATTTTGGATATTTATATAAACATCTTATATTGCTTGAGAATGGTAATATAAAATTAATTAAATAATTTATAAACTATTAAATTGGATTAGTAATTAGTTTAAAAGTGATATTGTGGCAGATCTTATGTTCAAAATAAATAAAATCTTCACGTTAGGAAACCACTCCGCCCACATCAATTGTGTCCTCTTAAACAATGGTAAATCCCTATTGAAAAACACCTTATTAGGGTTGGTTAACCAGAAAACGAGTAGAATTTAAAGTCAACATTAAACATAGATTAATTACCGATGCATGTTTTACTTTGTTTAGAAGACTGGATAAAAATATTCATATTTATAGAATCATCAATGAAGTGAATAAAAAGTCCAAAGTTTGACTGGGTATTTTTCCTGTGATCCGAGAGATGACAGTAACCATAGAAGGGAAGAAGGCAAGCGACCAACTCTCAGCTATCTCTGGGAAAATAAGTATAGTCAGCGACTACCTAACATTTAGCCAACTATAAAATTTTAATACAAGTCTTGAACGTTTCCTCTTCCAACCAATAAAATAAAATAATTACTTGTCTAAATAAAAATAAATTCTTTGATAGGTTTGGCATGCAGCAGCTGCCTGGACAAAAGTAACAAACTTGACGACGACCCTCAGCTTCAATAAAAATTATCTGACCTTCATATGCCACAGGTGTGCCTTGAGATCTAGTTTAGGGTTAGTTCGAATTCAAACTCGGATGGAATGAGTCTTAAAACATTGCTTAATATAGATTGCACGAAAGCATTATTGTTAGATACATGTGTAACCTAGAAACAGTTTAATATTTTTTACAACAATTTGATTAATAGGGTTGGAGATCTATTTAATTAATTAATTATTTATAAAACTATGTGAAAAAGCAATCTTAGCACAAGTCCTTCCAGCTTTCAACGTGAAGAAAATAATAGTCTTATATGTTGTTCATCCTACTCATGACCTTTTTATAACACTTTTGAGTTAGAGTTAGATATTATAGCTTCCACTTGAGTTTGAATAAACCCCAAGCTCATCTCATCTCATCTTAGAATGAATCTTCCCTTAAACTTGCCACTTAATGTCGTATCCAAGAGTTTAATTAATTGACTGAGAAGAGATTTTGACCACAAATCAGTATTCACCAAATTTAGTTTATTTTCTGTAAGTGTGGAGAAAAGAATAGTTCCTATGCATTGAAAATAAAGTACCTAAATTTTTCTATATTTTATCATCACCATCTGCCATTTAACGACCCAAAGCGTAGACAATTCCTTTTACCGATTGAATGTTATTGGTGGTGAAAATTAATTTGAATGTTGATTTCCAATGAACTACAAACGAACCGTGCTTTAATTTGCAGGCTATAAATTATAGTTACATGAATCTGTGTAATTTGAAATAATTTCCTTCAAATTAATGCTGGCTAACCATCAACCTGTGAATTGAATGATTTGGGTATTGCACATGGCTGATCGGCCGCTTGTAATGGGACAATTGCATTCTAATTAATGATTGGGACCAAAAAAATGTTTGCCCTAATTGGCGCTCTTACAATTGAGGATTTGTTTTATCTCTAAGACACAACGCTGGTATACACAAGGGTCATGTTATCTGGTCATTTGGCGTGGGTTTTGCTCCACAACGAACTAGGGCGACACCTTTGGACCCATAAATGGTTTGAATTTAATACATGAAAAGCCTCTTTAATTATTATAACAAGAGATGTGAAGATATATTAAAATAACATGGTATCTAATCATCGTAATTTTGTTTTGGGTAAATTAAGATAAATCTGCATATACAATTTGTGTGTTTTTGTTTGCCTCAGTGCTTGCTCCTAAGATATCTTACAAAAACAGCAAGCCGTTATTAATAGAACCATAGCATAAATGTGAATTCAATATGTTAAAAGTGGAAATTTGTACAAGATAACAACATATAAATAATTTATAAGTCATTGTCAGAGCAACGAATTTCAAAAGGGACGGCTTGGCTAGTTTGCTTGAAGAACTTAAATCTGAATAAGTAGTTTTAGTTTATGTATACGTTGATGGCCAAACTAAAGCTGTTAGACAACGAAATTCCTACTAACTCCTTAAGTCCCTTTTAACTATTTTATCACGCAACTGAATCGAAGATTCCAAATGTACATGCAGATGCTTTCATTTTTAATCAGTTTTAATTTCTATGTAGATATGGCTGTTGGGATTGTAAAGAAGAAAGGAAATTTAATCTGGAAAAGCACGCTTTGGACGTTCATTGAAGTTGACCCTCATATTTTTCTTATAAATAGAGCTTGCCATTCTCTCTGTGTCTTCATTGTTTCTTAAAACCCTATTTTGTCAAGTGTCTTCGTTCTTCTTTTCAGCATGGCACGTTCTATAGGTCTGCTAGTGTGTGCTTTTGTGCTTGTGGCTTGTTCTTCAATGGCTTCTGCGGCAATCGTGGAGCACACATTTCATGTAAGCTTCACTTTCTCTCCTCTGTTTTCTTTTGACGTTCAGAATATAACGAATGTGATGAAGAGCAATCAGGTAATAACCGGTTTTACTGGTTTGATCAGGTGCAAAACTTGACCATCGGACGGTTGTGCAATCAGCAAGTGATAACTGCTGTAAACGGAAGTCTCCCTGGCCCAACCATACGCGTTCATGAGGGTGACACCCTTATTGTTCATGTCTTCAACAAATCACCCTATAATCTTACCATCCACTGGTAATTAACCCTTTTATATAGGACGTATTCCGTTAGAAGTGGATACGAATCAAACTCAGTTTGAATATCTTCGATTTTAGTTTGGTTTAAATTAAAAATGAACTAACCCAAGTTTAGTTTGAATTTTTTAAGTCAAAGCGAAGGTAACTCAAGTTTATCTTGATCTCAAAGTTTTAAGTTAAAAACTTAATTCGAGTTTATGATTTATTGATAAAAAAATATCGTTTTACCTAATAATAAGTAAAATGATGTCATTTTTACAATTGTTTAACAAACTCGAAACAAGTTATTGCTTGGCTTGCAAGCTAGATTGAGTCAAATTCCCTCTAGTTCAAGATTCGATTTAATTTAAAAAACGAGTTAACTCTCTTAATTTGAGTTTATCTCAAGTTTGACCTAAACGAATTTGAGATCACCAACACAAGTTGAATTGACTTTCAAAACCAACTCAACTCAGTTAAGGTCTATAGTAAGTCATGATACCCAATTTAAGATAATGTATAATATTATTAGAAGGTTATAGATGAAATGAACAAAATCGTTAAAAGATAAATAAATAATATCATATAATAAATAAATAAACTAATCTTAAACTAAGTTGTTGAATTAGAATTCTAACTCAAAAATTGACTCATTCGAGAATAGTTAAGAATTTGTTATGAGCTAACTCGTATCAGATCCACTTCTAGTTATATACGATGCAATAATCAATTTCATTACTATTTTTAAATGATTTAGATTTTGACAAAAAGAAAATCAAGAAAATTTTCTCTCAAATCTTCGAAAACTAATTAAATATCATGAAATTTATGTTTACGTAGGCATGGAATATTTCAAATACTCAGTGGGTGGGCAGATGGACCTAGCATGGTAACTCAATGTCCAATAAGACCTGGAGGTAAATACACCTACAAATTTACGATCATCAACCAGGAAGGGACCCTGTGGTGGCATGCTCACGTCTCATGGCTGCGCGCCACCGTCTACGGTGCTCTTATCATTCGCCCAAGAGCTGGTCAAGCCTATCCATTCCCTAAACCTCACAAGGAAGTTCCCATCTTACTGGGTATTCCTTTTAACTCTCCAAGCTTTTATCTACCAGCAATTTGAATTCAATTTGTTTGCAAGCTATTTACTTAATAATGTGATTGTACGTAGGTGAGTGGTGGAATGCCAATGTTGTCGATGTTGAGAACCAGGCTCTCGCCACTGGTGGTGGTCCTAATGTTTCCGATGCTTACACCATTAATGGAAGGCCCGGAGACCTCTACCCTTGCTCTCAAAATCGTAAGTGTAGAATAAATGAATAAAACTCTCGTCAACAGAGTGAAAACAGTAGCCGATTTCATATCAATTGAGATTATGTGAGTTAACCAGTTAAAGTCTAGTTAAGATTGAGTCTTACTAAAACCCAAATTGAGACGATATAATTACGAGTATAATAGATTTTATTTTATTTTATCTGATATGGTTCAGTCTCTGGTCTTATTAATCTTTCAGAAACATACAAGCTCAAGGTGAAACATGGAGAGACTTATCTGTTGCGTATAATCAACGCTGCACTCAATAACCAGCTCTTCTTCAAGATAGCTAATCACAATTTAACAGTGGTGGCCGTCGACGCCGCTTACACAACGCCAAAGGTCACCGACGTTGTGGTGATTGCCCCTGGCCAGACCACCGACGTCCTCCTCAAGGCCAACCAGCCAGCGGGCTCTTATTACATGGCGGCTCATGCTTATTCTAGCTCGCCATTCCCCTTCGATAACACTACCACCAGAGCCATCATCGAATACCAAGGTTCAAACTCAGCCACTCCGATCATGCCAGTCCTTCCAGCTTTCAACGACACGCCAACCGCTCACAGCTTCTACAGTAACTTAACCAGCTTAGAAGGGTGCCCCCACTGGGTCCCCGTGCCACGTCATGTGGACGAGCATATGTTTGTGGCCTTTGGATTGGCGCTGGAACCTTGCGTAACAAACGCCACGTGTCAAGGTCTAAACGGTCAACGATTCTCTGCTAGTATGAACAACCAGTCCTTCCAGCTCCCAACAAGTCTGTCAATGTTGCAAGCCTTCTTCTTCAACAATGAGAACGGAGTCTACACGGCCGATTTCCCCAACAAGCCGCCTGTTACGTTTGACTTCACAAATAGCAGTTTCAACAACGCCACGTCACTTCTGTTTGCACCAAAGTCGACGAGGGTCAAAAAACTCAAGTTCAATTCGACAGTGGAGATTGTCCTGCAAAACACGGCTTTGATCACAACAGAGAATCATCCCATGCACCTTCACGGTTTTGACTTCTACGTGTTGGCTCAAGGGTTTGGAAACTATAACAAAACGAGGGATAGGAAAAAATACAATCTCGTCAACCCACAAAGGCGAAACACCATTGCTGTACCAGTTGGAGGCTGGGCTGTCATCAGATTCACCGCAAATAATCCAGGTGAATTTATTAATTTTCTTTCATGAGAAGATTAGCAAGTCAAAACATGATAATTAATGTGATTTATGCATGATCCTTTGAATGCGATAGTCCAACGGGCAAAAAGAAGTTAGAAATGTAAGAAAATTGAGAAACAGAGGAAGTTTTCAGAGAGACTTATCAGCCAATTTTTCATTTTTCTTGTTTTGTGACTGAACTTTATACAGGTGTTTGGTTCTTGCACTGTCATTTGGACGTTCACTTGCCCTGGGGTTTGGCTACAGCTTTTGCAGTGGAAAACGGACCGACGCCGTCGACTACGCTGCCTCCACCTCCAGAGGATCTGCCCTACTGTTAGTTGCATTCTGAAACAAAACTATTACACTAGCTAGCTCCGATTGCTTTCGGAAATCAATCCTTTTGTATCTGTTTGGCTTTCAATGTCATAATTTTTTTCGGTTTTGAAAATTTTCGATGTAATAATTTACTGCTTCATATTTGTTAGCTGAAATGAATCAAAGTCTATTTTTACTTTTTATGTAAATCCCAACCTCCCTGCTCCACATTCTTTTATTATCAGTAAGCTCAGTAATTTGATTTTTTTTTTTTAATTATCAAGGAAATGGACCATTAAAATTATATTTCGAAATTGAATTGGAAACGAATGGGCTGGCCTAAGAAGGCTCGGCCTTGCTTAATTTATTGCAGTTTTGTTGCAGCCCACTCATGATTCAGTTCAGTCTTCATAGGGATGGGAACAGAACAGAGCAGGATCAAATATTTGAATTCCTATCCCGACCTCATAGGAGGTACAACCCTATCATGTACTTAATACAGAGATGATAAAAAATTCCCGTTCTCCATCCAAGGAGACAATTTTCCTCCCTTTCCCATACTTATCCCTGGTGGAGATTTTTATTCTCTTCCCTTTTCAATTTCACATGAAACAATGAAATATGTAATCAACGACTAGATATATTTATAATAATTTAAAATTTTTAAAGAATAATTCAATTTAAGGTCGAAAAGATACAGAGAAGAGAATGGGATGAATTGAAATTGATTTCAATTTAAGAATAATTCAATTTAAGGGTTGAAAAGATATAGGGAAAGAGATGAATTAAAATTAATTTTAAATTAATTTTTTTTTAAATTTAAATTGAATTCAATCTTTATTTTATCTTTATCTATCTAAATACTTAATTTTGGAATGTTCAATGAGAGAAAAAAAAAATTACCTAGAGTGAAAATTATCTCACAAAATTTGGAGTATTTCCAAGATGAATGTATTCAATAAACACAATATGTATTATGATACAGAATATTGCCATAAATGAAATTCAGAATGTAAATAAGAGTAACAAGATCTCTCATTTCATTTATGAAAACAATCCTCCACCAATTTAACACCTTTATATATTTTAAAATTGGGAATGATTTTTGAAGAAAATGAATAACTAAAAGGGAGCTGGGGATGGTGAAATAGCAGGAGCAAAAGCAGGGCCGAGTGCAGCTTTGGATGATTCAGTTGAAATGGGGGTTGCGGTGGTGGTGGTGTCGGCTTCGCTGGAGCTTGAAAAAAGCTGGACTAACATTATTCTGCGAGGGTTCCTTCGGTGCTGCCGGCAAACATCTGGCAAGAAAGCTCCTGCATCACATCATCATCATCATCATCGTCAAGTTATTTCTAATATGCTACAGCAAGTGTCAAGTTTGGAAAAGCGAGGATAATTTTTTTATCAGGAATAAGCGAAAATTGTGTCAAGAAAAGGATACGAGTAAAAGATAAAACGAAATCAATTAATTTTTCTCTTTTTTTTTTCCCTCGAATCTATAAACCCTAAAGAAACTAATGCAACAATCAACTGTTACGGTATTTCACTTTACTATACAAACATATTAAAAGGCTATAGTCTATGTACTCAAGTTCATTATAGAATAGTGGAATGGAATATATACATAGGTTCTTTCGAGACATATTTAAGATTTTATATTTTAATTAATTATTTTAAAAATATAATTGAATCGAACTGAACTAAGCTTCGGATTATTGAGTTAAAAAATTCTCAATCTGAAAATTAAATTAAACCCCTTAATATAACAAAAAATTCCTTAAATCCCATCATTTATAAAATTTTCAATTACACCAAATTGAAAATTACATAATAAAATTTTAAAAGTATAATTACAAGATTTATAATTTTTAAAGGTTTGTTAAATTCACTGAATCAACAAACATTAAACTCAAATTTAATTTGAAAACTTAATTTTAAGTAACTTGAAATTATATGCAGTAATTGAACTAATCAAACGACAAACTACTTAAACCCTCAGTTGGTCCACTTGTGGTTGGTTTTTTACTCGATTTGTTAATGTTTGAAATTAATTTAATTTTTGCATCAAATGTATTTATAATATTTTTATAGTATTATCTAAAAAAAAAATGTAAATTTTCATTTTGGTTGTTTCTCTCGCTTTCTCACCAGCCAAGCAGCCAAGACAATTACAAATACTAACTACCATCAAAATAGATCTCATACCTTCGCCGGCAGCCAAATTGAAGTAAAGATCAATAATGTTGGGGCACTTCTGGTAACAATCCGGCGAACAAAGCTTGGAAGTGAATTGTGGTTCTAGGAGAGCATCTGAGGAAATCCCAACAGAGTTTCTATCGACGCCACAAGCTCGCACACATTCATCAGTCTCAATATAATCAGCCATGTTCGTTACAACAACTTCAGATGTTTTGCACTCCACACTTCCATGATTTTCATAGTCAGTCTCCAGTAAACATCTCTTTCCAGAAGACGATATTGAAAATGCACAAACATCCGTTGGCAAATCATCACAAACAATTCCACCTGCAAAACAACAAAAAAGGTCTGTCAGGAAGAATTCCAATTTGGTTGGGATGTGAATTGGCTGTGAGTATATAAGTTGAGGTAAAATTTCATCTTTATAACTAGCTTTTGGGGTGGGAGGGACTGTATTGAGTTGGTTCAACAGGTGATACCAAAGTCCAAAGTTCAAGAGAACAACCTCTTCCAAGGGAGGTTTTCGGTTTTTATAGCTCTCTAACTTTGTTTATCACCAAGCCTCAGTAGAGGGGAGGATTCATAACAAGAATCTCACGCAGTTATCTAACTTTGGCTATCCCCCAGTTTAGGGAAGATTCCTTAGAAGAATCTCAGATTGGCCGAAAAGTGAATTGGATGTCAGCACATGACTAACTATTTGGGTGAAGGCTATGGGAAGACATATAGTTTGGGGTGGGAGAGGCCCAATAACATTTTGTGGAGTTGGCCCAACAATTAAAAAGGAGAACCTCTTCCAGAGGTTTTCTGTTCATTTGCTTCTCTAACATTGCCCATCCCCGAACCCGAGACGAGGGGAGAATTCCAAGTGAATTGGGTGTAACTATACAACTAAATTTCCAGTCCATGTAGTTCTCTAAAGTTACCAATTCCAAGACCCTCCCTTAAGGGAAGGATTCTTAGGAAGAATCCCATTTTGGGGTCTAAGAGGCAAGAAGAATTAAATAAATCGCAATTGATATACTCTAAAAAGCCAAAACAAACTGATAGATATATTTTATACCATACCTAGAGCTGCACGGAGAAAGAAGGAAGCAAAGATGAAGAGAAGCAATGGCAACTTGATTGCAGGGGAAGCCATAGATGCAGTCCGTTACTGTTTTTGGTGTTTTATTTATAAGCTGACAAAATTGAAAGCCTAAGTGGGCTGAGAATGTTACTGTGAGATGGTTTCGATGATTCAAAAAAGGTGGCCATGGCTGCATATATATTGAAACGAGTGGCTTGAACAAGTTCTGTTGCTCCTTGGCTTCATTTGAATTACGCGTATTCATAGGGCTTTAGAGACGAAATAATGGTCAATTCAACCGAGATAATTATGTTGAAAGGAAATTAAAAGGTAGGAGACGGGCAAAGACTTGGAAATTAATTGGAAGTCAAGTAAAACTAAAATTAAATAGCATACATTAGTGTCACTATTCTGGTTGCCTTGTTGGTCTTCTCCAAAAGGTT
This sequence comes from Mangifera indica, assembly GCF_011075055.1. Taxonomy (NCBI): domain Eukaryota; kingdom Viridiplantae; phylum Streptophyta; class Magnoliopsida; order Sapindales; family Anacardiaceae; genus Mangifera; species Mangifera indica. The sequence goes on from NC_058137.1 coordinate 430,430, forward strand.
CACTTCTGACATGTCTATTTTCGTTATAGGGTATTTGAGAGAAATTAAAAGTCACAAGTCTTCGTGGAAATGGAGAGAAATTACAGGCTCCTATCTTCTAAGCAATATATGACCAAGTCATTCTTTCAATTTTAGTCATTTCCCTCTTATACATCATAAATGAATTATAGAATGAGACATTACCAGGAATTTTCTTTATTAGAAAAAACAATGATTAATTATGAAAAAAAAAAACAATAAATATCATTTGCATACAGAACAATCCATAATATAGATAAACATTCTTCTTTACCAAAGTAATAAGAAAAATGAATTTTAATGACTTCTGTATATTACTATACATGTTCGATATATTACACCGTCAACAGATTTTTAAAAAATGGATCTCATTAGAAATTAAGATATATTATATTTAAAATAAATATTAAATCCAGTACGAGCGATACTATTACTATATCACATTCACATTTCAAAATACTATTTTAAAGACCCATAGAAATAATAGTGAGTCGAAATTGGGCCTGCTTTAAGCAGTTTGAACAGGCTTCACGTCTGCCTCTATCTTGGCCCGTAATTGCAGTAACATTGCTGACTGGGTAGTGGGCTTCGACTGATGATCTAAGCCTTAACTTCAGAGTCCAACAGCAAGTCTGCAACTTGTAGTTTGTTAACACCCATCACTCTCGGTTGCTGAACATTCCTCAACGAGCCTTGGTCACAAGAATGGATCTCAAAGAAAGATAAGTGGGACCATTCCAACAGAAACTATTTTCAACCTCACAAAAACCCAGTGCCTGTTAGAGAACAAAATGTCATCACTACACAAGAAGAAGAAGAAGAAAGTAGAGAGCTAAAGAGCTAATCTTAATCATGGTGGCAGCAGCAGCAGCTACATCTTCTTCACAGCTTCTTCTTTCAAGCTCTCGTTCTCTTTCTCATCTCTTCCCCTATCAACCATGTGGGTTTGACACCAAAGCCCTTGTCTCCTGTCCCAGCAACTGCAACAGCATCGATGTCAAGAGAAGGCATGTGGGTGCTGCTGGTGTCAAGTGCATGGCCGTTGGGACGGCGTCGGAGGCTGAAACCAAGAAGAAGAAAAGTGTGTTTGAGATTCAAACACTCACGAACTGGTTGTTGAAGCAGGAACAAGCTGGTTTTATTGATGCAGAACTGACAATTGTGCTTTCAAGCATTTCCTTGGCTTGTAAGCAGATTGCCTCATTGGTTCAGAGAGCTAGCATTTCTAGCTTGACTGGAGTTCAAGGTGCTGTCAATGTTCAAGGGGAGGACCAAAAGAAGCTTGATGTTGTTTCAAATGAGGTTGATACTTTCTCATATTAGCTTAACCTGTGCTTTATTAAATACTCTTTAAACAATGTGCATCTAAAGTACCTAGCCAAATCCCAAATTTAACAATGCAAACCGTATATGTTGATATCTTGTATCATTTGGAAATACTCAGAAAAGATTAATTAAGAGATAGTTTGGGTTTTGAAGCCTAAAACCAAAATCATCATATACTTTTTATTCAAAATAAACAAAATTTTAACAATTGAACCAAAGGCAAAATTATCATGAAAGTAACGCTTGAATGATGGTTTGATAAAATGCGGAAAATATAAGATTTGTTGTATTGTTTTTGAGCATTGCTTGCACTGTAAACATAAGATTTGTTAAATAGCCTCTAAGCATTGTTTAGACTATGTATCTAATATCTTAACAGTTAACCAAACTATTGGACCAATATGTTGCAATATATATATATATATATAAATATAAAAGCAGATTGTGAAGGTTGGTAGAACAAATTGCTTTATAGATTGTAGGTATCATGAAATAGCTAGTAGCAGTTACAGAAATTAAAAATTTTGCACTTACAGGTGTTCTCTAATTGCTTGAGATCAAGTGGACGAACTGGGATTATAGCATCAGAGGAGGAAGATGTACCAGTGGCAGTTGAAGCGAGTTACTCTGGAAACTATATTGTGGTATTTGATCCACTTGATGGATCTTCCAACATTGATGCTGCTGTATCCACTGGATCCATCTTTGGTATTTACAGTCCTAACGATGAGTGCCTAGCCGATATCAGTGATGATGCTAATGTAGGTTCAGGCTAAGCTGATGTTCATAATTTCATGGAAGATACATTTTAATTGCTTTTGACATTTGATGCATTGCAGCTCGACTCAGCAGAACAAAGATGTATTGTAAACGTGTGCCAGCCAGGAAGTAACCTGCTTGCTGCTGGCTACTGCATGTATTCAAGCTCTGTGATCTTTGTGTTAACTCTAGGAAATGGTGTCTTTGCATTCACCTTGGACCCCATGTATGGAGAGTTTGTTTTAACTCAAGAGAACATCCAGATACCAAAATCTGGAAAAATATATGCGTTTAATGAAGGGAATTACCAGCTTTGGGATGACAAGTTGAGGAAGTACATTGATGATCTTAAAGATCCAGGTCCCAGTGGCAAGCCTTATTCTGCTAGGTACATTGGTAGCCTGGTTGGTGACTTCCATCGGACCCTTCTGTATGGTGGCATTTATGGGTACCCCAGAGACAAGAAGAGCAAGAATGGGAAGCTGAGGCTCTTGTATGAGTGTGCACCGATGAGCTTCATAGTGGAACAAGCTGGAGGGAAAGGATCAGACGGCCATCGAAGAGTACTTGACATCCAACCAACTGAGGTGCGGTCATTTCTATAACCATGAGCTCATGCAATTTTCTTTGCTGAATTTTGTTGCTAAAATGCTTTGGCTTTGGTTGTTTCCTTTGAACAGATACATCAGCGAGTTCCACTCTTCATTGGAAGTCAGGAGGAAGTGGAGAAAGTGGAGAAGTACTTAGCTTAACCGAAATGTAAATCAGAGAGTAATTTTGTTCATGGAAGTTTCTCAAGAGTTGTTAAATTGAAGTTGAAAGAGCAGCAATCACTTTTTACCTCTATATGTTACTTTTTGTTGCCAGGCAAGAATACTTGTGTGTATTCGTTGAATACAGAAGCTATAAAGCTATATACAATTGGATTTGTGGAATCCAAGGAGCTCGGACTAATGTTTGGCTTGAATAAGTCAAACTCAAATTAAGGTAACCCAACTTGAGTTCAAATTGAGCAAGTCACCAGAAGGTTGTTAACAGACTCAACTTCTCCGATAACTTTTTATCATCTACGATAACTCACTGTCAACTCAAACTCCAGCCAAGCTTTTTTCGTTCAAGCCAAACCTTATACAGTTTTGGTTTGTCTCTATTCCACCTGGACCACCCCTACCAATGGCTAGGTCTCCTCCAAGAATCACTTAGTCAAAGCACAATTCTGGAAGAAAGTTTCAGTATTCGTGATTCTTGGACTATCAGACTTGTAACAGAACATTGCCAGGTCTATATGGGGCTTCAGCCGTGTAAGATTCAATCTATACTTTGGAGCTTTTTTTTCCTGTAGGAGAAAAGTGACTTTCGTCGCCACGCTAAGCCAATGGTGATGAATTTCCCAATTCTAAAACATACATCAAAGCAATGGAAAATTTTTTTTTGTGATGACTGTTGATATAATTCACAACGCATGTTTCATCATTTCAACAATGGATTTACATAGCAGTCACCACTATAGCACAACGAGAACCTGTCACTGTGCCTCATACAGCAAATAACACAACTTTTTTGGCAGATACACCGCAAAAATTGGAAGTCTGGATAAAACAAAGAAAATGTCATACTATTCTGTTGGTTGGAGCACTTATACGGATACGTCCAAGTGTCTGACAAGTGAACAAACATTCTGTTCAAGAAATTTCTACTTCTAACCAACCTTCATCAGAATTTACAATGACCCCATAAATCAATATAGGCCAAATAAAAGAATTAGATTGGCAAGCCGAATGATATTTTGCTTTGCCCAATCTTTCAACACAAATTCTGTGGGCAGGCTAAAGAAAATATGGTAATGGTAGTAACACGTAATGGAGAAATAAGTATTTGAATACTTAGATCACAGTCAATCATCTTTCTTCTAAGTACTGTGCTGGTACCGTGTCAACCTTGAGTCATCTTAATCTTCAAAATAAATTAGTTTCTTGCTGAAAAAATTTTCTAATCCAAAGAACTTCTGTAACCTTTTACTGCATTTCATAAGAAAAACATAAACAATTTTAGAATTCCATACGAAATAAAAAGTTACAAATATCAGAGACCATAGGAGAAGCTGAACTTAAAAGAAAAGAGTAGTAAAATACCAGGACTTATTATTCTTATGCATTTTGTTACGGACTTTACTGCAGTAAGGTTATCAGAGCCTGCAAGATGACATAAATCACCTTCAACATTCATGTCTTTTCCTGAAAACATTTCTGTCAATGTGGATGAATATTCTGACACAACCTGATCAGCCCCCAGAATAGCATCCCCAGATTCATGAGATGACCTGCAGATTTATGTTTAATATAACACATCAGGTGAACTGTATAGTGCTGAATAGCGGATCAATACTAAGTCATGAAATTTTTTACAGCATGATAGACAGAACAAATACCCTGAAATATTATCCAAAGAAGCACAAGCATCTAAATTTGGCTGGAAAGGATAGCCAATTCCTTCACAGTCAAGATCAAGATCAACTAGCAGCTCAGAGAAGGAAAAATTGGGTCCAAAGGCATCTAAATTAGGCAAATCCATGTCAAAAAAATCAGCTTCCTTTTCAGACTCAGATGTTGAAATTTCATTAGTAATTGGTTTATCCATATTCTCTGCAACATCGGAACCATCAAAATCTAGCCTTCCTTTTACATGATCCCTCATATTCAGCCTCTTTAAGTTTGTTTTGACTGGTGAGGAAGAGGAAATGCAGTGGTTTCTCTCCACTTTGTAGAATGCCATTTGTTTGTATGGGCTTATAGCAACTCTCTCTTTTGATATCAAAGTGCAGTTAGTAGGAGTGATCCCTTGAGGAGAATTGTTAGTACTTCCATTGAAAGTGAATGAATTTCCCAGCGGAGATTTATCATCTTGAAAGGAAACTGGTTGCGGTGGGGTCTCGGGACCAGATGAATTAGTCTGAGTAGGCAGTGAAGGCTGGTTAAACAAGCTCTTAGCAACACTGGATCTATTGGGTGCACGGTTGTGTGGTGATGATTCAACCACAAAATCCTGACTAGTGACTTCATTCTGTGATTTTGTGGCTGTTCTTACATCTGCAAAAGAGTTAAAAAACATTGCTCATAACCCCCAATACATTACAGTAAGAAAAACTGGACAGCAATATATAAAATGCATATCTTTGAAGAAACTTCACCTTTGTCTGGCAATATCCTATTGGGCAACTTATTTCGAGACTTCTTTACAGGCTGAGGGGGCTCTGATACAACTTTTGAGCCTGCCCTCTTTCGTGTTAATGGGAAACTTGTAATTGCTGGAGAAATATTAGTGTTGGGAAGGACGGACACAGGCACAACAATTGGTGTATATTGCACAAGACAACCTGACACAGAGAGCAAAAATCACAGGAGACTGATCACTTTCATGGATTGCTTTTTGTTTCAGGAGAAAAATAAATTAGGGAGTCAGAAAATCCATGCATACTCTCAACAATCGCATGAGACTGATCGCTTTCATGGATTGTCTTTTAAAGAATTCTAACTTTGATAAAACGCTAATATTTCCAATTTATGTTCTAAAATCAGGCAAAAAAAAAGTACAATTGAGAGATGACCTGAAGGGGATTTACTAGATGGAATAGGCTGATGAACGACGGCCATCGATTTTGTTGGCTGAATCGTTGGCGTTGACGAACTTGCATTGTAAGTGTTCATGACACCTTGCATACCTTGTAGCAACGTCTGTACTCTCATTTTTTCTTGCTCCAAACGAGCCTTCTCTTGATCCAACATCACTTTCTCCTCCTTTAAACTTATATACTCGTTCAACATCGCCATTAAACTCAACAAGCTCTTCGGGGCCTGCAAAAATAAATATAAAAAAGTAAACCCACTTGTTAGATCCTTAAACAACAGTCAAAAAAAAAAAAAAAACCAGATGGAAAAATAAAAATAAAAACCTCTCGAAGTGGGGATTTCGAGATGAGAGCCGAGGCTTCATTTCTGAAGACAGAGCGGGTTTCGGAGAAGTTGTCAGATAGATAGCGGTCAACGATGAAAGCGACTTGAATTGGAGTGACATTTCCCTTAGCGTAATTGTTATGTGATTCTTTCGATCTGTTTGGCTTTCCCATTGGAATGAAGAGCGGCCGAGGAAGCGAAAATGGAGAATTCAAGAGAGAGTGTGAGGAGAGAATTGGATTTGGAGGTTTAAATTTCAGCGAAGAAAGAAGAAGAAAAGGAAAGAGAGAAAGCGCGGGAGTGTTTGAATTTTTTGGAGGTAAATTGCCGTTGAAGGCGTGTTTTGGAGTTTTAGCGGTTAATCGGTATTTGTCAATTTGGGGGTTTTAACTGCGCGGGAAAAGCCGTAGTGGACGGTTTAAAGCGGTGAACCTCGCAAATTTGTACGGGAATTGGATCTGAGCGCAAATTGCTTACCACTCAACTCATATTAAATCAGGCTCTATTTAATTATTGTCAAACAAAATTTAAGTTCCAATAACTCAAACTCTTAAAATCTTTTTTTTTTTAATTTTTAACTTTGAGAATAACCAATATATACAAATGCTTTTTAAACTTTAATTCAATGAATTTGAATTATTTTATTTTTATTTAAATCAAATTAAACTTAAAAATATTCAAAAAAACATTTATTCGTAGCTATCATTAACTGTTTAAACTCGATTCATTTGATCAACTTGAGTTCTTCAAACTGAATCAACCGCAACCTTGAAGAGATTTAAACTTTTAATGTCAATTATCACTGCATTACAAAAAATTAAAAAAACCAAAGGGGCCGGGCAACTCTAAAACTAGTCCAATGGCATTACAGTAATTATCCACAACCGGCAAAAGCCTAACGTCTGCTCACCATTGGCACCAAATCGAAACTCAAAAAAATCTCACAAACAAGATGAAGCAAGGGCTTGTCCAATGGGGTCCTTGTCCCTACGCTCACTCTTTCTCTCGGCGGCCTCTTCCACAAGTTTTCTTTCCAAGCCTCACAGCCAAACACGCGCCTTCACGATCAATCTCCGCCACTCTAGACTCTATAACCAGTCAACAACAAGAAGAGCTATCGGGGAGAGAGAGGAGGCAGCTGAGAAACGAAAGAAGAGAGAGAAAATCCGGTTACAGTTGGAGAGAAGAAGTTGAAGAAAGGCTTATAAAGAAGCCGAAGAAACGGTATACTTCTTGGACCGAAGAGCTCAATCTCGATAATTTGGCTACGTTGGGTCCGCAATGGTGGGTGGTTCGGGTTTCTCGGGTCAGGTATCAGGAGATTGCTGAACGACTTGCTCGATCACTTGCTAGGAACTTCTCTGACATTGAATTTAAGGTGAGTTTTGTTTATCTAGAGTAGACGACATGTCAGCTGCCTGTCTTTTAACATTTAGACAACATGTCCCGTCTGTTTAACATGTAAACGACAGTCTTTTTTACGCATCTCAAATATGAATTCAAATTGGTATTAGGACTAATAGAGAAGTTGCTTAGAATTCATATGGTATTTATATTTGAAAGTTGGAAGCATGGATGTAATATTAGGGAAAAAAATAGTAATGTCTGAAAGAATTCACAAGTTTTGTAAATTTGTATTGCTGGTTTTCAGATGTATGCTCCAGTTGTTCAGGAGAAGAGGAAACTAAAAAATGGTTCCATCTCAGTTAAGCCTAAGGCGATTTTTCCGGGTTGTGTTTTTTTGAGGTGTGTGTTGAACAGAGAGATACATGACTTTATCAGAGAGTGTGAGGGAGTTGGCGGTTTTGTTGGTTCTAAGGTCGGAAATATGTGAGTACATACATCTCTTTTGTTACTTGTTAATTTCGGTGGAATCACTTATAGTGAATTGTGTGTATATATGTACAATTGTTATACTGAAAAATTGTAGAAAGGCATGTACATAGAAAGGTCATCTGAACTAGTGATTGGTGGCGGCTTGCTCTTAGCTCACCAGAGGAGAATACAATGCTCAGAAAGGAATAATCAGTAGCTTCAATGAATGCTGAATACTAGCCTATACTTGTACAGCAGGAAGGAAAAATCTAGAGCTGATATCGTTAGAGAGTTAGGTGAATTCCTTATAGATTTAAGGGAGAGAAGGATAATATATTCTGTTTGTTACAATGATAGCTGATCTGTCCAGTCACCTTTCATAGCCAGCTTGATGAGATATATAGTCTTATCCAGTTTCCTTGTCCATGTCTTCTGCTTATTCTATATATCAACTGGCAGTTAGGTTAGTTATGGAGTTGCTGTAATTTCTTCTTTTTTCTATTTCCTTTAGCAGCTTCTCTCTTTAATATATTGACTATACATTACCTGCATTTTATTGTCTGATTGAAGACCCCTTTGTTTGCAGCATGGTTGTCTAAATATTTCATTCTTAAGAGAATGGTATGCAGCTTTTAGGCCTGAATGAAGAAAGTTAAATGGAACCTAAGACCCAGAGTAGTCTGTTGGTTGAATGATTTGTAACCTATTAAGAAGATAGTTAAAATCTTGTGTTTTGTTGTCAAACAGTTTCCTAAAGAGCCTGGCTCATATATTTATCCACTCTAACAAGAGATATTCTTTACTTCTGTTCATGATGCAGAAGAAGACAGATAAACAAACCAAGGCCAATATCTATTGATGATATAGAAGCAATCTTCACAGAGGCAAAACAAGCACAAGAGAAAGCTGATCAAGGTTTTGAGGAAGAGCAACAAGGAGTAGAAAACCTCAAATCTGAGAAGCTCAATGGAGAATCTAATTTAAATTTCTATGATGCAGCAGAATCTGCCTCAGATTCCAAGCCAAAAAGGCTATCCAGAAAAGCTACTGACACACTTGCTACTGGTTCATCTTCAGCAAAGGGTGATAAAGGCCTTGCTCCAGGTTCAACTGTTCGAGTTGTATCTGGGACATTTGCTGACTTTGTTGGTAGCCTTAAGAAACTAAATCGTAAAACTAAAAAGGTATGTTGTTTGTGTCATATAAATAATTTGTCTTATGGAGGAGAATTTGAGGATCTTTTGCTAACTGTTGGTTGAAAAGAACCCTCTAATACCCATTTGTTGCTTCAAATTATATAGAAGGTCCTTATGAACCTACTGGTATAACTTTATTCTTTATATTACTAAAATAAATCTTCTGAACATGTTTTTTTTTTTGCAGGCAACTGTTGGCTTTACCTTGTTTGGAAAAGAGACCTTAGTAGACCTAGATCTCAATGAAATAGTTGCAGAGAAAACAGTGTAGAAAAGTTATTCATCGTCACAGATGGTTCACATTTATCAATTTTGTATGGTTTACCCAATTTCTTTTATGGATCTTCTCATTCTTTTTGAGAACCTTCTTGCATCATAGAACTCAATTAGGTATTCTTTGTTCATTTTATCAAGTTGCTTGTTTATTTCTATGCTTTTAAGTTCCTGAATACACCAGCACTATTATTTGCATGAATAGTAGCACAAAATATGGAATCTCTTTTCATAAGGTCATCTACATTCTACATACATTTCAGCCAGTTAATATCAGTTATCAGTCAAATCAAATGAGTTATGTTGTTTTCACATCCACATACATTTTCAAGTATAAGGAAATCGTTGATCATCTTCACAGATCTATAATTACTGGCTTGATTTAGTACTGTGATTAATACGAAAGTTCCAACAACTTTAGGGCCTTTCAAGATCAAAAATTTTGAATTAAATAGGTTAGTTTTGAACTTCACTGGGTTCAGAAAAGTAACCAGTCGGAGAGAGATGCACCAAAGATAACCAAGAAGGATTGTGACAGTACAGGGAAGGAACGAGCAAGTAAAAGTACAGAATAAAAAGCACACTTTGTGGGTTCTTTTAAGTGTCAAAAGTATATTGAAAGGGTTGGATTCTCTTTAATTTCTCTCAAAAGAAGTCTTTGATTAATTGATTATTTCCATTAGATCTTCATGTGTTTTGTTTGCTTCTCTAGTGTTTGATTCCAGTGACCATCTTACGACACTAAATTATATACTGGTGGCTGTAGTGTGATTTTCATGACCATCTTAAAATATTCATTAAGTTATGCAATGTTGATTCCTGTTCCTTTATTTTTCACACAGAGTGCTTGTTGATTTACCCTTATGGATGCTCAAAGAAAGTAATTTTGGTCCCATGTGTGTCATATATGCTTTTTAGTAACTCTGAAATTATCTAAAATTCATTTTTCAGAACCCTTTTGACTAATCTCCTGGAGTTATTTTGCCATTTTATCTGTCTCTATCGATCTAAAGTTGCCTGACTGTGTATGTCTCACATATTATAAGAACATATGGCAAGTCATTTAATGTTGATTAACACACAAGGAAAAGAAAATTTTGTCAGAGAATGTAGGATTAGATAATTCCTGTTTAAATAGATTACTTGCTAATTGTTTAACTTTACTAAGCCACTATAAAGAATTTTTTTTTCTTCATTCTTGCATGAAGAACCTGGAAGATATTGTACTTGACAGTGTCCTTTCAGTTATGTATGGATGAATACATAAGATTGATTCTCTTTAACCAAATATATTATGTATAATTTTGTTGATTTGCTGCCTCATTTATTTTTAACTAAATTTTTTATTTGCTTACTAGTTTCAAATCACTTCATAATTTCTTTCAAACAATGTGAAAAAGACAGAGGAGGATGGTGTGTATAATTTGGTTGCCTGGCATTCTATTTAAGCTGTAAATTAAAATCTCAGTTGCCTACTGTTTTCTCATGACATCAACTATTTCTTTTATGCAACCAACAAAACTCTTTAAATATTTATATACATCTTTTAATGAAATGATAATTCATGAGATCTTGAAAGATAAGGAATGGTTATGAATAAAAATATTAGCTAAGATAGAGTTGAATTGTTTATAGCAATTTTGTTCGTCTCCATTTTTTCCATCAACATTTTAGCAAGTTTCTTGCTGGTTGAACATTTGATTGACATCAACGTGCTAGAGACTAGGGAGATTACTTTTGGATCTAGTAAAGACTATCTGTTGAAGTTATTGGGAATTTTGTTGCCATGAAATCATTCAAGTGTCTCCCAAGAGTGTATAGAAATTTAAGATATGCTTATTAATTTTGCAACGAAGTGGAGATGGTCCACAAACCATCCTGATCCAGTTACCCTTATCTGCTTGCTTTCCCAAAATATAGGTTTCATTTTGCTTTCTACTTCCTTTTTTCCATTCTATAATGCTTAAATTGTCTGTCCCAGTCTAGTGGTGGTCCTTGCACTGCTTTAAATGAAGATTTTATAAGCTCAAAGGAGATTCAAAGTGCCAGCTCACTATACAGAAAAGTTTTGTCACCTTTGCAATATAGCTGGTAAAGAGTGATGGCTACTTTTCATTTCCCTTTTTTCTGTTGAGTTGCCATATCTTTTCTTTGTTCTTTTCTACAATGAGTTTTGGAGATAAATAATGCAGACCCATTAGAGCTAAACTCTTACCGCATCCTATAACTAGACTTACTCAATTCTTCTAAACTATCAGTTTGTTGTGCCAAGGGTTAATTTTATAAGTAAAATTACATGTACAAATTATGGATACATCAAGTATAAACAAACACGTTATTATGTGATTTAGATATTTAATATCTCTAATTTAGAATCAAGTCATATGATGATACTTCAATTTATTTGTGCATGTTAGGACTTGATCATATATACATTAAGCATTATTGTGATTTTATTAGCTCCTTAGAGACACAAAAACAAATGCCTTAGCATTTAGTCAATATGATTAAAAAACCTCATGCAGAAGGGAGTTTTGATTTTTGTATGAGTTTTTAGTGATTTTACAGATATATTTAATACTTTGATATCAATCAGGCGAATCAATTAACCCATTTGATAAATAGTTGATGTCTGCTGGAGCTCATAAATAAGACTGAAATGCTGAAGGACCCATGTCATGTGCACCAACCAAAGCTGCAGCAAGGGCTCATAGCGACCATATAAAGGAGGTAGCCACTCAACTTAAGTTCACAAGACTCACACAAATCACAAGGTGAAGTGGTCCAATGTTTCATTTTTAATGGTCATGTGCCCATGTCCATCCCTTTTGCTTCTTAAATTTCTGCACTTTGCCATTGGTGGAGGCACTACACTTTGAATTGCATGACAGCAACCTTCTTAATTTCTCTCCATGAAAAGAACTTCACACACTAGAGCACTGTCCAATAATACCCTGTCTTCCTTTTGCCCTGTCTCACGCGAGCCTTGCTGCTACTTGCATCTTCAATGATGGAGTTATAAGTTTCTCTTTCTACTAATATAATTATGATACCATAAATTTTGTTAGATAATATATCATTATATAATAAGATATTATTTTATTATTAGTGTAAAATTACATAATCACATGGATCCAATTTGGATAATAAAAAATTGAGGCCACGAATTTTATTGGTTTCAATTTATTATCTCAAAAAAATCCATCACAGAATATTGAATGCTTTTGCTAAAGAAAATGCAGACGTGAGTTGTATGTACCCAAACATGGCACCGGTAAGAAAAAGGCTTATCGAGGGATCGCTAAACGCACCTTATGGTTGGACAGTATTTCAATCAATGAAACCTATCCGTTACATTACCCAGAAGACAAAGCACGCGCACATTGATTGATGTGATAAATATTTATAAAGTAAGCACAAGACTGCACTACACCATCTTTTTGAGTCACGAGTCACCAAGGCAAGGGCCTATCGATATACATACGGCGCATGTTAGATATTGGTCTATGAAGAATCCTTCTTTAAAGTAACCAGTGCCGAATCAATATGAGTCGCTTTGAATGAGACAAATGGTGTATTCGCTGTAATTAATTCTACAGCTGTGGATTTGGAAATGTTCCAAGGCAAAAGGTTAAGAGTTTGTGGACACTCGAGCGTGCAGTTGTTGATCTTCCTTTTTGGGGAAACTCCGCAGACAGCAGTACTTTGATGCAGGGAATTTTTTTTTTTGGTAAATTTTTTTTCTGGTTGTTCAACATTATGGAACATAATTTTTTACAAACATTATGGAACATGATGCAGGGGAATTTTTTCAACTGTAACTCTAGAGTCTAAACTAAGTTCTAAGACTTTACAATTTGGTACTCTTTATTTTTTATATTATCATAAATACCCACAAAGGATATATCCCACACTCACATAGTCACACTTGTTTGATTAAAAAAACTCAAAGAAAAATCTCACACATGTGTCATATTCTCTCCTAGTTAAATTCACAAAATAGATATTAAAGCATAAGTTATAACAAATATATGTAACAACTAATCATGTCGATTGTACATGTCAATAAAACATAAAAAAACTTTCTATTTATAATTAACGAGAAGATCTTTTTATAGAAAATGTAGAATATGATAAAAGTGTTAGTTAGTTCAAAAGACTAATTAAATGGCTATTTGATACACAAAACTCGATTCTTTTACTTGTCACATAAATTGTTTTTGGCTTATCTCCTTTTATGATAGTGATAATTATTTTATTGATTAAGGTGAAGAAGTCTAAAGTCAAAGTGAATATTGTTTTTAATTGTTAAGTTACCTTTTTGACCATTCGATGCACAAGGTTCACTTATTTTGGAACAAAATGAGGACTCCCTAATCCTTTCCCAACAATACAAAAAAAAAAAATTGAGGGTCCTAGAAATTTTCTCCTTATCTCAACTGATCCCCTTCACTAATAAATGATAGTCCCAAACCATATAAAAGAGCACAAGTAAACTGTAAATCATGAAGCTCAATATAAATACGAGCTCAAACTAATTTAATTTGAATCTCAATCTGCATCCATCCATTGTCATTCACAAGCATGAAACTGGAAATCATAGAGCACATGGTTCAAATGGCATTTAAGCTAAATTGAAAGGGTACAACTGCAAAATGTGCTGTGAAATATTCCCTCTGTCAGCAACAACCAGAGAAACTGAGTCAGAGAGTTTGCAGAAACGAGTAAAACGTATTTAATTTTCACAGCCTCCAAGCCAAACCCATCCTCCCATTCTTTACTTTCTCCCTCTGCTGTGCCGTCGACATTCATTCGCTCCAAACCCTAGAAAATATTGACCTATTTTGTTGATGGGTTCACCTTACAAACCCAGGACTCGCATTTACAAGGCCTAACTGACCCCAGTTTCAGCTCCGACCCACTTCGGCAATGGCCGCGGATTTCTTGCTCAGGTACTACATAGCACTAGCTTTACTCATTTTCCACCTCAATGTCTTATGCGCCGACCAAGTTTCCTCTTTTTCCTTCAAAAGTTTTGTTAAAGATCCGAACTTTAACTCCAACATTTCATTATACGGGGATGCTAAGGTTGTTAATGATGAGTCTTCAGTTCAACTTACTAACTCTGTTAGTTCAAGTGCTGGGCGAATCATGTATAAGAAACCCATCAAGCTTGTTGTTGAAGGAAAGCCTAGGAATTTAGCTTCTTTTTCAACGAACTTCTCCTTTTCGATGTTTAAGGAAAATGGTGATGGTTTGGCTTTTGTTATGGTTCCAAGTGGTTTAGATTCTAATGGGTTTGGCGATAGCTCATTTGGGCTTTCTCAAGTGTTGGAAAAAGATAAATATAGAGTTATCGCTGTTGAATTTGATACTTTTAGAGATGCCAAGTATGGTGATCTGAATGACAATCACGTGGGGATTGATGTGGGTAGTCTTTCATCGATTAAAGCCAGCAATGTTTCATCTCACAACCTGTGGTTGAATAGTGGTAAAAAATTGACTTCTTGGATAGATTATGAAGCCAATTTGGAGAGATTAGAGGTGAGGTTGAGTCATTTTGGTGATAGCAAGCCTTCTGATCCATTGCTCTGGTATCCAATTGACTTATCAGAAGTGTGGAAAGATGAGGAAGTTTACATGGGCTTTAGCTCTTCAAATGGGAACTGTACCCAGATATGTTCTGTGTACTCATGGAGCTTTAATCTAAGGCGAGTTCCACATTGGATGCATTCCCAGCCATTGGATCCTGAAACTGTTGTTAAGAACACAAAAACACCCCTGGCTGCCCCCAAGCGGAGTGATTGCTTACTGAGAGTGCTTGCTGCTCTGATTCTTGGCGCTGCTGGTGGAGCTCTGGGAGCATCTATTGTGATGTATTTATGGGCCATCTTCGTAAATGGGCGTCCGGTTGTGCCTGTGACGCCTGAGGAGTGTGCCATGCGCCCTGTGGATTTCGAGTGTAAGAAGGTTGTAGCATCAGTAGATAAACCTATCGAAGATAGCAAAAAATTAGATTGGTAGATGGATCGTGTTGCAAGGTATGTGATGTAAATTCATCTTCGTTTTGTACTTGTAGTTGCAGTTTTGTTGTGTGATTGTAACTGATGATCAGTTGTGAAAAAAATTAGTTTTGACAATGAGCAACACTATCTACGCCTAGTATTGAGAATCCAATTGGATACTTGGATTATGTGTCATTATGAAATTGGATGTTGCTTTATGGTTAATTCAATATCATCCAATTATATGATAACACATCATTTAGATATCCAATTGGATCTTCAAAACTGGTTAAATATAGTTTTTATTGTTTGAAAATGGCCATTACATTTGCTTGAAACTGTACTTATAAAGCCATGCAAGAAGATCGTTATGAAGGATTAACAAGCAAGTGCTACTTAAATTATATGCCTTTTGGGACTGATAATCAGGCAGTCCATATATACTCTTTTACTAGTACTAATGATCCTACTCTATGTTTTACCATGTTCTGATTGACATATCAACGATGTTGTGTAATAGAGTCTGTTTTGTCAAATCAACTTTGGTGTCATCAACAAACTATTTGAACGAGCCGAGTTTGATCTTGAGTTGGTTTTTGTTCAAATTTGGTTCGACTTGAATCTACCCCTATCAGTGGTATCAGAAAATTTTAGTTTTAGGGTTGGTTTGGTTAAGCCTTACATCTTAATGCAGGTCAACAAGGCCCGCGTAAAGTAGGTGTACTAATGGATGGATAGTAGTGAGTATTAATAAATTGATTTGTCACTTATGTTATTGCATGATGAGTAATACAGAATAAATTGATTTGTCACTGATGAACTGAACTAACAGGTATTCATGGTTGATATATTGTTATATCATTTGTTGGATGATTTAATTAATACATTATCGATAATTAACATGTCAGCTAATAGTTATCTATAATTAATACATGAAATATTAATCTAATATGATCAGAAAAAAAGGGAACTTGATATGATTATTATCGTTATATTTGTCTCAAGAATCGATATGAGCAATGTTATGGATATTTAGTTTTGAATATTTAATTAAGTATTCAATTCAGATGATATGTATGTGATTGGGTGGTATTTTTTGAGAAATTAAGAGGTTTTATAGATAGGAAAAAATACAAAAATATGAAGGGTATACCCTAAACAAATATTATAAATGATTTAAAATAAAACAAAATGAACATATATGTTCTACAAACAAAACAAAACAAACTCAATAATTGCAAGATAGTTTAGAATTGAGGTGAAATCTCATACATTAGTTCCAAATCGATAATCTTATCTCAAAGTATCATAAATATATGATGAGACAATCTCTCAATGAGTTTTGCAATGCCTTTTTTTATTCTCCTAGTTGTAAATTCTTTGGTTTGTTTATAAGCTCTTTGTGTACTGCATTTGTCCTATCTATTTGAGCTGTTGTAACAAGGACTCCATCAAAGATAAAACTAATTGCACACGATGTAATGATCAAATATGTTATTAACACTTAAGTTTTTGTCGGATACAGTAAAGATGGTTTTGAATAGATACAGTACAGATAAAATGGAAGTTCATATTGATGCTAGCACATCACATTACTCTTATCATTATGAGAATTAATTTTATGTATTTTGCATTGTGGAATTTTATTGAATGGGTAATCTTTTGTTTTGGGTATTAATTATGTTTTTATTTTCAATTATCTACCAAAGTAATCTACTGCCAATTCATATAATAAGAAAAATTAGGGTTTACAGTGATTACCTGCATGTTCAAACTTCAAGTTTGTCAAATAGGAAAGAACAAGAAACTTGATATTCTACTTGAAAAACACTCATATTTGCCTACATCAAAAGCAGATTAATTCCTGTAACTGCCAGGAGTGGCAACCAGAAATTACAATTTCCAACACTAAATCAACATATCACTGCTGATATTCAGCTTCCTCTTCTTCTTCTTCCTCATAATAATCCTCATCAGCTGTAGCATCCTGGTACTGCTGATACTCAGAAACCAAGTCATTCATATTGCTTTCTGCTTCTGTAAATTCCATCTCATCCATACCTTCTCCTGTGTACCAATGCAAGAAAGCCTTCCTTCTAAACATAGCAGTGAACTGCTCACTAACACGCCTAAACATTTCTTGAATTGAAGTCGAATTCCCAATAAATGTGGAAGCCATTTTCAACCCAGTTGGCGGAATATCACAGACTGTTGATTTCACATTATTGGGAATCCATTCCACAAAGTAAGAAGAGTTCTTGTTTTGGACATTGATCATTTGCTCATCAACTTCTTTAGTACTCATTTTGCCTCTGAACATTGCTGAGGCCGTCAAGTAACGCCCATGTCGTGGATCGGCTGCGCACATCATGTTCTTTGCATCCCACATTTGTTGGGTGAGCTCAGGGACCGTTAGGGCTCTGTATTGTTGAGAGCCACGAGAGGTGAGAGGAGCAAAACCCACCATGAAAAAGTGAAGCCGAGGAAATGGAATGAGATTAACAGCAAGCTTTCTGAGGTCAGAGTTCAGTTGACCAGGAAACCTCAAACAGCAGGTCACTCCAGACATTGTTGCAGAGATCAAATGGTTCAAATCCCCAACTGCCCACAAAAAAAATTACATCAATCACTGTTACATAGATTAAAAAAATTTCAAAATAAGATAGAAACATGTTATTCGAATAGCTTATCAATATCACAAATACATTCAAAATTCTAAAATTTGTCAAATACACAACCATGTTCTACCTATATTGTAGTGTATGGCGTATCTTAAAATACTAATAATCATAAGAGATTTGAGACGAAACTTACAGCTCGGAGTGGTGAGTTTGAGGGTACGGAAACAGATGTCGTAAAGGGCTTCATTGTCAAGAACCATACACTCGTCTGCGTTTTCAACAAGCTGGTGAACAGAGAGAGTTGCGTTATAAGGCTCAACGACGGTATCAGATACCTTGGGAGAGGGGAACACGGAAAAAGTGAGCATCATTCGATCTGGGTATTCTTCTCTTATTTTTGAAATCAAAAGTGTTCCCATTCCAGATCCAGTCCCTCCTCCCAAAGAATGGCACACCTGAAACCCTTGCAGGGCATCACAATTCTCGGCTTCTTTGCGAACAACATCAAGGACTGAATCAATCAGCTCTGCACCCTCAGTGTAATGGCCTTTAGCCCAGTTGTTTCCGGCCCCGGACTGGCCGAAAACGAAGTTATCTGGTCGAAAAATCTGCCCGTACGGGCCGGATCTGATACTGTCCATGGTGCCAGGTTCAAGATCCATGAGGACACCCCTGGGAACGAACCTTCCACAACTTGCTTCATTGTAGTACACATTGATCCGTTCAAGTTGCAGTTCATTGTCCCCGTTGTACCGTCCAGTCGAGTCTATGCCGTGCTCGGCACAGACGACTTCCCAGAACTTGGCACCGATCTGGTTGCCGCATTGGCCTCCTTGAATGTGAAGGATTTCACGCATTTTGGGAAGAAAAAAAGATTGCTTTTTCTTTTTAATTCGAGAGAGAGAGTTTCAGAGACAAGAGGAATCGGGAGGACGATCAGTACCTAATAAAAAGAAGAAACGAGCAGTACTTTATAAAAAGATTTTGATCAACGGTTGGATTTGAATGAGATTTGAATTTGAATTTGCAAAGCGCGGGATTTGTGAATTTTGAATTTTTATGTGGTAAGTGAAACTGTGAAAGTAACGGTCGGATGGAGATGTGATTTTGAATTTCAAAAATTGGGAGACAGCTGGAATTGGTAGAAGAAGACAACCATCTATGGTACGTGGACTTGTAATTTATGCTGGCAGCTTTTGATTGGCTGAATTGGTAAATGTGAATAATATTTCTTTTAGGATTGGATTCGATTAGCTCTGTGACATTAATTCAAATTTAATAGAGCCAATTTAATGTTAATAATTAAGACTCAAAGTTGCTCAAAAATATTTAATTTTATATTTATTTTGAGTATATTTAAATCAGAATATTCGAATTAACTCATGTTATAAAAATAAATTCAATTCATAATTCAAATTTAATTTGTTTAATTTAAACTTAAATTAAAATTTGAATAATTTAGATCAACCCTAACCATAATTACTTGTAATATCAAATCTAATTATAATATACCACAAACATGAAGGATGAAAGTAGAACAACTTTATTAAATAAGGAATCTATTTTCTTTTATCCTATGTCATTTTTAGTAACTTTATGAGTTTCTTTCGTCTTTTATTTTATTAGATTCGATCTAAGTCTATTATAAATAAGATATAATTTGTTATTGGTTAAAATTCAAAAAAGTCAATTGAAATTAATGAATTAAAGCTCGTGTTTGACTTAAAAATTAGTCAATTATTTAAGAGTGAAATCAAATCGAATTTAAATGTGTAAATAGATATAAACTCAGCTCATTTATGAAAACAAGCTTGATTCTTGTCTAAAATTTGATTCATTTTATTCTAGATCAAAATCGAATTTAACACCAATATGTCAATTAAGATAAACTTAATTATTACTATTATTATCTTATATAATATCAAAAAACTGGATTTCATGATGTAAAAGTTTCATAAAAACATTATATCTATCAATATAAAGATAGGTTAAACACAAGATATAAAGTAATTGAATATGGAAAAGAAAAAGTCTATGTTAGAAATGAGGGTTGGATTTAATTCAAACTATATGAATTTAAATTTGAGTTCGAATTGAATGAGTATAATTTAGATCAAGAACTAGAGTCATTTTTATAAAATATGTCCGATTCAAGTTGATATGAACATTTGAATTTGAATGAATTAAAATCGAAAGAGTTAAATTGTTTTTGTATCAAATTGGAGTTGTAACTTGTTGATCTTAATTTAATCTTGACTGAACTCTTTTAAATTTGAATTAATCCAAATTATATTTTATTCGAATTGAAAATACATCTGATTTATTTTGGCATGGGCTGATATACAATAGTACTACTAGAATAGAGCTGCGCCTTTGGGTTTCAAAAGGGCAAAAGGCCTTGGCCACTAAACAGGCCGGAAAGGCTTCATAAACCCTCTCGGTTTCGAAGTTAGGGTCAGGAGGATCTTCTCCCCTATAAATACCATCAGTAACGGCTACAGCATTTCCAATTTACCCTCTGAGATGTCAGATTCATCTGGGTGTTTTTTATTTGTTCATTCTTCAATTTCTTGTGATAATTTTTGTTTATGGGCATCTTTGACGAGTCGATAATAAAATTGTTATCCTTGCACTTTGATGGCCAGTGAAGAAACTTATGGGGAATTTTTTCTCTGAGATGCTCTCCGTATAATTTATAATTTCTTTGCTTTTTTTCATTTCTTCATGGGTAATTTTTTCTCTGAGATGCTTTCCATATAATTGAAAATTTTTTCTCTTTTTTTCATTTCTTTTTTGTCTGATATATTTGGATCTACGATGTTACCGATATACTGCGTTATCTATCTGCAATTTCCCAATTGGAATTGAAGATAAATGTAAATACGCTGAGATCCATTTCAGCCCCCCTTATCTTTTTCTGTGAATTTGAATCTTTGTTTGATTTTCGAATTTGTGGGTTATGATCGGTCAATCAGGGTAAGCATCATGGCTTGTTTCTCTAATTATTAGCAGTGGACCGTAGCCGCCTGAGAGCTTCCGGCTTCGTCTGGGTTGATCGTTCAAAGGCCCGGTCCGGGTTTTCATATGTCCGGCTCGATTAGTAGATCAGACTGATGACATCTGCTATATAATTAAAATTTTGCGTATACAGATATAATATAATTAATCTAACATAAAAATTTGAATGTGGTATGATGAATTTAATGTCGATGTCATGATGGCCTGATGCACTCGGTTCAATTGTGGGTTGAAACATACTTGAATCTGGCTGATCACCGGAGTGAAGGTTTTAAACAAATTGTAGACCGAAATGGCATTTGAGAGATCATATCCCTTATCGGTGGGTGTTGAATCTGGTATTATGTATAGTTTAGAAATTCAATAAGCAAAAATCTGGTTTTGCCGAAGGAAAATAATAATTTTCACATTGAAGATCCGAGATCTTAATACTTATTAGCAAGTTAATTCAATGGGCGAGGGGCTTTATGGAAAAAAATTATTCTTCCTGAGGCAGAAAATAAGATGGCACAATTGTTGGAGTCTATGGCATTGTTTTAAAAACCGGACGTATGTGCCGGTTTGATTGAGAATCAATAATCTTTTAAACTAGATTAAGAGTTTTCAATTGGGATGAATCACGGTCAAACCGAGTCAACATAAAATTTAATAAATATATTTTATATGTGTGGACAAGTTTATGCCCTTGTGACCCTTTTGTAGATTGGTTCGCATGCTTTTAAGGCCATGCCGCTACTGTCTGTAGTTGAGAGCTTTGAATCAGGGTTAATAATGGTTAAAAGGGCTCAAACCCAGAAGTTAAAGGTTCAACCGTAGGAGAAGCAATAATCTTTTAAACTAGATTAAGAGTTTTCAATTGGGACATAAAATTTAATAAATATATTTTATATGTGTGCCCTTTTGTAGATTGGTTCGCATGCTTTTAAGGCCATGCCGCTACTGTCTGTAGTTGAGAGCTTTGAATCAGGGTTAATAATGATTAAAAGGGCCCAAACCCAGAAGTTCAAGGTTCAACCGTAGGATTATCTTGATCAAACTCTTCATCTTGATCAACTCTTATGTTGAAGTCAAGATAAAATTTGACAAATATTTTTGAAATGTTTGATCCGTGTATAAAAACATTGATATGTAATGTAGCATCAAAATTTTGAATATTAATTAATCATCTAGAGTTCAGGGATGGATTCAATTTAGGTTAAGATAAGATTAACTCAAATTCAAAAGTAAACACAAGATAGATGTACATAAGCTTAAACTAATTCAAAAACAATTTAAATTTGAATTTAAATATTTAAATCAATTAAAACTTGATTTATTCATGTAAATGAGCATTAATTTGATTCATTGGGTACAAACTTGAATGGCTATGCCAGAATGCAACGCTAAGTTCAATCTTAATTAATGCTAACCTCAATAGAAAGTTCATGTAGGAAAAAAAATGCCAATACTGAATTATCCTGACATAATATTAGCTCACCTTTCTCAAATTTAATGGCGAGATTCTAGTTTGAATATTCCTTGAGTAGGTAAGTTTGAAGAATTGTTTCAGTAATGTCGTGGATATACGATGGCCACAAATGCCGTATTCAATTCAAGCCACAGATGCAGAACCTCTGCTTTCATTCCACATCCAAGCCTCAATTTTCTTCTTCTCTACGTGTCCTTAAATGCCTCTACATATCTAGATGCTCACCATTGGTAGAACTGAGCAGCTCTCAGTTTTTACTAAAACTCCATCTAGATTCATCAACATGGGCATGGTTTTTGGGAAGATCAGTGTCGAAACTCCGAAGTTTGAACTGATTCAGTCGACTTCAGATTACGAAATACGCAAATATCCACCCTCTGTTGTAGCCGAAGTCACATACGACCCATCTCAATTCAAGGGCGACAAAGACGGGGGCTTTCAAGTGTTAGCTAATTACATTGGAGCCTTTGGCAATCCGCAGAACACCAAGCCTGAAACGATCGCTATGACTGCTCCAGTCATTACCAAATCAGAAAAGATTGCCATGACAGCCCCTGTGGTGACAACGGGTGGTGACGATGAGAAGAAGACGGTGACAATGGGGTTTATTCTGCCAGAGAAGTACAAGAAGGCGGAGGAGGCTCCGCAGCCGGTGGATGAGAGGGTGGTGGTAAGGGACGAAGGAGAGAAAAAGTATGGGGTGGTGAGGTTTGGAGGAGTGGCGACTGATAATGTGGTGGAAGAGAAGGTGGATAAGCTGAAGAAGAGCTTGGAGAGAGATGGGTTTAAAGTTATTGGGGAGTTCTTGCTGGCTCGGTATAACCCACCTTGGACTTTGCCTCCTTTCAGGACTAATGAGGTTATGATTCCAATTGAATGATCAGTTTGCAGGGGAGCTGGGTCTGTGCTATTTATTTTTAGTACAATGTTCTGTGTGTAGTTTTCAATCTATATTGATGTAATACTGATGAAGTATGTTTTGAAACAAATAAAATAAATTACCCCGCTCTTTCTTCACTGAAACATGTATTTCCTTATTTGCGTTCTTGGTCAGCAAGTTCTTCTCTGCAAAACTGGTTTAAGTTGGACTGTGACTGTTCATGAAGCAGCATTTGAATATTTCCTGAATAGAGTTCATAACATTTGCATATAATATTATGTACAGTCATAGCCCTGCAACTCAATCCCAACAAAGTTTAACCAAAATTAGGATCAAGAAAGCAATAATTTTATCAATTCACAACAAGTCTAATGAACAATGCCATGCCCTTGTCTGAGTTATTTCATATATAAACAGCAGAAAAGCAACTTATTCATTGACTTCATATTGTCAAACAAAATAAAGAGAAAAGCCCATAAATACAGCTATAAATTATAAGGGTAGACTCAAATTGATTCCAGAACAGTCAGCTTGCTTGAATTGGCGATGAGTTCGCCATAAGAAGAGCCGTCCGAGATGATGAAGAAGAAAAATCACCGGAAAATAATTCCGAGAGAAGAAAAGTTACTGTAATCACTCTTTAACCTTAACCAGAGACTAATTTCACTACAACGATGATAATCAGAAGTATAAGTGGCAATTTCATGAACTGGCATTCACGTATGTATAAGCCCAATGATCTGAACCTTGAGTGAATTTCTTTTACAGCTTGGAGTTCCGCCAACGTCTAACCGTCTTGAAGCAAGGAACGGGTGCATTGCATTAGCAAATAGCAGAAGACCTTCCAGCAAAGTCCAGAAGCCCATATTCTAACCAAAAATAAGCTGAATATCTAAATGTCAAAACAGGCTCAGAATATCAGTAACTCTCCAGCTAAAAATTCCAGGGCACCCTGAAAGACTCAAGAACCCTATCAACGCGTTCACAATTCAAGCACTAGAGCAAAGCAGCAGAACATTAGGACATTTCCTTGAGTCTGAACAAGATATTTGCGATTTCTTTGAAAAAGTAGTTTATTCATCAAAACTAATTTGATTAAAAAGATGTTTTTTTCTTTGCATACTATCGGCTTGACAAAAAAACCTGCCATTTTTATCACAAAATAATACAAATGTATCAAGTTTAGGGAGTGTAAATGACAGTTTTTGATGCGATCCGTAAACCGGATATGTAAAAAATGGGATCCAAATTCAGTATACAGCAGATGAGGTCAGAGTCGAAACCTTTTGATTTCTGAAGGAACATGCAATGTAATGTGGTGCCAATGGCTCCTAAATGTCCGCAGCTTAGAGAACACTTTTAATCCAACGGCTAAGGTATGTTCTTGTTCATGCATGCAGGCAGCTACAAGCCGTTGGATTGTAAAAACTGAAAATCGCCGATACGACCTATGTGGACCTGACCCGATTCAGCCCATAAATTACAACCCAATAAAATTTAGAAACTCAGAGAAAGAAAGAAAATTCATGGATAAACCCTAAACAAATGGCGACGTTTCTTCTTCTTCCTCATCGCTCGTTACTTCTAAACCCTAGCAAACCGGTCGCTCTATTTCTGGAAAATTCTAGAAAACCAAATACATTGAAGCAAAATTTGAACCCGCCAAAAGCATCCAATTTTGATGGTAATAATAACAGCAGTGGAGCTGTTGAAAATGAATCTCCTAAACCAAGTCGACGTGGCCGTAAAAAGAGAGCCACGGCAGCTCCTTCGACGAAGAATGCCAGGCGTTCGAGGAAAAGCGGGGGCGAAAACGGCGCCGTTGAGGCTAAAGAAGAGACTGTCAAAGTGGAAGTTTCGAGCGAAGAGTTAGGAGATTACGATGATGGCATAGACTTTCCGTACGACGATCCTCCGTTAATCTGCTGCTTCGGCCCCGTACAGAAGGAGTTTGTGCCGACGGTGAGAGTGCACGACAACCAGATGCACCCGGACATTTATTCCACCTGGAAGATGCTACAATGGGACCCGCCGGAGTTCGTTAGGGCTCCGGGTGGCCCGCCGTCCAACGTGGCTATATCGCACGTGAGGCTGGGCGGGAGGGCGGCTTTTATGGGGAAGGTTGGGGCGGATGACTTCGGGGATGAGTTAGTTCTGATGATGAATAAAGAGAAGGTGCAGACACGCGCAGTGAAGTTTGATGAGAAAGTGAGGACTGCTTGTACGTATATGAAGATTAAATTCGAGAATGGAAAGATGAGGACTGAGACTGTGAAAGCCGCAGCTGAGAGTTCGCTTCTTAGCTCTGAGTTGAACTTGGCTGTGCTAAAAGAGGTAAAATAGTTGAGTAATTTATGTTGAGCTTTAATTTTAATGATTAGCTAACATTTCATTGATGAAAAAGATTCAAATTCATTGTTATATATATGCCCTGTCTTCAACGCTTACCATTTTTTTCTTATGTTTGATTTCATGACCAAAGGAGAAAAGGGTTGGCCGAAATATTGAAAGTGGTGTAATAAATTGTATCATGTGAACAAAAATTTTGAAGCAAGTATTGAAATGGACTGAGTTAATTGACTGAATTTGTAATGTTTGTTATATACAATGCGGTGCAGGCTAGAATTTTCCACTTTACTTCTGAAGTTCTGACTTCCCCGCCCATGGAGGCTACACTTTATAAAGCAATTGCATGGTCTAAGAAGTTTGGGGGGCTTATATTTTTTGACTTGAATTTGCCATTGCCTTTGTGGAGATCCCGTGATGAGACACGAGAATTAATCAAGAAAGCGTGGAATGAAGCTAACATTATTGAGGTTTCGCGGCAAGAGCTTGAATTTCTTTTGGATGAAGAGTATTATGAAAGGAAAAGAAATTACAGACCACAATATTATGCTGAAAATTATGAACAAATGAAGAACAGGCGGAACTGTCATCATTATACACCTGAGGAAATCTCTCCATTATGGCACGATAGACTTAAATTTTTGTTTGTCACTGATGGAACACTTAGGATTCATTACTATACCACTTCGTTTGATGGTGTGGTGGTTGGAACTGAAGATGTGCTCATAACGCCGTTCACTTGTGATAGGACTGGTTCTGGTGATGCAGTAGTTGCTGCTATTCTGAGAAAGCTGACTACTTGCCCCGAGATGTTTGAAAATCAAGATGTGTTGGAGAGGCAGCTTCGCTTTGCAGTTGCTGCAGGGATTATCGCACAGTGGACAATTGGTGGGGTGAGAGGTTTTCCTACTGAAAGTGCAACTCAAAATCTTAAAGAACAGGTCTATGTACCTTCAATGTGGTAGTTGAGAGCCAATGATACATGTTATGAAGAGCAATATGATATTTTACTGGCAGACTATGAAAAATCATATCTGATTAGGAAGGGTGAGATTTCATGGTGTAGTAAAGGCTGCATCAAATTGTACATTTACGGGGTCTTTCGGGTTCCATCACTTCTTGAGGTACTATTTGATAAATTAGCCTTTGATATTCTTATAAGTTTCCAGTTGTTTTCACCTGAAATGAATTATAATCTTCTAGAGTTTCAAATTTTAATGTTCGAAATGATCTGGCACTTTGAATCAGAAGGCGCCTTAAGGATCTGGAAATGGAATCGTAATGTTGGCATGCAACTATATATGATGGCCCTTTCTTTCTCTTACCGCTCTTGTAATCCTCTTCAGTTGTAACTTTCATTTGCTTGGTTTCTCCAATATAACAACTGGATTTCTTAAAGGGAAAAGTATTTTTCTGGCGTTCTATGCAATGAACTTCTTAGAAAGACATTGTCTGGTAATTATTTGCTTATGCTGGATTTATGGCCTAACCACCTAAAAAGTTAAGGAAGAAAGTGATTTTTAGGAGGTGGATTTAAGTCGAGTCAAGACCAAACAAAGGTCAATGCAAGTTCGAACTCAAGTTGGTTTGAATGTTGAATAGTGACCCAAGCGTCAGAGAAAGAAAAGAAAGAATCATCAGAGAAGAATGATAAATTAATGGAATGCTGTAACTAACAGGTATTTTGTATTGTGTTATTCTCTATTCCTCTGTAACTAATCTCTCCATCAGATTTATACATGACTTTCTCTGCTTTCCTAACTGCAGAGAAAGTTCTCTATCCGAAATCCTAATAGCAAAACCAAATTAGTATTCTCCGAATACGCAAGAAGCCTCAAAAGCTTCTTGACCCTGCTAGTGGCTGCTACTTTCTCCTAACAGTTAAAATGCAGGTCAATTCAAATTCTCCCCATATCAGCCAACATTCCGAGCAATGTATTTGTTTAATCCGGAGAGTGAGCCACATTTATACTTGCCAAAGAACACCCTATTTTTGTGATGCAGCTCTCGCAGTCAACACCGTCTCAAGGTTCAAGCTGGCAATTTGTTCCCGAGTCTGGTTGCAGATGCAACCTGGAAAAGGATTTGAATAGAAATTTTCCTCATGCCTGGGCGAGTCTCCAGGTTGTCTAGGGTATGGTGCTCCCAGCCTCCTTGAATGTAAACTTTTAACCTCCAAAGAAAAGTCTTGCCAAGTTATTTCACCGGCGTCCAATTGATCTACAAGTCTAACGATATTTTGCCTGACAAGATAAAATATAACAATAGACAATATTTCAGGTTCTAATTTCAAACAAATAGAGCTCGCCAATTTTTACATGCCTGTTAACATGATATAAACTGACATAGAAACAGGTTAGGGTTGAGTTTTCTTATCAAATTTAGTTTTAGATCAATCTAACACAATTTGAAATAAAGTTGAGTTGTGGTCAGATTGATATAAAACAAATCCAGAGTGGTCCAATGCAAGAGTGTTATGTTATAGGTTTTGTTAATAGTATATTAGAGTAATTTGGGGGATTAAAATACTAAAAATACTTAGGAGAGTGAAAACAATGAATGTTTTTGGGTCAATCAGGTTGTATTGGGTTAACTTGAATATAATTTAAGTCAAATTAGGATTTAGAGATTTTGATATAATTCTAATTCAGATCGAATTAGGATTGCAAATAGTTGACTTGAGTAATTTGAGGAAAAAATTAAAACATTAAAAACACTCTAAAGAGTGGAAACTATAGATGATTTTAGGTCAATTTGAATTGTGTTAAGTCAATTCGAACATAATTCAAATTAGATAAAAGTTGAGAGATGTTACATTATAATTGAATATCTCTTACTTAAAAACTTGAATTAACATAAAACAAATACGATATAATGGTACGAGATATAATGGTACGAACTACGAGCTCAAAAATGGAAAAAAAAAAAAAAAGCACCCTTCAAATTATAGAAGGTTAAGTAAGAAGACAAACCTGTCGGGGTTGATGGACTTTCTAAACCCTTCAAATCGCCTATGCCCTTGCACTGCCTTGGCCATATTTCCATCGTATGTATAAACAAAGACATCACTTTCCAGGGCCAAAATATAGTCCAAGGCAGCAAGGCGATTTTGGTATGGTTTGAAGGGCTCCAACTCTTCTTCAGTGGCCAGAGTGGAATGAGTAAAGACATTTGGGAACTCCGAACGGAAGGCTTCCATGCTTTTCTGGCCATAAATTTCCCCTGCAACAATGTAAATGGTTGTGGTGGAAGGGTAGCCCATGGCCTTGAGGAACAGAGCTGCTTCTCTAGGGGACATCGGACATCCCCCTTGAAGCCGCCTTCCTACGCCGTCAATCTCTTTCTCCTTCCAATGCTTGACACTGTACCTCATTATCGTAAGATCTTCAGCTTCTTCAGCAGTAAGATTGTGGCTGCAGCCGGTGAAGGCAAGCATGTCCTTCTCATATCTGCAGTCAACATATATCTACTTAGTTTCAGAAGTTAACAAATGAGAAACTATTAATTGTGCTAAGAGCTAATAATCTAAGAATGAGATTTTGACACGATTTTAATTCAATTCGGTTTAGGATTTAGAGTTTTTAATCTAAATCCTAAACTAACATGATACGAATACAAGTCAACGGTACAAATTGTTGGTTTTAAATGTGCTTCAATATTACCTTAAATGCAAGGCAATGAAAGGTGCGCTATTGTTCCTGAGTCTACTGACCAAAACTTTTCCGAGGTCCTCAATGTCCTTCGAGTACCGGAGAGCCTCGTAATTGGCACGGCACCTAAGCCTTTGGATGGAGGATGCAAGGCCATTGTTAGCAAGTCTTGAATCAGTGTGGGTAAACTTTATCACCTTATGCTGCTTTAACAATCGGACCATATGATTTCTGTAATAGCTCGCCTGCACAAGGATTATGTCAAATACAATTCCAGAAACTGAGAAACCAAGAGCAACATTCACATGTATACAGAAGAAGATGGTTGCAGACAGACCTTTGACCATGAAATGGGAGCCTTTACTAAGGGCTTCTTTCCAGCATATTGTGATGGCAAATACTCCATTATATCAATGTCATCTTTTAGACTTTTATGAAATGCCTCCAGTCAAAGATATCCTTGAAATCACTGCACAAGTTTTTAGGAACTCATCATCATTATAGAGATTTTGTAATAAGAAGAGGAACCATTAACCAAGAGTGCAATTGAATTAAAATACGATAAAAGCACTTGCTGAACTATAGTTTTTTTTTTAATTTTCTGTTGAATAGACCTAATTTCGGTTTTTCCTTAGAAATTTTCAAAATTTTCTATTAAATATAACGTTATTTTGAATCAGGCTAGTTTGATTTTAAGAACTAATAATACTTGAATTTATTTGATCAAACTTAAGTTAAAAGAGTTAGCTCATTTCAAAATTAGATCAAACTTAGGTTAAAGATAATTTAGTTCTGTTCAAGCTTGACAACTTATTCAATTTAAATTATATTAAATAATTATTAAAACGATATCGTTAACTTATTATTAATAAAATGACGTTATTTTATCATTGAGTCATAAACATAAGTCACAAATCATAATTGAAAATTCGAGTCATGAAGTTGAATTCAGTTTTGAACCTTGAATTTAGGAAGTGACCCATACTCAAGCTCTCATCATAACTTTGGTTCAATGAATTTGAAATATCGTATTTTTCATTCTAAACCAGGGGTGTTCAGACTTAATTTGATTTGTATCCACCCTTAACTAAATGACCAATCTTTTATAATTTCTTTAAAAAGAACCAAGCTAATCACCTTTTCTCTAAAACAGGGAATACTGAAAGTTTGATCTCTTTGTAACAAAATCTAAATCCCTTCCAAAAAAGAAAAATAAAAAAACAGCTCAATACCTCCAAGTTAAAATAATACCTGGGATCAGTCCAAAATGAATCGTGATCAAGAGAAGGAAGAACAAGAGTGGCATTCATTATCTTTGCAACAGCCACCATATCACATATCTGAACCAGTCAATTATTTTATCAAATTAGTGAACAGGTCAAAACCAAATAATAACTAAATTCTGGCAAAAAATTAGGAGCTTTTTGAAAGATCAAATATACCCCAGTTCTCATCTGATTCAATCCTCCATTAGCATGAACAAGAAGATAGCCATTTGTGCTCGCTTTCGTCTCTGCAACAAGTTGTTCAAGTTTGCAATATTCAGATGAAATCAGATTCAAGCCTGGACTGCGGAGACGATAATCATCAAGCTGAAAAGTGGAAAAGACTCTTACTTATTTGTCTCTTAGGTCGAGCCACGCACTGGTAAAAATTATCACTGGTTGGCTTCATCCAAATTTCTGGAGTCTAAGAAACACAATCAAATTAGTAACAGAGACAAAAAATTCCCAGTAATAGAAGTCAAAAGGTAACCTTATATGAATGTAAGTATAGCTGACAATTTACAATAATGAAATAAAATAATAGATCAAAATCAATTTTTTTTAACACAAATTTAGTTATTATTAACCCGATCCGATATGAGTGAAACTAAATTAGTTTATATTTAGATTGATACGAAAATAATATAAATTTTATATTATAGTTGAATTGTTTGGAATATACTGAAGTATATGGTTATATTTCCGAATTAAAACAGTTAATTGTGTGCTTAGAATAGACTATTTGGAAATAGTTGAGTTTGGGTACGACATATTGAATACGGTTTGTCAGATTTTGAAGAGAATTTGATTGAGAATGTCTGACCCGAAATTCAAACTGTTACTTCACAGACACGGCGGGACGAGTCGACTAAAACTGGATTAGAATAGTAGCCGTGCGAAATCATAAGAAAGCAGGCAGAAACGGGGACTTTTGTCCCGTCATATAAAAAATTCAATTCAATGCACCAGTTCCGACCCACCCCATAACATCCTTTTAAGTCAAAGTTTCAATACAAAACCATTACGAAATTTTCCAGAAAGAAAAGCACCCTTTTTACTCTGTTTTCTCGGCAGCCAAACAAAAGATACAAAATAAATAAATTCCTGTTATACTTACAGATATCTTTTCCAGAACTCTCATGGACATAAAGGGTTCATTATGTTCAGCAACTATATGTTGCACGGCACCCCAATCTTCTCTAACGGTTTGCAAGATGACACGGCCGTTCCCTTTTTCTCTACTCTTCTTGCCATTAATCTCGACGTAACAACTCAAAAATAATACCTTAAAAACGACTGAAACCAAGGCCAACAAGAGAATTGCCCATAAAATTTTCCGGGCCAAGCTCCGGCCGAATCTCAAACTCCGAAGAGTCGTATCCGTCCACGTCTCCGGCACCCACGAGAATATTTGCCTACGAAAATAGCCATACTTGATCAATGGATGATGATGACGAAAATGGCTGCGATTATGGGCCCCGGCAAAAGAGCCATTACAGTTGTCCTCGTCGTCGGATATGTAATATGAGAACCTGTTGGCGTCGAACAATTCCAACACGCGTCTTCTCGTCGTTTTGGGGCTACCGATGACGTTGGTTACGTTGTTTACACCACTGGACGACATGTCACATGGCCCGCCGGTGAAAAAAATTCTTAGCCAAGTAAAAAGGAAAAAACAAACTTCCCTATTCTTCTTTTGATTTCTTTTACAGGAAAAGACGAGGGAACGTAGAAAAAGTGAAGGAAACGAAACCTGCAGGTCGGGGTCTGAAATGTAAGGGGCAGTAAAGGGTTGAATGAATTTGTCTTGGGCGAGATTGATGATGATGGAGTTCTTTCTTCTATATATAGGATTGTGGAAACTTCAATCTCTTACTTTTCGTGGGTTCTTGTCTTCTTTTATTATTACTTTTCACTTACCGTAAAAGAGAAATCTGATTGCATCAAAGCTGAAATTCTGAAGTTCGATTATAAGTTTTTGTTGTGAAAGAGTAAACCAATACTCAGTCAAGTCATACAAGAACTGTTAAAAGGATTTTTTTTTTTTTTAAAGGAAAGAGTAAATTCCCTTTCCATATAAGGTTGGTGCAAATCACAGATAGCGCCTGTTGGTTTTTGAAGTATAATTTGCACCCTAAACTTATTTTGATAAAGGATAAAGGTGTTTCATAGGTATTAAAAAGATAAATTATCATATAAACCTTAACTATTTCACTTTTAAAAATATAATATTACTCTTGAAAATGGTAATTAATAATATGTTCAAATTGGATAGCTAAAAACACACGAAAAATGTATTATTCTAAATGTTAGAATTGAATATTTAATGTTATTCAAACTGCTAAAATTACACATCTAGCATTGATTAATTGTCGGTATCTAGGGTGGGAATTGTGGTTTCCCAAACCTTATGTGTGAAATGAAAATCTTATAAAAGAATTACAAATAGATACCTAATTGAGCATTGATTAAGTATTTAAAATTGTATTGAGTAATTATAACAGCCTAATTATTTTTTAAAAACAAATCTTCAATAAAGTTGTTTTCTCATAGTAAGTATCCACACAAAACGAAGCTTCCTTCACCGTTTTATCTTTACTCGCCAAAAGTCTGGCGTCCCGGTATGAACGAAGATCTAGTCGGCGAATTATTTTATTTTATTTAATTCCTCCTTAATTCTCTCGGCCGTCAGATTTGGACTGTGTCCCCAGCGAGCTGTGTGAGAGCAGTTATCACATGCAACGAGATATCTTGTTTTAAGGAGCGTCGATTTTCTCTGACCCTTGATGCGATTGCATTTATTGATTAGGCAACATTTTGGGGGCATCAGCGGTAGGAAGCAAAGTAATATAATCAGATAGTGCGGTGGCAGTCACTGTCATGATAAAATATAATTCAACGCGGGGAAAAAAGAAAAATATAAATAAAAAGAGAATAATAAATTGGCCGTAAAGCTGGCACGTTGTAATTTATAACGATAATGGTTGGTGATATAGTTTCGGTAATATTTTAATAATATATTACATTATTTTTACCGTTGTTAAATAATAAATTTGATTAATTTATTATTTATATATATTTAAAATATTTTATTTTTTTATTGTTTGATAAATTAAATAAGATAATTTCAAAGTCAAAAGCCTAATTCTCACTTAAGGTATGCTTAATTCCCAAATTTTCATTTATAAATTTTAAAAATTCAAATATCTACTATTTTATTAAATTTTTTGTTAGATTTTTTAAATTAAAAAAAAAGAGATAAAATTTTATTTTTTTAAATTTTTGTTAAATGATGGTTTTATTTTAAACCATAACAAAAAATTTTAATAAAATTATGCATATATAAGTTTTTAAAATTTTATGAATAAAAGTTTGAAAATAGATTAAACTTCGTGTGGAACTAAGTCTTTTGACCTAATTTCAATAATAAAATATTGATTACTGAGGTTGTTCTTAGTATAGTTATTATATTCGGTGCAAGAAAATAAAGATATAACATGATTTTTAATGTTATTTGATGGATGAATAAAAAACATATGTACCCAATTATATTATTGATTGTTCGAAAAACATAATAGTTGAAGTACAACACGAATACATGAATACTTGTTCGATTACATGAGCTTACGTACAACTTTAAATCTATAGAATGAGAGATTAGAGTTACATTTATAACATAATATGTGAAGTGTAATATTTTGTGTTATCATCAGTAGGTGAACGTGTGCTTGTTATATGATTGGAGAGTGATTCTGCTTAATTATAAATGTTGAAATTATAAGAAATGACTCGATGATAATAGGAAAATTGTTACTAGATGTTGATAAGATTACGAAAATCATAATAACTATTCAACTTTTGTTTTTTCTATTATTTCTGGATAAGAATATCTCTTATTCGTTCCTTAAATCAACCCTCATGCTAACAATGTAACTATTTGTTGGTTGAACAATTTTGATTACAGGTAAACTCGAATCGAGTTAGTTTGGCTTAAATTAATATTTAACTTGATTTTAGCTAAATTTGGGTTATAGTTTCAATATGATACCTTAACTTAAAATTAGATAAAATCTTTCTCTAAAAACATTGTTCATTCTATCTTTGACATAATTTATATTGCGATAATACTATTTATTCTATCGATAACATTTTAATGATATATTTTATTAATTTGAATCTAATTTGAATTTGATTAATTTAATCTTATTATAATAGTTTTGAATTGAATTTAACTAACAATGTTTGGGGTTGGCTCGGCATAAATTTCGACGTAATGATAATAATAAATTCATAAATGTGATTTGTAATGGGTATCGCTAATGATACAAATATTAGATCATATGCATGTAATACTAGTGTCACGCCTCTGTATTGGGAAGAAATATAAAACAAAGTTCAAAGCCATATGTCAGAAGATGAGAGAATGTTGAATCGTGAGTAGCACTAATAATGCAAACAGCAGAAACTGAGGCATCTTAAGTTGTTGAAGTCTCACCCGGCCCACAAATGTCATAGCTTAGTGGAGGAGGACCTAGACTACTTGCGAAGAAAGGGAGGACCTCAAAATTTAATAACCCCAACCTCATCATAATAGGTGACCCATATTGGAAATATAATATTATGGTGGGTTTAAAATTCAAAATATGGATTAATTGATTTAATCGAGATTTGATGAGATTAGAGTGTAATAAAAACAAGTTTAATTTAAATTAGTTTAAATATAAAAAAAATTGTATTATCAAACTTAAGTTTCAATTTCAGTTATATGGTATTTGACTTGTCAAATATAATTATATATTAATAATATTGGTGTATAGGTATGATGAGAAAAGTTCGAGAGGGAACCTAGACTTTGTGGAAGCGTGATCCTTGTTTGAAAAGATTGCGTGAGACCACAAAACCATTTGCCAGGTCCACACGTTTTGGTTTATTTGAAGGAGACCAAGCACAACTGAGTCTCCACTACTCTCCACTCACATGTCAACGCTATTACGAGTTAGGTAGGCTGAAGTTAGGAAAGTTCTTGTACAGAATCTGAACCGTAACCATGAATTCTACAAATTAACAAGCATCGCACCGTCATTCGAAGTCTGATGACTCATAATACAGCTTTGAGGAGATTGGGATTTGGGATATAGAAGAAAGTGTTTGATGGGCTGGATTATTTATCTATAATTTCTGGATTATTTATAGGATAGGATAGTGCAGCGAATTGGAGGTTGGGTTGGGTTGGGTTATTAGCACTAGGGTGTGCTATCAATAAGATATTTTTGGATAGGTCCATGACTGATAAAGACATTTCGCTAAGGCGCGAAATCTTTAATGTAATTTTAAAGAATTCAGATTCTATTATGTGCTTCGACAAATAGATTTGAGTATACATTAGTGCACATATTGGTGACTTGATGGATTGTTGAACCACTTTGCGTAAGGTTTATTGGTTTGATGGTCGACCTCGTCCTAGATAACTAAAAAAATCCATATGAATAAGGTCTGATTTATGATTAATTTAAGATTAATGTGTTGATGTTTGAACTTAACTGAAAAAATAATTTGACTTTGATTTCAATATGAATTAACTCGAATTCGAATATTAAAATAAACTTATTTATTAAAATTTGAATTTGAATTTGATTTATGCAAATCGAATTTAACCTTGATTACAATAATTTTGATTTAGTTGTAAAAATATATTCAAGTCAAACTTAATAAGAATCATATTGAGCTTGAGTCAAATCCATAACCATTATTACGTTGCAAAAGTCATTAAAACTCCTTTAGAGAATTAGAAAAAGAGCCGCTAAAAAATGGAGAAGAAAAATAGAAAAAATAATAAAAAAAAAGTTTAATTTATCAGCAATCAAGCTTGGGTTTTATTCATTTAAACCAAACACCCTGCCAAGCCCGAGCCAACTTGTGTCCACCCTTAACGTGTGGTTGTCATGTCTATCCACTTCATATGGGCTCCTCTTCTTGGGTAATTGGTACCGTGGACTCAGGAGTCTTTCTTTTACGACACATGGGCTACGATGCGTTGGTTGAGTGAGTCTGAGAAAATAAAGATTTAATGCTATTTTAGTAAGAAGAAGAGAAGTTTATATATTTAATAACAATTGGCGCATATGACATGACATATAATTCCACACACTAGATCCCTGCCTTTTTAAAACATAGACCTACGTCTTGCTCGGATCGCTCTCAGTCTTTTACTAGGGTTTTCGTCGGGCGGCGGCTCTTAACCTGGAAAAATGGTCAAGGGCAGGCAAGGCGAGCGCGTCAGGTCGAACTTCGATCTCTCTCACTCTCTTTATGTTTCCCAATCCCTGATTATTTTGTTCAAAATAACTTAATCTTACTCTTTTTTCGTTCTCAGACTCTATGTTCGTGGAACAGTTCTTGGGTACAAAAGGTAAGGAAAAATAGAGCTGGTGTTTGCTTCCACTTTAAGTTGGACAAGATTTTGGATTGGTTTGTAATCTATTTGGAGTTTAGGTCGAAGTCGAACCAGTACCCAAACACCTCGCTGGTTCAGATCGAGGGAGTGAACACGAAGGAAGAGGTAGCATGGTATTGCGGCAAGCGGATGGCTTATATTTACAAGGCAAAGACTAAGAAGAATGGTTCCCACTATCGCTGCATTTGGGGAAAAGTTGCTAGACCTCACGGTAATAGCGGCGTTGTTCGTGCTAAGTTCAAATCCAATCTCCCTCCAAAATCCATGGTAACCTATAATCGATTAATTTTTTGTTCTTCTTTTTGTTGGCTTTGATTTTAAATTGGGTTTTAATCATGGATTTGGTTCTAATTATTAAACAGGGGGACAGAGTTAGGGTATTCATGTACCCCAGCAACATATGAGGTATGCTGTCAATTATTTTCAATTTGCCAATGAATTTTGGTCTCAATTTGGGAAATTTGTGACAAATGGTTGTTCTTCAATGTGTGACTGGTTGGCATTGATAAGTTGTTTAGGAATGTTTGCTTCTGGCTCTCTAGGCTAAGTGAATTTAACTTCCTCACCTGCGGTGACACTGTCTTGAAACATTTGAAGTCGTGTTTGTGATTCTGCTGTAGTCATAACTCAAAAGCTTTAGTGGCCTTTTACCTATTCTCGATCTGCATTTTTTGTATAATTATATAAGAGAACACAGTGACCCTACTATTGTTTACTAGGGGTGTAAATCGAACTGTGAGTGAGCTATTCACAGTTGGCTTTTGTTGAGGGAAGCTCGAGTTCTGTGTTGGTTGCCTTGACTTGAGTAAAATACCAATATACTTTTGAAAGATCAAATCTTTTACTTGCACCCTTGAAATCTTACTTTCTAACTTTGAATATGGGTAGTTGACATATATATAAGTTATATGGTTTAATTTAATTTGTGGAAAGTTGAGTTGCTTACATGTAATTTTTTGTGCTGAGCTTGAGTTGTGAAATTACCAGCT
Organism: Mangifera indica; assembly: GCF_011075055.1. Classification (NCBI taxonomy): domain Eukaryota; kingdom Viridiplantae; phylum Streptophyta; class Magnoliopsida; order Sapindales; family Anacardiaceae; genus Mangifera; species Mangifera indica. The sequence continues at coordinate 468,463 of NC_058137.1, forward strand.
TGATGAGTTCGAGCTTTAGCTCAGCCTTAATGTTATTGAGCCGAGGTGATTACATCCTTATTGTTTACGTCATAATTAAATAATAAGTAATGAAATAGATTCTATAATTTCTGAATTCAAGGACTGAACCATTTTTAGTTTACTATTTAGTAAGGAAAAACATGGTTGTGTTTGAAGCCATATGATATCCTAGTCATTTGTTGATCTTGAAGCATTTGTAGTTTCCATTTAATAAGAAAAACACGGTTAGGTTTGAACCAATATGATTTCCCAGTCATTTGTTGATCTTGAAGCATTTGTAGTTTCTATTTAATGAGAAAAATTTGGTTGGGTTTGAAATTCATTTATTGATCTTGAAGCATTTCTTTTTAATAAGGAAAATATGGTTGGGTTTGAAACCGTTTGCTTTCCTAGTCATTTATTGATATTGAAGCATTTGTAGTTTCTATTTAATAAGAAAGAAACATTTTTGGGTCTGAAAGCATTTGTTTTGCTTGTTATTTATTGATCTTTGTGCATATATTGTATGATTTTTTAAATTTTATTTATGCAAGACTGATTGTGTGGATAGCAGTGTATAATTTTCTGCAGAAGTTGAAATTTGTGATATATTCTTTTAATTTACCTTTGTGCTTTTTGTTGAGCAGTGACAGTGTCTGCAGTAGATGCTAGAATGGCACTGTTAAGGTGTATCTGTTGAACTTGGGATTTATTCTCACAAGAGCTAAGTTTCAAGGTTTTGAACTCGGGGGTTATAGCAGCTAGCTGTTTTGGCTTCGCATTTGTTAGTTATTGTGGATTTGGAACAACAATGACAACTCCTATTCTTAGTTTTGTGATATGAAAATTTTGCTATTAAGCTTCTACATATTGGTTTTCTTTAGTGTTATTTTTCCATTGTGACATGACACTCTGGAAATATGGATATATGATCGAGGAATGTTTAAAAAGAGTCATACAATATGCACTAACATTGGATACAAACATGTTTACAAACATTGATGTGTCATGTAATCACATTAACATGTCAGCATTCGATTTCATGTTTGTATCTATTGTCAAGTGTATGAAGTTTTTTGGATTTTAAAAATTTGTAATAAATTTGGACTATAATAGAAGGGTTTTTAGTAAAATTATGTTTTGAACAATGTTTTTAGACTCATTCTGCATTGATCTGGTGAAAGGGTTTGTCAGTGATCTAAGTATGGTGTCAACAGGGTAAAACTGAAAATTTAAAATAAGTTTTACCCATGTGACTATGGCATGTTGTTAGTGTTAAGATCGTATTGGTTTTACTTGAATTGTGTTAAATTATTAATTTGTTTTGATCTTTGATCTGTTGGTCCAATGGATAAAATGGGTTTTAACTGTAATTTGAATTAATTTTTGGGGAGATCGGTTTCCAATTGTAACTAATAACTATGTCATCAATCAACCGTAAATCAGTAACAAGGAAGTAATTTCTCAACTGAGTTCAGTTTTTGTATTAACGTGTTTAGGGAAGGCGGACTTCCAAGTTCCAAGGATTGAATTGGATATATGTTTGGGACAATTAAGTTTCCAAATTTAGACCTTACCGAATCCCACTGGTATAAATTTAATGGTGTCCTGTGATTTGGGATGTGCCGACGGATTTGGGATTTCTTTCTACAATGGACTTGTTCAAAGCCGTGCTGGTTTGCACCAAACCCGTACAAAGTCTTCCCGGTCATAAATGCAAAAACCTGACCGCCCAATCAGTTGAATAAACAAGCATTAAGTCATTCAAGCGGTTGTTGGAATGCCCTACCACACTGCACTGCGAAGTCAATGCCAGCGAAAAGAAAAAACAGTTCATGCTTCTTGTTGGCACGCGTGGAGCCTTACAAATACAATATAGGTAATGGGAGTGGAGAAAATCACAATATGAGTTGGCAGTAGGTGGCTCAGTTCAGTGCGAAAATAATTGAGTTCAGATCAGAAGTGTCTTCGCCCGAGTCACTTCTTCACCAGCTCAAATGCTCAATTATGAAAGCCATTTCAGAAATGTGAGTGCCTAGTGCAACAACAATTCCTCGAGCTTCGTTGTGCGCACCATATGCCCACTCTCCATTATCACTTCTATCATGTTCATGTGTGAATGGTAAGAAAAAACACACTTAAGATTAGAATAGATTCAAGTTATTCAAATTTGAATAGAATAAATTGAGTTTGAATTAATGATTGAGTTTTTTTTCAACATAAAATGAATAAAGTTTGAAACTATATAAATATCTGAGCTTAGATTCGTATTGTTGAATACATGGTTCAAATTTAAATCCAAGTTAAGATTGAACAAAGGAGTTTAAACTAATAATTGAGTTTATTTTGATTGAATTAATATAAATAGGCTAGTTTAAATGGGCTTGGATCCAATATGCCGTTTATGCTCGAGTTAAATGGTAGTAAATAGTAATTCAACGGTGGGAAGAATATAAAATATAGTAAAAAGTACACTCGGTCAAGGCAATCTCATATTGTATATGCAACGCAGCTTCGTTAATTTTTTTGCCGAGTACGTTGGGTACACTTGGCTATTTTCCATCTTCCTTGCCGACACCACAACCGAAGAAAGTAGGTTCTCTTCTCAGTTTCCTTTGCTTTCACGTGATTCCGTTTTGGCTTCAACATTCAAGCTCCCCGTCATTGTTTTTTCCTTTTTATTCCGACCCCGCTTTCTTATTCTTGACATTTCTGTTCTACTTTATTCAAGCTCCCCGTCATTGTTGCTAATAGTAACAACCCCGCTTTTCTTATTCTTGACATTTCTGTTCTGATTTATACTGTTATTTGTTTTTATTTGTTTAGTGATTGAAATGTTCATTTTTTTAGCAACATAGTTTACTTGAAGCTGTATATTTTTTCCTCCTTTTGTGGGTGTGAAAGTTTATGTACATTGAAGTTATTTAGCAGAAATTTTCTATCTTTGCAATGCAATGGAATCGGAGATGATCTAGGTCTTTATTTATTAATTTACTTTTTACTGGGGTAAGTAGATGAGATATTATTACAATATATGTAGAAAAATTGATGGCGACTGTCGCAGATGAAAAAAATGGAGCATGTATTTGTAAAATTTATCCTGCATGATAATATTTGTATTTTGCAAGTGTTCTTTTTAATAAGACTCACCTAGTGGTATTACTTTTTTATACGAAGCATTCATTTTTTGAAAAAAAAAAAAAAGGTTCTGTTCAATCGGGTCATCTCTTATGGAGTACTATCTAAATGGCAAGAAATTGTAATTTTCAGATTCTCCTATAAGTTTTTTTTAAGAGACCAATGGTGGGATTTATGACCGAGTTGTATTTTAGTGTAATGCTTTTAGTGTTTCACGTCAATAATTTGATCTAGGCTTTTTTTTGCCTTTCCTCAAATGATTCATGTGCTCGTATATATATATTTGGTCATTTCTGAAGGATTGAAATAATTGAATGAAGGACAACTTTCTGTTTGGGGAAAGGCTATGAAGATGTTATCTCATTGCTATGGTCATCTACAGTTGCCAGTTGCAACCATTTGGTTCTCAATTTCTTTGTTATTGTCTGCCCAAAATTATGGAGGGTCTTTATCAGCTTCTGCTTATTTGATTGGCCTTGGAAGCTATGACATAACAGGGCCAGCTGCCGATGTCAATATGATGGGGTATGCAAATTCAGAACAGGTTACATCTGGAATTCACTTCAGATTACGAGCTCGCACGTTTATTGTGGCAGAACCTCAGGGAAACCGTGTAGTATTTGTGAATCTTGATGCCTGCATGGCCTCACAAATTGTTACAATTAAATTACTTGAGCGACTAAAAGCAAGGTAATTTTTAAGTTAATCAGGTACCTGAATTTGATACATGTTTGTAGATTATTGTCCAGAATTTAGACTTATATTATTGGGAACCATTTAATATAGTATTAATATTGGCTAATTTTACTGCTGAAAATGTTCATAGTCTCTAGGGAGAATTATAATTTTAGCTGTTGAATGCATGTTGAATTTCACTCTCCTTGCAAATAATATCTGGAGGGCCTACACTTATTTATCAGTCAGCTTCCATTGCTCTGACTGGTTGAACTATTGATGTTATATCTTTCCTATTTTTAGGTATGGTGACCTTTATACCGAGCAAAATGTTGCAGTCAGTGGTATTCACACTCATGCTGGACCTGGAGGCTATCTTCAGTATGTAGTGTATATTGTGACTTCTCTTGGTTTTGTACGCCAGTCATTTGATGTCATTGTTGATGGTATTGAGAAAAGCATCATTCAAGCTCATGAGAATCTTCGGCCTGGTTCAATTTACGTTAATAAAGGTAAGTTTGATTACTCAAAATCATGATCTCTCTATTTCCTCCATCATAGCGTGATCATATCTGTTTTTTCTGTATCTGCTATCGTGCATGCATATTTTTCTTTATATATAGCACATACTGTGCACGTTTGACATTGCACTTTTCCCATTCTCCCAGCTTTGGGACTGGGATTATAGCTTAACATGTGTCAGCTGGCTGGATTGTTATTTTTATTAGTTATACAACTTGTGCCGCCTATTTTTCTTCATGTATGGTTCTTTTACATTTAGAGACCTCCTTTCACTTTTAACTTTTCTCAATATATTTATAGGAGAAATCTTGGATGCTGGTGTGAACCGTAGTCCAAGTTCTTATCTCAATAACCCTGCCACTGAGCGGAGTAAATATAAGTATGATGTTGATAAAGAAATGACCCTCATAAAGTTTGTAGATAATGAGTGGGGAGGAATAGGCAGCTTTAACTGGTTTGCAACGCATGGAACTTCTATGAGTCGTACAAATTCATTGATTAGTGGTGACAACAAAGGAGCTGCTGCAAGATTTATGGAGGATTGGTTTGAACAGAGCGTTTCCAATAGATCCGGAACTGAGAGAATCCCTCGCAGAGTTTTAAGAATTATTCCTGATCCTCAAGAAAACCGTAAGTAAATTCCTTTTGTTCAAAAGGCATGCATAGAGTGATGAAGAGTTGGCTTAGTGAAACTGATTCAAATTTGAATTCAACGCACCCTATGATGCACTTGCTTAACCTTCTGGGAGGCCAACATAAAACCAAACCATCAGATATTTTAAACAGAATATAAGTTACCAATACAATGGGATAAATTTTATATAGGCCTTAAAATATTTTATGATATTGAACCAAATTTCATTTGCAAGAAGTCATTGAGTTATTGAAACAGGCACTGAGTTGATGAAACTTGCTGCGGCTTTTAAGCCTTCGCATGGACAACCTGCAACAAGATATATGAGTGTTTCAAGGCGGGTCAGGACTTCTTTAGTCCAGGCTGAAAAACCTCATTTTGTTTCTGCATTCTGCCAATCAAATTGTGGAGATGTAAGCCCAAATACTCTTGGTGCATTTTGCACAGACAGTGGACTGCCTTGCGACTTTAATCACAGCACCTGCAATGGGAAAAATGAGTTGTGTTATGGTCGAGGACCAGGGTACTTATAGAATGAGTCTGAATGTTTTTCACTTCTTTATTTTTGTTCAACTATAAAATCTATGGTCATTTTGCAGTTACCCTGACGAATTTGAGAGCACGCGAATTATTGGTGAAAAGCAATTCAGAAAAGCTGTGGAACTGTTTAGTAAAGCAACTGAGCAGTTGAAAGGGACTGTTGGCTACCGACATAGCTATATAGATTTTTCCAAGCTTGAGGTATCACTTCCCAAAGTGGGTGGGGGTACAGAGGTAGTGAAAACATGCCCGGCAGCCTTGGGCTTTGCTTTTGCAGCGGGAACAACCGATGGTCCGGGAGCTTTTGATTTCAAGCAAGGAGATGACCAAGTGAGAAGCTTCTGGTGATTTTTTTTTCCATTTATAAAAAAAATTCTTGGATGGTGAATCTCAAATATCTGGGTAATTATAATTTGGATGTTTCTTTTAGGGGAATCCCTTTTGGAAGTTGGTAAGGAATGCGCTAAAAACTCCAGATCAGGAACAGGTCAATTGTCAGCATCCAAAGCCTATTTTGCTCGACACCGGTGAAATGAAGGTTCCGTATGATTGGGCAGTGAGTATCCAATTTAGGTGGCGCTTAATATATTTGACTAAGATACTCCATAATTTTCAGATGAGTCTGTACATGTTTGGACACTCCACCTGGGGTTAGCTCCCATTGAGTTTAGAGCCTCAGTGTATTAGATAATCACAAACAAGGTACCATGCATCATAATATATGTTTGAACTGATGAAAATGCTAGAATTTGAGTCCATGGCACTGTGTGGAAGCACATAATAGGTCACACTGCAAATTAGACTTATTTAAAAATTTCCTTGTTGCTTTTCCTGTTTTCAACACAATTTTGGACCTTCCAGCAACCTTCTAAGTGGACACATTTTTTGGCATAAAGTACATTCTAAAATGATGCTTGGCCTCTTTAAATATTGAAAAGATTATTCTCTAGCATTAGTGGATTGCACATGGAGTGCTGGTCATTGGTGTTTCAGTTGTATGCTCTTAGAAGATTGCTTAAACAATTTTGATCCATTATTAAATTTTGGCTCAGATGATTTACAAGGTAAATGAGGTTTGGAAATCTATATATAGGGGTTGATTATTGTACTCACAATTTTATCTTCATTTATTTATGCAGCCTTCGATACTCCCAGTCCAAATTTTGCAAATAGGGCAACTGGTTATTCTCTGCGTTCCCGGAGGTAACTGTAACCTTAATGTTTTATTTGAGTTTTTGCTCCAATATTCATCAGAACATTCACATTGTGAGGTAAACAGTATTCAGTCCCAGAAACAAAATGCTTCATAGCCCTAGATTGCTTTGCTCGTAGTTGCTTTACTCCATAGCTTTTATTTTACCAAATCCTGTGAAGAGTGTTTAACTTCTTTTATGGCAAGAATCATCTCAATAGTTTACGCATTCCCTTCTCTACTGTGGTTTTCTTGTTTCCAATATATTTTTTCTTGCAGAATTCACTACCATGGCTGGCAGACGTCTTCGTGATGCTGTTAAGTCCGTGCTCATCTCTGGAGGTAGAGAGAAATTCAACAGCAATGTCCATATTGTCATTGCAGGGCTGACAAATACATATTCACAGTATGTGACCACCTTTGAAGAGTACCAGGTGCAGAGATACGAGGTCTGTACACTGGTTCAACATTCCCTATTTGTTCATGATAAAATTCTTGCATAACACTTTCATATTTTTATTTTAGTAAAAAAAATATGGTTCGTTCGTAGAGTTTAGGTATCTGGTAAAAGTATTTGACAACTCTGAAATTGGCAAAAGGTAAGATGACCAAAATTCATGCCATTTTCCCGAAGACTTGGTCATTTTACTTGGTACTTCAGAGAAAAATATGCAAATTTTGTCTAGTGGATATGCTCAGAATTCAGATCGTAGTAGTTTTTGTCCGATTCATTTGTGATGGATCCTTTTCAGGGAGCTTCCACCTTATTTGGTCCACACACACTCAGTGCCTACATTCAGGAGTTCCAGAAACTAGCAGCAGCTTTTGTAAGTGATCAAGCTGTTGAGCCAGGCCCGCAGCCTCCAGATCTCCTTGATAAGCAAATTAGCTTATTAACACCAGTAGTCATGGATGCAACCCCTGCTGGTGCAAATTTTGGGGATGTTAAAACTGACGTACCTCTGAATTCAACCTTCAAGAGAGGTGACATGGTGACAGTCACTATCTGGTCTGCTTGCCCAAGGAACGACCTCATGACCGAGGGAACTTTTGCACTTGTAGAAATTCTTCAGAACGAGAAAACATGGGTTCCAGCTTATGACGACGATGACTTCTGCTTACGATTTAAGTGGTCAAGACCCACAAAGCTCAGTTCCCAGAGTTTTGCAACAATAGAATGGAGGATTCCAGAATCAGCGGTTTCAGGTGTGTATAGAGTAACACATTTTGGTGCTTCAAAGTCTCTCCTTGGTTCGATCCACTATTTCACAGGTTCCTCCAGCGCCTTTGTTGTTGGCTAGGAGCAGGAAGTAGCCACTATATTTAACAGAGTATTTAGCACTTTCATATCTGTTCTTAATCACATAGTTCTCCCAAGGAAGGTGGACGAAAAAAAAGTAATGGCAGTAAAATATATTTATCTTAGCAGCAGTGAAACCTTATATATTTATTGTTGATCAGAAATTGCAACAGGGTTTTCTTTATTATTGAAATGTTAGGTAAATTTCTGCTTTTGAATTGAAGCCTCTGTTATTTATTCATCACTCTAAGTGAGTAGACAAATAGGAATAGATTCGAACTGAGCCAAAATAAGAGCCGGTCCGATCTCGCCCCTAAATGGAATGGTGATTCAAATTCACTACTCTACATGTCTATGGGAATCGGTGGCAAGATGGAGCGGCAGTCGACAGGCATCTCTATCTCTGTCCCCTCTTACGGAACCCACGGTAAGTGGTCCATTCGGACTTTCCGATTCTATTATGCCTTTACAAAATCACAACAATTGCCCTGTTTTTTTTATGCCAAAATATCAAAAAATAAAAACACAGAATCCCAAATTGGCTGCCTTATTTTGCTGCCAATGCAGTTTTCAAATGAACAACAGTTAAGTCATTGGAAACTTTGAAACATCCAACTAATATCTGACTCAGACTCTTATCTATTTGAAGGGTTGTATTTGATCCTAACGGTTCCTTAAGTCTTTAGATTAAGCTTACAGTTAAATTATTTTGAAATCAAGTTCAATCTTGATTCATCAATTTTAATCTGGTCATATTTTATTGAATTTACACCGATTTCAAATTAGACTTTATTTGAACTTAGTTTGGATCGAATCAGCCTAGATTCATTACCCTTCATAATTTATAATAACTGAATTACAAAGCGAGCCATTTTCCACTTAACGTTGCTGACTGCAGTTGCCATCTTCAGCATTAACAAAGTTAATTTCTGGCTGAAAAAGCAGACCAACTTATACCATATGAGTCAGTAACGTGTGAGACTGAGCTGTATAATTGAAATATTAGCTTATATAAATAAGAGAATTAATGGCGATGAGCAGGGAAGAGAAAAACAGAACTTGACACTTAAACAGAGAGCCATGAAAAGGACCCAGTTTGAGGAACCATCTTCTTCGCGTTGGTTGTTTTTACCAAGATTCTTATACCCACAAAAAACGCAGCTTCGTATCCATCACTTCTATCTCTCCATATTTGTGTCTTAGTCTCTTTTTAAACCACCACTCTTCTCTCCATTTCACTCTCCAACTGTACTCTGCACTCTTTGTTCCTCCGCCTTCAGCATGGTGGTCGATTCCAACGGTAAATCGGACATTTCTTTCGCCGGTACTTTCGCCAGTAGCGCTTTTGCCGCTTGTTTCGGTGAGGTGTGTGAACTCGAAGTCTCGTTCATTATTTTGTGTATGCTTTAAAAGTGGTCGCAAATGGTCAAAGTTTGGAATTTTAATCTTATGTTGTTCATGGTTGTTTTAGTTTTCGTATTGAATGCTTCAAAGATGGTTTTGAACGTAATGGCTTTTGTTTGTTATGTAAAATATTGGAATACATATATTTTCTGTAACAATCAACTTGTAATCTTGATTTTTAACGTTGAAGTTTCTCATATTTGGCGAATTATATTGACATGAATATATTTTATGGAGATGGTGATCAATATGGGCCCGGAGAAACTCTGTGCTGGGCTGTTTAGCTAATTTGTTTTTCAAATTCCATGACAAATTATCATCTTATTTTTTGTATTCGTGTATGTTTAGGCTTTGAGGCACTTTTAATTTATCCAATTTTTATGTGATTATATGTAGGTTTGCACCCTTCCTTTGGACGTTGCTAAAGTTAGACTTCAGCTGCAAAAGAAAGGTGTAGCTGGAGATGGATCGGCTTTACCAAAATACAGGGGTTTGTTGGGAACGGTTGCTACCATTGCTCGGGAAGAAGGTCTAGCGGCACTCTGGAAAGGTGTCGTGCCTGGATTGCATCGTCAATGCATAAATGGAGGGTTGAGGATTGCATTGTATGAGCCTGTAGGTTTTAATTTGTTTATATAGTGTTCATGTATTATCATAGATATCTTGTTCGCTTTCGAATTTCTGATACACGTTTGTGGACTGCTTGCTTGACAGGTTAGGAACTTCTACGTAGGAAGTGACTTTGTTGGAGATGTTCCTTTATCCAAGAAAATACTTGCTGGGCTTACAACTGGTGAGTATAAGGGTGAATGCATATGTAATTATGTTTTGCTTCTTCAAGTTTAGAGGGAAAATCATTTTAATTTTTATGATATACGTTAACTTTAATCGTATAGTTGGATTTCTAATTTCTCACTTGACAGGTGTTTAAATTTACTATTGTATTTTTTCATCTTATGATTTCTTAAGATGTGTCATCTCATCAATAGGTGCTCTAGCAATCACAGTTGCAAGCCCAACTGATCTTGTCAAAGTGAGACTACAAGCTGAAGGAAAATTACCTGCTGGTGTGCCGAGGCGCTATTCAGGAGCGCTGAATGCTTACTCTACAATTGTGAGACAGGTTGTGCATCTAACCCTGGAAAAAATTGAAATAGGAAGAGATTCTTTTAACTTTTCCTGTGCTTTTAACTCAGTTCTGATCCACAGGAAGGACTTGGGGCTCTTTGGACTGGACTTGGACCTAATATTGCACGAAATGCCATCATAAATGCAGCCGAACTGGCCAGTTATGATCAAGTGAAGCAGGTTAGCTCCCAAAAATTGTCATTGTCTTTGAAGTTGTTTCATCGGACTTAGTTCTGACCTTTATTCAAGTTCTAAAATATATATTTTTGAATGCAGACAATTCTGAAAATCCCAGGGTTCACAGACAATGTTGTCACTCATCTCCTTTCTGGTCTTGGAGCTGGGTTCTTTGCTGTCTGTGTCGGTTCTCCGGTTGATGTGGTACTCTATCTAATTTCACATCCGATATCTTTCTGATCAATAATGATGTAGTGCTTCTGATTCTACTCGTGCCATGTAATTAGTTTACGAAAGAGATGATTTATCACATGCATAGTAATTCAGGCGCCAATTGTAAAATTTTACAAATTACTCTTGGATATCTCTATATCTGTTAACTGTTTTGGTAACTTGGCTTCATCTATTAATTGTCCCATCGTCTTCCGACTAATCTATTTGATTTTTTATTTTTATTTTTATTTTACAGGTTAAGTCTAGAATGATGGGGGATTCTGCTTACAAAAACACACTGGATTGTTTCATCAAGACTCTGAAAAAGGATGTATGATTGCTTTGTATCTTTTTACACTCTTTTGCATATGGGGGACAAATTTCTTTTCTACTACGGGTATAAAATTATAATTTAGTAAATACCAGTTGTGTGACAGTATAATTTTTTTTCTTCGATAGCTGATAATGCTTCGCACCGGAGGCATTTGATGAATCAGATTCTTGATTTGAATCTGTCATCACTTGAATGCCTGAGTGAAGGCGACAGCCCAAACAAAAGACTTCAGCTTACAGCATTTGGTTTTTGTTGCAGGGGCCTCTAGCATTTTACAAGGCTTTATCCCAAACTTCGGACGGCTAGGATCTTGGAATGTGATCATGTTTTTAACCTTAGAGCAGGTAATTCCTTAACCTTTGGTATCTTTCAGATTTCTAGTCTGTTGCGACCAAATGTTTTATCGCCTTCATCATCCTAAACAGAAGCAAGAAAGTTGAAATTAAGTTATGCAGTTCATGATAGAACAGAAAATTGTCAACATTCTAGGTTTTATTTTTGGTAAGTTCAACCTTTGAAGTTAAAGCTAATAATAGTGTTATTATGGGAATTAGGGCTACAAATTAGCCAAGCTCAAGCTTGTAGTCTCCCGTTTCGGCAAGCTTGCGGTTTGGTTCAAGTATAATAACAAAAAACTGTAAAAGTTTGAAATTTTACACTTACATTTTCAAAATTTTCATTAAACTTTTATATCTTATTAAAAAATTTTATCTAACCCCCTCATCTTTTAAAAATCAGCTTATAGAAGCCAATGTTGAACTTTGAAAACAGGAAAAAATTGATAAATATATAAATTATAAGGTTTAATTATAATTGTTTAAGCCAAACTCCAGTCAATAGCTTATTTCTCAAGCTTAAGCTGCAAAATCAAGCTTGAACCAGGAAGATCTTGCTGGCATATAATTATTCTTCATTTGTGTGTGTTTGTGTGCGCTCATTGACAGGGTGATTTTCTTTTTCATCTTCCATGACAGGTTAAAAAAGTTGTGAGAAACATAGAATCAACTTGACCGTAAAGGGTGATGATCAATATTTAGTTTATGAAATCCTGTGTAGCGATTGCCATGGAAGCTATACAGCGAATAATGAAGTCCTCAGGAGCCATTTTTCTTCGCATTTTAACTATTAAGACGACGAATCCAGCAACAGACAGACAATTGACTGAAAAGAGAATTTTAGGAATTCAGAAACTATCAATATCTGTGATTTGTGAATTTCATTTTCTGGGAATTCAACATTGTTTCATTTTTGTATGATCTTTATATACTGATATTGCTGATTTCACCTACATAGGTGGGGGTCCTAATTGCTACTTTTTCTTCTTGGTAGTTCCCTTTGAAATCATAGAAGATGTTAAAGCTTCTCCATGAAATAAAATTTTTTGTCTTCTGCCAAGATTTTGGTTCTGATATATCAATAATATTTACAAACTTCATGCCAACGAGTCAAACTTAAATTTTACAGTTGTTGAAACTTAAATTTACCGTCCTATAATAAACATGGGACAAGTCATATTGATAGGTAAAAAGAGTAAGATAAATATGAGTTTAAATATATTTTTTTTTTTTGTACAAAATCAAAAACATTATAATTAGATTGATAGATTGGTTTTTGTCGCACATTGAATAATAAATTATTACAAATGACAAAAATACACAATTTAAATAACAAAAAATCTAATATTATTTGATTATTATATAAACATCTAAATTTATTGTAAACATATTCAATCGTTAATTTACCATGCAATCAGTTTAGTTACGCATGACATTAGATAATTTTAATTCTAATTAAAATTTTTAATTATATCCAATAATATATTTATTTATATATTATAAATCCCAGTGAAGTTCTCATTTACGTCGTCGTTTCTTTTCCACACACACAGGCTTTTTAGTTTCTTCTGCAATTGAATTTGAACTCGGTCCCGAGTCTGGCCATAATTGCAAGAAAATCATATATCTTTCGACTACTGCCACAGCCTCGCCGGGTAAGTTTCATTATTTCCCCCCAAAAAAATCGTATTAAATCCTCGCTGTTCTGCTTTTTTATCTTGATTTTCTCGCTATTTACTCAAATTTATTCATTATTATTTCATGTTATATTTGGGTATCTCGTGTTTCACCGCTTTGAAGTTTGAAGGATTTTATTCTTTTTTATGGATTTGCTGCATATCATTTTATTTGGTGGATTTTGATTAATGTCTTCAAATTTCATAAATAGTGGATTCTCTTTTTGCTTTAATTGAATTAGTTGAATATTCATTATCGAGTTTAGGGACTTCGTAATGATTTTAGGAGAGTAGAAATTGATTGATTTTATTTTTTACATACTAAATCTGGAGATTGGAGCGCATTGAGTAGGTGGGCAAAAGACTTTTAAGGTGAAGAATGCTTCAAATTAGGCTTAAAAAGATCCCATCCTCGGATGGTGGTGGAGCAGTGAAGCCTTTGCCAGTGGAAAATGTGACAGTTGCATGTCCAGACCATCTTGTTCTTGCTAATCTTCCTGTAGCTAAGGGCATTGGTGCAGCAACTGCAGCTTCACTTGTCAAGACTGTAGGTCGGAGGTCCAGGCGCCAGCTTGGTGAACGGGTCCATTTTTGTGTTCATTGTGATTTCCCAATTGCTATCTATGGCGTTTGGTATGTTCTTATAATAACTGCTTATATGTGTTAGTTGCATTTTAAAATTGTGAATTGTTTAGGTTGGTATGATGTTGATTTAATGCGCTTCAGTTAAAAAAAGGAAAGGGAGTAGATGTATGGTGATTTTTTTTACTATAAATTGACAGTGCAACCTTGTTTGCGTTGGTCAGTTGGGTTCTTCTCAAGGGGAATCAGAATTCTTTGTGCTAATTTGTGCTTTCTGTGGGAGGATTTGTGCAAAGTTTTAATCTAGCATTTCTTATGTTGTCATGCTAAATTGCAATGCTTAGGTACAAATACAATGCATATATGCTTGAACAGGGAATACTTCACCTAAAGTTTCAAAAAATCCAAGTTATATTAGATAGCCTGTATCTTGTATGACTGGGTCTGCCTGTTCCGTTGTCATTCATGTCCATAACGTGTACTGTAAACAATTTTTTAGTAGGCTGATAAGAGATTTTCTGTATGCTAACAAGTTTATGTCCTTGCAGAATCCTTGTGAACATGTCTTCTGTCTCGATTGCGCCAGGAGTGATTCAATGTGCTATCTGTAAGGAGTCTACCTGATATTGTGTTAATACATTCTTATTATTTCTGCAATGTCTGTTGATGCTTTTATTTTACTTGCTTGCCCACAATAATTTAAGGAACTCAACAATAGCCAAGTGTTAATTCTATAAAATATGATTCCTTTTTGTTTAAAAGGGGCCTGGTTTAGGGAAATTTTGCTAGGTGTGATGCATGAATTACTGTATAGGGAATTTGGAGCATATGAGATTTCACATGAGCTCAAATTTACAGTTCCACCTTAACTCAAGATGAGATTGAATTCCCATGTGTTAATTGGGAAGTCTTGTCCCACTTGTTGCACATGATTATCTGACCTGCCTGTTGGCTGGGAACTTATGCAGCTAAGTTCTTTAGGCAGCAATCAAGGATAAATAGTACACACTGGGTTTAAAATTGGTTGGTGAAGCCTAAAAAAAAGCTTTTCTTTAAGCAAGAATAAGACTTACCAATAAGTTTTATCTTGGTTCCTTCATATTTCCTTGTAGTATCTCATAACAAGCTTGCACCTTATTAAAGTTGTCATCAGTTGTTAAAGACTTAAAACTCCAAGGTTGAAATGGGTATTTGAAAATATCTGTACTGTTTTGCACTGTTTCCACCACAAATCCGCATTCAAACTGATTAAATAGTTGATGAATGTACTAAGTAGTTTCTCGTGTTTTGTTGAATGCAGATGTGATGAACGTATACAAAAGATTCAGACAATCAAGATGATGGAGGGCATCTTCATCTGTGCAGCCCCTCACTGCCTAAAGTCTTTCCTGAAGAAGACTGATTTTGAGTCTCATATTCATGAAACCCATGGCGACCTTCTACAGCCCAATGCAGAGAAAGAAGATGGTAATGAATCCGAGAGTCTGAGTTCCAAACAACCCACAGTTTCAGATTCCTCTGTCCGAGCTCCAACGAGGCAAGTCATTTCTTCTGGTTCCAATTCCCAGCCTACTGATCGTGAAGACAAAGCCCGACAGCTGCAGTCTAGAGAGCAACCACCACCAAGGGCTGTCATGCCACCAAAGCCACCAGTTTTTGGGCAAGTTCATAATTACCAATTAGAGGCCCAACCTGACACTAACCTTCCCCCAGGCTTTGAGAGGCCTGGCCCCCATATTCTCTTTAACCAGGGCTTTGACACACAAGGCATCCCACAACAAGAATCTAGCCAACAGCAAGGACTGGCATCAGAATCCCAATTTTCTGAATACCCTCCTGTTCACTCTATGCAACCACCTAATTTTGTTGTGCCTGTGAATTCAAATCCCTTGATGACTCCACCATTTGCCGTTCCTCCTTTCCAAAATGAAGGATCTCAACAGTTTTATGGTGCCTCCTATGGGATGCCTAGACCAGACATAGCACCAGAAATTGGATCGGAACAAACATCATTATTGGGTTTCCCAGCAGGTCCGCCCGGGGGAGTAAACTTTCCAGTAAATTATCCTCAGCTCTGGAACACTGGTCCCACTGGTATGCCTTTCGAAGTTCCCTTGGGGGTTCCAGAGGGTTATGGAAACATGTCGGATTCTCAAAGTAAAGCACCATTTTATCAAGGCTATGCTCAAAATCCAGGTAGTTTACCCATGATTCCTCCACCGCTGACAGCCAATAAGGGGATGGAAGCTGTGCAGGGTGGTATCGGAATGGATGCCTGGAATGTCAAGGGTATATTGGCACCACCACCACCACCAGGGCCACCGCCACAATCTCACTTGCCACAACATAAACAAGGTAAGTACTACTCTGGTGATATGGTTCGTGATGGTCAGGGTTTTGGATGGCCACAGGAGAGTCGAGATAGTTATGCCAATAGCCAAGACTAGAGAAACTGCCTCTATCGATGGGCATTATGGCATGTAATTTTTTGTCCTGAACTAGTTGTCTTATTCAGTTAGCCCACTGGGTCATGTTTCATTCCTTCT
Organism: Mangifera indica; assembly: GCF_011075055.1. Taxonomy (NCBI): domain Eukaryota; kingdom Viridiplantae; phylum Streptophyta; class Magnoliopsida; order Sapindales; family Anacardiaceae; genus Mangifera; species Mangifera indica. The sequence goes on from NC_058137.1 coordinate 484,859, forward strand.
CTGAGAGTTCTTATTTCTGTTTCTTGTTTGTTGGTCATTTTGGCTTGCATATCTCAATCCAATCGGGGGCTCGCATTGCAAAAAAATATGAAAATCATGTCCCTGTTTGCCTGGCCGAAATCTCTATACCAAGCTTGTCTTTAAAATCATATATTTTCACGACTAGAATTGTATTATGTTACTCAACGGGATGGTAGGTCCTATCTTTTTTAACACCAAAGTCCAAAATGAAAAAGTTTTAAATTTGCCCCATGAATACATTTTCATTGAATTACATGAATCCTCCTTGCTTGGCTTGCATTAAATAAATCTACGATTGTCAGAACGTCATAGGTGAAAAAAATAGTATTATCAACAAGATCAGAAAATGATTCAAGTTAATTGAACGTTGAATTTAAGTTTGTTCAGCTCAAACCCAATTCTATTTATATAGAGAAGAATTGTATTGTAATAGCAGTTTCTAATTCATTTTATAACTTAACAAGGGATTGCATTAATAAAAAATTAAAAAAAAAAAAGAAGAAAAGATTTCCTGAATTTCTGAACCTTTTCCTTTAAGAACTAGGGGGAAAATGAAGCTTGTTTCTGCATTTATCGAGACTAATGAATACATAAATGAGTATAAAAGTGAAATTGAATTAATATATAGTAACTCATAATCACATAATAATATGTTTATATGTTGATGCTTAAAGAATTATTAATATCCCTCAACAATATGTTAGAAAACAATAACGAAGAGAAAGGATTAACACCAACCAAGGGTGATAAAACCAGAGAAACTTTCATCATCGAGACCACATTTTAATAACAAGTATTTCAAAGCCAAAACTTTCTCATTGTATATTTTTCAGATTCGCTCAAAGTGATTAGGGTAGTGGCTCCTATACTCCTTTTGATCAAAAACTGTCACAGCCTAAAAACTCAGGCATGTAAATAATGATACAAAAAGAAGAAACCATTTTCAAGTAAGTACATTCTCCCACACCCTGCAGCTCAATAAGAAAACAATCCAGTCATCCCCTTCCATTGACACTCCCCAGCTCCTCGCAAAAGAAAACCAACGTCAGAAAGGAAGGTAATCACGAAGCAAGGAGATATTAGCTCAGTTTTTTCTTTTCCAAGATTGATCTTCGGACTTTACTGACAATTTCCACATCAAATTTTGCATACAATTCTTGCAGTTTCCTGTAGCTCATAATCATGCATTTATCTATACAATCTTCATATCTCTCATACAAAGCCGGAACTGTAAGAATGATAATGAGGCCTGAAGAAGAAGAAAGTTAATGAACAGAATTATAAAAAGAACATTAACAAAATTATTAGAAATAAAAGAACTTTCTCAGAAGGCTGGTTAGTTTTCTGTAATAGAATCAGAACTGGAACTTACTGGTATAGCCTAATGTAAGAAAATCTGTTAAGCCACCAATGAAGGAAATCAACCATAAGAATACAGCTACCTTGAAAAACAACTTTGAGTCCTTTCCCAGGGCAATGTCCTGGGAGACACAGAGCAAATCATTTACATGGGTGCGAACAATAGCTGCCACTTCATTAACCTTTTCTTCTGAGAGATACAACTCCGGAAGGGGTGGCACAGGTCTGCTCAAGAGAAAGAAAAATACATTTTGATTGCAGTCTTCTAACATAAGGGAAAAAAAAAACAATGTTTTCATTATAGGGTGATAGATAAGGCATTTTAGGAATTGGAGCACAGCCGAAACTAATTGCAGCTTCCAAAGTGGAGTATACTTTTATGGTGTAAATGTTCATTCTTCCAACTTTCAAGAAGAGGAAGCAACAACTACCCACAAGATCAGAGAAAGAAAATGGCTAATGTCTATGAGAATAGCATGTTCAGATCAGTAATGAATTTGCAAACCGGAAGTCATCAAAGCAAAGCAACAATCTTGTGAAAAAAAAAACAAAGCCTCTAAAAGATAGCTTTGTTCAAACTTTGTTCTATCCTAATGAATTAACAAAAAATACAAAAGTAACTGACTTATAAGGGGATAATTTAGCTGGCCAGTATACACAGATGAACATCCTAACATAAGTATTCTGCATAATTTAACATCTGGCTTTGTTCACTAGGGCTCCAACTCAACAAGCTCCCTTAAACTAAGCTCGAGTTTGACTTGACTTGAGGGGACCAAACTGAAAATCGGTTTTGTTTGTATCAAAACAACGTTGTTTTGATATGTAATGGTTAAAATAATGTCGTTTTAACTGTGTCGAATCAAGTTCGCTCAAGTTTATGAGTTTGAGAGCCGAACACCCCCAAGCACCGAGCTCGCATAGGAGTCACTCATTTCAAGCTCAATCGAGCTGAACTAACAATTGAGCTCAAGCTAACTTGGGAATAATCCAAACCTATGATTACCACTGGCATAAAGAAGCCACTCTATGAGGACTGGCAGAGCAATGCCATTATCCCCATGCAAAAATGGAGGCATTAGAGCGGAGAAAAATAATATATATAGCATCATTCACAACCATTTATATTATGTTCATCATTTCCCTATATTTCAAAGGCACCAAATGACACCAACATGTAGTTAGAAGCACAAGTTAATTGTATATTACCGATTAAGAATGGCCGCAGATTTGGCCCAAAGAAAAAGAATGGCAAAGAGGAGAAGGAGAATACTAGAGACAAGCGACAAGAGAGTATAACCAGATCTCTCAAACACCACCCACGCAGTAAAAGTTACCATCAATATTCCCAAAGATAGATTTTTTTGCCTCCAAAGAATCACATCTGCAACTGTTGAAACAAAGATATTAAACATATATAATAAACTCCATTAAGGCAAGATCATCAAAGACAAGGACAATCTTTTAATAACCTTTTAAGTACATTATAAAGAATATAAAGCTCCTTAATAAACTATATATTAGATCATCAACAACTAAAAAGAAGAACCGATTTGAATTTGACTTACCAAGACCTCCTCCGAGGATTTCATGGACAGTTCTCTGTCTGTTAAACAATCGTTCACATGAACCCATTTAGGAGAAACTGAAATTAATGATCTTTAGAACTCCAAAAACAAGGAGCTTTGGGATGATCTTCAGAAATAAGAAAAGTAGTAGCTCCTGTTACCCACTGCATCTAAAACATTTCCTTTTTTTATTTTATTTTATTTTTTCTGGGTAATGTTTGGCGTGATGAATAGTATAATATAAGGGATGGGTATCGAAAAGGTCTGGTTGGTGAGTCAGATTCCAGCCTAAAAGTGTCATCCCACTCATAGCCCTTTGTTTTTCCTCCCATTTTCAAGACTTTCTCACAGTAAAAGGTGATACATTTACCGCCCACAGAATAGTTTTCAGTTTTCACGGTCGAATTTGAAGACATTCCTTCCTTTCATCTTCCCATTCCATGCGTTGGGATTTTCAAGGAGGGCATTCATGTCATCCAATGAGTGTATCTTTGACTATCTATGATGTCTGGGTACTTTAAAGGAGTTAGTCATTGTCATGGCGTCCCTCTACTTTCTTCAAGCATTTGATGGGCAACGTCCAATGCAAGTACTTTGTATCTTAAAATTGATACCTCCTTCAGTTCAGGATTTGAGCTTTGATCGTGGTTGATTCGAATATTTTTTACTCATATCATTCCAAGTTCCAACTCTAGTTCCCCGCCTCAAACCCAAAAATATTAGAGCCCAAAATTCCAACATAACTGACGATAGTTACTATCTGAGAATTCTTTGCCCCAACAGCTATTTATATTGATGAAAGGCTGGGCGGCGCCACAATCTTGACTCGATTATACACTCCTAATTACTAATATTTATATTCGTAAGTCATAGATTGTGGATCTTTCAAATTCCATCACAACGCAGTCTTTCAACTTCCATGTTAAAAGGGCACCAACTAACCTTCTGCGATTAGCAAGAAATAGGATTATGATTAGCCTTGGCCACAATCTCAGTCAAGTGTTTCACCCAAACGAGTTGAATTTAAACAAAAACAGCTCTAACGTGAAATTGAGTCAGACTAACCCAACTCAACTAAATCATTAGAAAATTGTTTAAATATTTATTTCTTTTAAATAATTTTTTATCTTTTTTTATAATTCTTTTTTTTTCCCTCTAACAACCTTCTTTCTTATCCAATGACATCTCCGATGAACTCATTGCTAATCAAATAAACCAAACTCAATCTCCATCTTACCGTTTTAAATTTAAACTGAGCTTAAATTAATAGTTGTTCAGGCTCAGTTCCACTCTAATTTACTCCTTATTTCACTCCCAATAGCAAAACAAAGAAATATCATATACAAGCAAACCAATACATAATCCAAGCATGTATACCAGATATTGAAATCTAAAATGTCATTTCTCAATATCACTTTGACAATGTTATTTGACTTGGATAAATAGTATAGGACTGTATGATCGTATACACTGCAAAAACACAATGATTCGTTTTACGGAAGTATATCGACATCTAACCCAATATGGATCATCATAATCAAACTGTAATTAAAATTTTCAAAAAATTATTCGTCTTGTCCGGTTTTTTCTTTGCTATCTTGATTTTCAATTTTTGGAGCACTAGTTTCAGCACTAACCATTGGTGGGGAAGAATCTAAGAGGCTGGCTGCTATTGCAGCCTTCAGATCTTCATCTTCAATCACTGAAATTGCATCCCCCCCTCCGATAGAAAGTAATGGACCAGACTGCTCTTCAGTTAGCTTGATTCTCTTGGATCCCTCCCTTGAGTTGCAAGATTTAGTAATCCTCTCAGCATCCTCAGGTAAGAGCCATTGGCCATAACCATTAGAAGTCTCGGAGGATGAAATGGGGCACTCCCTTGGGAAATTTCCCCTCACAAGGAAAATGCTCCAGCCAAAGCCTTTCAGAGAATCCAAATAAGCTGAGAGGTAAAACTTAGAGAGGTGCTCTGGGGCTGCATAAAGACTGTCAAAATTATACCATTCTCTGTTTACTTTCCTGATACAGAACCAATGGTCGTGAAGATGGCAAATAAATGCATTTTCTTGCTCAGGATCGATCTGGGCTGGTTCAGCAACAGGGCAATTAAGGGGAATGACTTGCAGATCCCAAACCTCTAATGCCTTTTGTAAAACCTACAAAATGAATTTTTAACAAAATCAATTGGAAGAATACTATGAACGTTACCAAGCAAGATCACCTGCAAAAGTAGCACATGTGCAAGGTGAATAAACCCAAAAGATGATAATCATTCTAATGTTCAAAATAGCTGGTCTTAAGAAGCACCATGCACACACATAGACTGAGAGACAAACAGAATCAAACAGCATAATCTGGTTTCCTAAACTAATTGCTTCATGAGTGCAAGTGTGTAATGCACATATAATTCCACAAAAGCCTTAACTACATGCAGTACATAGGAACTGGTTACTAACTGATGTTTTACACCTGTATTATTGGATTAAGGAGACAAGTAACATATACTATATAACCCAATGAGCTCCAGTATTGAGAAAAAAAATTTCTAGCCAAATAATTAAATTTGTGTTTGCAAAGGAGGAAAAATCTGCAACATGGAAAATGAAAAGGAAAAGGGGCGAAGAAGAGTAAAAGGTGCACTTAAGATAAATTAGCAACAACTTGAATTTGAAGAAATAAGCAACAACAAAAACCATGTACTAGAAAGGATAGATAGGAAGAAAATTTAGCAAAATATTGTTGTAGCTTCGCCAATTCACTTACCATAGAGAAAAAACAGAAGAAGAAAGTCCTAGTTCTAAACTTGGTTTCATATCATATAATAATGCAGTTCACATTTTCAAAAGAACTATTAATCACTCTAGAATTTCTTAGGTAATAACGCTACAAAAGCTTTATAATTGTTTGAATGAATTTCTGAAAGGGAAGCAAACATTTACATTACCAGCAAGTGGAAGTACAATGATCAATTAGCAACATTGCCAATAAAACAAACTATTCAGCTAACAGACTTCCCATAACCAGACCAGACTAAAAGATAAAGAAGAAAGCATGAATGATTCTCCTTACATACAAAACGATAAATCAATTTATAGTTCACATTCTTCATATATAAAGAAACAAAAAATATATATATATACTGCAACGCATAAAAGATTGTCTACTTTCATGCACTAACAATGGTACAAATAGGATACAAATATTCAATTTTTTAATTAAAGATAAAATAATTCACTTAAGTATTTGTACCATGTAGCATTACTCAAATTCTTAATTTTCCTTCACAGATGGCAAATAATAAGGATTCTAAAGAATATCATAATTCGTTTGTTCTAAGTTTTAGAGACATTTCTAGATTTGTGTGAAGATTGATTGAATCCATAATTGGTGTCAATTTTGGTCTTATTCTCAAATGTGATTGAACTCGGTACTATTACGAAACTGTTATATTTCTTGTTTCTTCATCCGTCCAAAACCTAAGATTGCTGATAATCGGATTATGAAATAAATTCTCAGCATCCTTTTTGTTGAAATCATCGGAATGATGTAGGGTTAATTTACAATAAAGTACCTGAATACTAAAATCGCCGTCGAGAGAAACGTTATGAGACTCCTCAGTGAAAAAATCGCCGGAAGAAACAGGGAGGCCGCCTTCGAGCATCATCTGGCGCTCCTTACCGTCGAGATCCGACGCCAGCGCGGCCAAATCAAATTCGGAGAAAAAGGGACCCTGCAACACCGTGTTGACGCAATGTACGGCGCACAGCTTGGACTCTTGTACCTCGTGGTACAACATACCTCCGTTACTTGCTCCATCCATTCGTGCAATGTAATCAATCAAAATGCAATGTTTTCAGTATGAATGAATTTGTACAACCCTAAAAATGATGACGAAAGGACTGATATATATACACGTACATATACATACATACATACATACATATATAATGTCCATATTATATATGGGTTTACTTCTAGTTAACAAGTCATAGGTGTTACACTTGCCATTTTGCAAAGTATTAATGAATTGGCTCGAACACTCTTTAAAGGGAAACTGGCTATTTCTCACCCAAATTTTTGGCCATTTTCAAACCTACATCCATGAAAGATAAAAAAACCCCAACTCTCACTCATAACCAAACTTTTATTAATTTTTTATGTTAAAAGGAGTGATAAAATAGTTATTTTACTATTTATATTCAAAAGTTATAAAGTTTATTATTTTCTGTCTCCCGAGGTTTTAGAAACTAATATTTCACATTCACCTAAAGTTTTCAATTTTAAAAAGTAACATTTTCACCCCCCAAATCTAGGGTTTTTATATTTTTTAAAACTCGCTGCCCTCCCATAACTTTCAAAAAGAGCAATTTCACCCCCATTCTTCAACTTCATCTTCCGATGTCATCTCCGACCTTCTCCTTCTCTTGGTGCGATGACGATGATACAATGAAGAGATTTGGGCGACGAAAGGTCGTCTTTTGTACTCAGAGATGAGAGATCGGTGGATTGCATCGACTATCGGTGGTGGCCGAAGAAGGAAGCAAACCTTAAGGGTGAAATTTAAACTTTTTAAACTTTAAGTATGGGTTGAGGTGTTAGTTTTTAGAACCTGAAGAGGGAAAATAATAAAATTTTAAAGTTTATAGATAAAATAACGATTTTATTCGTGTCTCTAACTGAAATTTTAGATGATAGTTTGGTCATGGGTGGGAGTTGAAGTTTTCTTCTCTCATATATGTAAGTTTAAGAATGATCTAAAATTTAAGTGGGAAATAGTCCTTTTCCCCTCTTTGAATTCAAAACAATTGTTTAAAATTGAGTTCAACTTATTATATGAGGATGAGTTAATAAGAAAAAAAATAAAAGAATGGTCAAAAAAAGAAATTTGACAAAAAACTTTTCGACAACTTAATTTAGTGAAGCTGACTTAATTTGATCTCAAAATTGAAGAGGTGACCATGTTAAAAAAAGTTTTACACTTGTCACCTGCAAAGCGCCAAAGGGAGGGGTGGATTTAACCTAGACCAAATGCAAACAAGATTGAATTTTAACCCTAGTTTAAATCTAGACCAATAAAATTTGAGATAAAATTCAACTCACTTTGATTGGTAATAAATTCATTAAAAGCCGTTGAAAAGAAGTAAAAAGATCACACTAAAAAAATTGAAACATTTCCAGACCAAGTTAAGGGAGGGAATCACTTTAATTAGAAGCGCTTTTATAAATTCTTAGTCCACCAAACATCCACCTTATTTCGTATGACTTGCAAGATGAAATAGATAAATTGACAAGCATGATTCTGGAGATATTTCAGATAATATGATCATGGAAAGGGTTGGTAGTATAAAACTCACATGTTTGATATTACAGTACTCATATTACGGTATAACTGAAAGCTTAATTCATGCCTTCAATATATCTTTGGATATTTTTAGAAAGTCTGCAAAATTTTACAGCTTGGAATACAAAATTGGGGATGACATAAGCATCTGCATCTCCTTTCTTGGTAGGGAAGGGTGGGGTCACTATTAATTTCCTCCTGTCATGGTTTGCATCTCAGATAAGCAGATCATAATGGTTTCTACCACTGTACAGGAGCCTAACAACTTTCCTAGGCTTTGCTTTTATCGAAACTCTGAGAAACTCAGCTCCATACTCTGCAATCGGAATAAAACCAGTGCCCCCTCCACCCCTTTTATGCTGCAATTCAATTCGACACAAAGAAAGCTGTTAGCAGATGAGACAAATCCATTCTATACCATAACTATCTGTTAAAATGAGTTAAAGCGGCACGCAGCTGAGGAGAACATAATTATGAAGACGTTTTGGCTCTCTGATATAATATTCATCATCCTGATCTAATTAATAAATATGGATAAGGCAACAAGATGTCTTGCAGTTGAAACTAAGCATGCAATACTGATATCAACTCAGCAAAAAGAATGTGCAGTCCGCCATGGAAAGTTTCGCATGGCTTACCCTTCTGATGGCCAAAGCTCCTAAATTACATCCATTTGGATGCCAAAGAAACAACAATAAGGACAATCGTATTCACTTGAATGTCGAATTTCAGCAGTTCTAAAACCAATTGTACTGACAAGGAAATAAACCCGACAGTAGGCAGGTCATACTAAAGCAATCAGAACCAAAAATCATATTTAAGAAAGTTCACATACCTCGTGCTCTGGTATGTAAACAATGACGGGCTGACGACACAATTTTGACAACACCTGGAGCAGAAGTCATGGTCAACGGTCATTATGTAATATTTCACACAGGAGTATACATAACTGCCATGTGTAGGCATACATATGCAGACTAAAGGGAAAGAGAGATAGAGATAATGAAAATCAGCTATAAAATGTTTGCTCACTGAAAAACAAATAAAAGCTCCTATTGTGGTTTTTTCTCCACTCACTCCACCAAAAGAGAAATCAAACTCTAAAGCAGATAAGTGGCTTAGTACCTTTCTTTACAGTGGCATATTAGAAAAGTACATCCATGTCAATACAAAGCCTATGTGGTTTTAAGAAAACCTAGAAGCTTGCCAAGCATGATAATTTAGTCTTATTCAGCACTCGGTTGAAAGCTAATTGGGATTGCCGCAAAGAGAATGAACGTATAAATTAAACTCGGAGCTAGGGCATGGAAAACAATAAAAGAACAAACATTAGTCATAACTATATTAGCAAGCCAAATGACACCTCTAGAATTCAATCCACCTCTAGAAATTCAAACTTGCTAACTCACTAAATTTTTCTTTTGTATTTTCTTCAAGATGACAATATATCAGCAATTGGCAATGCAGTTATCAAGCAAATGATCAACATGCTGAAAAGTATTAGGATGAATTCAATCAAATATACATTAAATGGGTACAAACCAGAAGTTCTGACTCCCCTCCCCAGAAATCAGATCTGTTAATGCGCTGGCAGTAACTGCAGAAAGAATTAAGAAAATGTTCAATAGAAGCAAAGCATGAAAACTTGATAAAAGCATACTTCATAATACAAGAGGAGAGCTTCCATATTAAGCGATTAGATTAAAAAACCTACCGTTTCAAAGACTCGTCAACTGTGATTGTGATCAATGCCTCTTCAAACTGTCGCCGTTCACTACCATTATCACATATAACCTCCTTTACAGCCATTCGTAATTCATCTGCATTTTTATAAACAAAGTAAAACCACTCACCTAAAACTTAAAGCTATATTACTCTGACCAATCTATGGAAAACAAAAATTATCATCATTTTGATAGCTCAACTTTCTTAACTACGTTTTATACATAAAGAGCTTAACAATTAAGCCCCAGAATCCTTAATCTTTATATTTTGCACAAGCTCAAAATGACAGAAAAGACCGTTAAATTTGCCACAGTTTATATTTGGAAACAAACTTTATGCACTTTAAGAAGCTATGCAAAACAGAACAATTCATCCACGGTGATCTCATTAATGCTAAATAGAAACAGCATAGCTATCAACTCGTATGTCCATTTTCCAAAAATTGCAAAATGAAATTATCCATAGCATCATCGTATAAGATCAGATAGGATAAAATTTACACTCGTAAATGCTTAAACTTCACAAAGAGCAATATAAACACATAAACATACCTGCATCATCTCTCTCTTGGCGTGAGTTAAGAGAGACACCCTTGTTTAAAGCCATCCCTTTAACCTAATTCACCAATCAGAATTTAGTTCATCAGGCAACAAACACATGTTGCAGAGGTTGGTTAAAATCGTGCTGCAATTCTAAATACCAAGTCTATCTTTCATTTGCCAACCCAATCTATAAAAATTTAAAAAAAAAAGGGAAAGAGGAATAAATAGGTGATACCAGTGCTCTAAATAGACAGCGCCCATCACCAGTAACCTTTTGAACTGAATAACGCTCAACTTTCTTCATTGCAGGTCCTCCATTGCCTCTAATAAACAAAATAACGCAAAATTCACAAATTAGAACATAAAAAGTTGAGCTCCATTCCAAATTTTACTTTAAAAACTTTTGAAATTCATGATAAAGCTGACTCTGGCATCCGTGAGTATGATTTAACGGCAAAATTGGGATGCAAAAGGCTGGAGGGATTTAGTGCTTATCAACATAAAACTTACAGTGGCGGTCCGATTCTGGCGAAGAATAATCGACTGATATCTCTATGGAACGACGCCGTGGTGCATGTTTTTTGGGAGCTTGGATTTGAAATTGAAGCAACTGGCGTAGAGACAAGCTCGAACTTCGCAGTTCCATTCCTCAGCTGCTCAAGAACACTCTCTGCATATGCACAATTTTAGGGAAAAAATTGTTAATTAAAGAGAAACGAGCCGACAGAGTTACAAGCAATCCTAAATCCTGGTACGATCTGTGTGAGAAAATCTCTGAAACAAAAATCAATATTGCATTACGGTTTAAAGATTTGCCCGCCATGAACAGCTACGAGAGGAGAGGGAAGGAAAGGAAAGACTGAAGTGAAAAACTTGAAATCGGGCCGCAGATGATAAGGTCCATAAGACTATGGAAATCGACGTCGTTTGGAATCGGACGAATCTTGGTAACAAACTATTTTCGTATTTACGCTGAAGATTTTGCATATTTATTTCAGTCTCTCCTAATATTGAACATAATTGTAATGGTTTTTTTTTTTTTCCCCTTTAAGATTAATATTATGTGTATTCATTTTGAGTATATAAATATAATTATATTTATATGTGTTATTATATGATTAAATATTATTTTATTTTAAATTCAAAATCACTCAATTATGTTATGATATATAAAGTATATATATATTTATATACCCGAAACAAATACATATAATTTTATTATAAAAACAATGGGTAAGCCACCTAACAACTACGTTTAAAATTCCCTCATAAATTTTTTTTCCCAAATCTTGCATTATATTATAAATGACATTTGTATTGGCGGTGCATTCGAGCAAGTTGGATTCGAATAAGGATTAGTAGAGACTCGATTCAATTCTAAAGTAAAAAACTTGAGATTAAGTTTAACTCACTTGAGTTTGAAACAATCACATTAAATAATAAAAAGAATTGTTTAAAAAAATATTAAAAAAGACAAAAAAAATCATTGATAAAGACAATTTTCAATGTAACAACGCAAAGTGAGACATTGATCTTAAATCGAGTTCTTAATTGATGAAATGAAATTTTATATTGTGTTTGTTTCATTTGAACCATATAATCAAATTGGCTTAGAACATATCCACGTCTACTTTTATTTGTGACTAAAATGATATATCTTTTAAATTATTTATTATTAAATCAAATTTAAAGAAAAATGTCACGGAACCCTTATATTTAGTTGGAATAGTTTGAATTAAGTTCAAATAAAGATTGATTTGAATTCATAAAATTTGATTCGAATTGATGATAAGGCGTTGGACAAACTATAGGAGAGAAAAAAATAAAGGCCAATGAGGAAAATGAATTATTAAAATAGATAAATATATTATCCTTGTTAGTGAAAAAAGTCTTTAAAAAAAGATTACCCTATTAATAATTTTCTGACAATTCAACAAATTTAAGATGACTTAAATTCAAATTAAAACTACCTCAACTTAATTAAAACTTGAACCAAACATTGAGCGGACTCTAATATTATTTAGTTCAAATTATGTAGTTTAGTTTTCATGTAGTCAAAATAAACCTCAAGAAATAGTTCCGGAAATGGAATGGAAGTAAAAAAATGGCTGCTAGTGAGATGGAGTGGAGCCCCAGGAGAGGCAACATCGAAGGTATCGAGACATTAACACGTGCCAGAGAAGGCGGTTAAGGGTTTACAAATGCATTGTTGAAGTTCAACGGCCAAACCGAAAAGAGCTGGCTCATTATGAGCCCAGCAGGTCCATCTTTCTGCATAAGAAGTATCGATGCACACATACATACACACAAAGTTTCTGCTCTCTCTGCTTAGTAACTTTTTTTACTATATATTTTCTTGACGATCTCCACGATGTCTGATCGTGTCTTTCATTGCCTTAATTATAATCTCCATTTCGTTTTTCTCTTTACAGCTCTTATTCTTCCTCTACTTGAAGATCTCTAATCGTCCGCCATTTTCCTGGTAATTGTTTTTCCCTATATTTCAGCTCATTTATCTTTAATTTTGCTACAGTTTTGGTATTTTTGTTTTATTTTTGAGAAATTGATTTGAATTTATTTTGAGTGGTGAAGTAAGCTCAACGAAACTGGATAGTTGTAGTAGTAATTGTTTTGTTGAACTGAAAGTTTGTTTTTATTATTATTATTTTTTCACAGATTTGATTCAATTTGAGACATTCGAGAGGTGTTGGGATCTAATTGGTGAGAGGTTAGAGTGATTGGCTTTTGATTGGAGTATGGCGAGTATGTCTCATTCTTCGGTTGCATTTACTGGAGCTTCAGCTTCGGATATTTTTCGGAGCTCCAGGAACGGTGTGAGTGGTGTTCCGTTGAAAGTGTTAGGTAGGACGCGGTTTAGAGTGAATCAGAGTGGATTAGGTGTGACTGCAAAGCTTAGGAAGGTGAAGAAGCATGAGTATCCATGGCCGGATGATGCTGATCCGAATGTGAAAGGTGGAGTACTCTCTCATCTCTCTCCTTTTAAGCCATTGAAGGAGAAGCCAAAGCCTGTAACTTTGGATTTTGAGAGACCGCTTGTTCAGCTGGAAAAGAAGATCATTGATGTAACTGAAACTGTTATGGTCGTTTTCTTTGTTTATGTAGTCAGAATGTGAAGTGGTTTGATTTAATTTTAAGATTTTGTTGGCTGCAGGTGAGGAAGATGGCAAATGAAACTGGTTTGGACTTCTCTGATCAGATAGTATCTTTGGAAAATAAGTATCAACAGGTTTGAAGAATGATACATAATTAGCTTTTGCATTGTAGTTAGTGTAATGAAGCTGAACTTTGCACCTGGTAATCCTATTTATTGTAACGCTATTTGAGAATGTCTTGTCTGCCTTTGTTGAAATCCTTACATTGGTTTCTTCTTTGTTGTTCGTGGATGACAAGTAACATTAATTGGGATATTAGTTAATGAAAAAGGGTATTGAGGAAATTAATAAACAACAAAAAATTCTACCATCTGGCATATGGACTTTGGGTTTGTGTAGTTTGCTGTTTACTGATACATTTGACTGTTGTTCCATAATCCAACATTTTAAAATTTTGGGTTAAGGTTGTGTTCTTTCTATAGGAAGGTCTACTTGAAAAACTCCTCTGATGTTATTCTTCAGAGCAGAAGTGTCTGCTCTTCTTTGCATGGGAGTTTTTTTTTAAGCCTTGATACTTGAAGTTTGAAAGATAGGAATATATTCACAAATTGATGATTTAGGAAAATTTGTAGCTAAATACTGTGTAGAACCTTAAAATTTGAGGGGAGAAAAAATCTTATTCTCTGCTTTTTTTTTCCTTAGCCATTAAATTCCATGGAACTAAATGATGCATATTTTTTTCTTCTCTTAATTGGTTGGGAAGTGTAACATCCTGGTCCAATAGCATGACCTACTGTTCATATTATTGTCTGCTTTGAATACAATCCGTTACGATTTTTCTTTTGGACTTTATAACCTAAAACATGTTTTGACAATTTAGGAGTTCATAAACTATTTAACCAATTTTTTGTTAGTATTCCCAAGTGATGTGAAATGTTTATATATATCCAACATCTCATCCATGTTTTATCAATATGAGATTTATCTAAGAGTGTTACAAGAAGTGAAGGTCTTTATTAAGATTAGCTTACATAAAATATCTTTCCTATATATTGATGCTTGACTGTAAACATTTTTTTTTTGCTGCTTGCTGAATATGACAATGTATAATAAGGACACCATACATGATAAACTAGGTGTTATTATAGTGCATGCATATAATTGGTTTATTGTAAAAGTGCTGCATAGATTTGGATGGCCTTCAGAAGCTGAAGGAGATGGTAATCAAGGCTGCGCTGTGTTATTGATGACTTTTCATGTGTAGTTTATTATGTTGGCGCTTATCATTTTACCATTATAATTTGGATTGTTTCTAGCTTGAATTCATCTCAAACTTTTGATGGTTGATTTCAGGCTCTAAAGGATTTGTATACACATCTGACCCCTATACAACGTGTGAATATTGCACGGCATCCTAACAGACCCACTTTCCTTGATCATGTATTTAACATTACTGAGAAGGTCTGGCAATCATACCATCTTTAACATAAGTTTTTTTTATATTAAAAGCCCCAGCAGTGAGATTCATACTAAAACGACTACTCAAAATTTCTCTCTTTATACCCATGTGTCTAGTTTGTAGAGCTTCATGGAGATCGAGCAGGATATGATGATCCTGCAATTGTTACTGGTATAGGAACCATAGATGGCAGGCGGTACATGTTCATGGGTCACCAAAAGGGTAGGAACACAAAAGAGAACATTCAGCGTAACTTTGGAATGCCTACTCCTCATGGGTATGTCCAATACTAGTTATATAGTTTATAATTACCTCAAAACTTTTCATTACTTTGGAATGAAACTGGCTCTTTTATTAAACTTATTAAGTTACTCATCATATGTTAATTGACAAATGTTTAAACAGTTACCGGAAGGCCCTCCGCATGATGTATTATGCTGATCACCATGGGTTCCCCATAGTTACATTCATTGACACACCTGGTGCATATGCAGACCTAAAATCTGAGGAATTGGGTCAAGTATGTGGAGTATTTAAGTTAAAAACTTTAGATAACTCCATCTACTGCTGGCTGAATTGATTGATTTGCTGCTGCATTTGCAGGGTGAAGCCATTGCTCACAATTTGAGGACCATGTTTGGTCTTAAGGTACCAATTATCTCCATTGTTATTGGCGAGGGTGGCTCTGGTGGTGCGCTGGCCATAGGCTGTGCTAATAAATTATTGATGCTTGAAAATGCTGTTTTCTATGTTGCAAGGTAATTAGATATTATTGGCATTTTTTTAACATGTAAATTAGTTCATTTATACTGTTGAGGAAGCGAATCTTTTTTCTCATTCACTATGATTATCCTCATTACTGGGACAAAGAGAGTGGATTTTTGCCATACTTTAGCTATTAAAAACTTAGTTATATTTTGTTTGTGATCTGTTTTCAACTATGCATACTACACCGTTGTTCTCTGTCTTGATTCACATTTCAAAATAGAGAAAAAGTTGTTGGTCATGCTAAATGAAGGCCAGAAATCTTCTCTTGATAATTCCTGGCTGTGTACCTATTGGAAAAGCATAGGCTATACTTTTTTTTTTTTTCAGCTATAGCTTTAATTTGACTGTATCAATTTTCTTCTTTATTCATTAATTTTGTGAATCATATCTTTGTCTACATTTTCGTCCGCTGATTCCATCTTCATTTTTTATGGTGTAGTCCAGAAGCATGTGCAGCTATATTGTGGAAAAGCGCCAAAGCTGCCCCAAAGGTTATACAGTGTCAATGATCCCGTGCTTGTCTATCAACAAATCAAGATTTATTTGATTAAGATGGCTGAAAGATTTTTTTTTTTGGTAGGCAGCTGAGAAGCTGAAGATTACTTCTATTGAGTTGTGCAAGCTACAAATTGCAGATGCCGTGATCCCTGTAATAAATTTCTCCTACATTATTCATCTTTCATTCTTTGTCCATCCTAGGTATTTTTGAACCCTTGATAGAAAGCAGTTTCTCCTAACTGGACTGACTTGCGCATTCATTCCAATTTTTGACATTAAAAAAGAATTCTGTATCATTTCTCTTTTCTCCCTTCTTGGTGCTGTCACAATAGATGAAATTTGTTATTTACTGACAGTACTATATGTTAATTTCTGTGGCATCTTAAAATATTTTCCATTTATACACAGGAGCCTCTAGGAGGTGCACATGCTGACCCTTCTTGGACTTCACAACAGATAAAACAAGCTATAAATGAATCAATGGATGTGAGTACAATAATACTAGTTCTTCAATGATATACTCTTATCTATTCTTATTTTAACGTAGATCTTTGGTTTTTACAGGAGCTTCTGAAGATGGACACACAACAGCTACTAAAACATCGCATGCTTAAGTTCCGGAAAATTGGTGGATTTCAAGAAGGAATCCCCATTGATCCGGAGAGAAAAGTCAACATGAAAAAGAAAGAAGAACCTATTTTTGGCCAGACTTCAAATGAAAAATTGGAGGGTGAGGTTGAACATCTGAAACAGCAAATTTTGAAAGCTAAGGAGACATCAACAACACCTCCAGAAGTGGCTCTGAATCAGATGTTAGAGAAACTGAAAAGAGAGGTTGATCATGAGTTTTTTGAGGCAATTAAAGCCATGGGCTTGCAGGACAGGCTTGCTATGTTGCGAGAAGAATATTTGAGTGCAAGTTCTGGGGATCAACTCATGCATCCAGTTTTGATGGACAAGATAGCAAAGTTTAAAGATGAGCTTGACCAAGGCCTGTCTGCAGCTCCTAATTATGGAAGCCTGAAATATAAGCTTGACATGTTGAAGGAATTCTCTAAAGCCAAGAGTTTATCAGAGCGCAAAAGCAAGGCTTCTAGATTGAAGCAGGATATCAATGAAAAATTCAAAGAAATCATTGGTCAATCTGATTTAAAAGAGAAGATGGAAGCATTAAAGGCTGAAATTCAGGAGTCTGGGGTATCCAATTTAGGGGATCTAGATGAAGAGGTGAAGGAGAGAATTGTGTCAGTGAAACAAGAGATAGAGTCAGAACTAACCAATGTTCTCAAGTCCATGGGTCTGGAGATTGTGGATGTAAAATCAAAGAAGGCTGGAGAGCTCAGTGAAGAGACTTCATTTTCAAACTTCAAGGGTAAGATGGACAAATTGAATGAAGAAATTAACAAAAAAATAGAAGATGTTATTAAATCGTCAGATCTGAAAGCCACGATTGAATTTCTGAAGTTGGAGAGAGCAAAGGCAGGGAAGGCGCCAGATATTACATCGAAAAATAAGATTGAGGCACTAGAGCGACAAATTAAGCAAAAGCTTTCAAAGGCTATAAGCTCCTCTGAATTAAAGAAGCAGCATGAGGATCTGATGGCTGAGATCTCTGAAACCACAGAGTCTGTTGGAGGATTAGATGAAAGTTTGAAGACCGACACTTCCAACTATGATGAGTCCACAGTAGAGATTAATGTGGGTGCAAACAGCAGCTTTGCTTAGTGTAAGTTGATCTTTTCTCAGCACTCATAATTTCTTTGATGATTTTAGTTAAATCTTACATGGAACTTAGAATTTTTATGTGACTGTTTGGAATGATTGGAGATCAAGAAGGACTCTTACATCACCACCTCAAGGCCTAGAAGATCAGATTCTAGTTATAATGTTTTATAGTGTTGCATACTTTGTGCTTACTGGATAATTGGTGATGAAAGATTGCCAAGGTTCGTAAATCCAATTTTTTGAAGGGGTGGATTCGAACCAAGTCGAGTCTGAACAAGGGTAAGCTCAAAGTTATCTCAAATCTATAATGATTAGCTCATGATTGAGTTTGGCTTGCTTGATTGACCATGAGTTTGTTGGAAAATTTGTTGGAGATGAAAAAGAAGATGAATTTGGCAGCAACTTAGTAGCAACTAGATTGAGTTGAGCTGGGGCTACTCCTACTCAAGCTCAGCAATGAGCCAGCTCAAGCCATTTTTTGTTTTTATGAAAATAATTCCCTTGAATTGCCTGATTAAAATTTTCTTGTGTTGTGCAGTATTTATGTTTCTATCAGAACATTACTGGTGAAGTGCAAAGCAGTTAGCAGTGATTGATCAGGCACATGGAATTGCATCAACCTTCTTTCAGACAGGATACTAGCACTGCGTGGTCACCTTTGCTAGAGGTCTTGCAGTCGCACAAGCACAAGGAGTACACTGTTCCTGGTTGAGCACATTTCTTGCTGTAACTTTTTCTGTTCATTTATCCTTGTTTTCATTACTTTATTTTGGTGGAAACAGTGTATAGATTAAGTGAGAGCAAAGGGGAAACTAAATATCATGCTTCCAAATGTCAGGAATAAGCCTTTTTTCTGAGTATTTCTATTTTATGTCACGTTATCACGTAAAAACCCATCTTTTGCTGTCAACTTGTCATCGTTATAATTTATGAGTATGGGAACGCGGTATACATTTGGTTAAGGCAGATCACCAGCTCTGATTTCTATTGCGGTGAAATTTGTGTCGGATCTTTGTTTGACTTGCATTTCTGATTAGATATCTTCTCAATTTAGCTCTTAGTCTGAAGAAATTTCATTTTGAATTCAGCTCGGCCTCAAACCCTCTTGCCTCCCTTGTGTTGTTGCTATGGAGTTCATCTTATTGCTAATTCCTCTTATTTGGTGACTTTTGTTTTTTAACGATTCTTCTGAATTCAAATATATTTCTTCAAATATTCTTCCTTTTGTAGACAAGTTTTCTTCTTTTGTTTAATAATTTGAACAAATTGAGTTTGATCTCAAGCTGATGATTCAAGTTAAACTTATACTGGCCCTTATTTTGTTTAGTAGAGCTTGAATCCACCCCTAACCCTAAAACTAGATGATACTTTCCACGTAAAACAAACACAATCTGAAGCCAAATCTGAAAAACGAAGTCCAATCTTTTCCATAACTGAAGTATTTTACAAACTCAAAACACTACAAATTACATCACAAACGCCCAAAAAAAAAAAAAAAAACACCAAAACAAGCCCTTAATACACAAAAGGAATAACAGCTTTCCGACCCTTCGGATAATCCTCCCCAAACTTCTCCAAATACCACTTATGATTCCCAACCGCTCTAGGCACCAAGTTAGCACACGTGAACAGAAAAAACCCAAAACCTGCCGATGACCACGTCATCACTCCCCAACCTAACCACTCCACAATCTCCCCAAAATAATTTGGGCAGCTGACCAACTCAAACCACCCTCCTCTTGGAATTTTATATCCACCGCCTTGATTCTTTAACCCGACCAATACTTTATCAGACCAGATATTAATCCACATCCCACTTATAAAAATCCCCAACCCAATAAAAAATCGCCACCAAAACAGTCGCCCATCGTCGCCCTCGTCGTAATCTTTATAATGAGACACCCACCTGGCTTGCAAATAAGCGTTGAGAAGATTGAACCCAAATGCCATTAGAGCCACGGTGACCGGGAAACCCCTCTTTTGGGGGGATTTTTTGTTGAGGTAAAGACGGATCGGGTAGATGCATGTTCGGTGAAAGTAATGGAGGAGAAAGGGGGAGATGAGGATGAGAGATTTGGGGTTGTTGAAGTTGCGACCGAACGGGAAGATTAAGGAAGTGAACCAGAGAGTGGGGCTTTCCATGAGAAACCAAGCCAACGGTGGTGACATGGTGGGACCCCACCCTGGACGGTGGTGCTTGCCGTATGGGGCTTGGAGGAAGTGGAGAGCGATGAAAGTTGGTGGGGCTGTGATGTAGAGAGTGAGAAGACAGTAGTGAAAGAGAGTCTGATCTGACGAAGCCATGGGAGTCAATTGGCAAAGTCTGAGGGGTGGAACAAAGTGCTCTAATTTGTACGTGGACAATAAGAATCACATTGGGGAGGGCGAGAGTCAATAAATGTGAAAAAGGATAGGGACTCGGGTAAGCAAATAAATGTTAAAAAAAAGGTGAGAGAGGACTTGGTAAGTAAATTAATAATAAAATCTCCTTTGATGACAATTTTGATTCACATTTAAGATCTTTAATCCATTTTAACTATAATGGAGAGAGATTTTTAATAAAAATGAAAAATGGGATGGAGATAAAGATAAAAAATATCTCTATTCTAACTTTAACATTTGATAATAATTAGAATGTATATGGAGGGGATTGACTCTCATAGGGTCGGAGAGAAAATTTTTCACTATGGATAAGGGATGTAGAATTCTTGTCATTTTAGTAACCTGAATGGGGAAGGACAGGTTGGGAATGGGGCCAGACCGGGAGGGGAATTCTTTAACAATAGCTTTCCCTCTATAAGAAATGACTGCCTCTGTGGGGATACAAGCTTGCCTCCGAATTTGATCTATCATCTTGAATTTTTTTCAACTGCCTTAGCATCAGGTTATATAATTATGACTAATCTGAATTTGCAACCTCATCTTCTACCTCACCATTTCTCAAGGCTGCTATACATAAAATATGAAAAAGTCTTGTATGTCAAAGATGACTGGAAGTTTGTATAATTTGTTGACTCTGCCATGATGCCGTGCCTCTTGGTCCGTTTCTGTCCTTGAAAATCTTCCAAAATCCATGCATCAAGTTGGGTATATGAAACTGTGTACGCTTGTACCTACAGTCGTTAGTATTTGCCTGCAGAATCTGGAAGATTCATTCGTCACTTGTTTCCATAGATATGATGTAGTCCTTGGTAGTTTTTCATGAGCTGGGAATTGGCAAACCATAGAGACGCACGTGGTTGTGTAATACTAGAAAATTGGAAAAGTCGATTACAAGGGAATTTGGCCGTGAATAGAAGCTGGAGAAAAGAAGGAAAAAAGACAATTTTTTCTGGATTTTGGCCAGCCTGATTGGGAGACTATGATCCTGGGATCTCTTTTTGTCAACATTTTTCTTTTTTTAGTTGGGTTAAATCAATTTAAAAAATAATTGTTCTTTTTGCATAGACATCATCGTGTTTGTGTTGACATGTGCGGATAACTATCACCATTAAAACTTATCAGAACAAACCAAAGTAAAAATTGCAAGACCATAACCATCAGCATACATATGCATCACTTGGGACTCTTTTTTACAAGGGGCTACACATCAAGCTTTGTGCAGATAACCGGAGGGACATTTAGGAAGAGATGAACAGGATTTGGTCTGTAAAGTAAGTAAATTAGTCATATAATTTAATTGGAAACCAAAAAATTAATTACATTCATAATGAAAAAAACTGAAAAGGAGAAGATATATAGATTCATGAACTGATATTTCTCAATCACTATTCACCAAAGTCAAAAGTAACAGACAGAAATGAATTTGATCCTCATGCACTTTACCCTAGCCTTAACTGACAACAGAGAAATAAGAAGAAGAAGAAGAAGAAACCACTCCTTGCATAAACATGTGTTTTGAAACTTGGATTGGACCGACATGCAATGCACCACCAGATTAGGTCATAGTACAAATGGCCAAACCCAATTTTGATTAAATCCAATATGAATTATAGTTATGTGTGCTATTAGGCTATATTCTAATTTGGATTTAATTTTAATGATTAAATAGATAAAAATATTTTAAAATATTATTAAAATTTTATATTTAATAATTAAATTGTAATTCAAATTGGGTTTATCAATTAATAATTAAATATTATTTAAATAATTCATCGATTTAATCATTAGTCAATTTGGCATAAAGTTTGAAGTAGTTCTACTATTTGAACCTATCTTTGTCCAAAAGTATATATAACATTAATAATTTATGTATAGTCTCACGTCATTAATTATTTTTTAACCAGAGATAACACCAAAACATTTGTTTTTATATACCTATTTTGTCAACTAAGTGGGTCTGGATGTTCTTTATTGGGGACATGGAGGCCACGACTTTTATTCTAATTTTTTAAAATTAGAATAGATATATAGCTAATATACAGTAAAATCTTAAAATTATATCTTTTAATTTTTAAAAATATAAATACTCACTTATAAAATAATTTTTATTAAAAATTTTAATTAGGATTAAAAATAAAACTATTATTTAATAAAAAAATTTTAAAAACTAAACTTTTATCATATTTTTTCCCTTAATTTGAAAACTCATAATTTCACCCCCAAATTTTCTTTCAAAGTTTAAACAGTAGTAATTTTCTCTTTAAGTTTTTTTCTCTTTTTTCTGAGATAATCCGCCGTCTTAGGCTGTTAGCTGTCTTCCCTCCTGGCGTCTCTCTCTTTGTTCTTTAGCCCTTGATCAATGACAATTATCTAAAAATTTAAACAATTTTTATCTAGATAATGATGTTTAAATGAATTGTCTGAACAAAGACGTGTCCAAGCAGTTTTCATTGATTTGTGGTCAAGGAAAAAGAGAAGAGAGATTGAAAGAGAGAAATAAGGTAGAAGAGAGGATAGTATGGATTTGTTATTGAAAAAAAAAACTATGAAAAGTTATTATTTTTTAAACTTTTAATAGAAAAATTATAGATTTTTTAAATTTAAAAGGTACAAATTTTAATAAAAATTATGTAATAAATATTTGAATTTTTTAGAAGCAGAGAATTTGGATTTCATTACACCAAAAGTGAGAACAAATCTTTGGCAGGAAATCAAACTAGAAAGTGCCACGTGGCAGACGAAGTAGAGAACCATGCAGAACTGGAGAGGGATTCATCCGTTGCTTGTGTGTGACGGAGGTTTATTTGGGAATATCGGGTCGTTGTTTGTCTTTTAGAAGTTTCGTCTACATCATCATACACGCCAATAGTTGTCTGAAACGTGTTTTTTCTTCTTTCAGTTTTCACATTGCTTTAACACTTGTCTCATTGTCCAACCAATGGCCTTTTACCACATGTAGACCGCCGTGCTGCTGGCTGATGTGTCGAAACAGCATTTGACCTTTACCACATCGCATCATCACCCTCACCAAATCTCATTTTTATTGGTGTTAATAAAAAATAATTACACAAAAATTTCCCCTAAACTCAACGAATAAATGATTAATATTGTAGACTTACTCCATTCAACTGTTGGTTTTGATAATAATTTGGGTTGGTTTCAATTTGAATTAATTTATATAAAACTCTATTTAAGATTAATTTAAAATAAAAAATTTATTTGAGGTAGATTTAAAATTAATTAATTTAAATTTAAATTTAATATAAAAATAGTTTAATTTTCAAGTTGATTTGAACTGATTTAAATTCAAATATTTAAACTATATCAAATTCTATTTATTTTAAATTGAATTCAATCAATCTAGCTATATTAGATTTATTATTCAACTTGATATAAGTTAAATTCAAACTAAAGTTTTAATTTTAGTAATTCGATTCAAGTTCTCTTTTCATTATATTATTTTTTTCATCGATAATATTAAATATTTTGTTTAATACTATTTATCTTATCAGTAACTTTCTTACAATATCTCTAACCAATTCAAGCAAATTTGAATTATTTATTATAATTTTGAATTAAACTCAACCTAATCAATGTTGAGTTTTGTTGAATTCAAATATAACATTTAATTTATTTATAAAAATAATCTAATTTTTAATTTAAATTTATTTTACTTTATTATCCTTTTTTTTTTTTTTAAATCAATGAATCACGAACTTTTCCTTTTACATACAAAAATAACAAATTTATAATTTAAATAAATAATAATAATAAAAATCACCAAAATATTTCTTCGAGATGACTAAACTACCCCTTTTTAAACTTGCAATTTTGAAGGATTCGTCCGTCGTCACTAAAGGATTCCCATGCTCGCTCTTTCACTCTCTCAATTCTCCCTCTAGGGTTTCCAAGGCAAGTTCTCTGTGCGAGGTTTGAAATACTTGTTTCTCGCGATAATAATTACTTGATCGGGTGGCTCGTCAATTTCTCGTCGGTATCGGAATCAGTTGTCATCTGTTTTTTCCTTGCTGTTTCGTCGCAGCTAGATGTAATTTCGTGGTCGATTCTCTGCTAGTGAGCCTTTGGTTCGTTTTAATTCTTTGGTTTAGACGATGCTTTGTCTTTTAATTTAGTCTTTTCTTTTTGGATGCTTGGGAAAGTGGAGTATGGAAATGGATGCATTCTTGTTTAATTTGCTGTTTAGAGTTAGAGGTTTTGATTTGATTTGTAAATGATTAGTCTGTCTGAGCTGATACAAGTAAAATTACGCGTGAATAGAGAATTTTATTAGTTGGGTTTTTTTGTTGTTTCTTTTCTTATCTGAATTAGTTACACCGTGCAGTGAGATTCTTGGTGTTTTTGTAATTTCCAATATGAAGTTTTGGTTGGGAAATTTTGTATTATTGTTGTGCATATAGGCTTAATTCGTTGTATTGGTACATTTTTAGTTTTTTTTCCTAACAAAATAAGAAAATTTGTCTTATGAGTGTGGTTTTTTGACAGTTCAATGGCTTGATAATTACTATAGATATGGGCGAATGAGACCTTGATGTCAGTGAATGCTTTTGGGTGGATGTTGAATGATTGGTACCATGGATTTAAATGCTTCTCCATTACCTGAAGAAGATGAGGATACTTTTGAAGGGCATATAGAACAGTATGCGGGACATGACCGTGTAGAATCTGGAGCTGAAATTTTACGACGGGTATGTTCATTTATTTTCTTTGTGTTTCCACCTTTTTTCTTTAACTCTTTCTACTATTTCTTCTCAATTACTTCTCTCTCACACACACACATATATATATATATTTATATAGTGACAGTTGGCAGGTCTTTTTACTCTTTGTTTTTAGAAAATTACTTAAATTAGGCTAATTAACAGGATTGTGTGAGCACTCTTAGCTTGGCATAATGGTTTGCAATATTCCTATCTTTTTTGTTTGGGTGGGAATGGTATCACTTGCAGAGCTAATTGGTTCTTTCTTGTCTCTCAAGCGAACAGAGACATGCAGCAAGCAGGCAGAGTTATTTGTGTCTCTTTCTATTATTATTATTATTATTGGAAAATTTAATAAATTTTCATGTGTGCTTCCCCATGGGTTTGGCATGTGTGCCTGCTCTTTTCAGGAGCGTGAAGAAAGAAGAATGCGCTTGAAAAGAGATCGACCTGACGACAGAAACATGCATGATCAATATTTTCAAGCTGGGAGATTCAAGTCTTGTGAAAAAAATAAGCTCCCCCCTGGTATGCTCTTCAATTTCTTTATTGTATTAAACTAATTTAATTCATTGTGACGGCATTGAGGTGCTACTTTTTGTTGTTATTGGGTAAACATGATTGCCACATCTTGTTCTTATTTGCATCAAGGTGATACTTTATGTCTTATAGTTTTTTTTGTTCTATTTCTTAATTCTTTGATTTTCTAAAGCAATCCAATGGTTGAGATTCTGAAAGGGTAGTATGTACCAGTTGTTTACAGATATTGCATTTTAATTTTTCATCAGGCAGCATTTTGCCTTTAAACAGTCAATAGATGCAACCATGCAAGTTAATCAACATTCAACTTGAAGATGAAAAATTGTTGGATGAGTGTCTGTTTCTGGATATTGGATACATATTATGTTTTATAATTGGTATATAATGTGGCTTCTTATATTTATATTGTCAATATTTTTATGTGTATTTTGAATGTTATTATCTTTGTTTTGTAGGTTGGTTGGACTGCCCTCCATTTGGTTCAGAGATAGACTGTATGATCCCTTCCAAGGTTCCTCTTGGTGAATCCTTCAACGACTGTATTCCTCCTGGTAAAAGATACTCCTTTAAACAAGTGATTCATCAACAAAGAGTTTCAGGAAGAAAGGTAAGTCAAATTGTAATACGCTTAACCTCCCTTTTTATTTGCATGGCAACGTCAACAAATTTTCTCCGAGTTGCTACCTACTTGCTTTCCGTACATTTGTTTGGACAATTAATTTAAGAAAAACATTTCTTGTGATTGTTGTCAGCTTGGCTTAGTGATTGATTTGACAAACACAACTCGATACTATCCAACAGCAGATTTGAAAAAAGAGGGAATTAAGCATGTCAAGGCAAGTATTGAGTCATCTTGATTCTTATGACTGAACTGTTAGTTTTTTAACTTCTTTTGTTTGTTTGTGTTCTAGATTCAATGTAAAGGCCGAGATTCTGTACCTGATAATCCTTCTGTAAATAGCTTTGTGTACGAGGTATGTTTCTTCGATGAATATGGATATTTCATTTGTAGACTCTTGTGGAAATTCTGACATCTTCTATCTCTTTTCCAACATTTGCTTTGTTGTGATAAGTTTAGTTATATTTGCTGTGATCTTGGTTCAGAATCAAAAGACAAGATTTAGCAGTTATTTAAGGAAGCCCTTTTAATTTCAGAATTTTAGAAATCTGTATTTTATCATGACTCATCAAGCTTATATTTGTATTTCTATTTAGGTTCCTTAGGCTGTGGGTTGACCACTATATTTATTGACCTTAAGTGGTTATGTACTTCTTTGAGTGTACCTTGTTTCTGTCAACTCTACAATTTTTTTTGGTTTTCCTGAGTTTCTTTTCCTTTCTTCTCTCACTCTCTCCCTCTCCTCTATTTTTGTCTACTTAGCTTATATGAGCTTCGAAACAAAATATATCCATATGATATTTGATATATATAATTACTGGTTCTTGCAGGTCACACAGTTTCTCTTTCGTCAGAAACACTCAAAGAAGTACATCCTTGTGCATTGTACTCATGGACACAATCGCACAGGATATATGATTGTTCATTATCTTATGCGTTCACAACCAATATCCGTTACTGAGGTTAGTTTGTGTTACATTATTTCATGTTCATCCAATTAGTTTTAATTTTTTTTCATTATAAAATTTTGGATTTCCTTTAATTTGGCCTCTGTGCAGGCTATAAAAAGATTTGCTGATGCACGTCCTCCGGGAATCTACAAACGTGATTACATAGATGCTTTGTATGCATTTTATCATGAAAGGAGACCTGAGGCGGTCGAATACCCAATGATTCCAGAGTGGAAGAGAACATCTGAATTCGATCTTAACGGTGAAGCAGTACCAGATGATGACGGAGGATCAATTGCTCCTTTGAATGTATGCATAATCTAAAGAAGTAATCTTTATTTTGATTCGTTTGATACCTTTTATATAAAAATTTATTGTTCCTATTTTAGCTTGAATTTTCTGCAGACGCATGAAATGATATATTTCTGGTTTTCTCTCTCTTAGTAGAATATTCTTATTTTTCAGGATAATCAGGAGGTCCAGGTAGAAATGACAAATGATGACGTTTTGGGTGATGAAATTCCTAATGACCAGCTATTTTCTCTGCGTAATTTTTGCTATCAGATGTTGAAGCTGGATGTCAGGGTAGGTTTTTTGAGGACCTCTTTGGTTTTTGTGTTTGCTGCTCCTTTATGGTTGTTACAGCCAAAGAAATTTTTGAATTAGATGTGCAAATATTTCATTGGTACTTAGTTACATAATTTAAAGGTTAAAATTGATCTTATAAACAAGCAAGATCAGTATTTTAAGTGTTACCAGGCTTTTCCTTTTGAACTTCAGTGTTTTTGGCCCATATTAGTCTTCTTCTGTTAAATATTTATGTTGAATGATAATTTCTAAAATATATATGCACAAAGTATTTGCAGAAAAGCCAAAATTGCTAAATTGTTTTTTAAATTTTATTTTAATAAAAATTTCATGAAGGCAGCCAAATTTCCAAAATAATTGAAAATAATAAAATATGTAGCAATGACAACATTATTTATTTCCTCTTATATATGATATGCCCTTGGTAGCCGTTTTGTTTAACTTGGGGTCTGTTGTGGTCTATTTCTGAAATGCAGGGGAGAAATATGCAGTTTCCAGGGTCACACCCAGTTTCTCTCAACAGGTCCAGCTTCATCTTCATTGATTATAATTATACTGCAATTTCAATTTTTTTTAGCAGCTGAAACCATGATGGTGTGCTTTAAAGATGCTATAACCTTTGTATTTAGTTATCCTAACACCAATTTTGCTTGTAACACTCTAGAAACTGTGATTTGGATGATAGAAATATTAGTAGGTAGTATTCATTAGGTTCTTGGGGCAGGATTGATTAGGTTGAAATAGTATTGTCCTTTTTTCAGTATGTTATTTACTGGAGTTATTAGGTGCTTTATTGTTACATTATTGTTATCATCTCACAGGCAGTGTATGTTACATTATTTATTGCAATCTCACAGGAATAACACGTACTTTATTGTTTGAAAAAGTAAAAATAATGAAGTGGTTCTCTTTGTTTTTAAATGGGAAAAAAAGATCCGTTTTATTTTTTTTGAGCTTTCCAGAGCTTTGTTAGTCTATAGATTTATTTATGTTATGTTGCCCTAATTTAATAAAAATTTTGTTAAAAAAGTTGTGGTAGGTGAAGGCTGAAGATCAGCCAGTAGAAAACTCCTCTCACTATGGTGGGGGGACTTCACACTGGTGAAAAGGTACTTTAAGCTTTATGCTGTTTAGTAATAAAAGCTATAATCTAGTGAAACTTGTAGCTTATATTGGTAGAGCAAAAAGCCTAGGGTTGGAGGGATTTGATGCGACAACTGAGTGAGAAAATGTGACTGCAGTCAAACATGACTGTTTGAAGCAGGATTTTGTTGTTCTAAGGTTACTTTTGATTGAATGATAAGAGAGAATTTTGTGGACATCCGTTTTCCAATGTAGTGTGATCTTTGTTTGATATATTTCAACTTTATAACTGTATACAAATGGTGGAGTAGAGCATAGTTGTCAAAGGTGTGCCTATATGAGGTTTTACTTAAGGTAATGTGGCCATCACCTTTCAATGGTCGAGGCGATCAGTGGTTCAAAGGCCAACTTTAGCATTTTACTGACGTCTTTGGAAAAGTATTAGGCGCTGAAAAAGTGTGCTTTATTATCACCCTATGCTATCTCCAACTAATTGTGAGGGTTATCGATAATTTTTGGGTTAACTAACACATTCTTAGACTTTCTGACAACTTTTGAGCTACTTTCAGACAGATTTTTTGCCAGATATGTGGGTTACCAACAATTTTTGGGTTGTTTTCGACATTATCTCAATCTCTCTGTTTCCAGTAGATTCTGGGCTATTTCTTACCATATCTGAAGGTTATCAGCAATTTTTGGTCTGTTTCTGGCACGGTATCAGACTTTCCACCAGGAATGGAGTGGTAACACAAATCCTATTTTGCTTGATACCATTGATGATGGCAAGTAATGGTTGATGTGGAAAATAGAGGGTGTTGCTGATGATTAGGAATTGGTGTTTGAAGAAGATTTGTTAACTTGGGGACGTGTTTCTAGGGCTAGTGGGGCTGATGAAGCTATTTATGCCACCATAGTTACTAAAAGTTCTGGTATTGGTACAACAACAAAAAAAATGGTCAAGATTTCATCTCTTTTTAATCCTAAGTCAAAGTATAAGGATAAGGAGGTCTTATAATACAAACGTTCTGATGAAGAATAATTCAATTCTTTTGATGAAGAAATTGATGAAATCAAAGATTGGAAATCTAATCATAAGGAAGCGATGGATGAAATGTTCCACATTGTAGATTGTGACTCATCATGATAAGATTACAAGTTTTTAATTGCCTTAGGTAAAAAGGTGACACCTTTGCCTCCCTTTTTTCGCTTAGGTGATAGGACCCTACATCACCTTTTGGAGCTTTTCCCCTTTGACAACTATGGAGTAAAGATTTGAAGTGCACTAGAATGGATTAGTATGGGTTGGTTGAGCTATTGATTTCGTAAAGTTGTAGCTTTGACAAACCAACATATTGGAGTTTGTGTCCTCTTTTCATCAGATATGCTTTATGTTCTTTGAAGGTTATAAGTTTGGAAGTGTTAAATGGGTGACTAGATACTTTTCACATTCTTGGCCGTAGAGTGGGAACTCAGACTGCCCTTTCCTGCCTGTTTTGGGTTGCCTTTGGCAGGAGGGAGTGAGCAAACATCTAATGTGAATTTCAACTCTACTATGTCTGGCATGTTAATATGGTTTGGCCGCATTGAAGCTCCTGAATGTGTTGTCATTGCTTGATTGTTTAAATTTTTTGTGTTTGATATATTTAAAAGTCAAGCAGCACCCACTGAGACCTATTAACTGAAGAAATTGAGTGATGTGCCATCATTTTTATGGTGTGCTTGTGCTGTTCAATTCGTACCTTCACCAGACCAGATTTTTGGGACTAATGTGTCACATGATAAGATGATTACTGTCTCTTGAATATTAGAGTAATTGCAGAAGCTGTAGATCACATCTTTTTCTTTGCTGTGACTTGTATTAGTTTACGTCTCTTAAATATTTTGGATTTAATAATGGCAGCTATAGTTTATTCAAGCTGCTTCTTCTCTAAAACCGGACTTTATTTTTGTGGTATGCAGGGAAAATCTGCAATTGCTAAGGCAGCGTTATTATTATGCAACCTGGAAAGCTGATGGGACACGATACATGATGCTCATAACAATGGATGGATGTTATTTGGTTGATAGATCTTTTAATTTTCGAAGGGTTCAGATGAGGTTTCCTCTCAAATTGCCAAATGGAGTATGTATCTCCAGTCTGTGCCTTGAGGAAGTTTCCTGGTATTTGGATCCTAATTACTTTTATTATGGATGGCTTCTAATTTGTTGTATTGTTTTGCTTGTAAAGGCTGGTGTGAGTGAGAGAACGCACCACTATACATTGCTTGATGGGGAGATGATTATTGATAAATTGCCAGACTCGAATAAGCAGGAGAGAAGATACCTTATCTATGATATGATGGCAATCAACCAGGTGTCTGTCATTGAGGTGGGTTTTCAATACAGTATGTGATGATTTATGTTATTTACTGCAGGAATGCTGTTAATTTTTTGTTTTTTATGTTGCTGTATTACAAATTTATCCTGATAAGATATTGAGGTTTCATAAGTGATTGTGCTTTGTGAGACCTTTGCATCTGTCGGCCATGGACTCATGCAAGTAATACTAATATGCTAGTGTCAGTTTCACCTTAAATAATGTCACTTTTATCCTTGTTTACAAGTTGATTATTTCTAATCTAGAGCCATGTTTGAGGGAATCCTTAGAACCATTTATGTTCTTACTGTCTCTAGCCATGTTGTAATATACCTGTAAATGGGTTTCATTCATCTTGTCCTTGATATAAACATTCACAATACCATTTGCATTGGTATTTGATTTTCATTTACTTTTGTTAATTTTAATCTTAATCATCAGATTGCATGCATTTAGGGTTGAAAACTAGCCAAGCTGCTTGCGAACAGCTTGCAGCTGGGCTTGTCTCAACTCGAGCTTACCTTGATGTTGGCTGGTTCTATGATATCGCAACCTCACATCTTAGCCCAAGCAAAATATCAATTAACTCTAGAAAGTTTCAAATCATGTACTTATACTTTTAAAATCTTTTTTTAAACTTTAATTATGGGGGGTAATTGATAAATGTATAAATTATAGTGGTTTAAATGTAATCTTTGAGTCGAGATCAAGCCAGTCATTTCTGTCTCGAGCTTATACTTGAGCTGAGATTACACTGCTCAGTGAACTCAAGCTCTAGCCTCTATATATATGTATGTATGTATGTATGCATGCATGCATGTATTCAAGTCGGAGCTCAAGCCAAGCACTACTTGGCTTGGCTTGGCTCGTATACAACCTTGCATGCATTTGAGGTGCCCCTTGTAGTAGACCATATCCTTGTATGTGCATGTATCTTGACTTATGAACATAATGGAGAGCAACTACTAATGTCTGGTCATCAAATTTGGTTCAGCGGCCCTTCTATGAACGGTGGAGGATGTTGGAGAAAGAAATCATTGAACCTCGGAACACTGAGCGGCATAGTATTTACTCAAGTAAAAATCCTTATTACAGATATGACCTGGAACCCTTCAGAGTATGTTTTGATAACCTTCAATGAATCTTTTACTGATTCTTCCTCCTTGTGATTGGTTTGTGACTTGCTCAATTTGTTTATCAGGTCAGGAGGAAAGACTTTTGGTTGTTGTCCACTGTTACCAAACTTTTGACTGAATTTATTCCAAGGCTTTCGCATGATGCAGATGGCCTTATTTTCCAGGTAATTGAGGATCATAACTTGATTGCAATAATAAAATTGGGAACTTCTTTTGACAGTCTTGTTAGGTTTTCATCCCTAAAGTCAGATTGAGTAGGAGGGAAAAAACATTTTCTTTCTTCCCATGCCATTGATTTCTTTCTTGGCATGTGATAATTGCTCAGGCTTTTCCAGGTCAAAATCTCATCTGCCTATAACTTAATTTATCATCTAAAATTTTGTTAATTTATCACCAATTTCTTGCCACTATTGAATCCTTAATTTAATTGGAATTAGTGACATGTTGTTGATGAATAATTCAGCTTCCAGGCAAAATTACCCATGTTTTAGTTAAGTTGAGACTTTCATTATTAGGTTTGAGCAGCAGTTGTTACCAGTGCTCATTATGGTGCAGGGTTGGGATGATCCATACGTTCCACGCACACATGAAGGTCTTCTGAAGTGGAAATATGCCATACTGAATTCGGTTGACTTTTTATTTGAGGTATAATATGATATTTCTTAAGGTTGGCTGTTGCTTTGTGTCTCTTTATCTGTATTCAATAGCATGTTTGTCTATGAACTCCTATGATATTTGGTTGTTACATGTGGACGCAGGTAACTGATGATCGTCAGCTACTTTTTCTCAATGAACGAGGGAAGAAGAAACTGATGGAAGGGAATTCTGTTAAATTTAAAGGTTAGTACAGTTCTCTTTGTTTTTCTCACTTGAGTTTCTTTAGATGTTTGATGCATCTATCCTTTATCATGGAGTTGAAATTTCTGAACGGTGATTTTCAGCTTTATGGATGTCTTATACAGCTTTCACAATCCAACAGTGACACCCACTTTTGATGTCAAGTGATAAGATAATCAAATTTTTAATTATGTTCCAAATATGTGTCTAGGTTAGGATTTATTATTCCAAAATTATTAGGCTTACAGAACAGAGATGGTACTTAGATAAAACTTTGCATTCTATTATCAGTCTGGCATGATGGTTTATATCCTTGTGGAGAATGCTGCTGTCATGGGAACCCAAACAGCCTGAATCTTGATTATTTGGCCATTCAAAATAAGGTGGCATCATCATTAGTTGTAGATTGGCTCTTTACTTACCTTCCCATTGCTTTTTAAACTTTCAGATGGTTCCGATCCCTCTCTTTACTCTGGGAAGATTATTGAATGTGGTTGGAGTTCAGAGGAACAGGTATGGGTTTACATGCGGATCAGGACTGATAAATCGACACCGAACGAATTCAATACATTCAGGAAGGTCGGTCCATTTCTTTCTCTTTGTTATTATAATGTTCTGAATCTGTCGCCTATATCAGACTAAATAGAATTTGCTTTTTAAACAGGTTATGCGGAGTATAACAGATAATATAACTGAGGACATCCTATTGAATGAGATTGATGAGATAATTCGCCTACCAATGTATGCTGATAGAATACGGAATGATAGCAAGAGACGACTAAGGTGATTGGGGGGGCAGGCTGAAGCGCAGATGTCCAACATGTTTCAAGAATACCCAGAAATAAGAGAATAGGTGTATGTTTTTATTCTTTGCTTGCATTGGCCATTGCAGTTCTTAGTCCCGCGTCTGGGTTAATATTGTAATTAGCTATAGCTCTTTTTATAAAGTTCTAGCTTGTACTATGCTGGTGAGCTGTTTGATCCAGTGAGTACACTTGAATAGATCTCGACTTCATCTGAAATTATTTACCCAATCATTGTCCCAATCAAGAGAAGTAGGTTTAGCAATACCGATACCAATGCCAGTGTATATTATTAGTATTATCTCTACCTTGCCAGCTGCATTTTATGTAGTAGTGATTTATAAGTTGCTTAACATGTAACACAGTTCCATTTTGTGGACTTGCATTTTCCTTTACTGTGAATATTACTAACATGGCAGTTGGTGAAATTGGCGGTCCTCCTCATTTCCTTCTGCCTTGTCTTCATCATGCTATTGCAACTGGCGCAGCATAGTGATAGTGGTCAGGACTAGGCCTGTCAGTCGGCTCTAATGAACAGGCCCTGGGGAAGCTCGGCCAGTTTTTCGTTCAGATTTTATTTATGGTGTTAAGTGGGCTCTTTTAAAAATTTTGGGTTTTGAGCGTATGTAACTTCCGGATGACATTCTGACATTCACAAACCCTAAAAAATTTTGAACAATACAAATACAAAATTCTACAAATTCAGAAAAAACACAAAACATAGAAACAATGTGCATTGAGGTGAGGTGATCGGCTTGGAAGCAATTATAGCTTAGTTTGAGATGGGTGAGGTCGGGATTTGGATCAAAACGATGTTTTAATATGTATTAATTAAAATATAATAATTTAATTTATTCAAATTAAATCTTTTTACATTGGTGAATTTGATGAATTGAACCCTTAACTGACCTGAAAGTCACAATGATTTCATTTATTTTATCCTCATCTGTGCCGTGGATGAGTAAGGCTAGCTAAAGCACCACTGCTTGGGCCAGTCCCTGCTGAATAACAAAGCCGTTAGTCAGGTCATAAGGGAGGCTAATATATTTTTCACCCACCGTGATAAAGGTCGTTGGCTCAACCCTATGTCTATTATTATTGGTTTATCGATAATATATATGTTTCAGTGGAAACGGTTCAAAACTTCTCATTTTGGGCTCTGGTTTCAAATTGTCACTTCACGAGTTGAACGAGAACGACGCTGCACTCTATTAGCTTTTGTCGCGGCAGTGAGAGTTGAACTTAGACCCTTAGAAACCCAATTCAAATATATCGCCCATTCCTATGTTCTTTTAGGGTTTCTGTATATTCAAACCCTTCAATAACCAATCCATTCCTTCTTTTTTTGTTGTTGTTGATGATATGAAGTCCTTAACGACCAGCGTATTTTTAATTTCTTTATTACTCTCCGTCACGTTCCTCAATTTCGTTCACGGCGCCGACTCAAAGCAGAATAAGTTTCGTCAGCGACGGGCTACAGATGATGACCTCGGTTACCCTGAAATGTGAGTACATGATTACTTTGTACTTTGATTCTATTCTTCGATTTGAATTGTAAATTTCTGATTGCTTTGTTTTTTCAAATCATTATTGATTTTGTAGAGATGAGGACGGTTTGGCGAATACTCAGTGCCCTAGAAATTTAGAGCTCAGATGGCAAACTGAAGTCAGCTCTAGCATCTATGCCACCCCTTTGATTGCTGATATCAACAGGTTTACTTTACTGTTCTAACAATTATACTCATCTCAAATCAGTTAATTTGGATATGACTTTATATTGGGTAATTTTTTTTTTTTTTTAAATTTTAGTGATGGGAAACTTGAAGTAGTGGTTCCTTCTTTCGTTCACTATCTTGAAGTACTCGAAGGAACTGATGGAGACAAAATGCCAGGTACAAATAATATTTCTAATATGTATTTGTATGTTGGTTTAGAATATCCTGAGTGTAATGGAAATTCTGTTGTGTTTAATTATAGATATCTATATATATGTTTTTTTTGCGATATTCAGAGATATCTGATCATTTGGTAGAAAGAATGTAGGTAAATATAAAATCGTTTGATGTAGGGATTCTGTGATCTATTAGGTTGGCCTTCTTTTCACCAGTCAACTGTACAAGCCAGTCCTCTGCTGTTTGATATCGACAAAGATGGTGTGAGAGAAATTGCACTGGCAACCTACAATGGTGAAGTACTGTTTTTCAGGTAACTTTTCTCTTTCTATGATTCTTATGAATAAATATAGCTATTTTGTGATATTTGGTAATTATGGTGGTTCTCATTTGTCATTGTGCCCATGTTCATTGTAGTATATTCATCTTATTTTTTTTTTTTAGGGTTTCCGGCTACATGATGATGGATAAAT
Organism: Mangifera indica; assembly: GCF_011075055.1. Lineage (NCBI taxonomy): Eukaryota > Viridiplantae > Streptophyta > Magnoliopsida > Sapindales > Anacardiaceae > Mangifera > Mangifera indica. The sequence continues at coordinate 521,355 of NC_058137.1, forward strand.
TAGAGGTTCCTCATAGGAAAGTTCGTAAAGATTGGTATGTTGGTTTGCATCCTGATCCAGTAGATCGGACACATCCAGATGTCCATGACGATCTACTTGTTAAGGAGGCTGAGGCTGCTCAGATGAAATCAAAGACAGGTAAGTTACACCTGGATTTAGAGAAGTTTATGTTCTTCATGGTGCTGATCAACCTATGCTCTTTGACTTGTGAATCAAGTAGATCCACTTCTAGCCTGGATTTCTCTTATCTTATGATCTTTTGCCGAGACTTTAGCTACTTGACTGTATCATTCATTTTAACTTGTCTTTTCATGACATTGTCAAGATTTTTATGATTCACATCTATTAAAAATATATAAAATGTATAAATAGTTTATTATTGTGAGTGTCAATGTGTTTATCATTAAGAGTGTGTACCTGCTGACAAGAATCTAGTTAGTAATTCATGCTAGTTATCATTGTAGAAAAAAAAGAAGGTCTACCTGAACTCAACACAACAGCTTCTACTTCTACAGAAAGTCACCTGGGAGTGGCAAACATGTCAAAGTCAGGAGATGATAAGAAAATGAATGAGAGTCAAACTGAAACAAACATAAAGCTCATTAAAACTGTGGATAATTCATCCTTGACTGCGGGTTCAGGGGGAAATAGTAGTTCAGAGAGTAGAAGAAACTCCGGGAGACGTCTTTTGGAAGATAACAACTCTGAAGGGTCCCTTGAAGGCAGTTCAGAGTCTAAAGATGATAAAAAAGATGATGCTCACAAGGCAACTGTTGAAAATGATCCTCAAGCTTTGTCAGATGATGCTGATCGATCTTTTGAACTATTTCGTGAAACTGATGATTTGGATGATGAGTATGGGTATGATTATGATGATTATGTGGATGATGCCATGTGGGGAGATGAGGAGTGGCAAGAAGGGCAACATGAGAAAATGGAGGATTTTGTCAATATTGACGCACACATACTGTGCACACCTGTGAGTGGTCTTTAATCATTGCAATGCTCTTTCAATACATGTGAATATTAACTTGCTCATATTTTGGTGACGGTGAAATATATTTGTCCATTTTTTGTCAGGTCATTGCAGACATTGATAAAGATGGGGTATTCGAAATGATTGTTGCTGTTTCCTACTTCTTTGATCCTGAGTGAGTTCTATTTTATGGTGTCACAACTTGCTATTCTAGTTTCCTTTTTTCCTTTAAAATATATAAATTTAGATTCATGATTAAAGTTGGCTTTTTTAGTGAAACTTAAGCTATAGCATTGATTGTTGTATGAGAAGTCAGTCATCAATCATATACTCATATAGCCTTATAATTTCCAAATTTAAAGTACACGCCTTGTTCTTTTTTAACTAACCAGTCCAGCTAATAGACATCTTATGAGCTGACAGGTATTATGCCAGTTCAGAGCGTTTGAAGGAACTAGGTGGTATTGATATTGGGAAATATGTTGCCGGTGCCATTGTTGTTTTCAATCTTGATACCAAGCAAGTTAAGTGGGTCACAGATCTTGATCTAAGTACAGACACTTCCAATTTTCGTGCTTATATACATTCTTCTCCAACTGTTGTGGATTTGGATGGTGATGGCAATTTGGACATTCTTGTTGGAACTTCTTTTGGCTTGTTCTATGTCCTGGATCATCATGGTAATCTCTTTAGAGTAGCTACTGATTTTTTTCTTATAATTTGTTTCTGGTTGGAGCAGATACTTTCATACTTATCTTATTTCTAGCTTCAATTTTATTCATTTTCAAGAGCATGAGTTGCTTTAATCTTTGACACAGTGGTGCCTAGCTTGGATTTTGATGCTTTGTGGGGATTATGGATAGAGTTATTTCTTTTTCATGAAAATTGTGCTTGACTCTGATGCGAATTTCTTTATTTGCAATTGCCGATTCACAGTTCTGAAAGTGGTTGTATCAGATTCTTTAGTTTTTGTTTTCTTTCTGCTATATTATTCCTTACCACTTATATTACTGTTATATGTGCAATATAAGAAAAGCCAACTTCGTCTTTATTAACAAGCACTTCAAAGTAATTAAATTGATTACATTCCAATCTAAGTCTCTGGGATTATGCTTTTCAGGAAATTATGTGGATAGTAGGCTCTGATTATGTCCTATTATGTTTACAATATATAGCTGTCTTATACCCAGGATATGCCTACTCTCATCTTTAATTGGAATCTGAGAGAATCCAGGAGATCCTTTCCAGTTATATAGCGCCACTGAACTTATTTAGATCACTCTACTTTTTCCTATTTTCTTTATGATCCAGCTGCAGGTCTAATCTTGATGAGACAATTACATGTAGAATAGAACTTAGAAGATCATTCAATATGATATTGAGACAAATTCTTGATTTCAAGCTGCTAGGGACTTATACTCGGGACTGCTGCAGTGAAGAGGAATTTGCTAAATACGTTTTCATGAATGAAAAATATGTTTATAAAATGATCTCCCTGTTTTTTTTTTTCAAAAGACTGATTTTGAATGTACTACCATCTTAGTGAAAAAATCTCTTTAGCAATTGTGAAACTAAATTGTTTCACTTTTGCAGGCAAAATTAGAGAAAATTTTCCTCTTGAAATGGCAGAAATTCAAGGTGCTGTTGTTGCAGCTGATATCAATGACGATGGCAAAATTGAGCTAGTGACCACTGATACACATGGAAATGTTGCTGCATGGACTGCAGAAGGAAAGGAAATTTGGGAACAGCATCTGCAGAGTCTCGTTACTCAGGTTTATTGTAGTGTCAACTTCTTGATATGAACTCGTGCAAGAATCTATTATAATATCAACCATGCATGGAGATAGATTGTTGACTGGTGTGCCCCATGTATCAGTTCATGCATGCCTTATTTATATTTGGCTATTTGCTAGTACTTTGTCTTCAATTATTTACATAGGACATCATAGATGTGATTATGGTATAACTGCTTATATAACTCTTGTTAACAATAAAATGCATACTCATGCTTGGCACAAATAAGTTGAACCTAATGATTTATATTCCACACAATGTTTGACATCATATACTTGGTCTACATAAAACATTGCACACAGTGATTTTCTTTAGAGGTCACTTCATGAGTCTTGTTTGTTTACGCTTTGATGTAGGCCAGTGATTGTAGATAAGCATGGATACCTTTAGTTGATTGATTATTGAGCTCTTTGAAACACTTCATTTGCAGGGTCCATCTATAGGTGATGTTGATGGGGATGGCCATACTGATGTCGTTGTTCCAACCCTATCAGGGAACATTTATGTTCTTAGTGGCAAGGATGGCAGAAAGGTTCGCCCTTATCCATATCGAACTCATGGGAGAGTGATGAATCAAGTTCTTCTTGTTCATTTAAGTAAACATGGGGAGAAAAGCAAGGGGTTAACACTTGTTTCGACTTCATTTGATGGTTACCTCTACCTAATAGATGGACCAACATCATGTGCTGATGTAGTTGACATTGGTGAAACTTCGTAAGACATTCCTTTCCTCTCTTGGAGCCATATTCTGTCCCCTCTTTTTCTTTTCTCAAATATCTAAATTAAAATGTGTCCCCACATGACAGATATAGCATGGTCTTAGCAGACAATGTTGATGGTGGAGATGATCTCGATCTTATTGTTACAACAATGAACGGCAATGTTTTTTGCTTCTCAACTCCTGCTCCACATCATCCCCTCAAGGTAAGATAAAAATTCCAACCTTCATTTGTAGATAATTACTTAGAGATTTCCCAGCATGTTATATATCATTTTCATGTAATCATTTTCAGGCATGGAGATCAAGTAATCAAGGAAGAAACAATGTTGCACAGCGTTACAACCGTGAAGGGGTCTTTGTTACTCATTCATCAAGAGCTTTCCGAGATGAGGAAGGCAAAAATTTCTGGGTAGAGATTGAGATTGTAGATAAATACAGATACCCATCTGGGTCTCAATCACCTTATAATGTCACTGTAAGTAGCTTTCCTCCATGCAAATTATTATTTTCAGTGACAACTTGTATCTTTAAATCTTTTTAGATCTGAATCTCCTAAAATCAATTCCTATGTTCTGTTAAAAAATGCAGACAAGCTTGTTGGTTCCTGGCAATTACCAAGGAGATAGGACCATTAAGCAAAGCCAAATCTTTGAGCAGCCTGGTAAATATAGAATTAAAATGCCGACAGTTGGAGTAAGGACTACAGGGACGGTGCTGGTGGAGATGGTTGACAAGAATGGACTCTATTTTTCAGATGAATTTTCTCTTACATTCCATATGTATTACTATAAACTACTGAAATGGCTACTGGTTCTCCCCATGCTTGGAATGTTCAGTGTGCTTGTCATCTTTCGTCCACAGGAGGCCATGCCTTTGCCATCATTTTCACGGAACACTGACCTGTGATGATCATCCCCTATCAGATTTTCATGCCAATTTGTGAAGATATGAACAGATTTTCACTGAGATGAGGCCAAATACCTCGATGGATTGAGAATGGAATTAACTGGAAAACAGGGAGACAGTTTCAAACTGGGAAGTTGTACAATCTGATTTTAGACTGCCTAAAAGGCAATGGCCTCAACTGGATGATTTTTGAACCAAGAAATTCGGGACTTGTAACATAGTTTAATTTGAGTTTCAAATGTTTCCATAGACCATAGTTTTTACAGATAGTTAAATGAGGAAATATATATTTATTGAAATTTGAAGCCTTGCTTTCAATGTGATTTCAAACGGAGATGTGATATAGGGAAGCTGTTAATGGTTGCGTATTCTTCTTAAGTTATATCTTGACCGACGAAATTGCCTGAGTTTGAGCTACCGATTGTGGATTTGACTTGAGCCCCGATAAGGGTCCATTTGAGCTTGACTTTGAATTCCGAAATTCTTAATGTTTAGTTTTATTAACAGTCTCTGATAGCTCTTCGAGCTAGTGTAAAATGTTACAGAAGACTATTGACAAATAATTAATGTTGTCAGCGAAGCAATCGATATTACTACAGAATAAATAGTATTATTGAAAAGGTAAATAAACTAAATTTAAAATGAATTATTAAATTAAAACTTTAATTTGAATTTGGTTTGTTTGATTCAAATATAAATTCAAGTTTAAGTCTGTTTGACTCAAATCAAGATAGTAATTTGTCGTCTTTTCTCTTAGAAATAGATTAGCATCAATTTAAGAAATTTAAGTACCAATGTGATGGGGTGATTTCGAAATTTATATCACAATACAATCAGTTTAAATAGAGAACATTTGTTCAATTTCAAAATTGAGTTATTTTTTTGAATCAGGCTAAATTAGAGTTTAATTCAAACGAATTTGAGATACGTCAACTTTCAAGATTGAGTCTGTATATATAAGAGAATACGAGGTTTTTATAATAACTGCATTAGTAATTTTAGTTTCACACATTTAATACAAAACTATCCCATGCCATCTCGCAATTTCATTTTCTTCTTTATCTGTTTCTTAAAGAAGAAACAAAATAAGGCAGGGTTAAAAACCAAAGTCATAACCTCACGGTATGCGAGACACAATTTTGCCTGCCTTGCTACACAAAGATACCAAAGAATATTGAGTTGTACATGATCCAAAATTTCCACGGCATATATGACCTTTTATGTTCACTGGTGATTTTTTTTTTTTTAAATGGTAATTCTTCAGGGTACAATCCGATTTCTGGGCATTTCAATTCAGAAGACTCGTTCACCGCTCGCATACAGGTTCCAGAAAACAGTTGCTGCGAAGTATAGACCGGCAGTGACAGCGAGGAATGCTTGAAAGGATCCAAGCCACTGGACAAAGTAACCAGTTCCAATTGTGCTGACTATTGCAGCTAATGTTCCTGCTGAATTTGAAATGCCATGGAGAAATCCTGCAGAATCTGGTGCTATTTCCTGATAAAATAAACGCCAGAAACTAATTAACTTGCTCGCGAAAATTGTTGAATATTGTTCATAATGAATATTTTGTTATGGCTTAATGGGGAACTTACTTGCATATTTAGAAGAAATCCTGCCTGGCTGAAAGAGCTGAAGCTCAGTGCAGCTGTGATAAGTGCAGCTGCCACTGCCGGCGACTTGGCAAAGTTCAAGCAGAGCAACGACAGTCCAGGGCCGATGAAACCGATTGACTGTTAAAACATACTGGTTATAAATCAGAATTGTGATTGTCTGTGACAAAACTCTGAGCTGAATGTATTATGTATTTGATAGAGGATTTACCTGCATAATCTTTCGGACTGAAGTTATGGGATGGCCTGCTTTGATTAAGGAATCCGATGCTTTACCAGCAATGTAGCCACAAACAGCCATTGTCCCCCATGGCACGGCACTGAACCAAGCTGCTTGCTTCAAGTTCACATTGAATACCTATAATCGCCAGAAATGAAAATTTTTAGTCACAGTATACTCTCTGTAACTTCCCCTTTCAGTAACATTCCTTGTCAAGATATGTTGAACTGATATTCAATTATGCAACCCAAATTTTATTACTTTATTGATATGAGATTTGTTTAGGTTTAGGAAGGGAATTCAAATTTTCATTGAAGGATAGGATCAATAAAAATGGGTCCAGATATCTTGTGGAAATGATTTCGAAGACCCAAAACAAAAACTAGTGGTATTTGTTAATATTGTAATGAAGACAATCAATCAAATTGGATTTAAATCAAATTTAATACCAATAAGTATATACAAAATATATTAAATCGATTCTTTTTAATGACTTGATCTGATCACCTTTGAATATAAAATTCAAAGGGTTGACTCTTGAATCATAACACCTTTGAATATAGGCTTATTTTTATTTCTCAAACCGAGAGATTTATAAAATTGTGATCCTAATACATATACTAATGGTCCAATGGGAGCAAGAATTCCCAAAAGCATTTGGAACATTTAAAAAAAAAAAGAAGTTGTTTTCAAGTAGTGTTTGATTGATTGACACGAGGTTATCATCAAAAAAATATTTATCTCGATCACTTTTTTATTATGTTTTATTATATAAGATTTGTCCAAAAATGTTTACGTAACCTATCACCGATAATCTAATTTTATCATTTTTAAAGATATATAAATATCCTATAATTTTTATATATTTTGTTAATATAAGATTTGTCTAATGATATTTAACAAAACTTGGGTGAATGCTAATTGTTACTTACCGTTTTGAAATATATAGGCATCCAAGTGAGAAGAACGAAGTATCCCTGCATTGTGGGGGAAGAAAAACTGTTAAACATGTCAAATGACTCTTGTGTTCAGATGAAGAATCATAAAACTCACCCAATTGTTAGTAATATTAGCCACAATAATTGCCCAGGTTGGCATTTTTGACAATAACAGTCGCAGAGATGGAAAATTTCCTTTCTTCTCTATAGAATCAGCCTTTCCAGCTTGGATTAATCGCAGCTCCGATTTGCTGATGAAGGGGCTCTCTCGAGGATCGTCAGTGGCGACAGATGACCATGTTGTCATCCATAGCAGCCCAATTGACGAGAAGAGGAAGAAAGGACCAGTGATCCCAGTTGTCGCCAACATAACAGGAGTAAGAACCAAACCAACAACATTGCCAAGATGAAATCCAGCCATGGAGATTCCTACTGCACTTGCCCGTTCATGACTCGGAAACCACCTAATTGACCAAAAATACGCAGTAATTCATGAGTTTGTCATACAAAAGGTTTGCATAAATGATAAATTTACCCGTCATAAGTAAATTCGGTTAAATAAAAGCGTAGAAAAGTCACCACATTTTTTTAAAGGTGTATTCTAATTTTTAAAAATATTATAGGTGGTAATAAAAATATTTAAGGGATTTTTTTTAATTAAAGAAAAAATTGATAGTGTTTTTGAAAATTTTAAAAATTTAATCTATCCAAAAATAATTAGAATTTTGATATTTTTTAAGAGTTTAAGTGGTAATTTTTTCAACTGATAAATATATATTGATATATTAATATCTGTATTAAATATTAATAATAATTTTATGATTTCAATTAAAAGGTAAAATAATCATTTTCTATAAATTTTACATAGAATATACTAATATTAAATAAATTATGAATTCAAATTTAGTTTTTTGATGGTTAAATGTTGCCTCCTCAAAGCTTGGGCGGGGTATAGTCATAAGGCTTGCCATAAATCATTGCAACTCATGTTGGCATTATACCTTGATGAGAGAGTGGTCATGGCTGGGAGAGCGACACCTTCGGCCAGTCCAAAGAAGGCACGAGCGGCCAAGAGGGCGAGGGTGGAATGGTTGGCAGCCCAGGGAGTGAGAAGTGTAGACAAAGACCATAACACCACCCCACATGCCAGCACTCTTCTTCCTCCGTATTTATCCACCAAAACTCCTCCCACCACAGAGGAGAATATGTATCCCCATAAAAACGATGACTGCAACATATCCATCAGCATATCTATCAATGACCAGATAACCATGACCAAACCAAACAAGGAGGGAGTTGTACCCTAGCGTACAATTGAATTGACTTAGAAATAGACAAGAATGACGTGTGGACCCAAACGATCCCACATGTGGGTCCTTATTTCTTTGTCTTACACAATTTCCTCACGAAGAAGAAAATTGCAAATTGGCTTCGGAGAAAAGGACACCACACCCCCAAAGACGCCCCAACTTCCCCTTGCTAATAAAAGCACGAAGAAAAGCCTATAAGGTTTGTTAGGTCACTGTGCGCTTGCTGCTCTTACCACAAACAAATAAGCATCCCACCAGCACAAAAAATACAACCAAGAGAGATGGAAAACATTCCATATATATATTTTTAAAGGTATAGAATAAAGAAAGCTAAGATTATTTGTTTTGTTTTGTTTTAAAATAAAATGGTTAGTTTAATATTTTTAATAGAAAATAATAAAAACTGAATTTCTTTTGCATAAAAATCTCAAAGTTTTGTCTCTTCGAAAAGAAGATTTGATAATTCAATTTTTTTATTAAAAAAAAAAGTTTGACCAATTAAATAGAAAAAATAATTAATAATTTAAGTATTGTTATCCTTTAAAGAAAAATTGTATTTATCTATCTATCATATCAATCTTGTTTGAATTTAGGTTGGTCTCTGGGTTCATACAATCCAAATTGGCTTAGATCAAATTCACTTGACTTGAAACTCCAACTTTATTTGAGATCAAGTCGTTTCCCTGTCGACAAAACTATGCACCCCACCAATATGTTTCCAGTGATATTGCATAACAGTTTGAACTCTAAGTTAGAATTATGGCTTCAACTATGATCATTTCATTGCTTGGGTTTCTTTTTCCAATAATATAATTAACCCGTATATAGTGACACTCTATCTTTTCTTTTATGCTTCATTCTGATCTTTCTACCAGAAACTACAACGACAGGAAGATAAAATTTTACTCTGAAGAGCCCGCAGAATTGTTTATATTAATTATAAAAATCATTATTTTCCTTTAAAATACGTCCACAGAATCCAACTACCGGTTCTAGTACTCTGATGTATAGTATTTTTAAATTAATAATAACTCTTGACCCTCAAACCTATAAGAACAAAGATAGAGAAACATTACCTGAACGATGCCCAGGAAAGCACTGGACCAGCCATATTTGGCGGCCAGAGGAACGATAGCCACGGACATGACGACTCTATCAGCATTACACAAACACATGACACATGCAAGTAACGCCACCACCTTGTATCTTTCTGCTATCAAAACTTTCGTTTCTCCTCTCCCTCCGATTTTTAATAAACTCCTCTCGATTCCCTCCGCCGTACACTTCACCACCATGCCTCCTTTCTGTTGCTTCTTCTTCGTTTTTATGACTCTGCTGATCATTGAAAAAGAGATATTTTCCCCCCATTTGACGTCGTCCTCTGCTTTGAGGTTTCTTGGCTTAAACCCCAACTGGGACGTTCTGAACTTGGTTGATTTTGATTCAGAGTTGAAGAAACAAGACGGCTTTGGTGAAAAAGAGGAATGCAGCAGAGATTTAGCTGCCATGTTGCTGAGAGAACGAAGCGTTTCAGAATGTCCGTGTGGAAAATAATAAACAAAAACTCTTTCAATAAAGCACTAAAATATTCCAGAGAGTTGCTGAGAAGGATCAGACGAAATGCAGAAGAGTAGATTTCATAATGGCAGCGAAAAAATAAAATTAAAATACTGTTTCTGTTCTGGGGCGGGTGACAACCACTAAGTGCTCCTTAAAAATGCACTTGGAGGGTATTTTCGTCCACGAAAAGTTTACCGAGGGGAGTCTCTCCTACGTGTCAACACGTATTGCTTACTCTGCACGTGTCACCTAACCGTTTTACCAACCCCAGAGTGACCGGCTACCGGGACTTTCGGTCAATCAAAATTCTAGTCTCCAGTTAATCCTGCCGAAATCACCGCGTCATCGTTGTACTTTCTCACAGATATTGTAATTTTTTTCGGTAATGTTACCTCTGATTACCAAAGGTGGTCACAGAGTTTACGTTGCCTCTATTTAGTCATGCAATTGTGCGGCGTAACGTCGAAGTAGGTGGGTGGGAGTGTACTGTATCGTTTTTAGTCTGACAGATGGATGTTTGGTGAGTGCGTCAACACTGACGGGGGATTGTTCATTGTGCGTTGCAAATTGCTTGCAGCTAAAACCTTCCAACCTAGCTCCGTAACATACGTCCTTGTTAATAAATAACCCGTTCCCGTTTCTAATGAACTTTCAAAAACGACAAGTCGTTTATCCGAGGATTGATTTACCGGTACAGGTTCAACTCCAGTTCATTAGATTGAACTAGCATTTTGGAAGTCTATCAAATTCTTCTTCTCTCTTTATTTTTCTCTGTAATTAATTGAACTCAAGCCTGAATGACCCAATGATAGGCCTTAAAACACTTTTCACCCTATAAAAATGTAAATAATGTTTTATTCACCTATAAATCTAACTCTATTAAAAAAAAATTAATGTTATAACAGTAAAATACACCATAATAATTAAATAAGATAGTTTAACTTGATATATAAATTAAAAATTTATAATTTTATCCTTATAATTTAAATTTGGAGATCTTAGTCACCAAAACTATCACTCATCTAAACTCAAACTCATCGGAATCTCAATTATAATATTTGTCCTTTTCACAATTTTAAAAACATATAATTTAGGTTTGAAAACATTAGCCATTATAATCACCGCCCATCAAAACCAAAATTGTCACCACCAAGCCTAAACCCACCAAAACCATCACCTTCACAAACTCAAACTCACCAAAACCTTCAAACATAATAATTTGACTCTTTACAAGTTTTAAAACATACAATTTAGTCTTTAAATTTCAAGTTTAGAATCCTCAATGTCACCGTCCAAACCAAATCCCACCATAAACTTAATGGAACCAACATAACAAGAAGGATGAAAGTAAAAGAAAAATAAAATACATTAATAACAAATTTGATATGCAAATGACTATTTTAAATTTAATATGAGTGATATGTTAAATTTTGTAAAGTGAAATGGTTAAGATAGTATGACAAAACTTTCTAATATTATGAAAAGATTTTTTTCGGTAAGAGAATCAAATTTTAGATGAAAAAATTTGAATTATGTGTTAAGATTAAACCTTAAGGATGAAAAACTGTAAATTACTCAACTGTTCAAAACATGAATACAGTCCGAAGAGGACTAAATGAGTGGGTCAAGCAATCCAATATCATTAAAGTTTTGAATAAGATATTGAGATATGCCTCCCCTGAATCCAACCGGGGGCTATAAAATCCAGTGCAGGGGACTCGAAATTGTCAAATTATAATTAGTTGAAATGAAAGAATAAATCATCCCCAAGTAAATGGGACATCTTTCATTGAAGACTGTTAAATTTTAGTGGGGTTGGGACTATTTCCGTGGCAAGCATTACTACTATTATTGATTGCCAGCCATTTGTCAATCAACTGAAAGTTGGCTGGGGGGTTCCTGAAAAAATAAATTATATTATGTGATCAATGTATGATCTAGTGGGATTATTTAATCAATTGAGAAGATGTTGGGTTGTCCCAAAAGTTAGGTGGAATTGGATTATAAAATTATCAGAATACTCATCTCATTTTCTTCTAAAGTAATTTGTCATCTATAAGGTTGAATTCGATTCTTGAATTTTCACATTTTATGGAGTTCTATAAATAAAAATTGTTAATTTTTTTGGTCATAGACATTTATTAAATATATTTAGCAAAGCGAGAAGCATATTTTTTTCATGGGAAGTATCAAGATGAAAAGTTTCGTTTTTTGAGAATGTGAGTGCGAAATAGTAGTCCTCCTCCCGACTTTGCCTTCATCGAATTTGCGTGAGAAATTGAACCAGCTGAAGGTACATACATACCTTGAAAGTGTGAATGTGATGGCAGCCAAATCTCTAGGGTTTACGTGCCTTGCATCAATTGTGTTTCCCACAAAATGATAAGGCAGGAACGTGCGCATGTCTCTAGGTATATCACTTTGTCTATGGGTGTTAAGGATGATATATTAATGAAAGATTATATATTATTTTATTTTTAATTCAAATTTATCATATATATATATATGTATATAAAATTAAGATTAAATTTAAATGAAGTTGATTTAATTTTACAAATTGGTTAAATTTAGTTCGATTTAATTTAAATTTATTTACATCAAACTTAAATTGAACTTAAGTTAAGAGAGTTGATTTATTTTTGAAATTGAGTCAAACTTTAGTTGGAGAAAGTTCAGTTCGATTCAGCTCATGAGCTAAGCAGTGGCTCAATTCGGTTTGAACTTTTCTCGTAATTTAATTTAAATTATGTCAAACAATTATTAAAACGATATTATTTTTTTTATTAATTGATAAAATAATATTATTTTATTAATAAGTCACAAACTCAAACTATGAATTTTAATTATAAATTCAAATAGAGTTTCCAATTTTAAATTTAATTAGAACCAAATTGAAATCAAATTATCCTTAATTTCAGTTTAATAAATTTAAGTTAAACTCAAATTGTCTTATTTTATATTTAGGTATGATTTGGTCTGTGTCTATCTTTATTGTACAAAGCTATCATTCACTGTCACCAATATTTATAGACCATAATTTGATGTAAAATCAATGGGTGTGTGCGTTTTCATCAATGTAACCTACATTTTCGGGCACCAAATTTGAGGGTTTGGTAATTGGTATCCGCGTTATGTGTTAGTTCAATGGTACGCTCGGACTGGGTCGATCTAATTAGTCCGGTATTAATTCAATGGAAAAAAAAAAAAATACTTGATCTTTTTGAATTATATCTTATTAGACCGTATTTTTACATACGGCATACTGAAATTTCTAAATTATATCTAATTTATGTTGAATTTAATAAATTAAAAATTAATATTCCATTTTTTTGGGCTATTTCAGGGTGTATTTTATCTAATTTAATTTACATCCACCTAGCCCTAGATGGGCATTTGGGCAGTAAAAAGAAGAAAAATCAAAGTCTTGGTTATTGAGGAGGGAGGAGAGCTAATGCTACAAGAGAGGATCCAAATTGAGTCGAATTTGAATAAAAATCATTTTAAATTCAATTTAAATTTATAATATTTAATTTGAAATCAAACTCAATCTATTTAAATCATTAAATAAAAAAAAATTATCAATACAATAATACTAATATAGTGAAAGGTTTGAATCAAATCCTTTAACTCCAATACAATAATATCAATTTAGATATCAACTTAGATTGATTAATCTATATTCGAATAAAGGTAGTCTAAAATCAAGATTGAGTCGTTAGATGCATTTTTTTATATGATTTTTTATCTTGGACAGTTTTTTTTTAATGATTCTTCAATAACCCTTATTATTATTTTTTCTCAACAAACTTCTCTTACAAATTATCACCAATTGAGCAAATTGATCGTATCTCGAATATATTGTTGTAAATTTGAACCAATCTTGTACAAGTCTTTGTTTGGATTCGATCAGAATCCACCCCTAAACATTTGTTTGTAAGACTAAAATATATATAAGACAAGTCTCAGTGACAAATTTGTTTGTTATGATAAGTAAGTGGCCTCAAAGTGAAAATTACCAAACGCACATTTCAAACCTTTCATTTGCACAGATTTCCCGCTCTCTCTGACCCGACGGTAGCCAACTTCACTGAACCCCCCAAAATCGCTCTCAGAGAATCGTTGCTTGCTTCATCTTTATTTTTGCTTTTCTCAATATTTATTTATTTTATCATCATTTCCTTCAAAAATGAAACCTAACCGCAAAGTCAAGAAACCAGACGCATCGTCCAAGGTACTTCAACCGTTCAACGTCTAATTTTAAACCCTAACTTCAATTTCTCACTGTTTTGTTTTTCTTTTTTTGTTTTCATCTCAACGTTGTTTAGTGCTGATTTTTTATATTTATAAAATTATTAGTTGATTTTGGAAGAGATTATCGGATTGACTGCGAAAAATTGCAATGGTTTGGCTTCGAATACTTCAACTACCAAGTGCGCTTATGTGGCAGGATGTGTTGTGGTGGTTTACGATGTGGATGCTGGCACTCAGTCGCATCTCATGGTGTCTCATCGCATGCCAAAACCTCTCAGCTGTGTTGCCATGTCATGTGACGGTCGTTTCATAGCTGCTGCAGAGGTACTCATCCAATTTACTGCATTTATTTGCATATGATTTGTCAAATTTTATGTTACAAGGATAGAGTTGTGAGTTTTTTGAGTTCTATATGTGAAGTGTAGAGGATTTTTATTTTTAAATATTAAACTGTAAATTTGAAAGTTTGAGAAGATTTGCTGTACATTAGGATCACAGCATTTTTGGAAGAGAAATTGGTCGATATCACTTTTCAAGATTTTACGATTGTATTGGCTAAAAAGCTGGGAAAATATTGTACTTATTTTTGTGCTTATCAGTGCCTATGTATATGGTCTAATATGGTTTTGCAGTCAGGGCCTCAACCTTCAGTGTTAGTGTGGGAATGTGCCAATCTGACTTTTATATCTGAACTGAAAGGTCATCTATATGGTGTTGAGTGCATTGCTTTTTCGCCAGATGGTTAGTCATCATTCAATAAGAAATACACTTGGCTTCTCTTCCCTGATTTTACTGCCTATATACATCTATTCATCATTTTATTTAATTTGTTTCATTAACTAATCTAAAATTTTGAAGGGGAACATCTGGTGTCCGTTGGAGGGTACATTTACCTTTGGAATTGGAGGAATGCGGTGTTGGTTACCAAGCTTAAAGCAAATTCATCTTGTTCTGCCATTACATCTGTGACTTTCTCATCAGATGCAAAATTCATTGTTACTGCTGGAAAGAAACATTTGAAGTTCTGGACAATTGGATCATCTTCAAGGACTCGTTTAAACAAAGGGATAGAATTGCTAACAATTCATGCGAAGCCTGTTAATCTTTGTCTTTCTAAGGGAAGTTCATTTGTATCTGTCACATCGCCCAGCAGGACTAAGGACAATGTTGCTAATCATAAACAGGCTACTGAAATGATTACTATATATGCACTGACTGATGAAGGTTAAAGTTTACTTTTAAGATATTCAAGTCATGAGTGCATTCAAGTTTCTGAAGTATCCGTGATTAATGTGTTCCATTCTGCTCCTTATGATTACAGGTGTTTTACATCTTATACGATCTGGGTTATCAGTAACAAAATCAGCTGATTTGAAGGTATGTTTGACTTTTTTATCCTGATACATTAAATATTTCGACAAAACCAACTAACTATATTGAAGGTTTGATCAGTATGTCAAAATCTTTAACTTGTTTAGTTGGGATACATGTAATTTGTCATTGTATACTTAGTTTGGTGCTAAATGCCATCAATTTTTTAATATGGCAATTACTGAAAAACTGTAACGTGATAAAGAAAAGCACTGTGCACAGTAAGAGCTTCCAATGAGGCAAATATTGCAAGCATATGATTGTTATTTGATTTTTGAAGAAGTTTGTGTCAAGTCATGATAATGATCATGTCTGTTCTGTACTTCTGCACTGTTTTTCACTAGATACTTGGTATGGATAATTTTTTGATATTCCATTTCTTCATTGTTTCACGATACCCATAAATTTACTTACAGGTTGAAAAAGCTTTTGGACTATCTGCATCCAACAAGTTAATTGCTTGTGCCTGCAGTAATGGAGCCGTGCAACTTCTCACTATTGAGTCTCTCAATTATTCTGGAACGCTACACTATTCAATGCCCAAAAGGTGCAATGGGGAAAACACTGCTGGATTTGATTTTCAACTTGTCCCTACTCTTCCTGATGCAATTGCCTGTCAGTTCTCAACCTCAGAAAAGCTTGGTGAGCATGTAATTGACTGAATTTTCTTGATAATAGGGTTTTTCTGTTATCAAAACTTTAAAACTGTCTCAATCTTTCTGCTTTGCAGTGGTTGTCTATGGTGATCATAGTTTATATATATGGGACATTAATGATGTGAATGAGGTAAGTGCTCTATATAATTCTAATATTTGTTCCACTTTTCGTTCTTCTTGGATAAGTGCTGTGTTTATTTCTTTTTTAAATAATATGCGTATTAATTACTACTTAATCTCTATTCCCCTTCTTAATTTTTTAGAGCTTATATATGGATATCACTTGATGCAAGAAAATATTAAAATTTTCCAGGCTACCAGATGCTTTGTTCTAGTTTCACATTCTGCATCAATATGGGATATCAAGAATCTCTGTTGTGAAAACATGCACGATCCATCTCTAGCATGTGTAGCTAGGGGATGTCCTGGTGGAGTTTCTTTTTCAACATGCTCAGCTGACGGTACTACTAGGTTATGGGATCTTGTCTTGCAACCTGACTCCTTGGAAGACATGATTGGTCACGGTTCTTCAAATATTGAACCAATGGGCACTGCACATTTTGGTAACCATCACTTTTTGAGGCTCTAACACATAAATTAGCAAATATACCAATCCAATATATTCTAAATATCTGTCAAATGTTCTACACTACTGGTCAGTTTCAGATCATAACCAAACTTTCATTTCAAAACTGTTAATATTCATTTTCTGCTTTCACTGCAGTAAGTGCAGGGATTTTCGAACGGGATACAATGGAGACAGGTGTTAGGACCCAAGGATTCCGATCAATGGCAGTTAGTTCAGATGGAAAGTACCTGGCTGCTGGTGATTCTGAGGGAAACCTCCATATCTATGATCTAACATCTTCTGATTATACGTGTTTGAAGGTCAATCCAGATATCTTCATTTTATTTAAAGTCAATGCTTGAGAAAACGAGCAATTATAAGAATTAAAATTAAGTCTACATATGGCCAGAGTTTAAATCATGTTTATCTGTAATATGGGCTACTGTGCAGGATGTTCATGATGGAGAGATCCTCACTTTGAGCTTCAGCTTGTTAAGCAAAAATGATTTTAGCTCTGAAGATGGTATGGACGGCCATTACTTTCTTGCATCTGGTGGAAGGGATCGAACAATTCATCTTTATGATGTTAAAAGGTTTACTTCTCAACTTTTGCATCTTCTTTTAGCTCATATTATGTGTATCTTATTTCTTCACTTCTTATCAGGAATTTTGACCTCATTGAAACTATTGATGACCATTCTGCTGCTGTGACTTCTGTGAAATTTACCTGCAATGGCTGTAAGATTCTGAGTTGTAGTGCTGATAGGTATGCTGCTGGCTGAGTTTGATTTTAATTGCATTAAGGACCTAAAATTCATGTCCCATGAATTCAAAACAAGTCATATTTTCTAAGACTGTAATTTAAACAATATTATATTGTTTCCATAGCATTCAAAATGGCTTTGAGTTGTTGCATACGTCTGATTGCTTTTTTTTTCTTTTTTAAGTCAAATGACAAATGGATTTCTTTTTATTGTTGTTATGTTTGGTGAGAATGATCCTAAGCTATAAAGATAATGATGCCACCATCTGTTTTGGGTTTGGTGCTTCAGTTAGCCATATAAATAAAATATGTAACTTCTTTGTAACATCCAGCCTCTCTGTAGTTAAACGTTATTATGTTTTTTTTTTATAGGTCCCTGGTGTTTCGTGACATTGCTGCAATAGATAGTGCTTATAAGGTCTCACGTTGCCATCATCAATTGGCATCTCATGGAACCGTATATGACATGGTTATAGATCCAACAATGGAAATTGCTGTTACAGTTGGGCAGGTAAGTAGCATGTTAAAGTTATTCAGGTGTCAAAAAATTACCATAATGGAGTGCTACTTGTTAGATTGATCCCCTGCATGAGAAGCAAAAAATAATTGGCTGGCTAGTTATATACTATGTTAGCAGAACTTCAGATTCTCAGAATGAGGGTACTATGAAGTTGATTTAGTAATGCTGCTATGCATTTATTTA
Source organism: Mangifera indica (assembly GCF_011075055.1). Lineage (NCBI taxonomy): Eukaryota > Viridiplantae > Streptophyta > Magnoliopsida > Sapindales > Anacardiaceae > Mangifera > Mangifera indica. The sequence continues at coordinate 539,708 of NC_058137.1, forward strand.
CTCATAGGACAAGAAGATAAATTCGTTCAATGTTGCTTCTGGTAAGCTTATTAGATCGTTTAAGCAAGATAGAGACTTTGGAGAGCCAATAAAGGTGAGCTACATTAACAATTCGCATTAATGATGACTCATGTTGTATAGCAAACTGATAATTTTGTTTACAGGTTGCATTGGACCCAAGTGGCAGTTACCTGATTTGCTCCTACTCTAACAAATCTATCTGCTTGTATGACTTCATTAGTGGAGAGATGGTCACACAAGCCATGGGGCATGGCGAAGTCGTAACTGGTGTTATTTTCTTACCTGATTGCAAGCACATAGTTTCTGTGAGTTCCTGTTATGATGAATTTTATAGTTAGCATGATGTCTAGGAAACATCATTTACCCTGCCGTATGATAAAACATTTCTAATTTGACCAATAACAAACAAACCATATTTGTTCATATTGTGGTTTCACCTGTAATTTTAACTAATGTATGCAGGTAGGTGGTGATGGTTGTATTTTTGCATGGAGAGTGCCTGCTCGTTTAGTTTGTAAGATGCTGCAGAGAGTGAAGGAAAATTGTGGCGTATTGTCACCAAGAAACTTCCCTCAGCCAGTTGCTTTAAGTCAAATCATGTTTTGCAAAGAGGAAGACCAGAAAGGCGGAATAAATAGCAAACACATGCACTTGATAGAGAATTCCGAAGGAGGTGGACAAAGGGTGCGCTATCACGATTGTGAACCCCGAGCTACTCCAGCATTTAGATTTAGCATTTCCAGACTTCCAAAGTGGGCACAAACCAAAGTAACTAGCCCTGAAATTGTCCCCTGCAATCTTGAATTCCCTTCATCTCAGGTATTTTGTATTGTCCACTCGTTAAATGTGACTTCTGTATTTTGGTTTCTTGGAAAAACTGAAGGTACTTTTATTAAAACATCTCGGCACTGACAAAAACCATTACATATGAACACATTGTCTTGCTCCTGGCACTCTATGAAGTGTGGCTTGTACTTGTGAACCGGCATAGTTCTTCATCAAATTAATTCTGTGTGATGTACTTGAAGTTAGGGTGCCATGCTCTCCGTAATGGGCCTATTGTTGATTCCTCTGAATCAAATTACATAAATTCCGAGAGTTTGTCTAATAACAGTATCAGTTTTTGGATTCCCAGCAACGTATATATTGATTAAATGTTATGAGTGTATGTGATTTTGACAATCTTTCTTTTGCTTGATTCTTCAATCTGTTGCCAGCACAAGCAGAAAGTAGAACCAAAAAATTTCTCCCCATTGGTTAGTGATTATGCTTCTTCTGTGCACCCTGAAAATCAAACTCCAGTTAATCATGGTTGCGGAGATAGCAATTCATGCCTCAGTAGCTTGTCCAGAAGTTCTTGTGATGGTAGTGACAGCCAAGGTTCATCTTTGGCGCAAGGAAATGCCAGGTTAGTTGTCACTAGATGTGACAATGAATTTTTATTTCTGTTACTTTCCACACTCATGGTTTCTCACTTGTACTTTCAGCAATTTTGCTAGGGACACACGTTGGCAATCTGTTTATACCGTTTGCTTGGATTTTCCAAAATCCCCAGAGGTGCCGAGTTTAAAGGACGCGAAGATGCCATTGTCAACCCAAAATTTGTGTAAGGCCAAATTGTTCTGTATACATTAGTTCTTCTCTTAATAAAATTTGAAAATAAAAATGAAATTTGTTGTTAGTTGGGGTTTTGAGTGATGGTTAGCGCCCTTATCTGCATGATTCTCTTGTACCAGGTGTCAACACAAACAAAGATCCGTGTCCCAATTATATTGGCTTTCTATGCGATGAGATAATAGCCGACGTGGCAGAGCAGTTGGCATCAAATAAACCTGAGGTGCAATCAAACATCGATGGCAATGCATGCCACATAAACTCTGAACATAGTGATCTATTCCAGCAGCATTTCGGCAGTTTATCAACGTCAAGTAAGGTTGGTTAGCTTTTCTGCGCTTTTAGCATTCATGAATCCACTATTTCTGCCAATGTGGTATTGCATGCATACATGCATGAGAAACAAAGCTAATGTTGGTTTGTCTCTTGGCCTGAATATTTTGAACACGAGACCAAGTTGAGTTTGCACTAACTTTGTATTCTCACAGAGAGAGAAAAGGAAATCAACTATGAGACGAAGAATCTCTGCACGGTACGTTGTGCGGCGGGACTATGATGGGGGCTGCAAAGGACTTTTTGACACACGTCTCTGGAATTCAGGAGCTAATACTTTGACCTCTGGAGAAAAGTCTGCCCCCAGCTGTACAATAGAGAGTCCAGCATTCTCCGTGATAGATCAGCATTCCCCTAATAAACAGGTTTATCTTGATTAATTCTACACTTTTGCACTGCATTATTGATACATCACAAGCAGATGGTCTAGGATGAATTTGTACTGGTGTTTGTTAAAAATGAATTTTGAGTTATAACTAACTCGGACTCAATTGTCAATCCGGTTTGATCAAACTCAAAACAAACTGTTCTTAGGCAAGTTTGAACTCAAGTTTGGGTGTTGGCCTGGCGAGTTTGGGAGAGCTTGATTCAAAACGGTTAAAACGGTTTAATTTGAATCTAACTGTGTTTTTACCATTTTCAGTGTAAGTAGAATTACTCCTTTTTCCCAAAAGCTTACTTATCCCGAATCCTTCTCTCCAGGAATCAACTAAATTCCCAGTTGAGGAGAGTTCGTCGGACACTAATGAATTAGTCTACGCAGCAGACCAAAAGAAAATTATTCCTCAAAGAAACGAATTGGTGGCAGGAATAACAGAATGCAAGAAAGCTTTACAGAATCTGGACCGTTCAGCTGAGAGTGTAGCAGAGTTATTTTCAAAATTAGGAACCATGGCTTCCAGAGAAGAGCTGTCAAGTGGACCTGGAGCTCAGTTATGGGATGAAGCAGCTCAGCTGCTTTCATCAATTGCAGAGAAAATCAGCGAAGTAGCAAAAGCAATTCAATGTAGAAACGAAGATTTATCCGGGAGAAGTTGAACGGAAGTTTCAAAATTTGAACCTCTGATGGGAAAATTTGGTCCGAGTTTACCCCAAAAGATTTGAACAATGCCCTGACTACCATGCTTGAAATTTGTAAATAATGAGATATGTAGATATCCTGCTTCCTCTTCTGTTTCTGAGAGAACCGCAGGTCAATTTTGTCGTGCTATAAGCGAAAGTGGGAATTTACAGAAGCCTCGGAAAATCAGGAGACTCCCAGGTTGGGTTGGATTGCAATCGAGTCGGTTTGGGCCACGTTTGCTATTCGGCTCTTTTAAACTCGAGCTTTATCAAGCTTGATTTCGACTTGACATCAACATCAGAAAGAAATCAGAAGGGCCTATGGTATGGTTCTAGATGGTGGACCATTTAAGCCCGTTTTGAGATAACATACGGGCTTAAAGCAACCAAACATTTCCCAAATTGAGCACAAGGCTAGTCCTTGGTCCTGATTTAAGTGAAGAAATCAGAAGCATTGAACTGTAGCACTGGAATCAACATGGTTGGGCTTCAGCCTTCAAAAGAAACCTCACAGAAAGAAAGGGTATTTTTTTTTTTTTTTTTGGATCTTTCCTGTATGAACGCTCTTTTCTTTCATGAACATCCTTTTCCAAAGCATAATTCATGGGTCTTTCTACTTTAGCATTAAAAAGAAAGGGTGGAAAAAGCAAAGACCTATCTTTTTCCTTTTTTTCTATCACTTCACCTTTGAAAAACTAGTTCTATTGGAGATTCTCATGCAAATTCTAATATAAAACAATAGGGTAACCTTCCTCTCTTTTTTTTGTTTGTAAATTTCCTGGTATGTCTAAGGTTGAATGAGTTTGGGTATCCTACTCTAAAAGCAAAAACTACAATTGGAACTAGAATTGTATAATATTGGTTCCTAAGATTTAGGAGTCGAAATTAGTACTTATAAAGATAGGTTTATACTCATGACTTCAGTATTGTTCTTCATTGTCATGACTTAAGCCTCTTTGACCACATCGCTTGTCTTCAAACCCTACATCTTTGAGATTTGAATCGACATAGGCTTCGTCTCTCAACTTAATACCAAACAATCAATGTTTTTTTTTTTTACTATTTAACAATTCAATTTAATAGTTAAAAAACCCAATGAGAAATTTGCAATATCGTACAACACCCTTTCTAAGTGTTGGTTGAATATGTCAAACTATAACTCATAATGATGTAATTAGTGTTATCCTTGTTGGAGAAAGGGACTAAGATACTAGTAATGTTTTGACTTAGCTCTAGATGAGTATGTCAATGAGAGAGATTATTAATTCGATACCCTAAATTTGGTTTTAGATCTTGTCTTGGGATTGATTTCAGTTCCTTGAAATGGTGGAATTGAAACCTACCTACATAGTATTGAATTTGTATAAAATTTAGAACCACAATCATGTTTAAGTTGATTTTGATTTTTGGGTAAGAGTCAAAACCATGATGGCAGTGCCCCACAGTTTAATTCATTTGACTCTTTGAATATATCTTGATCTGTCAACGAGTAATGCAACTTCACCTCTTCTAGCATTTAAAATATCTACACAACAAAGATATGGTTGGAATATATATGTAAATCCCTAGGAAAGTATGCTAGTAATTAATTATCCTCTTGTATTCTTGTATGCTTTTGTCTTGCTTTAGTAACATGCCAAACTCTAAATTCTTTCTTGGGATTCCTTCAATCTATGAAGTGTCTTATTTTACATTTTCTTTTGAACCTATCAACCATGTGAAGCTTTACCCACTAGATCATCCTATTTCCCCTAATTCTCAAAATTAGAGTACCCATTCCCATCTTAGCTTTTAAGAATATGAAAAAGAGAAACAAGAACAAGCCTAAAACCAAGCTTATGCTGAAAAAAAAAAAAAGAAAAACCCTAAATGAAAAAATTGATGAATCCCAATATTTTACTATATAGGAACATCTTTGCTTTTTTAGTTACAAATTTGAATTAAAATGGACCTTATGTGGACTATTTTTGTTTTTTAAAAAAGGCTTTATGGTAATAGGGCAAAATGTGAATGAACTTTGTGAATGCTGATGTTGGGTCCAAATTGAAGGCTTTGTTTAAAGTGGGATATGATGTAATTGAAATAAATTAAATGGGAAAATAAAAATCCTCTGTTCTGGTGTTTGAATGTGGGGACAAATGACTCAATTGGATGTCCCTTTTAACTTTTGTGTAATGATGGGGGCTTCTTTGCTTTTTCACTTTTGTTTACAGTTTGGCATGTTTGCCCAATCCAATTTTCTTTCCTTTCTCTTTTTCCTAAAACGAAACCCAACTGTTGTGCACACAATAGAAAATGGGTATAGATAAGTTGAAGTGTCGGTATATAACAACAGTAATTGATTTTGAATTAAATATAAAATAAATAATTAAATTAATTAATAATATAATAATATATTATTTGTATTTATAAATTTTTACTGTCTATATATAATATATTTTTATATATATAACAGAGTTTATGTAATAACAGACAATTATTATCATTTTGTTGTCTACTTAGACACCATTATTTGATATAAATAAGTAGTTTGATATAAATAATACGTATTATATATAATTTCAGTAAGGTTAAATTTAAATTGAATTCGTTTGAATTAAATTTAACTCTAGTTTAAATGTGTTTGAAATGAGTAAACTTTAAACAAGCTCGAGTGAGCTTGACCTAACATTTTCAAGCTTGAATTTGTTCATCAAACTTACGAATTAAAAATTTTGATATAAAACAACATTATTTTGATCAATATATATTAAAATGATGCGATTTTAATAACAAGTTAGTTTAAAATGTGATTTTAAACTCGAAATGAGCCGAATTAAGTTTGAGTTTAGCTGTAATAGCTCAGTGAACTCGAGTTTGTTTATATACAAATTGAATTGAATTTAAATTTGATTTAACTCAAATCTAATCACAAATTTAAGTATATAAATTATGTATTTATTATATTTTAAAATTTAAATTATTTAATTATATAATAATAATTATTATTATTATATCCTTATAATTAATGATTATCACGATCATCTTGTTGGGAAATACTGTTGAAGTCTATGAACAGTGAGTTTACAGTTAAAAGGTGTAGGTGCTAAACATGATTATCCAATATGAACCATAATAATTAATAATTATCATATTTCTTGTCAATGTTATCAGGGACCATTACAGTATCATTGTAACGTGGGATTCTTTTAAAATCATCATTGCAAGAAATACCATATACGTAATAAAGATAACTTACGGGTATGAATGTATTAACATTCAATACGTAATCATATATTAATAAAGAAAATGACAAAATAATAAAGAAAGGAAAGAAAGCTCATCTCATTCTCGGTACTGCAAAAAGCTTATGAGAGACAAAACTACTAGTCTGACTACCGAATCTTCAGTTGTTCACTAAGCAACGCATAACAAACATAAACAATTTGCTCCTTCAGATCCAAAACTGTTGTCTTCTTCCTGATCTTTCTTTGCATGCTTCAACTGTCAGAAACATGGCTTGGCTGTTCGGTTAGATGAAAATGAAGCAGTTCTTTTGTAGGGTTAGAATTTCCCCCGATGATTTTCCCAATCAATAATAGTTTTTATCTTTTGAATAATATTATTTATTTCGTTCAAATAAGCTTAAGTATAAAATGATTATTATGGATTTAAACGAAGCTCAAATCAGCCCATATGTATACTTGGCTTGACTTTAAACCTGCTCTAACAGAAACAGCTTCATTTTCAAATCTAAGAACCCTCCAATGGCTTCTTTGTAGGACTATTCATATTATAATGACTTCACACGAGAGCTGGCGGCAATTCTGAGCCATGCATGTATGCATATCTGCTAAATTCTGCAGTGTATAATTTGTTTCATATATATTCAACTTCATATTTGTCTTCTATGTATCACATACACATATATGCGCTTCCAAAATGAAACTTTACTGTTCTTCAAGTAATTAGTAAAAAGTTTGAGGAATTTACATTAAGTTGTTAAGAAGACAAACCAGATTGTTCAAAACATGTTAAAAAATATTATATCAAAATCAATAGTGCAAAAGGGTTTATCAAACTAGAAAGCGTATGAGATCAATAAAACAAACAATTATAAATAAAGAAAAGTATACATAACTTATTTTGATTCATCCAAAATAAGATGTTTTGATCTCTCTTCACTACTTTGGCCTATTACAATAATGTTTCTGATAATAAATTCTAATATCACTCCGGACGAGTCTTATTCCTAAAAAAAACCCAACCAAAAGTCTTCATTGTTAAGAAAAACCCTGTTAGAATGTCTAAAGTGCTTCTTTTATGTGTCAAGCCAAAACTGCAAGAAGCCTGTAATATATTCCTATATACTGTATGGTTAGTGATTGATTGGAGAGATGAGACATTGAAAATATGATAGTGGGTTGTTGTCAAGGAGTCCAAATATTTTTATATCTAAGTGGGGAACAAAGTTGGACTGTCACAGTATGAAATTGATTACAAACAAGAAAACATTCATACTATTTGATTTTAAAAAGAAAAAAAGTGAATTGAAAACAATAGCTGAAGCCTGAATGTTTCTTTCATATCAGAACATAGCAACTTAGTGGGAACAAGCAAAGATTTGGAATTGGTTGGTGGGTGCAAAAAATATGCATGCACATATATGGGGCCAGAATCCTACTACACAGGCAGAATTTTTGTCTCAAATCCTTTTCTCTCTCTCACTAATTTATTTATTCTCACACACACGCGGATAGAATTATGGGTATAACAAAGTTTGAACTTGTAAATTTCCCTCAAGCAGACCAAGCTTTTTAATTTCTTTATTAAAGGAATTAAATTTTCAAATATTCATATTTAATGTACTAAAAAATCATCTTGTTTCCAAAAGGAAATAATATAAATAATCTTAATTGTGCTTGTTTGATAACTTTAATAAGAAAAAAACTGAAATTTTGTATTTTTAATTAAAAAAATCCAAAAATTCAATTAAGTTAATATGAAAATAAGCGAGTTTAATTAATTCAATAGAAAAATATGAAAGTTAAGTCATGATTGATAAAAATAATTTGATCCCTTCAACAAATTAGAAATTATAGTTCGATACTTTCAAATATTATTTATTCTTTCAATAAAATAATAATAATATCGATAATAATTATAATAATAAATTTTGTAGCCAGTAATATAAAATTGGAAATGTTAGAGGGCTTAAAAGGAAAGATGATAAAAATGGAAATAGAAATGGCGAAGCAAAGTTTCCCTTTTTAAGAAGAAGAGCAAGATGAAGAGGAAAATGGCTTTTATGAAGAGGGTTAAAAGAAGTGATTCAACACAAGTAAGGGAAGAAAATGAAGTTTTTGTAGCCATACACATCAACTATAAATGTTACCCTTTTGCTAAAAATGTGAAGGCACCCTATTTTTTTAAGTGAACCTCTCAGCCTTCCATTTTTGTGCCAACAGAACTGGAAAAAAAAAAAAACCAAAATTACAACTTATTTTTTTTTAATGGTAGTTTGAATGGTAAAAATATAGTTGTTTGATCTTATCCTACTTAATATGATTGATTTAGATGTGACTTGTCATTTTCTAAACGTGTCATGCAAATTGTTATTGTCAAGCCATGGTGTTTTAGAAACTTTTTCATTCCAAAGGTTTGGGTTAAACGGTCTGTAGTCCCATATAATTTCTTTTAGTAATGTTTTGGCCTCTATTGATGTGAATTTATGCATTCCAACAAGAAGTGTGAAAGGTTAGACCAAACATAATAAATAATAATAATAATAATAATGATTAAAATTAATAGGATAATTCTATATTCATTATGTATGATGATAAATGAAAGTAATAATTAATGAACAAGAATGTATAAAGAAATTATAAAATAAAATATATTTAATTTGATTCGGCCCACAATTTGGGAGTCTTTGTCTATGATTATATTATATATGTCTTTGAAAATAATAATTTTTAGGGAGAGTATTACTTTATAATACAAGGATTTTTGGGAAATATATAGTTCTCTTATAATTTTCTCTTTTTGATCTCTATAAAAGAGTAGAAAGGGTTACAAGTAATTATAATACTAAGAGGTATTTTTAATACAAATATGAATTTATAATTTTATCCGATTATAATTTTATGTACATATAATAATTAAATAAATTGCATTATCTTGATTTGATAATAAATATTAACTTTCCCATAAAGAAAAGAGATGAAACGAGAAAATATTGTTGTTGTTGATGCTAAAATAAGTATAATATTTTCTATCGTCTTTTAAGTGATAGGATTCCTACCCAAGTAAAATTATATACACTAATGAGTACTAATTTATGTATTAATATATTTAATATGTAATTATATAATTAAATATTATATTATTTTTAATTTAAAAGTTTATTACATATATAAATTAGTATTAATTATTTATACATATAGTTTTTATTATTTTCACCTGTATCTTAAACTAATATACAAATAAATGATATAACTAATCATTAATCGAATGACTTATTATTATTATACAGGTGTTATTTTTAGATGTTATTTCCGTGAGTTTAACCAAAGAATAGTTTTACCTTTTACCATAAAACAAACACACCAAACAAAACAGGAAAAACTGCAACTAGACCGTAGTGTTATATGGACCATCAAAGCTCGGACTCGCAATCTGAAAGTAACGACACCGTTTTTCATAAGGACGAAATTGGTCTCTTGACAATGACCCGGATGTGGGGGTGGAGGTGCACCACCACCTGTACTTGCTAACCCGTAAATACAACAAAAATCCAAGAAAAATGAAGAAGAAGAAATTGAACTTGTTTGTTTAGGGAGGAAGAAAGAAGAGATGAATGAAAGAAAAACAAAAAGAAAATCGAAAACAGGAAAAAGAAAAAGTGCCAAAATGAAAAAGAAAAGCAAGAAAGAAAGCGAAATGTGAGAAAAACAAACAAAAACCCAACCCACTTCTGTGTCCAGTTATGGCGTGGTGTTTGCTTGCTTTTGCTTTTCTCTCGACAGGAATCTTTTTAAATCCAATCCAAACCCATGGAATGGAATGCTTTTAACTGCAGTTGAATTCATGCTGAATTAAATTTAAACAAGAATTAGTTTAAATAAATACAGGGGTTTTTAATTTAAATTCGAATTTAATTTATTCGAATAGATAAACAGTAATAAAAAAATAATAAAAAATAATAATGATCACTAACACCAATATTAAGACCACACTATCCCTGTAAAAAATAAGTTTAAAAGCTTGATATTATATGTTATCCCTGTAAAACAGATCCTCATAGACAGGGACAAAGCAGTAATTTCACAAGCGAGTGTTCCTAGAAAGCTTTCAGTGGGGTCGAGTTCAGCGTGGGGACAGTCCAAAAATTCTACGCGTAGATTTTATTTTATATTTAATTTTTTTTCTTTTTCTTTTTAATTTTCCCGAATTTTTCATCCTTTTCTCTCCTTCCTTCCTCAGTCAGTTGGAGCCAAACAGTTGCTTACACGCTCGCTCTCACTCACTAACATTATGAGAAGAAGAGCAAGAGTGAGCATTACAAAACGACGCCGGTTATGAATCCAGCAGCCGAGCCAGCACAGCCAGCGCAGCTCCACCACCGTCCTTCCACCTCTTGCGACCGTCATCCAGACGAGCATTTTACTGGCTTTTGTCCTTCATGTTTGTGCGAGCGTCTTGCCGTTTTAGATCACTCTTCTTCTGCATCCTCTTCATCTCGAAAACCGCCTCTAGCTTCTTCAACCGCTGCCGCTCTTAAGTCCATTTTCAAGCCCGGCGGTGGCAGCGGTGGTGGTGGGAAACCGACGTTTTTTCCAGAACTACGTCGGACAAAGTCGTTTTCCGCTTCAAAAAACGAGGGTTTTAGTGGTGTGTTTGAGCCGCAGAGGAAGTCTTGTGACGTTAGGGTTAGAAATACGCTCTGGTCGTTGTTTACGCAAGACGACGAGAGAAATCCTTACAAGAGAGAACAGCAGCAGCAACAACTCAGCGACACTACAAGTGAGAGCAGGAATTTAGGGTCTTCGGCTAGGCCCAGCTTTCAAGGACCGGTGTTTGAGTCCAAAGAAGAAGAAAAAAGTGAAAGTGAAGAGGACAATGATGATGATGATGATGATGACGACGACGACTACATTAAGGTTTTAGATGAGCCTGATGTTGGAACGTCATCTTCAAATGTTGTAATTGAAGAGAAAATTGAAGAAATTATCGAAGAAGAAGAAAAAATAGAGGAAGTTCTAGAAGAGGAGTTAAACTTGAACTTAAAGCCGATGAAGGACCACATAGATGTTGATTCGCAAACGAAGAAGGGTTCAGGGAGAGACTTTAAAGACTTTGCGGGGAGTTTCTGGTCAGCTGCTTCAGTGTTTAGTAAGAAATTACAAAAGTGGAGGCAAAAGCAGAAGCTGAAGAAACGTAGCAATGGAAGTGGTTCAGCCAGATTGCCTGTGGAGAAGCCGATTTCCCGACAATATAGAGAGACTCAGTCGGAGATTGCTGATTATGGGTTTGGGAGAAGATCTTGTGACACGGATCCCAGGTTCTCGCTGGATGCGGGTCGGATATCTTTTGACGATCCACGGTACTCTTTTGATGAGCCACGGGCTTCTTGGGATGGTTATTTGGTTGGAAGGACTTTTCCAAGAATGCCCACTATGCTTTCTGTTGTGGAGGATGCTCCTGTTGTTCATGTTGCAAGGTCTGATACTCAAATCCCAGTTGAAGAACCAACCATGAATGCTATTAATGAGGAAGAGGTTGTTCCTGGTGGGTCTGCTCAGACTAGGGACTATTATTTGGATTCATCCTCTAAGCGAAGGAAGAGTCTTGATAGGTCTAATTCGATCAGGAAGACGGCAGCAGCAGTGGTTGCTGAGATTGATGAAATGAAGTCAGTTTCTAATGCAAAAGTGTCTCCTGCAACCGTGGATTATTTTCAGGGGCCGAAGTTGGTTTTGGGAGATAAGGATTTGAGGGATTCAAACTCAAATTCTTTGAGGGATGATTGTAGTGAGACTTTTGAAATGAACTCTAGAGACAATGCGTCCGTAGTGGGAAATGGTGAAAGGAAGGGGAATAAGAAGTCGAAGAGATGGACATGGAATTTATGGGGTTTGGGTTTTATACATAGGAGAAGTGTTAACAAAGATGAGGATGAAGATAGGTATAGTAGAGCAAATGGGGTTGAGAGGTCGTATTCAGAGTCTTGGCGAGATTTGCGAGGTGAAAGGAATGGAGAAGTTAAAGGGGCATTCAATCCAAAATTATTGAGGAGCAACAGCAGTGTTAGTTGGAGGAATTTGAGTAATTTTGGTGGTTCATTTGGTGGTTTGAAGAAGAACGGGGTTGAGGTTAATGGACATGGTAGAAAGAAAAAAGAGGAGTTTGTGTTGGAGAGGAACAGGAGTGCAAGGTATTCACCAAACAACCTTGACAATGGACTGTTAAGGTTCTACTTGGCTCCGATGGGGAACAGTCAGAGAGGATCAGGCAAAAGTAGGACAAATCATGCACATTCAATTGCAAGGAGCATAATGCGATTGTACTAAATTTGGAGCTCCGTAAGGTTGTTTATTTGGTTTCATGTTGTCAATTTTGCTGCATTTGTTGTGTAATCACACGTGCCTATCTGTTCTTAATGGTTGGTTGGATAAAAAAGCCCCCTATATTTGTTGCCTTTTCATTGAGTGGCTGGCATGCTTCTTCAATTATTCAAATAACAAGAATTTTCAGTGTTTATTTGTCTCTATCATACTCTTGAATTTTCCTTCATGTGCTGTGTTATTTTCTCTTCTTGTTTCCAGAAAAAGCAAGAGCATATAGATTGTTATACCACTGTGTGCATAAATGTGATTGCCCTAGGGTTCAACAAGGTTCTCTTTTGCATTGTCCTTTGCAGAATTAGCCGATTTGATAGTGTACCGGTCTCAAGGTTCTTTCCCAAAATTATTTGTTACAAGGCATATAATGCTCTGCTGACTCCTCCTCATCCTTCTTTACCATTTAATATTCCATGACATGTCTGTACATGACCCACTGACATGTCTGTACATGACCCACTGTCTGTAATAAGAATATGTGACATGTTGGGAATTCTGTGAGATTTATTCTTGTCACTCTTGGATTGGAGCTTCAATGATAGGTGTTTCAGAGCATATAGGCTGGCCCTGGCCCTTCATGTTTGTAAAGAAGATCATTTGAAGCACCTTATAATTCCAGTTCAATTAGATGTCCTAGAAGTGAAGGATATGCAGTGACATTTTAAGGCAATTCAACTGTATTCAGAGCCCAGATAACATGGCTGCTCAAGACCAGTTGTGTCAATGAGATGACCAAATTTCATAAATTGGAAGAAGTTACAAAGGCAGACCCAACTCTGGAGCCTGCTGTAGTTGGACAGAGTTGGATTAGTTGCAGTTAATGATGCAGTAATTGAAAAGAATTACCCTGTTTGCATATACTAGTACTAAAAACCAGCTTCTTTCCTAAATCTTTTCCAATTTTGTGTATGTGGGTCTGTATTGATTTGCATTTGATTATCAAGAAATGAAACATTCCAAGGTTTGTCGAAATACAAAGATGGTCGATATGGGTTTTGACTTGTTAATGGTTTTACTCCACTTCTTGAAACACATTGCCAAGCGCAGTGCGATTTATTTTGAAGATTATGAGTGTTTGAGCTAGAGAGTGTGCTGAATCAATAAAATAAACATTCACATTAACATGGAATGATTCACCCATAACAGGGTTGTATGCATGAGAGTCAACGTTATTTTAATGTCTTGCCCTTAAATTAGAGATAGTGGTTCTCAATTTGAACAATGAGAAAGACGCTTTTAAGACCATAAATATAGTGGGAAGTATCAAAGCTTAGCCATAATGAATCCCAATTATGCCAAATTAAAAAATCAAAATGCTCAAATCCCATTATCGAGACACAATCAAATTTGATCATTGATATTGTTTGGCAAAAAATTAAAGGCATATAAGAAATGGGCAATTCCATTTCCAGTTCCAGTCAATGAGTTAGAGATTATGGTTTTCTCCTTTTCTCTAAATATGTGAAAAAAAAAAAAAAAAGCTTCATGATCCACAACAATTTGCCTTCAAAGTCAAAAAGTGATCAGGGAAAAACATCCCAACATGCTCTTTCATGAAGAAGATAAAAAGAAATTGAAAAAAAAAAAAAAAAAAGGATAGAAAAAGAAGAGAAAAGAGGCTCATAACCCAATGGCTTGTCCAGTCCAGTTAGCCTTGCAAATGGGCAAGTCGGTGATAATAATAATTCTATTCAAGGCAGTTAGCACCTTATTTGTCAACCATGTACACTCAGTCTTCCACTTGTGAACTGCTTGTTGCACTTTGATTGTTTCTTTCTTTCTTTCAGTAACATTTGACAATTTGCAACCTGTTTTTTCTCTCTTTTCCTGGCATTTTGTCCCTCCCTCTGCACTTCTCCATGTTACCATTCATCTCTTCCAATGAGAAATGTACTTAAAATTATTCTATCCAATCCTTTGTCAAACATGCAAGCTGGTTTATCTAGATTAAAGTGATAGGATCCTTGATACAATTACATATAGATATTTATAAGACAAATTGATACAATTACATATAGATATAATATTATAGTATTCTTAATATAATTGTGAATATAGAAATTTATTTATATTTAGATTATAAAAAAATAAGATAATTATCCGGATTGTCTAATCTTGACAATTACTTTTCTTTGATGAGGATATGAAGTCATGAACAATTAAGTAGAGTTCTTCTTAATTATTTAATGAGTGATGAACCTTTTTACCTGTACTGTAACTTGATATGTGGATAGATAGAGAGCAAGTCTAAACTAGTAAATGGCTTATCATCATAGTTGCCTTCCAAGTGTTTCTGTTAATTGTAATTGAACATAGACACTTCGGCCCATTTACTCTCCAAGAAGCCTAAATGTAAACGTTATTGGATTTTCTACTAAGGCAAGTCCTTTCAAAACAACGCAGCAGCAGCATAATATTTGACCAAGCAGATGGGTTAAGAATCCATTTCCTGCTCTGCCTTAGACAATGAAGCTTTCTGATTCTTATCCCTCTTCTGAACTTCACCATTACAACGCATTCACAAGACTTCCATCTTAGCAATGATTTATATCTTTAATCTCTTAAAAGTCACTCCTGAAAACAGATTTGAGTCCATCAACTTGGAATATTATTCCTCTGAACAGACAAGTAACAAGCATTTTCATATGGAGTACATTCCATGAAATATTATAAATATGACTTGTATTCGTAAACAAATCATTTAAAGTTTTAAAATTAATAGAATTGACATTCCATCATAATTGAATGACTGTTTCAAATGATTATTTCAATAATTTGTAATAATTAGTTTTAAAAGTGTTTAAACTATCAAAAAAAAAATAATTGAGTGTTTTATAAAAAATGTAGATGTTTCATGTTCGTAGATTTGTTAAAAAAAACAAAATCAGAAGGGAAACAAGCTCGTTCCATGAAGAAAGAACAAACTAAAAGTTCGAAACGAGCTTTCCATCATAGGGGATCGAACAATTATAGTCATGATAAAATTATATTTTTGATCCCTCTGCATAAAGAAATTCTAGGTTTTACATATAAGGATAAATTGTTGGGCCCGAGGTAGTTCTTTTAGTTTAAGGGGCTGTATAGGTAAAACCTATTTTCAAAATCCTACCCCTCAAATGAAACGGGTCAATCCCTGAAACGAGTACCCACCCGATATCTCCCATGGGTTGCGGAGTAGTTTTCCTCTTCCTCGCCGCCGACTAGAAATTCTTCGGTGACGCTAATCCGGGGCCGTTTTCCTACCGAAACATTCTACAACAGTGACTTTTCATAACCCACAAAATTTTTACCATTGCCATGGGCCTCTCCTCGAGACGATTCCTCAAACTCCTCAAAGCACAAAAAGACCCTGACTCCGCGCTGGCCCTGTTCGACTCGCAGGTTCGCCACCCTTCTTTCTATCCCTCGTCGGACGTGTTCCACCATATCCTTCGCCGACTTGTGCACGCGAAACTCGTTGCCCACATTGGCCGAATCGTTGATCTCATCAAAATCCGGAAGTGCAAATGCCCTGAAGATGTGGCCTTGACGGTTATGCAAGCTTATGCTAAGAACTTGATGCCTGATAATGCACTGGATGTATTCCAGAACATGGGTGAAATTTTTGGATGTGAGCCTGGTATAAGGTCGTACAATACTCTGTTAAATGCATATGTTGTGTCAAGACAGTGGGACCGGGCTGAGTCTTTAGTTGGGTATTTTGAGACTGCAGGAATTTTGCCAAATTTACAAACTTATAATATTCTGATCAAAATTTCGTGTAAAAGAAAGCAGTTTGAGAAGGCAAAAGCCTTGTTGGATTGGTTGTGGAAAAAGGGTTTTAAGCCTGATGTGTTTAGTTACAGTACTGTGATTAACGAGTTAGGAAGAAGTGGGGATTTAATGGGTGCGTTGCTGGTGTTTGATGAAATGTTGTTCAGAGGGGTGGAGCCTGATGTGGTCTGTTATAATGTTTTGATTGATGGTTTTCTTAGAAAAGGGGATTATGTGAAGGCAAAGGAGATGTGGGAGAGGTTGTCAATGGACTCTTTGGCTTGTCCGAATGTTGTTACTTATAATATAATGATTAATGGTTTGTGTAAATGTGGAAGATTTGATGAGTGTTTGGAGATATGGGATAGGATGCAGAAAAATGATAGACAGAAGGATTTGTTTACTTACAGTAGTTTTATTAATGGATTGTGTAAGGCTGGGAATGTTGATGGAGCTGAAAGGGTTTACAGAGAGATGGTTGAGAATGGGGTTTTAGCAGATGCTGTCACTTATAATGCAATGCTCAATGGATTTTGTACTGTAGGGAAGATTAAAGAGTGTTTTGAATTGTGGGAGCTGATGGGGAAGAACGGTTGTCGTAATGTTGTGAGTTATAATATATTTATTAGAGGGCTATTAGAAAATGGTCAGGTAGATGAAGCAATTTTGATCTGGGAGCTCTTGCCAGAGAAGGATTGCAAAGCTGATTCCACAACTTATGGGGTTTTGATTCGTGGATTGTGTAAGAGCGGTTACTTGAATAAGGCTTTACGGATACTAACAGCGGCAGAAGATGGAGGAGGTGATTTGGATACATTTGCATATACCTCCATGATTGATGGGTTCTGCAAAGAAGGGAGATTAGATGAAGCAGCCCATTTAGTAAATCAAATGGATAAGCGTGGCTGTAAATTGAATGTTCATACTTGCAACACACTGATGAATGGATTTATTCAAGCTTCAAGGTTTGAGGAAGCAATTCGTATTTTTAGGGAAATGGAACATAAGGGATTTTCTCCGACTATTGTCTCATATAACACTCTCATCAATGGTTTATGCAAGGTGGAAAGATTTGGTGAAGCATACACTTTTGTGAAAGAAATGTTAGAGAAAGGGTGTAAACCAGACATGGTCACTTATAGCTGCTTGATAAATGGTCTTTGCCAAGGCAAGAAGATTGACATGGCTCTCAACTTGTGGGGCCAAGTTCTTGAAAAAGGTTTTAGACCTGATGTAACTATGTACAACATTTTAATTCACGGGCTTTGCTCTGCAGGAAAAATTGAAGATGCTTTGCAGCTTTATTCAAATATGAAGAGGTGGAGCTGTATTCCAAATCTTGTGACCTATAACACTCTCATGGAGGGGCTCTATGAAGTTAGAGATTCTGAAAAGGCATTGGGGATTTGGGCTCATATTCTAGAAAATGGGCTACACCCAGATATCATAACTTATAATATCACTTTCAAGGGGCTTTGTTCATGCGGTAGAATATCAGATGCTATTAGGTTCTTGCATGATGCATTGGACCGCAGAATTCTTCCAACTGCCATTACATGGTACATTCTTGTCAGAGCAGTGATAGGTTATGGGCCTT
Organism: Mangifera indica; assembly: GCF_011075055.1. Classification (NCBI taxonomy): domain Eukaryota; kingdom Viridiplantae; phylum Streptophyta; class Magnoliopsida; order Sapindales; family Anacardiaceae; genus Mangifera; species Mangifera indica. The sequence continues at coordinate 557,690 of NC_058137.1, forward strand.
CTTCGTGATGCTTGTTTAAAAGTCTTAGATGTTAGTATCAACTCCTAATTGCTTATATTTGTTGGGTTTTTCTATTTCCTACTCTAGCTGTTTATAAGTTAGAATCTAGGATGAGTGAAGAGAATTAATGATCATTTTATTGCTCTTATTCCTGTTTTAGGTATTTGGGTTTGACATAACCAAAAAGATGAAAGGCTGAAATTAGCTTATGAGATGTCCGATTAAAATTCCTGGGTTCAGTTTGAGTCCAATGTCCCCAGGAAAGTAGGAATAATCGATAAGCAAATGGAGCACTGGGGATTGTAATTGAGGTATGAGTATCTTCAAAAGTTAATGAAGTATGAATATGTTTTGTTTTTCTTTCCTGCAGATGAAATGTGTGCTTCTTGTAGATGTAATAATGGTAAATCTTTCTGAATCCTGCTTGCCATCTGACATGCATAATCCCATTGGTTATTACAAGTTGAATTCTTGGCTCAGAGATCTTTCGATGTCATTGTGTTCAGGTATTTGTAGAGCCTCATCTATATTACAGTTTCAGAGAAAAGAAATTTTTGGCACAATAACCTACTCCCAGGCATGTTAACAAAATAACCAGCAAATTTTATGGGCCAATTAGTTGCATTGATTTGATTATAACTCAACATGCTGTGTACTATATCTGATTTCACGAAAGCAAATGCCGCATTTATAGACTAACCTTGAGTTCAAATATATTGCACTGGATAACTGATAAAAGAATGCTTATATATGTGGCCAGAAACTATATTATCATAGAAGGAATTCAATATTTTTCACAAAGCATCACTCATGGTAAATCAATATCCGGGTTTTGGTGTATGCAGTGTAATCACCAACATCAGACCAAGATGATGCAAAAGCAAAGTAGCCTGAGTTATCAACCCCTAGTTTTAAGTATCACTTGGGGCTATTTATCAGTGCTATATGATTGAAACCAAGGCTATAAGCTTTACATAGTATATTCAATAAACTAAAATGGCAGGATTAATTTCATTTCTTTTCTTTGTCACTCTTTCCATTTCCTGTTGTTTCTGTATCTGATAGTATTCCCTGTTCGTAGAGGAACTGAAGAAGCAAAGGCACTAAAATTGCTCCGAGAACAGCAACTTTTCGCCAATCGGGTGCATTGATGAAAGAGTCAGCAATTCCTAGGACTAGCAGACCAATTAAAGCAAGGTAAATGTTCCTCCTGGTTTTTGAACGAGCATTTTGTGTGGTAACCTCTTTTATCTTCGTCATTTCCTCTTTAGCTTTTGCTTTATCCACAGGTTTTTTCTGTTTCAGGCTCTTGAAGAATAGCCCCTCATTCCGATCTTCCTCCATTTTAACTTCGAATTCTGCTAATTTGTTATCATTCTCCATAATCTCCTGTCTGTTCATTTCTGCAGATTCTTCAAAAGCTTGCATTTGGCTCTCTATATTCTCCATTATCTGCCGACCAGGAAAAGAATACGAAATGGGTTATGTACATTACTTCATACTATATCAAGCAAAGACGCTTTTTCTATGGCTAGTGCATGGGAATTCAATAAATTATGTACTGACCCTGGCACTAGCTTCATCCAGTTCTTTGAGGGCATCCTCTCCAACTTTGTCAAACTCCGTATTGGCTTCTTCTGCAAATTGTGTTAGATAACCTGATCTCTCATCCAAATAATCAGTCAGACGGACTTTTTGCGCTTGAAGCATTGCAATTCTTGCAAGCAACTCTTGTTTACGAGCATCTCCTTCAGCTGTGGAATCTTCAGAGTCAGAATCTTTGGACTTGCAGTTGCAGAAAGACACAAAAGAATGTTTTGTGGTGTTTGTGATTCTTCTTGTGTAGAAAATATCATGCTTAGTTGGAGGCAAGGAGGTTTGAATAGTTTTTAGAGCTATCATCTTTTCCTTCTTTCCTGAAAAGAGAAATGATACTGTATAGACGGTGGGAGCTTTTGAACCCCAAATTCAGTTTTACATTATCCTGTTTTCAGGTATAACATAAACTTTTTCTTTTATGTAAGGACTCATTGAAAACATGAGCCTGCCACGTGTCAATTATATTGCTTTGTCTTTTCCAATTTCGGCCTGTCTTTTTCCACATTAGCGTGGTCCAAGTGCAAGACCCTCGGGCCTGGCCTTTTAATGTTAATCTCAGTCTCCTTAATATTAATTTGTATCTTCTCCAAACAAGGGCTTCATTACCAACTCGTGTGTCAGGTAGGGTTAGATTTAAACCGAGTCGAGTTTGTGCTCGAGCTCGGCTTGATCGAGCCCAAAACCAGCCGGCCTTAACTGAGCTCGATCGAGCTCGAGCTACTCGTTAGATTTCCTAATTAAAATTTTTGATACAAAATGACGTTGTTTCGATCATGAAAAACGAGTCAAGCTCGAGCTTGAACTTGAACCAACTCTATGTGAACCGAGCCGAACTTGAGCTCGGCTTGGCTCGATCCAACTCTAGTGTCGGGCGAACTTGATTTGAGACAACCAAGATGATCAATATGTAGCCGAACTAAAGTCCCACACTTGAGCTTGGCTTGAATTTAGCCTACTATGAACCAAAGTTTCAAACATGAATATAGCAAACAGTATTACAAACACAAATAAACTGGATACATGAAGCTGTACTTTACAAGCATTTGGTCTGTCAATCTAAATAAAACCATAATTTATGATTACCAGAAACACAAGTAAAACTGGAACTCCTACTCATACTTCTATAATTCATTTCTGTGTCAATGTGCACGCCCTGTTGTCGCCTTGTAGGTATACCACTTGGCAATCCATAGATACACAAGGAAGTTTATTAAACTGAGGATGGCCAAGAGCCAGTAGAAATAGTCAAGATGGCCCCTGTTTAAATTATCTGGAATCCAACCAAGCTTTCCATGGCTTGTGGTCACTTTAGTCACTATGGTCACCAGCAGAGTGCTCAAGTAGTTACCTAATGCAACAGTTGTGAGTGATAGAGCTGAGCACAAACTTCTCATGTCATCAGGTGCTTGATCATAGAAGAATTCTATCTGCCCAATGAAAGTAAACACTTCTGCACAGCCAACTAGAAAATACTGCGGAACTTGCCAGAAAATTGACATTGGAATGTACTTAAGATCATAGTAATTGTGACTCCTGACAAAGTTGAGTCGAGCAACCTCTAAAACTCCAGCAATGATCATGGCAAGTATGGAAATGACAAGTCCAATTCCCATTCTTTGAAGCTGAGTGAAGCCTCGCTCATGACCTGTGAATTTACTTGCAAATGGGACAATGACTAGATCATATACAGGAGTCCAGAATATAACACTGAGAGTGTCGAAGAGGGAGAGAGATGCGGATGGAATCTGAAACTGAGGTCCCATGTGTTGGTCCATAGTGTTGCCTTGTAAAACAAACATGGTACTCATTTGACTATACACAGTTGCAAAGACGATTCCAGATGCCCATACTGGTAGCAATCTGATTACAGCCTTAAGTTCCTCAACTTGAGTTACAGTACAAAGTCTCCATGGGTTTGCAAAGCCCTTGGCACGATCGGTTGGAGTCTCGACTGCTGCCTTGTCCAAGAACCTGCAATATAACAATTTCATTTAGATGATTAATATGCGATACAAATTGAGAAACTGAAGGGCTTAAACTATTTCAAACATGGTTAAATATTAAAGCTCCAGGAAATGGTTCCGGGGGATCTGGCTACTCCAGTCTTTTTAACCAAATTGGTGATCGTGTTAACAGTATTTATCGAGACAAATATAAGTTCATAAAATGCAAACATACATGGTCTCATCAGGATGCAATTTTTCAGAGACTAATTCTACTCTGCAGCTTTTAACTAACCAACACAACACACAAACACTTGAGAAGTCAAAGCAACAATACATCTTGTGAACGTTATATTAGACTACTGATCAAGGGATTTGTTTGACTACCATACACTCAAAAAATTATATGCAAGTGAATTAGTAAAGAATAATTTAGATACTTCTATCTGATTGATGAATTAAAAAACCTTAGATAAGTCCAGGTTATGACCTAGCAGTTGATAAACTTACTTAAATTTATCGGTTGGCTCAAGTTTTCGGCTTCCTTGGATACTGCATTCCTCATCTGTAGTCTCATAAAGAAGAGTCTTATCAGCAGGAACTTTTATGTTTACTTTTCTAAAGGATGCAACTATAACCTGGAAAATCCTTGTAATTGGACTGCCTCCAGGTTTTTGTAACCGATACAACCGACTACCAGTGAAGAAAAACACTACTGCAATGGCCATCGCAACTGCTGGGATTCCAAACCCCCAACCCCAGCCTACATTCATTTGTATCCAGACCAGAACAGATGAAGCAATAAGCGCACCAACATTGATAGAGAGGTAAAACCAATTAAAAAAAGAGCTCTTCTTCTTTCTCTCAATGTCATCAGTTTCATCAAATTGATCTGCACCAAACGATGAGACACATGGCTTAATTCCACCAGTCCCAAGAGCGATCAAGTACAGAGCAGTAAAGGTGACTGCAGTTTGTGTCATTGTAGCATGGCAGGAATCCTCATTGCACCGTGGTTTCAATCCAGGGACCGAAGTAGTCAATGTTAACAGTGTCATCCCCTGTTAGTAAAATAAGAATTCATCACTTCCAGAAAAAAGAAACCTGTTTGACAGCACGCCTTAAGCAAAAATGATGTCTTGGCTCAAGGTTTCTAATTCCCAGTCTATATCAATCAGAGACCTCATAAGAAATGAAACTAAATTTTTGGATTTCTCCACTTCATAATTATGTGAAAGAGATAGAAGTTGATAATTAACAAGTAATGCCCGCAAAAAGGATGGAATAAGCTGTAAATTGGGAAATTTCAGCGAAAAAAATTCACAATGACTGAAAATAAAGCGCATAAGCTATAAAAAACGAGTGGCAAGAAGGGCAACAAATTTTACAATAAAATTGATTCATCAACATCCATAAACTTGAGAGGCTGAAAACTCACCCTATTCCATGCTTATGTCCTTTATAAAAGATAAGTATGTTACTTTTTAATCAAAAACTTACAAAAACATAGATGATTGAGAAAATGGCAATGGTCCAGTATCTCCCAAAGTAAGAATCAGCAACGAATGCTCCAATTAATGGTGTGACATAGCAGGTTCCTGACCAATTTGTAACATTGTTTGATGCAGTAACATTTCCCTGGTTGAGCTGCTTCTGGAGATAATTCACCAGATTGGTACTCATCCCATAATATGCCAACCTCTCACAGCATTCATTTCCTGCAAGAAATGGTAGAAATTGCTAGTGTTACATCTCAGGATAATCAAATATCACAAAGAATGAAACACAGTTACTATGAAATTTCTAAACAATAATAAAGTAATTGTCAAACCTTACCAAGAATAAAGCGGCACGCCTTCCAATTTCCAGTTTTCTCCTTATTAGCTGGATTTTTTTTTATATCCACCGTCCCATCTTTTGTATAGATATCTTCTTCCACCATGTTATCCTTTCAAATTTGTTTGATGTACTTGAACTTTTTTCTTAACAATCACCTACAAAATCAGCTGCAAAATTCAGTAATTCTCAGATTGGACGAATTCACATCATATGAATAAAAAACATCCAGAATAACGGTGTCATCTTTATACTAGGTAAACACAAAAAATCACCAGGCATACATTTCCTGGCCACTCAACAGAGCACAATGATACATATCAATTGAATCAATTCACCTACCTTATATAATCATATCAATAAAACTACATGTACTTATACTAAGCACTAATTTGGATGACTGAAGATTTTGAATTAAAGATAAAGTAATACTTAATACATAGCGGTGACATATCATCGTTGGTACTGAATTGATATTCATTATATGTGTACATAGCATCATGAAATCAGATTCACACATACACGTACCTATATATATGCATTCAAGATTATAAAGAAATTCAATAAATGCTTTTAACTAAGTTATGTCCTTAGTGGTAAGACACTATGAGACAGTCCCACCAACACTGATCATACTATAATTACAGATTCACAGTCTCATCATATCAATTGAATCATATTCACACACATATACCTACATATATGCAAGATTATAAGGAAATTCAATAAATGTTGTTAAATAAATTGTCATTAGTAGAAAGATAGTATAAGATGCTCTCACCAACAGTTATCATCATACTATAATCATAGATTACATACCAATTTAATCAATTCACCTACCTTATATAATGATATTCACACACACATATACCAATATATATTCAAGATTATAAGGAAATTCAATAAATGTTATTAAATAAATTATTAGTAAAAGATGCTATGAGATAATACCGCCAACAGTTATCACGCTACAATCTTAGAGTTACAATCTCATCATATAGCTTAAGCATGCGAGATAGCACAACCCAGGCACGCCACTAAAAAAACACCTTTTCTATCAAGATGATTTTAAAAATAAGGGTAGGAAATTATGAACTCCACCCAGACTCAAAACTTTAAGGAAATAAAATGATAAGAACCCAGATGGTCCACAAAGAGATTTTTTCATCATCAGCAAAGAATAAGATTCCATTTTATTATTATAAAACTACACAAAAGATTGTGATGATATACAAAAAAGAAAAAATTATCAGTGAAGTCAAAGGGCAACTCATCCTGACAGTGGCTCATAAAAATACTCATAAACACGAAGAGTCTGTAACTGTTATATTTCAAAAAATGGTAAGTATCAAACAAAATGAAGACATACAGATGGGCAGTTAGAGAAAATATTTCATAGACAGATCTGAAAAATAAGCAAGAAACGAAAAGATTTAAAATTGCATGCGTGAAAACAATGAAGAAGAAAATAGAGTGAAGGGTAGTGAGGTGGGTACCTGAGTGAAGGTTGAAGTGGAGAAGGGAGAGAAATGAGCGGAAATGGTGGTGGGCATTAATATGAATATGAATGATAAAGGCCAAATGACTATTTCCCACCCAAATTATGCTTAACTCTCAAAATTTTCTCTATTAACTATGAAAATGCCGTTTACCTACCTATAGACGGTTAAATTTAACGAAACCTTAACCCTTGAAAATTTAATCTCATTTTCTCCCATAAAAAGTTTAAAAACTAACTTTTCTCCCCTAAGTCAAGTTTGAAAAGATCATATTTTTCCTCTTAGGGTTTAGTTTCCAAACCCCTTCATTTTCTCTGGCGCCATCACGGGTCGTCTCTCCCTCCCGACCGTTTCTCTTCCACTGACGATCCTCTTCAACTCCACCCCAGCCCATCCAATATTGAGAAAAGTCGTTTGGGAAGTCGATCGTCTTCCCAAATGAAGACTACTCGTCTTCCCAGAGGACAACGAGTCGTTTCGTCTTTATCTGGGAAGATGATTTCTCTTTTCAGACGACTTCTCTTGACGCCGGATGAGTTAGGGTGGAGTTGAGGAGGGTCGTCGGTAGAAGAGAAACGGTCAGGAGAGAGAGACAACCGACGATGGTATCAGAGAAAGTAAAGGGGTTTGGAAACTAAACCCTAAGGGGGGAAATGTGATCTTTTTAAACTTGACTTAGGAGAGAAAAGTTAGTTTTTTAAATTTAGGAGGGGAAATAAAATCATATTTAAATTTATTTTTAATATTAAATATTAAATAACGATTTTATCCTCATTACTGTTAATTTTAACTGTTGATGGGTGGGTAAATGACATTTCTATAATTAATAGAGGGAATTTTGTGTATTCAGCATAATTTAGGTGGGAACTATGGTTTGGCCAGTGATAAATGGGAAAGAGTGGTAAATTAGGAAGTGAACGAGTCGAATTCCGCTTCCTACTCCTTCACAATCACACACACTTTGTTCATGACAGAATTGAATTGGAGTTCTGAATTGAGATTAAATATTATTATTTTCTTGTAACGTATACAAAATCTTTATTTAGAATTATTTACATATTCACCATTTTTAAGCCTTTTACCATATTTTTCGCCTCTGGTGGACAGTTTAACCATGGAAGAAGATCCAGCTAATTCATCTCATTATCTTATTTAATTTGTCAATTACTAAAAATTTTCAATAATCTTCCTCCTAATAACATTTTAATCTTATTTATTATATTTTAATATAAAATTATTATAAATTTTTTAAACAAAGGGATTGTCAAGGATGGATAAATATGAATTATTTTTTTAAACCGTAAATAGTGAGATTTTGTTTTATTACATGCTTATCCTAATTTCCATATTTGAACCATTTTACATTTAATATAATAAATAATAATGCATAAATATTCTAAATTTTATATTTAAAATAATTAATGATATATTTATACCAATTTGAGTAAGAACTGGTTGGTTGAGTTTAAATTATAATTAAATTAACACATAATTATTGATATATAATTTATAATCAATTATAAATACATATAATATGTCATCTAATCCAGTCTAAATACATGAATATTTGAAATTTCCAAATTATTACAATATATTAAATGTAATGGAGCCCTTGTGGTGGCGATTCGGATAGGTTTAAAGTTGGTTTTAACATCGAATTATAAAAGAAGTCAAATGTGTCATCAAAATTTGAATTAAATTTGATTCTGAGTATTCAAATTTAGATTAGATACACAAGCTCAAATCAATGATGTATTGTCAAAGATAAGTAATTAAACCATATATATTGAAAATATAATTTTTTATATATAATATAATATAATATATTTTTTAAATAACAATAAAATATTATAAATATTATGTTATCATATTAAAAAAATATCATAAATACTCATAAAATTTTAATTTTTTTTCAATACATTCTTATCACATCATCAATTTTTTCAAAAAATATATTAATTTATATTAGTAATTTCTATTTTTTACTAATAACTATACTCATACAATGAGTCTAATTTAAATCCGACCTAAATATTTGGGTTATAAAATTAGTTTATGGGTAATTACTATTTTTCAAATGTAATCTTCTTTTTAAATATTTCTTTGTTCTAAGAAGGAAAATATTTATATTTGAATTATAAATAGAGATAAAGATAGATAAAAAAATAACCATATTCATGTGATATCTATATATGGTTATATAAATAACATCCTTAGGCTTGAATTTTTCTCAAGAGATAAAGATCCCAAGGAAGAGTAGCACAATTGGACTGGAATACAGCTTTAAATGGAACACTTCCACATCTGCTTTTTGCTCAAGTGGGTGGGTAGGATTGTATTGTACGACTCTGGTTGCCAACCGCAAAAGTTTACCAACAAGAAGAGTACAGTGTGAAATATACTAAAGTCGTATGAACCCGGGACAAGCCCGAAAGCGCTTCCCGATTCTCACAATTATAAAAGAGTCAAAGACGATCATTACATCAAAGCACAACCGGCAACCCTTGCTTCCATGTACCGGGTTTGGACCGGGTTATTTATCTTGATTAAGGGGCTGGTTTAGATCTTTATCAATCTAATCTATCAAATTTTTAGTTTTCAATTTTAAAATATTAATTTGAATCAAACTAAAGTCAGTATGAATAAAAAACAAGATTGAGAGCACGATCCAATTCCCACAATTTTAGAAAAGTCGATCACTATGCTATGTCAAAGCATAAAACATGCTACGGGTTGGTGGGTTTGGATTGGGTTTATTGCCAAATTTTTTAGATTTGGTATAGGTATTTAAAGGATTGAATAGTCAATCTAAGTTTTAACCTGGCTAACCAATTTGACTAATAATAAAACTAGTTTAAAAGTAAATAAACATTATAACAATATTCAATTAAATAAAATTATAATTTAATAATATGTATTACATATTTTTTACTATGTAAATTTTATGGGAGATTAAATAAACATTAGAATATCTAGTTGGATTTTATTAATCGTCAAATCTTGATCGAATTAGTTTAATTTTATGACATATCAAATAAACATTAAAACATTAACACATACTAGATTAATTGATAAGTTTTGATTGAATCAATTTAACTGATCGATTTGATCAAAGTTGAAAAACATGGGATATTGCTTGCGCATAATTATCTCGTCAAAATTGCATTATGTACTCAAATGGCATTCTCGTCACAAGATTGAAGCTATAATACTTCTGTTTACATTGAGTTGCCTTTTGGGTACTCACTTCTCATAGAATAATGCCATGCGATGCAGTTGTTGACTGATTGTGAGGGCTCACCCCACAATTGTGCCCATCATTTTCAAACTTTCGATTCTTAAGTTGCTTCCAAGAGTTATTTTGATTGCTGTTGTGCCCAATTTTCATCACTTTCATTGGTTAAAGAAATTATAGGTCCATAATTGTCCACAAATAAGGTTGGATTCGATTTTAATTACTTAAATATTGAATATATTTAGTTTGAATTAAACATTAGATTTGTTTTTATAAAATAAATCGAGTTTAAATCAATTCTCGTATTTGAATTTAAATTCGTTCGAATATAACTCAAGTAAAATATTTTATAATGAAATTTAAATTGAACTTTATTTATGTTCAATCTAAATCTAATATATGACAAAGCAAAATAAATATGTTATTTAATATTTAATGATTAAAAAACAAAATTATTTTAATTAGTATATCAATCTCGGATCGATCCTCCACTAGGTCAATGCTTGTTCTGGGTACGAATCCATTGCTCATATGTACACCACCTAGCAACTAGAACAAATGCTCCCAAATTAAGGACGATGAGGCCAAAAGCCAAAAGTACCGTGGTTCAAGTTGTCTGGTATCCAGCCAGATTCACCATGCCTGGTGCTCACATCTGTAACAATATTAACCAGCATTGTGCTCAAATAGTTCCCCAATGCCACAGTTGTTAGTGACACAGCTGAGCACAGGCTTCTCATGGCATCGGGAGCTTGCTCATAAAAGAACTCCAATTGCCCAATAAAGGTGAACACTTCAGGACACCCGATGATGAAGTATTGCGGCAACTGCCAGAAGATTGACATTGGAATGTTCTGGATACGAGCTCCAGAGTTCCTGCAGCCGGCATAGCAAGACTGAGATGACTAGGCCGATTGCAATGCGTTCAAGCTGAGTGAATCCGGTTTTATGGCCTGTAAACTTTCTTGCAATGGGCATGATAAGCCGGTCGTAGACTGGTATTCAGAAAATGACACTGATTGTGTCAAAGAGGGAAAGTGAAGCTGAGGGAATTTCAAATGAGCTGCTGCCCATGTGAAGGTCCATTGTGTTGCCTTGCAGTACAAACAATGAGCCCGTTTGACTGTGTACAGCACAAAATATAATGCCAGTTGCCCATATTGGAAGCAATCTTATAATGGACTTCAGCTCCTCAACCTGGGTCACCGTGCAAAGTCTCCAACCATTTATGGAGCCTTTTATGCGATCTGTAGGGGTCTCCACAGCTGCTTTGTCGAATAAACTGACAATATAAATCCATTAGTACACATATTATGCATAGCAGTAAGTAAATTTGCACTTTGTAATGTTAACTATACCTTAAATGCTCTGTATGATCAAGCTTGCCGCTTCCTATGACGTAAGATTCCTCATCAGCAGCCCCATATAGAAGAGATTTATCAGCAGGCACTAGTGTCCGAATTTTCCGGTAAGAAGCCACCAGCACCTGGCAGATTCAGGTCAAGGTTTGGTTTCGACACAACTGAGTACCCGAGAAGAAACTTACAACGGCGATGGCCGTAGCCACTGCTGCGATGCCAAAGCCCCAACCCCAACCAACGCTTGTTTGCATCCAAACAAGACAAGAAGCAGCAACAAGAGCACCAGTGTTAATTGAAAAACAGAACCAATTGAAGAAAGAGCTCCTGTTTTTCTTCTCAGCTTCATCTGAGTTATCGAATTGATCCGCACCAAATGATAAAACACAAGGCTTAATCCCTCCAGTCCCTAATGCTATCAGATAAAGTCCTGCAAAAAATACTGCAATCCGTGGCCCTGTGGATGGCAAACATGTTTTCATCACATACTGGCTTCAGTCCAGGAAGAGATGCAGACATTGTTAATATTGTCATTCCCTGAAAGAAAAAAATTCGGATGCCTTTAAATTTTTACAGATTATGTCTAATAGTATTCAAATATTGACTTACAAATACATAAAAGGATAGAGAATATGGCAATTGTCTAATATCTTACCAAGTAGGCATCGGCTAGAAGGGCTCCAATGAGTGGGCATGACATAGCACGTTCCAGACCAATTTGTGACATTATTAACAGCTACAACATGTGGCTGGTTTAGCTTGAATTTGAGATAATTAACCAGGTTGGTGTTGATGCCATAGTAAGCCAATCTTTCACAACATTCATTTCCTGTGGTAGAGCCAAGATATGTTGATAACAAACTATTAGATTCTTAGGTCCAATGGTGTGACCCATTTTTAGGACATAGCTTGTCATAGTTTTTATTTTTTACGCTTAGCAACTAAAAACACGTTTTAATAACTTAAAAGTTTATGAGCTATTTAACTTATTATTTATAAATAATACAAAATATCCATATATACTTAATATATCTTCTATTGTCAAGAGACATAAAATTATCTCTTTACAGGATTTAATGTTTGAAGACAGGCATACAAAAAATTTCACATTGACAAAACATGAAATATGTTAAATATGCATAGACATATCACATCACTTAAGAATGATTATATAAATTCGATTAAATAGTGTGTGAGTTGTTTTGGAATGAAAATCTTAACAACAAAACTATAACAAATTATGTATTTAAAACTAATGATATCTTGAGCTAAATGATATACAAATCTTTCTAAATGATTATATCAAAAAAGCAAATGAGCAGAGAACTATAACATTAAAACTGTAACAAATTGTGTATCTAAAACTAATAATCTGTTGAACCAAATTATACACAAATCTTTCTAAATGATGATATCAAAAGAGCAAATGAGCAGAGAACTATAACATTAAAACTGTAACAAATTGTGTATCTAAAACTAATGATATCTTGAACCAAATGATACACAAATCTTTCTAAATAATGATATCAAAAGAGCAAATGAGCAGAGAACTATAGCATTACCCTGGATATAAGGACAAAGCTTTCAAAGTTCCTGTTTCCTTCTTGATTGCGGGCTTGTTGCAGAAATCAGTCGTTCCATCTTTAGCGTAGATGTTTTCTTCTGCCATTATTTTTTGTGTAAACACAAGACTTGAACTTCGTACAGGTGCGTGTCCGAAGAAATCCAGCTACATGAGCATCGTGCAACAAACTATTTCAGCCATGACAGTGTGAAGTTATGCTCTCAAGTCTCAGCAAGCTGACAAGAGTTTCATTTTAAAGAATAATGGGCACGCAACACTATCTAATCCTTGATGTATTGTTGAGTACTGTCATTATCGCTAGCTGGATGAATTATGGAAGCAACGTTCGGATGATTCTCTCTTCTCCAACTTGTGGGTTTTGGCACACTTTCGTAGGAACCGAACACTGGAAGTCTAGAAATGGAGAGTTATTGCTAGTTACCACCGAGGGACTGATTTTGTGTCTGCGTGCCTCTCATTTTATAAGTTTTGGGAGCTCAACAGTACACACAAACTCTCATTGGGCACGAGTAAAGCATGGGTTGGACTCAAATAGATGAGTTGGAATATATTTAAACCTTATTCAATCCGTCCGAATAGAATTCCATCTGGGTTGTTCGAGTTTCAAAGATAAACACAAACCACGGATAGCCTCTAACAGTAACCCCTTATGTGTCAATATAGAAGGAATTGGTTGCAATTTCTAATAATTACCACAATTGCTACATTATTGAAATAAAAAGGTGAAAATGATAAGTTTCTTAATAGATAAAAAAAAAAAATGTTCCCTGTCTACCCAAAACACAATTCCTTCATCTGAAGTAAACCTTAAAAAATCATAGCCTATTCAAGATAATCAGTGTGCAAGCGTGTGAATGGTATCTTTGAGGGCATTGGGTTTGGTTCTGTTAATATCTTTCTGAGGCCTTATCCTGAAAAACAGTATGTCTCTATTAACAAACAAAGCTTGGGCCACTTAGCGTAAAGAAATTTGGTTGTAAAAAGTGTTTAAAAATGAATTAAGCAAAAAGAAACTGGTAAACAAAATCAATCACACATACTAAAAATGATTTATGTGATTAGGCTAATAATGCATACGTCTACGATCACATTAGGTTTTTTATTGATTTTAGGGTTATAAAATGCAAGCAATATAATTACGTATTTATATAATAATTCAGGACAGTTCTTTTGACCCTTGATCATAAGGAATACATACAAGTTTGTAAGAAATGTTTTGTAATCTTAAGGCTGAAAATGATTGATTAAAGTTTATAAAATATACATATTGTTAGGGCAAAAATAATGTCCTGTGTGTAGGGGTGGATTCAAATTGAACCAACTAAGTTTCTAATAATTATTTAACTCAAACAAGTTAAACTCATATTAAAGCTCTAACTTAACAGTTCGTCTCGAGTTTGAGGATTCACCAATAATTCACCTCTTCTATATTAATATTTATCTCTCCGATGACATTGTTTAATAATTCAAATAAACTCAAATTAAAATTAAGTATTTTATATTCGAACCAACCTTTATTTGGGTTAGACTCAACTCAGTTCCACCCTTTGGCCTCACAAGATTTCTACATATAATTCATTTATTGCAGAATTCCCTTTTCAGTAGACTTTCAATCATTCATCTTAATATTTTGAAACCTTGACATCCCCAAATGGGATAAATAATTGAGGAGACACATCTTCTCTATCTTTGCCATGTCTGAGTTACATCGATGCAAATTGTACATACTTTAATGTTTGTGTACTGTATGAGAGATATTAGTCCTATCCTATGACACAAATTATTGGAGCTTTCTGATTGTCCAGTCCCTATTTGGTATCTTGAACCAATTCTTGGTAACCGGCTATCATATTTTCTATCTGCTTTTGGCTAAAACTGGTGGGTTTATTCCAGTTCTGGAGCCTGCACTGTACAGCAAAAATATATTAACAAGTCTCTCCCCATGCACTTCCAAAGCTTAATTTGCTAGCTCGTTCTTGACCTTTGAAAGGAGTGGGACAGGACTTTGGGATGTTGACATATCAGCAGCTCAATTATGCAGCTGCTTTGTAGAAAAAAAAAAAACCTTAAAGTATTTTAGCTTTAATTTGTATTATAAAAGCTTTAACTGCAAATCCGGGCAGGCATTGACATGGTTAATTTTTCTACATGAGTTTGGTTTCGGTCCTGCTCCTACCTGTACTAGTCAAACTATCTTAAGAGGCATCTTACATAGTTTTGTGTCGAACAAATATAATTATATCAGAGTTTGCATTAAAGAATTAAAATCAAAGATAAATAATTTTGTCTTATCAAAAGTTTGATGTTAACATATCATTAACAAATTTGAAGACCTAAACCATTGTTTGAATACTTCTTATTTAACTGCATTGTTTTGCCTAGGACAAATATAATTATATAACAGTCGGTATTAAAGAACAATAGAAAGTGAGACAAACAGAGTCCTCCCCTCCTTGAATCCACCGAGTGGTAGGAAAAGGGGACCAACCTATACTTCCAGCACTGGACAAAAATCAGAGTTCAATGTCCTTGGACTGGAATCCTGGACAATTTTTTACCCGAAAACCGGCAAATTTTACACCAGGTTTTACTGGTGAAATAACTCTGTATATCAGTGTGTGTCAGTTCTGGTCAAACAAAGTTTACATTTTTGTTTAATTATCAGAGTCCCCACAGGGCAGAAGGGGGCTCGATTCAACAGTTGTGGCCTCGGTTACAGTGCTTTTTTTTTCTCGGAAAGTGTGAGGTATATGCTTTTGCTAGTTGTACAAACCCCACATGAGCCAGTGCATCTGCATCAGGAAAATAAATAAATACAGAGATAGAGAAAGCTCCACCATTTCCTCGATTAGCATAATAACCTTGCATATATTAAACAAATATCATATTATGCTTAAAATAATGGAGAGAATATTTCCATTTATGGAAAGTAGAAACCCCACTTTGTTGAAAGAGACTTTCATTCCCAACCGCACTATATTTTAAACCCTTTTCAAAGTCTCAAGTGGGGGGCAATTAGTTGCATTAAAATTAAATATTACTGTAAGACTTTTATGTGTAGAACCTTGGATATTGACCTGGATAATTTGAATAATAAAGGTAGAACACTCAAACAATAAAGAGAGTACAAATTTAAAATTTATTGAAGATATATTAGCTTTAAAATTTAAAATTATCTAATATAATATTATAGACCAAATTTTATCTTATTTAATGTAATTGATTTATACCTAATTAAGTGAAAAAATTAGTTTTTGACTATATGTTAAAGGGATAGTTTAATATAAATTTGAAATTTTTTGATAATATATTAAGATTAAATTATTAATTTATCTAATATAATAGTTATGAGATCATTAATTAAAATTAATAATTCTAAATTAAAGATAAAATAATTTTTTTTACTGTAAAACTAATTTTATATGAACTAAAATGAAAATACGTGAGTTGGTGTAATTATGGAACTAATACATGGTGCCACTGACACGTACATTATAAAAATAATACAGAGCTCAATATTGAAGATAAGGGCTACTGTCTTCTTCTTCTCCTTCATCATCATTGTATTGTAATGTATTGTATTGGATTGTATTATATTTCATTAAACAAAAGATAAATTTTTTTGTTCAGCTTTCTGTGCACATTCTTAAACTGAAAGATGTACCAACTAACCATTACACCATATTCCTGTTATTTTATGCATCGGAAGACACAATTAAAAGTATGGATGAATTCAAGTTGAGATTGAATAAGAATTTATTTGAGTTTAGTTGGAATTCCAAAAATCTAGTGTGAATTGATGATCATGTTGTCAAAGAAATTGACACAAAAAATTGGAAAAGAGGAGAAAGAGTAGTCACAAATAAAAAAAAAATTATTGAAAAAGATGAATTTGTCTACGACTTTTGGATGACTCATTAAGTTTGAATCTGTTTAACTCAATCTTGAGTTGAGACTATCTCAATTCAAGTTTTACTTGTTTGGGTTTTGATACCAAATAGGTCAGAAGACTTATTCCGTCCTGAGATTTAATTTATTTTCAAATTTTTATCTGCGGAATTTTAGAAACCTAAATAGCCACCTGTCCCTACATTTCTAACAAAATTCTTAGTTTAATATAAGACTAAAACCATTATTTTTATCAATAATATTTAAAAAATATAATTTTACCTTATTTCTCTAAAGTTTTAAAAATTGCATTTCCCCCCTAGACTCATATTTTTCATGTTTTGAAAAATAATAATTTCACCCCCATCCTAGGGTTTGCATTTTCTGCATATTTTTATCCTTGCAACCCCCCCCCCCAAAGTTTTGAATTGTATAGTTTTACCCCCTATCCTTCACATTTTGTAGAGCCTAGACTAACCTTTTCCTTTGTCTTTGGCCAAATGTCTACCTGAGATCGAGCTAACGTCAATGAAGGCTTTTGATCGAGAGATGGGTGGCACATGATTAGGGTTCTGGTTTGCACGATTCATCTTCGATTGGACAAATCAATGCTCCCTCTCGCTTCCATTCAACGATTCAGAACGAGGAGATGGTTGTACTGTAATCAAAAACTGAATGAGAGGTTGATGACAGTGCAAAATTGGTTGAAATTGAGCTAAATCTCTCACTTGATTTCAATCAATTTTGGCATGGTTTCTATGCTAGAAAACCACGGAGAGGTAGAGGTTGACAACAATTTAGATCTTGGGGAAAGAGGTGGCTAGAGACAAAGGGATAAGACACTGAAAATATATGGGGGGTTAGATGAAATTTTGCAAAATCTAGGGGGGTGGAGAATGTGATTTTGAAATGCATGAAACTTAGAGCTAGGGGAAAACATCATTTTTCAAACCTGAAAAATATGAGTCTAAAAAGAAAATTGTCAGTTTTTCAAATTTGAAAAAAAAATAGTTTTTTAATAATATTATTAAAATAATAATTTTATTCTTATATTTGATTAAAAATTCTAATAAAAATTTAAAAACAGATAAATATTTGAGTTTTTAAAATTCTTCGTGTGAAAATTTGGGAATGGATTAAATCTTGAGTGGGAATAAGTCCTTAGCCTGACAGGTATAAGTCATGACTTGTCTAATTCAGCCACATATCAATTTACTTAAACCATCGTATTGTTTTTAAATGATTAGAAGAAATATACACAATATTAACATACCACAATTATGTTTATATATATTACTCTAATTTTTATTTAATTGTTTTTAGCTTAATTTAATATTAAAAGAAAAACATATATATATATATATATATATATATATATATATATATATATATATATATATATAAAGAGCATTGCTATTATAAGAAAATTGATAATTAAAAGAAAATTTTCTTTTCTTGTTGGGCCAGATTGTGTTCTGTAGTAGGCCCAAAGAATCAGTGAAGCGTATTAAATTTAAAAAACGACCACTTGTTAGACCCCACCCTCCATTGAAGCCAAACTCAATAAAAACTTTGATAATAAAATGAAATGTAATGACTCGTGTGTGTTAGTGGGGGCAAGTAGTCTGAATTCAACCAATTTTCGCTTATAATATTTATAAAAACTATAATTGAATAACTTAAAAAGTTTGGTCATTGATGAGATTGTTGAACTTGAGCTAGTGTTTGTTTGACATCTCATAAATTTTGAATTATTATGGAATCTTACCACAAATTATCAAGCTATTAAATATTAGTTGACTATATTAACGAAAGCAACCCCATAGCAAATTTGCAGCTGACTCTAAGGTATAAAGCTAATGATTTGTGAAAATGTATATTGTATCGAAAAATTTACGCATACAGAAAAAGAAGACGATTTCATTTAATCGAGTCTAATCATCACTCTTTTTTAGGTTGAGAAATCTATTTGTATAAAAGAATTCATTTGATAAAGTTTGATTATTACTCTTTTTAAAGTTAAGTCTGATATCAAACTGATAATATTTTGAGAGAGTAACTTAACAATCTAAGATAAGTATTATTTATTGTCCTATCTTATTTAAAAAGTGTTTAAATTTGTCTTTTATTTATCTCAAATAATTGGGTTTAAAAGGTTATATTTTTAATTTCAAAATTCATATATTATATTTACATAAAAGATAAAGAAAATCAATTGAATATGAAACAGATCTCAACTTTATTCAAAGAAGGTTAAAGATGATACAAAATATATACATGGATGGAGGAAGTTGGTTTCGTGTTGATTTTCCATTGAAAATTTTGTATGAATAATAAAAAAAGTAAAAGGGTGGTCAGAAAAGAGGCATAAATTAGGTCAATTTAGAGTCCCATTAAGTACAAACCGCTTAATCCAACAGGCGAAAGGAAATAGAATGGAGGTCTTGTTTTGGACAGAAAGTTGGCAACAAGGGACAAACATCTCACGTGCTACAGCTAAACGTCAACACCTTTGTCAAGGCGAGGTTTGTGAAATGACCAATTCATCCAGACCTTTCCTTGGCTTTTAAGTATTAACCAAGGAATATTGTTTTAAATTTGATTCAATTTTATAATATTTAATTTGAATTAATATTTTATTAATAATATATTAGTTAGATTTTAATAAATCATTTAAATCTAAATTTTGCTTGGTTTAAATTCATAGTCTCGCCAACGAAGCCTCTCCATGGTTGGCAACGAGGCAGCCAGTTACGGATTGTCCTTTCTGCAACTTTAATCTCATTGGTTCTCTGCACTTTCTCATGTATAATTATAGAACTTTTTCTTCGGCTCAAGCGCCCACAAAAAACCATATTAACCAATCACAACTCAACGCCGCTTACTCTTTTTTCTGCTCATTCTCTCTTCTCTTCTTTTTCTTTGCGTACTAAGTTAAAAGTTCAAACCCACAGCTTCCAAAAATTTCCAATCACTTCTTTCTTGACTCTTTCTCTTCTTCTCTCTGTTTTTTCTTTTGTTTTTGCTTTGGCCACCAACTCTGGGAAAAAAGCTACAGAAGCACTGTTTGTTTAACAGACCCGTTTCAATCATCAAGGACCTTTTCTGTTTTTTCTCAACTTCCTCTCTGTTTTCTGTTGAGTTGGTCTTCAATCTCACTTCAAGTTTTCTTTTTAGTGTGGGGAAGTTTCATCTGGGTTGTGCTTTGTCTCTTGCTCTGCTCGTGATTTTGTCTGTTTTTGGGCTGTGGTAATGGCTAGGGTTAATTTAAAAAAAAAAAAAAACAAAACTGAGGTGTTTGTAAAATAATTTTTCTCTATTCTTTCTCTAATTTTCCTTGGATTTCGGAAAGTTTACCTTTTTAGATTCCTAAATTGGTGCTTGTGTGAAAAAAGTTTTGCTCAGATTCCATTCAAATGCCTTGTTGATTCGATACTTCTTTGGTCATCAAAACCTCCATTTTCTCTGCATTTTTTATCTGAGTTTTCTCTCTCTTTGAACATTGAATACAAAGAGAGAGAAACTGAGTTGGGATTCACTCCACTCGTACGGTTCAATGAACCAGAAACAAATGAATCGAGCAGTAGAAGTTCTGTCTCCAGCCTCGTATCTCCAAAACTCAAACTGGTTGTTTCAAGAAAGCAAGGGAACAGGATGGACTCGACAAGAGAACAAGCTGTTTGAGAATGCTTTGGCTTTTTATGATAAAGATACTCCTGATCGATGGATTAAGGTGGCAGCAATGATTCCAGGCAAGACAGTCGGTGATGTAATCAAACAATACAAGGAATTGGAAGAAGATGTTAGTGACATTGAAGCAGGTTTAATTCCAATTCCTGGTTATGGTAACGATTCTTTCACTTTGGAGTGGGTTACTGGCAATCAGGAATTTGATGGATTGAGGCAATTTTATAGTCCTGGTGGGAAGAGAGGCACCGCAACTCGGTCTTCTGATCAAGAAAGAAAGAAAGGGGTTCCATGGACAGAAGAAGAACACAGGTATTATATTTCTTTTTAGTATGTTACTTTGCCTTGAAAATCTTTTGTATAACAATGGTGAAAGAAGTTAATTAGAGTTAGTTAGATAGCTTTAAACTTGGCTTGTCTCTCACTGTTTAGTTTTATTGAGTTTGTTTCATTTTTGATTGATGATCATTGGTAATCAGAAAAATATGGTTACTTCATTCCAGCTGAACTTTAGAAATTATGATATAAAGCTTGGATTTGTTGAAATAATCAACTTTTTGATTATTTAAGATATCTGATTGATCTTGTGAGTGATAAGATTCTAAGTATGATACAGGGTTAATCGGATGAATGCAGTTTATTGAATCTTTTACAAAGATATCTTTTTCGCTTGTGTAATTGTCTAGTTCTCAGGGGTTTGGTAAAACTCCAGCAGCTCATCACGTGGTGTTTAATAATTTAACTGCAGGCAATTTCTAATGGGTCTTAAGAAGTTTGGAAAAGGGGACTGGAGAAATATCTCCCGCAATTTTGTGACTACTCGAACACCAACTCAGGTTGCAAGTCATGCTCAAAAGTACTTCAATAGGCAGCTTACTGGAGGGAAGGATAAGAGGAGATCTAGCATTCATGATATTACCACTGTCAGTTTGGAAGACACGGCATCTCCTTTGCCAGAAAACGCTAAACCTTCATTGGCAAATTCTTCTATGGCTGTCATTCAGCTGCAGCAGCAACCAAAATTTACTAGCATAAGAAATGAGCGATTCAATTGGAAACCATCAAATGAAGGAGCAGCCATGGTTTTTAACCCGACAAATAGCAATGTGTTCATGCCCCCTTTCTGTGGGATATCTTCTAATGCACCTAAATTGCAAGAGCAAAATCTTCTTGGTGGAACTCTTAATGGATCTCAGTTTGACATTTACAATGCATTTTATCAGATGCAGTCAATGCAACATCAGTAATTCATAGATAAAATGGAGTTCTAAGGATATTTAATAGCCAATTCTTATTCAGTGCCAGTGATATCAGATTACTCTGTCCATGTAACATCTTGGCTCTATGTGAATATGTCAATGAAGCTTGGAACAAGTCCCTGAAGAAATCAATTAGATTCTGCTGTGATTTGCCATTGGAATACTGGAGCATTGAACCATAAGAGTAGCCTATCTACAAGAAGCTTGATTTTTTGTTCTTGTGCACTGGTGATATCCTTGCAGTATTTGTTGGTTGTCAGAAGGCATTCTCTTATTGAGCTTGTTTGTATTTTATGAATATTTCCATTTAGGTAAGAGCCATGTACTAGATGATCTAGATGCTGAAATGGTTAAATTAGATGATACAGTCTCCAACCATTCTGAGTAGCTTCATGTAAATTATGCAACTCCCAAATTTGCATGGTTGATATAATAAAGGCATCTGTAAGAATAATATCATCTAGGTTGATTTATAATCTTTAGGATATTTAGGGCAAGCAGAATTTTCCCTTTTTACCATTTTAATATCTTCATAGGTCATGAATTTCGTGAAGCATTTAAAGCAGGATCTCTCAAAAATGCATATCCATTTCTTAGTTCAAATCGTAAGTTCCTGTGTAAATTCTAGCTATGTATATCACTTGCTTCAAAACTTACATTTGCAGTTCATAACATTCAGAGTTTAGTTTCATGTACATGCGGCTATGGAAATGAAGTGGAAGCAGTTGATTTGGACACTGGGCCAAGTCATGCGATGCTTCGGACCAATTTTGCTGAGTCATGTTGCATTCTGTCTGATGACATTAGTTTAATGAAATGCTTTATTCTGATGCCTTTTTGCTATAGTGTAAGTTTATACATTTTATGGCAATTAGTTGACTGAATTAGGACGCTCGAATCTTGACCAAAGCCAAGACTTGACAGCCACTAACAGAAGCATCTCATGCTTCATTGTGTCTTTAATGTTGATTCTCTTCTTGAAGATGACGTACTGTATTTTATGTTTTACCCTTCTAATGCATCAGATAATGGATAGGAGATCACATAGATTCATCACGTAATGATCAAACTGAACAATGGAGGCCTGTGTTGTAACAACCTAGCCATCATATTGTCCGTTTGAGATGGATTTTGTAACCTAAAATTCGTTTTGACAGTTTACAAACTTAAAACTATTTCAATGTGGATTTGTCTAGTGAAGTTGCACAGATTCTGCAGAATCCACTTACTAATCATCAATTGAATCTTGGTTTAATGATTCTTCTAAGTTTAACATGGTGATTAAACAAATCTTGATGGCTGCTTTCAAGTCTTGTGCCCTGTTTATTTAATGAGTGGCTTGCTTTTACACACTGCTCTTCTTTACAAAATAAGAAAAGCCACACTGCCTTTCTCCATCTTCTTTTTTCTTTTGTAAAGATCCGGGAATTGGCCTTGGATTCTTGCATTTGGTTAGTAAATATTTTCGTGGAAGTTCTTTCTGTCAAAAGCACTTTGATTGCATGAAATATTTCCCTAGTCAAGTTGGAGTGGAAATAGAGAATAGGTGATGTGACTGGTAACTAATATCTCAAACATTCCCAGTGCGCTTTAATGATCTCTAATTGACCCTAAATCTGCAAACAACAGTAGTTTAAACCCTTAAGCTGCTGAAGTTTGGTAGCATAATCAATGGCATTGCAGGAATTCCACTACCACCAGAAAGCAGGGGTGGATTAGAGCTAGTGTTTCATGTCGAAAGCTCATTTCAAATTGTTTATTTTTTGGTAATACTGTTTATCTAATCAATAATACTCCAATGATACTTTGTATTAGTTTAAATGAGTTCGAATTTGAATTAGACATTGAGGGTCCAAGCCAATTTGAATCCCACCCCTACTTAAAATGTTAATTGCTCCAAAAATTGATGAAAATTCATGTAAGGTCTCCGCATGATTAGTATTTTGCCCTGTTTCTTTCTAACAACAAAATTCTGAACAAGGATCATTTGTGATTGATTTCTAGTACAATAGCATGTGTTTTTTTAATATGTCAGCGGTGGAGATGGACTGTTGTGATCAGTGTTCACCACATGATTGACAGCTCGACTTGTTTGCTATTTGGATTGATCGACAGTTGAATTCAAATTTGGGCTTCAGTTTGGTTTAAGTTTGACTCAAATCTTCCTCTAATGATATTATTTGTCTTGTTGATAATATTGTTTACTATGTTGATGACTCTTTGATGATATCTTCCATTAATTTAAATTCAAGTTAATCATTATGAATTTGAGTTGAATTTAAATCAGCTTATATTCGAATTTGACTCAATTCAAATTCAGCCCTATTGTATATAGTTCAAGTGATTTTGGTAAATCTTTTGATCCAATCAAATTCTGTGTTGTCTCTTTCTTTTGTTTTTCTTGGTTCAAATTGATGTTGGCACTAAAAATCAGTTGTAGCTCAAGCAACATTCAAGCAAAAAGCTTGGTGCCCACCGTATTGCTTGCACATAATTTTGGACCCACCCACTAGACAAAACTATTTAAGGCAACATGAATACTTTTTGATAATTGACAAAACTACCCACTTTCTCTTGAAAAAGAATACTTTTTGAAAGTTGCAGTGGAAAGCACTTTGGCTACTCTATCATAATTTCCATCAAACACTTTGGTTGATTTAAGACCACATACCCCAATTCCCACTTTGTTTTCTTTCTCTCTTTTGTTTACCAATATTATTATTCTTCTATGATATTACATATGTTTGGCTTAAAAAACTAGAGGTGGATATCAACTGAGTTAAACTTGAACAACGACCACTTAAATTAAGCTTAAATCTAGAATAAATAACTCAAGTTCGGCTCACTTGAATCAATGATGAGTTTATTAGAGAAGTCATAAAAAAAAAAGATAAAAATTTGTTGGAGATTAAAAAAAGTAACTATTGAAGAAGAAAAATTGTTGAAGAAGTTATACCTGTCAATAACTTTCTGATGACTTGATTAAATTGAGTTGGTTCAACTTATCATTAGCCCGAGCTAAGAAGAAAAGTTATAAAATATGAAAAGTAGTTACAGAAGATGAAAAATCATTGAAGAATTTAATCAATAGAAAACTCAATCAAATTAAGTTAGTTTGATTTGAACTCAAATTGAAGCTATCCAAATTCAAGTTTGGCTCATTTAATCTATAGAACGAATCAAACTTAAGCCAGCTCAACTTGAAACCAATCCCTGATAGAAACTACATTGAATAGTTATAAAGGAAAACAAAAACAAAAGAACCTACAAAAAGGAAGAGAGCTCATATGGGAACTTTATTTATTCATTTATTTTTCATGGTGCATATTGTAGGCCCTTGGGTATCTAAGAATGATCCCTGATGGGTGCTCTAGGCTTAGGATTTTGAAATCATGTACCTATAATTCATCCCAACCAACAAACACACAAAATTTTCCAACAGATTTTGTGTCCAATTCCAAACAAGTGGAACAAATTTACTTATCATTCATCTATAGGAAATAAAATTAGATTGCATTAAACACACTGAAATGTTCCATCAGCTTGATAGCAATTAGCCATTTCCCTCTTGGGTATTTTCAATGAAAAGCTAGCTTCTTGATGGGATTCTGCATTACACAACAAGAGTTTTACAGGATAATAAGCTGTGATATGTTTCAGTTGAGATGGTGATGGCAAGGTACATTGTCTTTTCATGTCTTTCTTTTCTTCATTTTTCTAGCCACAAACTCAAAGTTTTCATCCAGACTTGCTCTCTGTCAAAATAAAAATCTATCTTCCTCATTTTTAAAATACAATACTAAGAATGAGTTTATCACTCAATCATGAAATTTAGAATATTTATAAAAGGTTGAAAACAGTATTATTATAATTAGGTCAGACTTTTTTGAGTTTTTCTCGGTCTGACTAGTTGGATCAATAGTCAGATTAGTGAACTTACACACGATGTTGCATCATCTTTAATAAATGTTGGAACTCTCATTCAAATCGAGCCCTAACATCTGAAAAAGTACGACATATGGAATTGTCAACATATCCCTGAGCCACATGCATTAAAATAAGTGGTTTAACCATAAACTGATGCTATCAAAACTATTATACTGTTCAATTGAACTGAACTAGTCATTGCATCCTGATTAAATCAGTTTGACTGACTGGTCCGTCTGATTTTCATGACCATGCTTGAGAGTAAACTTTTTGTGCAGATTAATAAAGATATGAAGCAGAAAAATCTGGAGTGCAAAATTCATGTTTAACCTATCAAGTGAAAAAGGCAGTGGAAGCAAAAGTCCAACAACAATGATAATTCAATAAGTCGTTCCTTCAGCCTTGACCCATCGATCAATCATTCATGGTGAAGTGTGAAAAGACTAAGCAGCTGCGCAGAACACTGCCTTTTCCCGAGTCTTTATCTGTTTGTCATTTATGCTAAAAGCAATATACTTGATGCACAATCAACTTCTGCAATTCGATAATGACCTGATACTATCATGCTGACATAAATTAAATGCTATAATTCAGTGCCATTTAGAGATATTTAGACATTTTAAGCATGAAAATTTTTTAGGTTGTTTTATAGTTTACGGTAAAAGTACATGCTTAACACTTAAGGAGAGCCTGTTAACATCTCCATAACTGCCAAAAATTATATGTTTTCGTTACATTGGATGCATTGGATACAAAATTTGTCACGATTACAATTGAAAGATATGATGATACCACATTCCAAAAGATAGATATTAAGATTTAAAAACTCAATGCCATATAAATGTGTCTTAACCGTTTATAAACTCACAAGTTTTATATATTATCTCCAAACGATATGAGATGTTTGTTCACACTGACAATGCTCTTGTGATTTGTGAATGGGATTTATCTGGAGGTGTTGCATCATTTTTATCCTGAAGCATATGATATTGATCATACCTTGGAATGTCTGTTTTATTTATCTTCAGTACGAGCAATCCCATAACTGGCCAGATCAACTGACGACCCAATTAGCATTTTACTGCATTCATTCAAATTAGAATTCATGATTTAATGCGTTTGAAGCTCTTGAGAAATACTTTTAGTTCATTCAATTTTCCCATGCTTGATTAACTACACATCAATGGACTTGGCAATGTTATTAGATGACGCTAAAATTAAGTCTGAAAAATGAAAAATTTATTTTGTTGCCGATGATGAAGAACAGATATAGTCTAATGAATTGAACTCTTAGTAGATTACAAATAGGGTTGGATTTGAACTGATCTAAACTCAAACAAGGGTTAATCTGAGTTTGGCTCAATTGAATTATCGAGAAAAAGAAGAACAGCCAGCAATGCCTGCACAGCAAGATGGCTTGAACCTAGCCGAACCATGATCTGAATTTACATAGCTCGGATAGAATCCACTCCTGGTTGGAAGCCACATATTACCACTGAGTCATTAACTTGTTCATTGATTAGATTAGTTACGTCTGAAGCTTCATAGACAAATTCATTAATCTTCAGCAAACAGGCCCAGGAGTCGAGGCCCATGCCAATTCTCTATAGAAAATCAGCCCCTTGACACCCAAAGTAGCCATACGACTAAACCGACTTTTTTTTTTTTTTTTTTCTCCCCTTTGATTCCAGATTCCGAAGAAAATGAACAGTCTTGAATTTTAGTTACAGTACTTAATTTTGGAGGATATCCTAATTTATTCAACTCAGGCAGGGTTTTATATCATATTTAGTACAATAATCTAATCTACTATTAATATATAACATGTTTTGAACATAAAATTCGTTACGATTTTTCTTTTGAGTTGTTTATAATTCCAAATATATCTTGACAATTTAAGAGAATATTCATGCATGTCTAATACTTCTCACATAATTTAACTATATATGATTCACCCGAGTGTTATAGGTACATTTGAGCCAACACGACTCATCCTACTTGTATATATATATAGAATTAAAGTAACATTTCAATGTCCAAAACCGTTACTCAGAAGAAGAAGTGGTCATCATGGATTGATTTATTTGCATGCATTATCTAGTTAACGTCACAACTGAGGAAGTCTGGACTCTAGATTAGATTTTAAGACCTCCTGCTACACAGAAATGTTACACACAAAACATCAGCACAAAAGTTCAACATTTTAATTAACTATATATCTGAGTGACTAACTATTTAAAAAAAAAAAACCTGTAATAGTATACCTAGTTTCATGACTATGAGCAAAGTCTTTATACAAATAGTATGCTCAAGAGAGAAGAAAATCATATAATTATTTGTCTTTAATCCCACATGCAGTGTACAGGTCTACTTCTTCTCAGTGATAAAAAATGGCCTAGTGTGCTATAATTAAGAGCCCCAGGTCCTAATCTGCACACTTGTACGTGGGCTTATTGGCCACAGAAAATTTTTGTTTATATTCGATCATCTCAGTCAATACTTTGTATTGTATCGATCTTGAGTAATTATTTATTTTTCGGGGTGCATGCTCGCCGCTTGCCTCTTAACGATGATCCTACACATCAGAAACTCTAATACATGATCTTAAGCATGTAAATGATTAATTACAGAAAACAATGAAATAATTCAACAAAATTCAATTGAAGAGGTTCCTTCTGTCACCGTGGGCGGTCTTTATCAGAAGGCAGTGGACCTAATGGAGGTGGCCCAGGTTTGCTTTTAAAAACCTCGTCAACCATTAATTGGTCGGAAGATTCATGAATGTAAACTTAATATTTCGCTCGACTCCTCCTGCCCTTTTCATCTGTCTGCAGGCAGGAGAGAAAAAAAAAAGTCATGCAGGAAAAATATGTGGAAGGAATCTAATCTAAAGTTGGCCGGTGGGCAGTAGAACTCCCTGTGCGGCACCTCCAATAACCCTTTTCTCGAGGGCCAATTTAGTGTATACTTACTATAAACTTAGGTCACCAGTTTCGTAGCTTATTAAGGAAATTGTTTCGGCGACTAATTAATTTGTACGAGGATAACTTAATCCTTTTCTACAAGGTCACACATGACTTCACTCCTAGGGCGACTTTTCATCCTTGATCTCATTATGCAACCAGTAATTTTTTACGTTATTCTCCTATTGCTACTCATGTCACCATGATTTTACAGTAGGCTATGACAATGCACCAAAGAATGAACTATTTCAACAATACTTGAACTAGGTTGCTGTTTGATGCTGAACCCTAGAATTGGCAGTGTGGAAAAATCTGGGGATGGATATGGTATTGATCGTGGAATTAGAGAGTTTCTTTTGGGTTCTGCGGCTCAGCCTAATTAGAATCATGAACAGTAGGTTTATATCACTTTCCAAGTTTTGCCACACGGTATGCTTCGACATTTCTGTATAATATATGTAGTGGAAGTGCTTTTGAAAAGAAGTAACTTTCTTTCATCAGAGGAAGGTATTACGATTTTAGAGTAAGTGCAGACTAAATAAACATTAAAACAATATAGGAAAAATTATACATTATGAAAGGGAAACAGGTTGTTCATCATTTGATATATGGTAGAGAACAAGTGGTCCCTTTTATTCCTCTTATGCTTAATTTTAATGGACGGTGAAGTGATTCCTCTTTGCAAAATTTGAATAACTCATTTATTTTAGCAAATGCACTGCCAACATCTTAGAGTTCTTAATTACAGGGTTCACTAAGTTTTTATTATTGCAATTAGGGCTGGATTCGAGCCGAGCCCAACTCGAGCTCGCTTGAGCTTAAGCTCGGCTCGGTTCATATATAGTTGAGCTCGAGTTCGAGCTCGTGAAAGCCAAACTCAAACTCGGCTCGACTATTTTTTCGTTATTAAAACGATATCGTTTTAATACATATTGGTCAAAATGACGTCGTTTTATATCAAAATTTTTAATTAAAAAATCTGATGAGTAACTCAAGCTCGAGCTCGGCTAGGGCCGGCTCGTTTCGGGCTCAACCGAGCCGAGCTCTAACTGGTTCGGTTCGAGTACAACCCTAATTGCAATTCCTATTATTGCTTGATACGCACAACAGACTGTAATACCCTCAGGTATGTTCTAGGGGTATTTATGTCTTTTGACCTTGTTTTGAGATATTTTTCATTTTAAATATATATATGTATAAATAACTATACATATAGAAATACAAAAAAAGAAAAAGAAAAAGAAAAAGAGATAAAGAGAAAGAGATAAATATGTATATAAAGAGGAAAGAAAAGACAAAACAAATAAACTTCAAGATTTTTCTCTCATCTTTCTGTCCATCCCAGCAACCACCATTCTCCATGATAATTGCTTTTGTTTTGTGAAGATAAAGGAAGAACTTGAGAGGATTTTGGAAGACAAAATAAGAAAAGGAAACAAAGAAACACTTCGGAAGCTCGGTAACAAAAAAATCTCTTTCTTTTTCCCTCTTTCTATGTTTATATATATTGGATGCATGTTATATGAATATGTTAGTATGTTTTGGTGTTGATTTAAGGATGATTTTGATGAGAAAGGAAATAAAACAAAGAAGAGTGAGCCAACTTGCAAAGATTGACTTGAAACAAGGTAAATGGTATCATTTTTGATATGTTACATATTTTAGGTTTTTGGTTCCTTGGATCTATGTTATAAATGATGATTTTGAAGTTGAGAAATGTTGTTTTGCCATTTGGGATGTCTATGTGTGTGATTTTGTTTATGACAGAAAGTTGTATGATATTTACAATTTTACCACTGATTTCGTCTCACGTTTTGACTGTCTTATTTGATGAATCATGAGTGCAATTATAGTTTTTTGGAAAGATATTTGAATCCTCTTTCCAATAATATATAGCTTGTATGAATTAGAGATCCTTTGGACTGATAAATATTGTATAAACCACAAGAACTATTTTACCAAATAAACAGAGGAGACAGTTTTTGCCACTGATTTCATCTTTTGACTATCTTATCTAATGATTTATGAGTGTTATTTTATCTTTTTGTAAAGCTCTTTGAATTCTCTTTTCAGTTATATATAGATTGTATGAATTGTGGATCATTTGGACTATTAAATATTGTATGAACCACAAGAACTGCTTTACCAAATAAAGAGAGGAGGTAGTTTTTACCACTGAATTCATCTCACATTTTGACTGTCTTATCTAACGACTTATGAGTGCTATTATAGCTTGTTGGAAAGCTCTTTGAATTCTCTTTTCAACGATATATAGCTTGTATGAATTAGAAACCGTTTGGATTATAAAATTGTATGAAAAAGAAAGCTGCTCTGTCAAATGAACATGGTTATGAACAATATTTCACAGTTTTGAAAAGGAAAAGAAAGAAAAGAAAAGAAAAGAAAGGAAATGAGAGAAAAACAAAAGAAGAAGAAAAGAAAGAAAAGCAAGAAAAAGAATTTGGGACTCAAGATTCAGGGGTCGTCCCAAGAGTATAGTTTGGTGAGTTATGAATAGATTTAGATGGAAGTAAAATTAGTAAGATATAAGACCCGCATGCATGCTATGAACTATGAGAGGGCACTTTACACTATATTGCCTATAGTAAGACACGTCCATAGTAGGACATAGACCTCTAGTAGGGTTTGCTCGCAGTAAAGCATGCTCGTAGTATAGTTCAATTCAAATTCAAAAATAGTGTAGTGAGAGAAAGAAAGAGAGCTCGAGCTTAGAAAAGTGTAAAATCTCTATAGTTAGCTTTCAAAAAGTATCAAATAGACACCAGATGAGACAAAATATGACCCAAATAATAAAAAATAAACTAGATTACCCCCTCAATCTCTTATAAAGGTTATGATGTGAGATTGAGTCTCAAGAGTGAGTTAGAACAGGGAAGGAGATAGTTTACTTGATTCTTTCCCCTTACTGAGTGTTTTTATCTCTCACTTCCTTTTCTTTCATGATTGTAGGTACAAGTGATCGAGATAGCTGTGAGACAAGGTCATGTCAGCGTAGGTAGATCCGACTGGAGTAGGTTATCTCTGGTTTATATTATATGCATATAGTCGCATGTTCTTGTTGATTTTTGACTTTTTGAGATGATGGTATAGTTGTATATGATTACTTTATATTTTCAGATGTTTTCAGATGAGTTTTCATATGAGTATATACATCTTTTGTTCACTTCCAGATTTTCAGTTTTCTTAAAATAATTTTTAAACACTTTTACTGATGCGTTCATGTTAAAGTATTTTAAAAGATAAAAAAAAATAGACGCTCCGGATATTAATTCGTAACATTCTCCTTTGGTGGATAGTATTTCTAGAGAGGAATGTTATACAGACCCTCCTCTTGTGAGGGAGAGAGAGACAGGAAGACATATTGACTCAAGACTCGAGGTTCTAGTTTGATATAAGAATTTTGGTATCAACGCAACCCTCGGTTGACAGGTGTGATATCACTCCTATCTCAATCCGCATAATAAATTATGTAAAATTGTGAGGTATTATTCATCTTTAATATTTATGGGTCTCACGATTGTAATTTTAAAAGAAAAATCTCAAGAGGAGGGTCTCAACAGCAGACCCTCCTCTTGTGAGGGAGAGAGAGACAACAAGGGGATCTACTAACTCAAGACTCTCGGTTTTAGTTTGATATAAGAATTTTGATATCAACACAATTTTCGATTGAAAAGTGTAATATCACTCTTATCTCAATCAACATAATAAATTATGTAAAACTGTGAGGTATTATTTGTCTTTAATATTTATAAGTTTTATAGTTATAATTTTAAAAGAAAAATCTTAAAAACGAGAAAGATGATAGTTTATATTAACCTAAAACCTTCAACTTTTGTTCTACGTAAGATTTTTGGCCTCTATATCTACCCATTTACTCTAAAGTTAGGTGGCATCTACTATTGAATTGCAACATCTAGGGTTAAGTCTAGAAAATTGGGTGGCCGGCCTCCTCTTAATCATATAAAGTTGTTCAAGGAAGGTTGGCAATGATCTATGTTTGAAAATAAAGGACGTCTCTATATATTTTAAGAAATGAAGAACCTGCATGACTTTGAATAACAAGGTTTAGAGTGGAAATCCATGTCAGTTTGGCACAAAATTTTTTTTATGTTATTCTTCAGTCCCTACCAAATTCTTGACTACTGATCGTGCCACGAAGATATAGAGTACTAGTTGTACTTGGGCTATAGCAAATATTAAAGTATCATTACAGTTATGCACGATATTATTCTCTAACACTTAATACCCGGAAACTCCCCATGGCACCATTTGATCCAATCTGAAATTGAATTGGTTTACTCAATTTGGTAAATAATAATACGAAAAAGATAAAAAATCATCGAAAAAAATTATTGAAAAAGAAAAAAAAAATTACTGATGAGATAAACTTTAATACTTGTGTTGATATGAAACTAAATTTCAATTTGACAAACTAATCATTTTTTAATTTAAGTTTGACTCGAATATACCCCTTAATTGGCACATGTTAGAAGCTCTTAAATAAGTGAGCTACTACGCACTACTCTCTACTCAAAGTGTGAATTAATAGTGCCAAAAGAGCCAAAGCAAGGCTGCAGTTAGAGTCAGAGCTAGCCTAACCCATAATTAAATACGTCGCCTCCATAAAATAAGAATTGGAATTAGGCATAGATACATACAAGTGTGAGGCATCTTCCTACCTCCTGCCTTTTGTTGCTTATAATAATCTCCCAAACCCATAAAGAAAGAAAGAATAATATTAAAGCTAAAGCTAGCAGTTGTATGCATGGCCCAAATTGGAAGAATGAAAGCTACAATCTTCCATGTTTAAAATGATTTTCATATGAGTTTGGTCAAGGGAAATGCCAGGGAAAGTGGTTCCCCTAGGTGAGCCTTGTCTAGTGCAGAAGTCTGGATATGATAAACTGTCTTTCCTGGAAGCAGAAATGAAAATTACAGCACATGTATCATATGTTCTTGGAATGCTTATGCTACATTATTAATTAATTTCTCTAATGTCAATTTGGTAGGTTGATAGTAGGTGATTACAAATTACACTCTCTTTAATTTCTATATAATCTTGTATTTATAAAATAATCTTGCATTTATGAGAATAATTTTGCATTTATAAAATAAAAGTAAATGATGATAATATAAACGTATCATTCTATTTGTACTTTGGGTCAACTTACATATAAATAATACGTTTAGTTTTAATCGTATAATAGGTCGTTTTTACAATATTATTATTGTATGTTTAACTGAGAAAAATCTGATTAAATGAAAATTATTATTTGAATAACAAAAAGTGGGTTAATATAGAATATCTTTACCTACTCTGTTTTAATAATTAATAAATAAAATTATATGTACAAACTTATCTATACAAACAAAAATGATAACTTGTGATAATACGATTACTTACTCTTTATTTTATTTCAAAATTATTCAATTAGATATTTTTACCTTAGTTTATAAAAAGAAATTAAATAATGTTAACATCCCTCCAAAAAATCTATTGCCAATGAAAGACTTATACAAGATAATAGAAGTAAATTCAAGTATCTTTATAAAAGTCAGTTCGATTTATTAAAGAGTAACAACAAAGATGAAGAAGAGTTTTTAGAGTAGAGATAAAAAATTACCGATAAAGATGAACTCCAATACTATTATCAATAATAGATCAAACTCAAATTAGAACTCTATAAAATGTTAGCACATGACAAGAGAAGATGTTGAGAACAAGGAGATAACAAGTCACGAGCATGGAATTCAAATGAATTGGCCAATTCATGATTTAGCCTCTAAAAATCATAGTTTTGTTTATTACAATTAAGATGTTTAGTTTGAATAATGTTTTATTATTAAAATTAAAAATCACCTTAAAAATTGATTATTTAGAAAATATATATAAAATTTGATAAAAATGAATAAATATAAATAATTATTATATTTGGTTAGAGATAATAAAATAATATTAATAAATTAATTTATTTTAATATCTTTTAAGTATAATTATTTTGAAATATTTTTTATATTATTTATTATATTAATTAAAAATAAAACTATTTTTATCTTAAAAAATTAATTAAAAATATAATTATAATAAAATAAAATAAATTATTTTATGGTAATATTTGAAAAACCCAAACTCACGTGTTGGCATTATGCAGATTCAGTCAAGAACAGCCTTTCTCTCTCATGCATCTTTTGTTTCAGAATTTTGTATTCATAATAAACTAATGGACATGGCGATGGCGACAACAACTACCACCTGACCTGTTAAGTTCATGAATACAACTTCTCCTTCTTCTCCTATATAAACCCTGCCCATCATACTTCTCAAATCACTCATTGAAGAAACGACACTGAACACAATGCCTTCTTCAATTTGCGTCGTCTCCAAATGCACCATTTACCCATATCAAAAATCAAGACTCAGAACATTAAGGCTTTCCGTTTCTGATCTTCCAATGCTCTCTTGTCAATACATTCAGAAAGGTGTTCTTCTTTCAACTCCTCCTTACTCAGTAACCCAGTTTATAAATTTACTCAAACAGTCTCTCTCCACCGCTCTTTCCCACTTCCCCGCTTTGGCTGGCCGTCTCGTCACTGACTCGGAAGGCCATGTCAGCATTGTCTGTAACGACGCAGGAATCGACTTCGTTGAAGCAAAAGCTTGTTTTGTTAATATTCGTAGTCTTTTGTCGCCGCTGGATGTTCCCGATTGCTATAAGGAGTTTTTTTCTTTTGACGAAACAGTCAGTTACGCCGGCCACAACAAGCCGTTAGCGGCTGTTCAAGCGACCGAGTTGGCTGACGGTGTTTTCATTGGCTGCAGCGTTAATCACGCCGTCACTGACGGCACTTCGTTCTGGCATTTCTTTAATACATTTGCTGAAATTTGTAAAGGAGTGAAGAAAATCTCGAAATCTCCTGACTTTTCCCGTGACACCGTGTTTGACTCACTCGCCGTGCTTAAATTTCCCGCCGGTGGCCCCAAAGCTACTTTCTCCGGCGACGAGCCGTTGCGTGAGAGAGTTTTTAGCTTCAGCAGAGAAGCCATTTTGAAAATGAAATTCAGAGCCAATAACGGAATTCTCAAAACCCAACTGACAAATTCGGAGATTTTAGGGAAGCAAAGCAGCGACAGTTGGAAAACCGTTAACGGGGAAATAACGTCGGCTCTGGCGAGTCTGTTGAAAACCAATTCAAACCGTACAGCGGAGATTTCCTCGTTTCAGTCATTATGCGCGCAGCTGTGGAGGTCCGTGACACGCGCGAGGAAACTGGCGCCAAGTAAAACGACGACGTTTCGCATGGCTGTGAACTGTCGACACAGACTGGAGCCGAGACTGGACGCGCACTACTTCGGCAACGCGATACAGAGCATCCCAACCGTCGCTGCAGCCGGGGAGCTCTTGTCACGTGACTTGTCGTGGGGAGCCGATATTCTACACAAGAACGTGATAGCCCACGACGACGCCACGGTGCGGCGAGGGGTGGTGGATTGGGAGAGGCAGCCGAGGCTGTTTCCGCTAGGAAACTTCGACGGCGCATCAATCACGATGGGAAGCTCACCCAGATTCCCAATGTATGATAATGATTTCGGGTGGGGCCGACCTTTGGCGGTTAGGAGTGGCAGGGCTAACAAGTTTGACGGGAAAATCTCGGCGTTTCCTGGAAGGGAAGGAAACGGGAGTGTTGATCTTGAGGTTGTGTTGGCACCTGAAACTATGGCAGGGCTTGAGAAAGATTTGGAATTCATGCAGTATGTTTCATAATGGGATTTTATAGTTTTCTGAAAGCAATTTTCAAGCCTGGGGCCTGGGTCTTGCTTTGTGTGTTTTCTTATCTTCTATGATTTATAATTTGAGAGGTGATGGCACTTTGATTGTTAAATTCTGAACTTGGCAATGGCTCTGTCGTTCACCCTTTGCACCAAGTTTGAATTTGGACTCTCCAATGTCATAGTGATGTCAGACTTAAGCAAAGGCTGACCAAGAACCTATATCTATACCTAGAGTTTGATATTCGGCTCAACTCAATCAAGTTGAAAAGAAGCTCTCTTTAAATTAACTCGTCTTCAAGTCTAAAGGATATTATACTTGAACTCAAGTCTAAGGTGTCTAGATAATAAAACTCTCTTGAGTTTTGAAGAGTTTGATTTGAAACTGCAAAAATGATATTATTTTGTATAATACATACAAAAACAATATCATTATAATTTAGGAATGACAACGCGGAGGGGAAGGGAGGGGAGAGGATCTCAATCTTTATTCTTGTTTTCGCTCTCGTTTCTATAAGAAATATCAATCTTTGTCCCTGACTTATCTTTGTTACGGAGATAAAAATGATTTCTCATCCTCTCTTCACAAAGAAAAACCCTATCCCCATTCCCTTCTCATCTCCATGGGAAAAAATCTCTCTCCATACTTGTAAAGAAAAAATTTTTTCTTATACTTTCTAAACACAATATAAATATATTAACTAACAAAATTAAATAAAATTAAATTCAATCTACTATTTCAAATGTCACAAATATAATATAGTAACCACTTTAATATGCATAATAAAAGTCTAAATAAATTTGAAAAACATAAATACTCTAAAACTATAAAGATATGTTAATATTTTAAGTAAATATATTAATATAAAGAGATAAAAACGTGGGTGAGACGGGGCGGGAAGGGACACATGTATCCTTGTCCCTGGCCCGTCCCTTATTAAGAAGATTTTTTTCATCCCCATCCTTGTCCTCGTTCTCTTTCCTATTTCTAGCGGAGAATCTTTTCCCTATTAGGGTTAAAGCCCCTAAAATCAAACCGAAATTATCATCTCTGTTATAACCAACTATAATACCAAAGCAAGTTAAGTTCAATCTTAGTGTATATTATAATTAAACTCGAGCTTAGTTTGAAAGAAACTGCACGTACTTCAATCTAGGTTTGAGCTCGACTCCTGCAAAACAAGTTAAACTCAAGTTTGGTTTAAAACCAACCCTTCTTACATCTCAAAATACTCTGTTTCACTTCAAATGGTCTTTCTTATAAGGATCTTAGAATCATTATGATATCAAATCAATTGAACTGTGATTCAATCCTATTAATTTAGTTCAATCCCAAATCAATTCCATCGAATGATTGAAATAAATTTTTAAGCACAGCCCAAACCGGATTTGACACCAAGCTTTCAATCAAACCAACTGTCGTCGAGGTTTTAAATGTTATCAAAATTCAAAACCCTAGAAGGTATCCATGTAGCTAAAACAGAGAAGAAGTTGTTTGGCACATTGACTTATCTGTAAAGATTTAAATTTGCTACTTGCAAACTTCTTGTTCTGCATAATATAAAGTAAGGCTAGATTCGAATCAAACCTATTCGAGCTCGAATTCAAGTTCAATTTGAATGAGTAGAAACGAGTCAATCCTAACCGAGCTCGATCGAGTTAGAGTTACTCACCAGATTTTCTAATTAAAAATTTTAATACACAATAACGTCGTTTTGATCAATATGCATTAAAACGATGTCGTCTTAATAACAAAAAACGAACCGAACCAAATTCAAACCGAATTATAGCTTAACTTTCACAAACTCGAGCTCAACTATATGTGAACCAAGCCGAGCTCAAGCTCAAGCTCGATTCGGCTCAAATCCAACCCTAATATAAAGGGACTAAAAGGTAAGAAATGCCGTAGAAATTAACCAGGATGTTTATTAAACAGAGCTGACATTCAACTGCATAAAATGTTAATTGGGCATAGCAGAATTGACCATATTTCACAGCCTAAAAAAATAATATCCAATCAATAACATCACAACCAATCAATCATAAGTACACCCCTAAAGGACTTCCCTTCAGGCCCAAAGAAAGTTTACAATGACAATTGATTCCTGAGATTTTTGCACTTCTTTTCTGTTCTTTCTGAGTTTTTGCTGCAAAATTCTTTGGGATGTTTCTGCATCAACTGTAGTTAACCTCTGCCGATGGGAAGATACGTTTTGCCAGCCATTGTATAGGTCTCAATAGCTGCGCTCTCTTCTTTCGCCAGAACCATATGGCAGCATTGTATTGTTCGTTGCGTATCTTTCTGGTGGCTGCCTTCCAGTCATACTTCTCCATTTCCAGTCGTGCAGCCTTCCCCATAGTTTCTCTCAGTTCTTTGTTGCATAACAGAGGCTCCAATTTACTCAAGCAGTCTTCAAGATTGCCTGGATTAAAGAGATAGCCCGTTTTGCCCTCCTGATCGTCAGGAATTATATCAGGGATTCCCCCTGCACGAGCTCCCACCACAGGAATTCCTGAAGACATGGCCTCCAAAACAACTAGTCCAAGTGTCTCAGATTCTGAAGGCATCACAAAAACATCCCCACTGGCATATGCCTGGGATAGCTCTTCACCTTGTAGCATCCCAGTAAACACTGCAGGCATGCCAGTGAACATTTTTTCCAGTTCCTCCCTGTGGAAAAAGAAGCCATGATTTGTAACTTGGACATGCTTAGGATTTCAAACATTCTTAATTTCAGACTTATGATTTAATCAGTACCACTTAAGAACAATGTAAACTATATTCATCATTCTTTGGGTTACCCAAGCTAGTTCCTGAAATGCTATGTTGAGACAGGCAAGGTCAAGTTAAAGCTGTCAACTCACCAGTTCGGTTCTTAGGATCATAATATTCACATAATCTTGTATGCAAATATTGTCATAGAGAAGGCCTTCACAAAAACCAAAAAAAAAAAGAGAGTGAGCATGTATGAATTTATTACCTATATGGACCATCTCCAATAAAAGCAATCCGGGCTTCTGGAAGTCTATCCATGACCCTGTTGAATCATGTACACCAAATCAGAGGTGGTAATATAATATTCGCACACAACATTTACAAAGAACAAAGAGCTATCATGATTGATGTCGTTAACCAAAGAAATTTCCAGCTGAGACTTGATCCATTCGAAAGAAAGGATACTATAAAATAGCTACACAAATGTGAGTGGACATCAAATCTTCAAGGTCAGATATAGTTTTGGTGGATGAGGTGTAAAGCAAACAAATGAGTTGCTGCTTACCAAGTTAGTCACACCAGTTCATGTTATCGGGGGCAAAAACTTGGTAACTAATCTTTATCTCAAACAAATAATTGGTAAAAGAGACTAATTTGGAGGAGAAAATTAGCAATAATACAAGTTTGCATGACTGAGGATACCTTTTGAGAAAATCCAAACTCTTCTCCACACCAAGTCGGCCAACATGAACTATTAATGGTTTCTCAGGTTCACCATTGCTGTTTAGATCAAAACATATAGCTATAAGAAAAGTTCCTTGAGAAAGATTTAGAATGGGACATTAAAGATTAAGAGGGTCATACCTTAGTCTCAATCTCATTTCATGAGAACGGTAACGTGGGTGGAAGCTTTCAGAATCTACACCCTTATTCCAGAGACGAATCTTATTAGCTGAAATAAAAGCAAAATAGCAAGTTAGTTATGAATACTGTTGAATTGACATGCATTATATCTGTCCAGTCGACATATGATAAACATTCAGGGAAAAACTCCGAAAGAAATTCAGCAAATGTATTTGATGGAGAATTCTAGATACAGTTCCTATAAGGCAGTATTTTACTAAGGAACAGGTCAATTGAATTCACCTGCTGTCACCCTAGCTGCTTCAAGATCCTTTGCAATGGCAGCTGATGGAACCAAAGTAAGATCAGCTGCTCTATGAAGAAATTCTGAAAATGAAGACCCAGTTGTTAGAAAATGCATATAAATAAAAATAATAATAATAAAGGTCATCATAAACCTAAGAGGAAAAAAGAACAGCTTACTTATAACCAACCACATAGGTGTCACCAGCCAACTAAAAGTGTATCTTGGGATATATCTGCAGATTTCATAAAAGAAAAAAAGTTTTAACCCCACTCCTGAACAATTTCATACATAGAAAAATCAGGTGAGTATCACCGCTAATTTAAGAAATCAATAAGTTCTCTAGTCATTTAATTGTATTAAATTCATTCCTAACAGCATGCGCAGGTAAGGAAATTATTTTTCAGGAAAATCAGAAGAGAATTAAACTCACACTGGAACGTGAGTGTGATATGACATGACAATTGGTACACACAGTAGTTTTGCAATGATAAGAGCACCAAAAACCTGCAAAAGTTAGAAAATGTCAGCCATGTGCCAAATATTCTAGTTCTGTAATTTATTCTTGTTGAGAAGAGATGATAAGAATCAGCACTTAAGAGAAACCATCAGCCATTACAAACTTACCATAATCCCCGGTGAAGATGCATGTATAATGTCAGGTTTAAACCGTGCAACCTCTGAAATTATTCTGGGACTAAGTGCTAGCGAAAGAGGCACTTTCTGGTACCAAGGGCAAGGGAAGCTGCAAAGAGGAGACAGAAGAATTGAGAATAAAAAAGAATGGGCAATTCTATCAGCCTGCTGGAAACAGAAGGTAAAAAAAGATCATAAAAGATAAAATCATCACAAATAGATTAAGGCGATTCTCCAAACAATGAGATCACGTCTTTTTCATAATTTAGGAGAACAATAATGATCTTTAATTTTGTTTAGTTGTTCCTGCTGTCTTATGATGCTTATGAAATTAACTTTCTCAGGCAGTTAATGAAGCAGGTAGGAGAAACATCTCTCCTTCCTACTTTGAAATATCTAAGGTTTGAGTCTCTAGGTCAGCATTTTCAATACTTTATTTATTAAGGATAAGTCTTTTGCCTCTGAAGGGACACAAAAGAAAATGTTTTGAATGAGGAAAAATAACATTTGATTTAAAATTACCTCCGTGAGCCAATCAATTTTGCTCCATAAAACTCCTGGGGCACTCCTTCATGTGTTGTCACAACCATTACCTATGCATGCAAGCAATCAGCAGATTTTTAGTTTATCATGAGAAGAAATTTCTACAAGCTATATGAAAATTTGATGCAGGGTTTGAAAAAGCCAGCTGCCAACTTGGCTTGGAATGGCAATGGAATGAGGAGTTTGAGCCACACAGAGCTCAGTTAGGCTTTTTGCAGTTTGAATCATTATTTTTCCAAAGGTTATTATTGCAATTTTAATTAAGGTGACAGCTGAGAAAATTAAGGGTCAACAAACAATATGATCACACCCCAGATAATTTGATCTGCATAAACTTCCAATAGGGATCAAGAAAGTCTTGTGTTATGCATCCTTAGAAACTACTCTCATAAACATGAAAGTTAAAAGATAACCAGATGCAAGTTTGTTAAAAAATGTACCTCATCCCCCATTTCACGTAAATATCTAATAAAATTCTGGAATCGGTTCTTATATCCTGAAACATATCTGCAAAATCAAGAGGTACACAGAAAACTTTCAGAAAATGTCACATTTCATGTTTAGTTAAGAAAATA
Organism: Mangifera indica; assembly: GCF_011075055.1. Classification (NCBI taxonomy): domain Eukaryota; kingdom Viridiplantae; phylum Streptophyta; class Magnoliopsida; order Sapindales; family Anacardiaceae; genus Mangifera; species Mangifera indica. The sequence goes on from NC_058137.1 coordinate 599,875, forward strand.
CACAGAAAATTGAGAGAAATTTACCATCAGATAGAAATTGAAATAGATAACAGGATCAACAGTTGTTGATGTGAACTTGAATAATAACGTGAATGAATAAGTATATAACCTAATTTTAGCAATGCACAAAATGCTACATCTCTTTTCACTAAACCATAGTTATTTAGAAATGATTAACATTTTGTCTAGACAATTTCGAAGATATGGTATGCATAAGACATCTTAGGTTTAATTTCTAGTCTAATTTTTTTACATTGACAGTGTTATGTCATCTATAATCCATAGGACACATAAAAAACACACAGCTCCAAACATAAAGCATTTTTCCCAATCTGCAGATACTTTAGATTTCTAAAAGATCTCTATCCCTTTCTTGGCATGACACTAATTCATAGACTAGCAATCAATGTAGAATCTCAACATTTATGTGGGAACTTCCCACTCTGATGCACAGGGGAAAGTTTCTGGGAAGCGCAGTTATCATCTGCAGCAAGCAATGGTCTTGAAATCAAGCAGCATAGCAGAGTTAATACTCAGCAGTCAGTGATTTTCAGAATGACTAGAACCCTAGAATAAGTATCAGTAGCACTCATCTGGCTAAAGGATTGAGATCTAAAACCAGTTACATATACTACAAGTCCTTCATACAAAACCCAAAAAGAGTACACCCGAGCAACATACATATTAAAATACTAGATAATTATCCATTTACTGTACAGATTTACCAACAAATAGTCAGTTGATCACCAAAACACCTACATGATAAAGCAGCCTAGATGTCAAAGCTAACCCAACTACCAGTAAACCAACATTTTCAGAGTTAGAATACATTAAAAACCAACCAAAAAGTATATCAAGCAACATGGGATTGATCACCAGTTAAACTTGAAACCAGTGGCAGCCGGCATAGCACCCAAGATAATTGGTACAAGACCAACAGCAACTAAGAGTAACTCCTTGTTATTGCCGAGTATCATTGACAAATGAAAATAATTAATAACAAAATAAAAAACAGCAGAAACAAGAACTGAAATCATGAAAGCAAACTAACGCATAACTTATATTCCAACAATTAAACAAAAGGGTAGGTATCTCAAAACTTGCAAGGAAAAATAACAAACGAAGCCCAGAAAAAAAAGAAAAAAAAAAAAACTCACGCAAATGGAGAGGGTTCAACAAAGAGAGCAATACGACGAGGTCTAGCATTGTTCTCTGATTCAATCAGAGGTTGACTCTCATCCTCTTCTTCTCTGACCTCTGTAATAGTCATATCGTTGTTAGTATCACTATTATTATTATTATCAGCTTTAACGAGAACAATCTGTTTCCTTCTCCAAATCGTGAGACTGCTAGCTCTAACAAAATCAAATCTTTTACAAGTTAAAGAAACGTGTTTTGTTCTTGAAGAAGTAAAAGAAGAAACTTCAAAAGAAAAAGAAGAGATAGAGACAGGGCACAAGTAAGGAGGAGAGAAAGAGGGATTTATAGAGAGAGAAGAAGGAGTCGTCATGATAATAGATAAGCGGGAATAATATAGTACACAGAAATTCTTGAATGACTAGTAACTTGTTAAAGGCTTAGAAGGAATCCAAAGAAGTTGAAGAGCACAGAAGGAAGGGATATTCTTTGAAAGGCGGGACCCCGTCAGTCTGAAAGGGTATCAAATTAACGGAGGTTCAGCATATGCCAGTCCCCGCTGGGCCTCAGGGTCAGCTGATGCCTCCTTCATTTCTTGTTCCATGGGGACACCATTTCATCTTATAATCTTTTTTTATTATTTTTTAATAACAGATTAATTATTTGCAACGTTTCACGTATTCTAATCTAACTTGGATTTTAATTAGCATATCATCCCCAAATTGATCAATTTTGTTTTTTTTTTATTGAAAGAATTTTTTTTTTCTTTCTTTGAAGTGGCTTAAATCATTTTTTCCCTATAAAAAACCGAATTTTCTTTTTTTTAAAAATAAAAATAACCAAAGTTGCAGTTTTTATTATTAAAATATAGAATAAATATAAATATAATTTCTCAAATTCCTTTTTCAATAGTTGGTTGTTTGTCTGTTACTTCTTCACAAACAGTCTCACCAATTGTTTATGAGTGCCCATGTTCAATGTCTCCCGTTGCCCATGAGTTGGGATTTTAATGGTAAACATTTTTTTGTATTTTTCTCATAGATGTTTCTATCACAAAAATTTCTATGACCCACTTTTCTTATTTTTTTTTTTCAAATATAATCATAGAAATTGTAATGATTATTATTGATGAAGAAATTTGCATAACCATTAAGTTTACGTAATGACAGAAAATGGTTAGAATCAACACTGTGATTAAGTCTAAACAACAAAAGAAACAATTTAAAATGACATGACCTACAGTTTCAACTCTAATATTTACTGTTATGTAATCAAGTATTAGTGAAAATTATTGTAAATAATAAAAACGAGCTTGAGAAAAACTCAGAGTTTGTTACGTGACAGAGTCGAACTTGCGAGTCAAATGGAGGCAGTTCCCATTTCTTATAAAGGTATAAAACTGAGAACAAAGAATATTCCACAGAATATACCTTTCTTCTATCTCTTCATGTTCAACTGCACAACGCTGCCAGGACTTTTCCCTTTCTTTGCCGATTTATTAATGCTCAAGCTAAGTCTAAGCAAGTGATGACGATTGGGCGGCGATTACTTGGAGTTCCTGAATTGCACATGATTCGTTTTGTTCGGTACGGCGATTCACTTTGACGTTGATTGTTTAGAGCAATGACTGTAACATCTAGGACAGGAATGTTCCATTTTTAAACCAGAATGAGTCTCTTGTCAAATTGGTAGTTATCCCTTATAATAATTTAACTTATTTTGACTGATTATGAGATTGTCCGAGAAAAATAAAAGAGATTATTAGAGATTAAATAATCAAATTAAATCGAACTCAAATTAAAATTATTTATGCTTAAATTCTATTATTAGAGATTCTATAATTTTAGTTATCGGATCAAACCATACATTGATTAATCTATTTAGAGAAATAATATGGTAAACGAGGACACTTCAAGTTTTTATCTGAAAATTTGCAGTGAGAAACGAGAATTATGGCTTCCGAAATCCTTGGATGGGAAAATGGAATTTACTCTATCTTTATTATCTTATCCAGAGTGATCCTCATCCAGCCTATCAAAGTTTTGGGTCCAAAACTGAGCCTATTTGTTAACCAAATTTGATGGGGTGGGTCCAATTTAGGCACGTGAAACATGATGAGACTGCCACATTGGGTCCATTACGCAAATATTGTCTTCGACATTATTAAATTCCAATGGCCATGGCTTTTCTGTTTGCTTGTCGCTAACCATAAGTTCATAATCTGAAAGTTCCATTCATAGCTGTCAGTAAGTTAACAAAAAAAAAAATGGTTGGTCTTAAGATTGTCTGATCGGACTGAGTAAGGGCGAAGTATGATCTACAAGATTATACTTCTTTAAATGCGATTAAAGTTAAATCACGTTCGATCTAATAAGATTTGGTCAAATCAAATTTTGCATGACATGATTTTGTTTGCCAAAATCACTCCATTTGTGGTGGTTAGAGTTGCAGTTTTACAAGTGAAATTTAAGCGAATCTCATTGATTTTACCTTAGTTACAATTTCAATCACGAAATTACATTTTTTTTAAAAATGTAATTCCATTTGAATCACACATGAAAAGATGTAATCCAGTTACATTTGGCTTGAATCACACCAACAAGATTGCACATTGGCTGGTGTGATTAAAGCCGAATCCAACTAGATCGCTACGAAACTGTTTTTAATGTTAAATAAAAAAATATATAAATTACTAGAGATATTTTGATAATTAATCTGTCCGGCATTTTGTTAAATCTCTTTCCGACAATATTTCCTTTAGGTGGAGGTCTTGTTGTTAAAGAGTAAAAACTTGTAGATTCCTGAACGGACCGCCATCTTCTATACAATAAATGCATGGATTGGAAAAAAGGGTTTCAATTGAATGAATAATCTAACACTGAAAAGTCTGGAGTGATGTATATTAATTTCTTAGATGAAAATTTTAAATCAAATTCCAATAATCTTAATTACGTGATATGGACCAATAGAAAAGATCGATTTCCAGCCATTTACACTCCTGTTGTCATTTTCTTACTCCAATTTCGTCAACATAATTTTAATTTGGCAACCGGATGAAGAGACTAAAGTCTTCGACATTTTACACAAAGGTCGCTAGCGAGATTGAATATAAATCGATGTTTTAAAATCTGGATCAGACCGGTCAATAGATCATATTTGATCGGGACTTTGGTGGTTAGCTTAATCCAAGTCAAAACATTGATATATATTTGAAAATGGTAGGTAGTTGGATTGACTATGAATCACTTATTTAAAATTAGGGTTGAATCGCTTTGTTAAATTGGTTTGATTGAGATTTGATACTTAATTTGACTCAAATCAATACTTAAATTATAATTAGTTATTAGACTGGATCCACTCACAGTTGAACTGGACAAATCACATTGGATAAATCTAGCCAAACCATCATGATTGTGTTAACATGACATAAACCATTGTTTTTTGGTAAAATTTTGCAATTGATAGGATTGGAATCTAAATGATTCGATAGTTAATCCAATCAAGGTCAATATTTAAACTACTATCAACTATTAGATTGAATCGACCTATGATTGAATTGGACAAATTATATTATATAAGTCCAATCAACCCATTATGGATGCGTTAGCATGACATAACCAAATTTTTGTGTAAAAATTCATAACTATCTAATACTCAAACCCAAACCCTTCCTATATTGTATAAGACTCAAATCAAGTCTATTTACTGAGGAATGTATATCGTATAGCATTAGATCATTATTTTATTTGATTGAATATTATTTTAATATTTATTTACTAGTATACCAATCGTACCACCCAAACCAACCCTTTCAATGGGTCAATGCATGATCCCGGTTTGAAAACATTGCTATGAACATCAATGGTTGAGACACACAAGCAAGGGGTATCCTTTAAGCTTTTGGTAGTCAAAAAAACAAATCCTGGCAAATAAGTAACGCTACAGGCCTCATATTCAAGTAGATTCCCTCTGTTTACTCATCAAGACATGGTCATCTCCCATTTCTAGCTCCAGAAGAGAATCAATAAAGCAAACAAAAGAAAGTAGTGGGCCCTCAACGCTCCCCAAAAGCATTGCTCTTATAAGGAAGAGTATCATCTTCTTGTCTATCTGTCTTCCCTCTTCCTTTTTCTCTTTTTTGGGATTGGATTTGAACCTAACTAGCTTGATTCTAGTTGTTAAACTTGAACTAAGGTAGTTCATCCAACGAGTCATCGCAAATGGTTGATGACTTTTTTTCTTTTTTTAAATTTCTTTTTCATTGATTCTTCTTATTTTTCATTTTTAATAAATTTTTTTCTTTTTTTCGACGTTTTTCAACAGTTTCTCCGATGATTTTATTATAAGTTCGAATTAAACTTTTTGTATTCTAGCAAAATTTGATCTGACTTCATTTGGACTCGACTTGAATCCACTTCTACCTCTTCTATTCTTTTTATTTCATTTTTACTACTTCAGTCAGCCTTAATTTCTCTTTTTTAAGGGCTCCACCACTCTTTTTTGACCAGCACCATTTTCCCAGGTTTAATTTCTGGTGTACCATATGTCTACAAAGCTGGTGAATAGGCCAGCTTTAGCTATGTATTCTCCAAGAAAATTCCCATATGTATCATATTTTCCTTCTCACTTTTGACTTTTCATGATACTAAGTTGGAATTTTGATTGTTAATTGAATCTTATATATTTTTTAGACTATAGCGAGCAATAATAAATTACGACCATCCAGAGAACTTTGGCATAGAAGATGATCATGGCTTTAAAACCCGGACTGGTCTATTCAACCGTTCTGACTAGGGTCCAATTTTTAGCATAACTTTTGTATGTAAAATTGTTTCTTTATTTATTTTGGAAAATTGAACAAAATTTCAATTATTGGGACTCGGCTATACATCACAAGTCAGTTTAACCACTGATCAGACTAATCAAATAAAAAAAAAAAACTTAAATTAATCATTTAATTGAATTAATGTTCGATTCAATTATAAAGTTAGATTATAATAATTAAGCTTTTGTAAACGTTGGGCTAAAAGACAGACCACGTGCATGGCTCATGCACTTATATGAATTAATTGAATGCTCCTCTTCTAGGAAGGGGTGAATTCGATTTTGATGCCTCTTGCGGTCAACTTTGTCTGAACAAGCATTAATATGTTCCCACAAATTTTTCCTCGTTTCAATAACCAAAACTTAATCCCTTTCTTTTTTATCTCTTTCTTCAGTCGCCCTTTTCTTTTTTCCTTTATTTTATAATATTCATATCTAATAGATTGTCTTTGTTCTGTTTTAGATTTATAATTTATTATGGTTTTATTTTTTATATTTAACAGTAAAAAAACTTACAAATAATATGAGATACTGTCTTTTGGAGGTAGAATTTGCGGGTGCTTCATATTTATTCATCAATAAATACTTCTTATAACCTTGTCAAACTGCATTTCTTCCCTTTCATATTCTGCCTCGCTCCCAAAATAAAAAGATCCATTTCTTCTTCTTCTTCTTCTTCTTCCCTTGGAGCCCTCTTGCAAGCTTAGAAATGTCGAGTAGAGCGAGTAAGCGTGTGAGTTTCAGCCCTGATGTCAACGATAAACCAACGGTCTTTCTCAAACAGGGAGGCAGTAAAAGATCAGCCGGAAAAAGGAGGAGAGTCATCATTGGAATTTTCGGTTTTAGAGTACCCAGAAGTTCAAGATTTTCACCTGGAAGCTTACTCAGGCGTCTGGGTGGTGAAGTAGCAAGAGCTCTCCGGTTTGTGTCCACCCGAAAGAGGTCTTCACGTAAAGTTTCTTCATCTACCTTGCAAAGATCAAGATCATTAGCAGACTCAATCGATTCTCATAGAGCTGAAGCTATAGAAGATTGCATCGAGTTCTTGAATACTTCTTCCTCCATGTCAAGATCAAACTCAGTTTCTGCAAGTTCATGCTAGAACTCCTGCAGTAGATGGATACTATGTAAAGGAGAAAGTACAAAGAGCCTGTAAGTTTCCAGCAGTAGCAATTAGTGACCATAGCTTCGCTGAAGCCACAGTTAAACAAGGTATTTTTTTGACTACTTTGACCCAATCGAATCAAACCCAATCAAGCTGAAGAACAAAAAGAGGATTGCACCAAGTTTGTAAATTCTTATTCCAGTTGTAGAGGTCAAATAGGTTAAAACATATATTTGCCAAAATTTTGCATGATAATTCATTTGATGACACCATGCTTAAAAGAGCTCAGGCCTCCACTTGTTCAGGCTTGATTCAATTTGAATTCATCCTTAGTTTCAAAGAAAAAGGGAAAAAATGTAAGAAAGGAACTAATGGTTGATTGATTGTAAAAATTTGTAGTTAGATATAGGGCAAGGATGATGCAATTATAGTACAAACTGTTAATTTTATCGCAGCTCTATCCATGCTTCATGCCATGGTCGGTAGTTGAATCCTAAATGATGATACTGAAAACAAAAGTAAAAATAATAATAAAGAAAGAAAAGCTGTTGGAAAAACTTCAAAAATTTACAATATTTTAACTGGCTCACACCTCACAGACACGGCCATTAAAGGAGGTGGGGCTGGGACTGCTCAGTTGTCGAACCTATCAATATAATATTCAAAGGAACCATGGCTACCAGGACCATAAATGAAAACTCAGTGACCATCTCCCTTGATTCCTGCTTGATTTTAATCAGACTTAAATTCATGCTCGGATTGAATGAGCAAAATTTAAACAAAGAATTGGACTCATTTTGCATTCATACATTTGAATTCAAATTAACTTAAATTGAATCTAAAGTTATGATATCTATTACCCGTGTGCAAAGATCTCAAACCGATTTTAAATAGACTTTTTTAAATTCAAACCGATCTCAAATTAAATCTTATTCAAGCTTGACGCTCATCAAATCTAAATTCTAATCATTTAAGTCTAATAGTACATCCCAAATTGCTTAAAATACATCAACACCCATAAGCGGATCACAATTCCTGTAACTCTACAAAGAATCAAAATGTATCCTGAATTTGATCAAATGCTAGATCCTTTCAAGCTTATCTTCTATACAAGGAATTAAATAAATATAAATTTAGTTATATGCTGACGATTTCGGGGACAAACAGACAATATGGGAAGCATAGATTTCAATCAGAATGATTTTGGTGTGTCCACTAAATAACTTGATTTATCGCAAATCTAACTGTTTCAAAATTTCCTGGGCCATAAATGAAAAAGCAAACAGTAAAAGGCATTATCAAGAATCCAAGGAAAGCTTCTCAAGCTCTCGGATACCTTGACTGGAAGCTTTTTTCATTTCAAGAGCTCTCTTGTAAGGAGGGGCAATTGGTGGTTGTACAGGATCCAAGCTCTGGTAGGTTCCTTCGGTGACTTTCGGCAGCGGATACGAACGGTCAGAGTCATAGCCACTAAGGTCCCCACAGGCCAAGAATGGGATGTACACCTTATTCGGCCCTTCCAACCACCCACTACTGCAATCTGCCATGTGATAAGGACAAGTATAAAACATTAAAGCCACATGAAAAAAGAAAATTCAAGAAGGTAGGCTTTGCAGATAACCGAACAATACATAATGAAAAGAGTAAGGTGCTTTCTCAGTATACAAAGTTTGACATTGAGAAAAGTACATGTTTACAATTAGGCAAGGATGTATCAATGATCATACAAGAATCAATAGAAGTTATTTGAGTGAAAATAAACTAAACTAAGGCCAAAATAAAATAAATGAAAATGCAAAATTGGCCAACTAGCAAACATATGGTTATTCATGCAGAGCAGCTCAAATTTTAACATTACAAAAGTCAATGCTCTCTATATACGCACTTTTATGACAACAATGCATTTCCACAGAACAAATTTAGCATATAACAAAATCAACATCACATCTACGAGATATCTAATTCTTAAATTAAACTTTCTTTTAGTTAATAAAGACTGTATGTATGGAAATCTTATTCTCCCCTGGAATTTAAATCTGAAGCAAGTTCCAAGTTCTTAGGCAATAAAGAAATGAATATCCTCTAGAAGAACATAATTTCAAACACAACATACAAGCTTGGGGACTTTCTTCTCATACTGAGATTGGATATTCATGTCTTATATCTACGCCCCAGCAGATATTATGTCAAAAATTAATTCTTAAACAATACATGCCCAAAATATGCCTATCGATAAATTACTTCAGAACCTGTATATAACAGGGCTCTACATACACTGACCTTGATCATCTCCTCCCCAGGGGCTCCCCACCTTTTCCAAAAGACGGTGCAGGTCTTTTGGGTTAAATCCTTCAGGAGGGGAATAATTTTCACAAACTGCAAATGCCTCTGCATGAAACCCAATACAGGTATAAGCTTTGAGTCCAAAAAATGGCATCATATCACTTTCTCCACACGGACTACCATATTAAAAACTGACAAAGAAATGATTACATTAGGGTTATATTACCTATGCTGGAATTGCGACTGCTTTTTGGTTTTGCAAAGGTCACAACAGGAAAAAACAATTTCAACTGCATTTGATGCCATCATGGTCATTTCAGAACTAATAAAGTTAAGCGAAATAAAATTACACCTAAAAACATATATATTCAAATCATTAGATTGCGTCAAATATACATTAGCTGAAAGCACAAGAGTTGTTTTTATTAATCAAGAACATAAAAACCAAGGATTCAAAAAGCAGAAACAATAATATGTGAAAAATATTTGATATGCACATAATGTTAGACTTAAGAAATGTAGTATCAAAGTTGATTCCAAGAGGATATGAAGTATGAAGAAATATCACTACACACTTATGGTAGAAACATTGAATTGGTGATGTAGAAAGTTGAAATAGAACAAGGACCAGCCTAAAATTGGAGTTTCAATAAGTGTATCATTTTCACCTGACAGTACAGGAGACTCGTATCTTTTCCACGAAAAATCTTTGAAATAAACTTACCACCTTCTTTAAGTACATGGGTAACAATTGTTAAACCCTGCATAAAAGGTGGGCCAGCCATATCAACCAATAATGAACTTCGACAAAAGTTCGAAATGTAAACCAATGTAGACTTACGGCTAGTATGAGTTGAGACTGAACATATTCATCCATGTCATGAAGGCCGGTTACTGCAAAATAACATCAAATACAACAAGCTTAGGAACATATGTAATGACCTGGAAAGCAGTAAATGGGGTGGTCCAGAAAAAAATGGTCACTACAAAAACATAAAGCCTTTTACCATCAGGAGCACCATCACACACAACCAAGTCAGCCTTGCAGCCATCGAAATGTCCGATAACCTGTAAAGAGAAACAGCATAATAATAATCTAGAGTAGCTAACATCATTTTGAACAAACATCACAGCAAAATGTTTCCATAGTTTCAACTGAAAGCAGTATCAAAAGAAAGAAGCAAAGAACAATAACAATCCTTACCACTTCAGCTGTTCGTGCATTAGTTATATCACCCTGCACTTGAATAACACCTTCAATTGGAGCCATGGGTTGTAAATCAATGGCCACAATGAGAGGAAGGTCATTGTCACTGAAATTACAGTAAATAAAGTTAAGTCTTGACAGGCAGGTAGTATGTATTTTGAAGAATATCTAATGTATGAATAGTTTTCTTAATAGTATAACATGCATAAAATTCTGCAACTTGTCAAAGTAACCATAATCCTAAGTAAAAAGAGTATAGCTGATATATTGAAACTTCATATCAAATGCTTATAATATATGCTTTTCCTGGAATCACTTGTATATTCCATTAGTGAAGATTCTCAAATAACGAATTGTGAAATGCACATCTCATCCTCAAGAATTTTTCATGACTAAACAGGATCTACCTCGAAAAGTTACAAAAAATCATCAAAATGGAGCTAGGTACAAGAATAAAGTGCATCTTTGAAAGGTATTTCAAAATGTCTTCAACTCAAAATTTTTTCAGAAATTCACAGACATGCATGACCTAGGAAAATATAGAAAAACCAAGACATGTTATTTGAAAAATCCATAACTGATTTAATTGAATTCCATAATGTGCATTTATTCAACCTCAACTTTGTATTAGGCAAAGAAGCAGTTAAAATAATCAATCTCGATATGAAACTTGCTCCCAAACCTGTAAAGGAAATTTCACAAGATGGAATTACCTTGAATCAGGCAACAACTTTGCTGGGAGATACAATTTACGACTCAAAACCTACACATGAGAAATGAACATGACCTAGTCAATCTCAAACAGCAAGACCAGAAGACATGCAATGTCTTTCATGACATACATTGATGGCTAAGGAGAAGCGATAGTAAATAAACCATGTTGATGTTGAATAATTTCAAATATAAAATTGTCAAAAGACAACTATTGTTAGATATGTATGTATGCATGCTCTTCCAAAGCTATATTTGAAGCAAGGAATTGCCAATGTGACAGTCATTTAAAAGAGTATTACCTGACTCCAGCTACCAGGGGCAGCACATAAATCTACCACACGTTTCACTCCTGCAAATCACATTTGTTTATTAACTGAAGATGAAAATTTTGCAATTCATTAACAAGGTTGAGTTCAGTAAATATAGATATTAAGAAATTTTGATATAATTTTCTCCATAGAGATAACAAAAAGGAATCAACTAGAATTAGATAGAGCACAGAGAGGATCTAGTATGAACATACCTTCAAATATATTGAATTCTTCATCTATCTGAAGTAGCTTAAAGGCACTTCTAGCCCGCCAACCTTCTTCTTTTGCTTTCCGATAATAGATATCCTACAAATCAACCAGTTTATCAGTAAAGATTTCAAATGAAAAATCCAGAAAAAAGTATGAAATCAAGTTTTACAGTAAAGAAAATCTACCCTCTTGTCCCTTGAAGCCTTGCCCATGTTTTAATCTCCCTGTTAAAAGAAAACTCCTGATTCGACAGTCAAATGCAAAACATGGCATGCTCTTAATTAACAAAACTAGAATAGACTGATTAATCAATATCAGGGCCAGTTGAAAATAACTGATCATTCATTCTAATTCAGTCAATTACTAACTAATTTACATTCATATCAACCAATTTATTCCCTGTTTGTAATACTTCCTATGATGGATGCTAGGGTGAAACTGAGCCTAGCCGGTTGGGCTCAAATCCACCACTTGGCATAAACGAACTCAAGCTGAAGCTGAAGCTTGGCAGCTCATCTCATTTGTTTCTCCAATGACACTGTTTATCCGGCCGGCAATAGCCCTCTAATGACACTGCACCAGCTCGAGCTGGGCATTACGAATTAGATCTGAGCTTCAGCCAGTCCGGGCTTGGCTTGGCTTGGCTTGGCTTGGCTTGGCTCGTATCCACCCTTTAATTTATTATTTGAATGCTCAATAAACTCCTCTCAGTCTTTTCTTCAAATAGCTTGTGTACATAATAACTACGCGTACATTTCACTGAATCGCCGTCTAACACTTCAGTAATAGGGCTTACAGGCAAAGATTAAACGTAAAAAGGGAATACCAAATCAAATACACATTAAAACCTAAATATTCAATTACCCTGAAAAAAAAAAGGTACACAATAATTTTTCTAAAGAGGTAGCTTGAGAGGGGAAAAATGAAAAGAAAGAATAGAAAATACATGATTTAATAAGAAATTCCGGGAGATTTCAGTTGTGTTCTAATACATACTTCTAAGAGTTGTTGTGTTCCCTCTTTGAAGCAGTAAAGTTCTTCCTCAGCAACAGAGAAGCCTCGCAATATAAGCGAAGACGGCGACGGTCGTATGGAGCCAGCTAGCTACAAATATGATCACTACTACTATTAAATGAAAAATAACCAAGGAAACAAAAGTTTGAATAAATAGCCACTTTCGCAATTCCGATAAACAACCACTAAACAGTAATTTGGATGAAATTACCATTTGAGCCAACAAACAATGTTTAAGTTTTCATACTCAGATATGGCCTTACCCCGGCCTTTTGGCCAGGGTTGAACCGAAACATTATTGATATAATATAAAATTAAAACATTGCTAGCATTAAACAATATTTGAACAAATAAAATTGTGGTTTGGTAACATAAACCGAGGCTTAGTATGATACATGTTGTTGTAAAAAAAAAAAAAAAAAAAGATAAAAAAAACATTATGACAATATTATCCATCCGATCAATTGCGAGTTGAGCTATATTAATTTAAAAATCAATCTGAACCAAACAAATCACTGTATCCCAATTGAATTGACCGTTCTAACTCAGGTTTTAAATCACTACCAGTAACCACAAAGACACATTCAAGATTTTGGCTACAGCAGAATCAATTGGACTTGGACAAGGCTATATAAGCATCTTCTGCGACAAAACTCATTATTGCTCATCTCCGTTGCCACTGCCACCGCCACGGCCACCAGCTCCAGCGTCTGTTCAAGAACGATAACATCATTGAAATTTAGGTGAACTTTCTGTATACCGTTTTATTGTTTTTATTTTAAATTTTTGTAATACTTTTGAGAATTGAAATAAGATGTATGATTCATGAGTACCATCCATCTACTCGGGGGTCAATTCAAATAAAGCTAAATCCAAATAAAAACCAGGGTGAACTCAACTTAAATCCAAAATGACCAACTTCAACTCAAACTTAATTACTTTGAATTAGTGAATAATAATAGGTGAGATAAGAACTGAAAGGAAGAATAAGAGTGACCGACAAGACAAGTTCCAACATCAATATCTATTCCAAACAAGCTCAACGGACTAATCATTCCAGAACTCAAATTCGGCTTATTTAAGCCAAACACGGAGTCAAACCCAATTCAAATCCGCACCTACATCTACTGGCTGCAGGATATTGGCAGCAATTAATTTCATTTTGAATCAAGTCTCACATTCAAGATTTAAAAAAAAAAAAAAAAAGATGATACAGAAGTTTACACCTCCAAAATTACAGAAATATCAAAATGTATCTGGAATCTAATCTAAAATGGCTAATCAAAATGATCCAAAAAAAAATGTCCAACATCACATGAAAAGGCATGAGGTTCGAGGCCAGTGATCTCTGGTCATACTATGAAGAACACAAAATTGTCATAATTGAAATGCCTCATAATACAACTGGCCTCACTCTCCTTCCTCCAACCCTTCCAAACGTTTGAGTTCTGTCATGGCTGAAACCAAAATGCCCAAAAACCTAGTTATTTAGCTTCCACTGGCAGCTGGGACTGCTGCTGGCTTGGCATCCTCGGCCTTCTCATGTTCTTTGTTCAGCATCTGAAAAACCAGTTTGCATATCAGAAAACAATCCTACTCATGAATATGGTCATTAGTCATGATATTATCAGGGAAACTATCAGCATGAAGAAAAAAATCTGACCTTGTTATTGATCAAGTTGTGCAGAGCAATGACACTGCGGATGAGTGACGATAGATATATGACCAACATCATATCATTTGTTTTTACTGCACAAGGGGGAAAATATATGTCCATTATCAACGGCTGACAGATCTACCAGTTTAAATAGCAAGAAACCAAGCATTCCTTATATATATATATTTTTTGCTAGAATTACCTGCAAAGGCCTTAATTAATTCATTAACATTGAGGTTGGGTAGCAGGTTGAACACATCCTACAATTTCGACATACAATAAAGCATGATAAACTTATCAAATAAAAAAAGAATCATTTAGAGTTGAAGATAAAAGTGGATACTAGAGATATATAAATAAAAGTCCACCTGTAAATGGTAAAGTATCTCGTGATTCAATGGAAGCTTCTCATCAATAACAAGATCAAGGTAACCACGGATCTCTCTTAGTCGTGCATCCAGACCTTTAAGGGCTGTAAGTTTTCCAGTAACCTGTACAGGACAAAGATTATTTTATTCCCTGTTTTCTTTGAAAATACCTCCAACATCTATAAATGATGGCTCATATTATCGAGTTCAATTTGAGTTTGACAAAAAGAGATGGCTGAAACTCAACATAAGAAACTTCAGGGGATAAAAAAATAAAAAGAAGATTGATAATATAGGAACCTCAGTTGCTAGAGTACTGATGGTGGTATCCTTCACATCCCTCAGCAAGTGTTCCACTCCTGTTGACAGGTGATATTAGAACATTATTGTTGCAGAAAATTAAAAAATAAATCAATCACAGAACCAACTTGCATTTTGTCATAATGGCAAAATGTAATGAGGTTTTTCATCTAGGGGCATACCAATTTCCTCAACTTCATGAGCTGCAATTTCTGAAGGCACATGTACAAAAACCTTTTGGCTTTTCTGAGTAGCATTCTGTAAGATGATAAAGGTATCAGTATAGTTGCTCAAATGAGAGAAAATCAAGGTGGCTTGTTCGGCAAAAACAACAGTATAAATATTCTGCAAATCTTCTTTTTTAACATCATAAAAACGATTATCAACAGTTAAGATGAGCACATTCAGTCACTTTATGTATCTGAACATATATTAACAGCAATCAGGATAAATTAATAGTATGGTTCTACCTCTTTAACCTCTTCAACATCATAGTAGGCCTTGGTGGGTATTCCCAGCTCCTTTGGTTGGACATCAATAATAACCAATACAGGATTTGGAACATAGCTACAACATCCAATACAGGATGAGAAAGACAATATGCTCCACTGGCAAAAAAAGGAATTGATAAACAAATATAAATATATAAACTCACTTGTGGAATAATTGGTGAATATCAAGATCATTCTCCCGTAGCTTTGGGCCTGTACTATACCACCCTACAACATGCTCTTTGGCTGAAACAAATATAATAATTTTTTACATGCTGTTAAGTAAAAAATTCCAAGAAAAAATTTGAGATGAAGTTATAAAAAAGATTACCATTAATTCTTTTGAACATTGAAAACATGGATTCATGGTAGTTGTGGTCAAGAAACCATATGCTAGGGTCCTTGTCATCTTCCTCAAAAGGCACTGAAATTAACAAATTCCACCATTCAGACACATCAATATATATTTATCTCACAGCATAGGAGAAAAAACGTCAGTTACAAACTATTCATGGGTATTCGCAAAGGTTTGTTAATAACACTGAGACAACAGCAAACCAGACTACCTCAACAAGACGTACAGACAAAAGGGAAGTTAAAGATTATGAGTGAGATTATGTGCACTGACATTGAGTACTAAATTTTGCACTGACCATGACGTAGCACCGTGTGATCAGGCGTTAAATTATCCATAATTCAAAATCACCCAATCACATAATGACAAGTTATCGTTAATATACAAATAATTACTCCCTGTTAGTGCACATAGTTTTATTGAAAGATTATATACACTAAAGGTCCATAGCCAGTCCCAGATAGACAGATAATAGTGGCAGAAACACTGGTTCACAGGTTCACATAAGGGAGGACCATCAACATCTCAAAGCGTTTATTATATGAGAAACACTCCTGAGATTTACAAACAGAACTTGTGTGCCCGGGTAAAGGAATGAACTTTTTTACAGAATCTCCCATCACATAATACAGTTTAAGTTTAGCAGAAAAAAGATATATCCTAATTGCCAAAACGTATCACATACGAAGGAATAGCCCAAAATAAAAAACCCTAAATTCAAAATCCCTAAAATCAACTACATTTTGTGAGCAATTAGACCCTAAAATGGATAGATCTATATTGAAATAGAAAAAAGAAGTGACCTGCATAGCTGTTTGAGATATCGACGGTGCCTTTGAAGGAACTACCGAGGAGGACGCCGACGACACGCTTGCGGGTGTCCTTGGCAACACGGTTATAGTTGTCCACTATACTCAGTAACACCAGTGGATGTACGATCACTTTCTCAATTGGTCTCGTTGATATTTGCTGTGTCTTTATCACGTCCATCTTCTTCAGCACCCTCTCAGCCTCTTTTAACCCTTGTTTCGCACAGTTTCTTTCAGTTTCGAGCTTCTTATTGGGGTCTCACTGTGTCTGTTGTACTTTGCGGACTTGGTTGAGCAAGGCGCCACGTAGACCCGGAATTAAAAACGCTGATTAAAGTAACGCTTCTAGTCAAGGAGACCTTTTGAAGTCGATGGCTAAAATAGTGACATTTTGGTGGCCTTAAGACGGGCCGGCCCAAATCAGAATCCAAACCAAAGATTCAGAGTTAAATTGGCTTTCAATGGTGTATTTGAGTTGAATTAAATTAGAAAAAAGACTAATTTAAACTTAACTTGAATTTTAAATGATTTATTTGAAATCAAATTCAATTTCTTTAAATTATCAAAAATAAAATAAAAAATTCGAATTCAGGAAAATAATAAAAAAAATGCATATTTTAATCTCACAAATTAAGATCTTTAGTTTACAGGAAATTATTAATACAGAGACATAAAAGTCATGCACAATATCAGAGACAAAGAGGATTACTCAACTCTCATTTAAACTTTAAAAATAAGTGATTATGAGAATACGATTAATTAGTTGGTTTCTTTTAAGTTTTTTATAATATACTTGTATGTGAGTTTTATATCAGTTTAGACTTTTTATTCTCAACAACTAACTTTCGAAATATGATTCTTTTAAATTTTATATTATTTTCACTATATGATTCTTCCAAAGTTTGTATGCTATTTAGATTATATTAAGATTTTGAATTCTGAGATTGCAGTCTTATTTGCAACCCATTAGCTTAAACAAAATGGTTAACAAATTGCAAATGAAATTGTACGTCACATTGTGTTGCATAATTCATCACTCAGCAACAACAGCATCTGGCATTATCGTCAAAAGGTTCACCAGCCTCTTCAAATTCAGGCGCTTCCAGTTCTCGATCGGCATCTTTATAAGCATACCATATTGCCACAACAATAAACACAGCAAGATTGACTGCAGTCATGGCTGCCAATGTCCAGTAGTACTTATCCAGACGACTCTTGTTAAGAGTATCCTGAAACCAATTCAACCTACCTCCCCGTTCACTGATTATCCCCACAACATAAACAGAAAGCACACTACCCATATTGCCTAATCCAAAAATACCAAGAGCAATATGAGCCATGTAATTGCACATTGTTGCAGGAAACTGATCCACCAGAAAGGAAGCAACACTGGTTTGAGAGACTCCATCAAACCCTCCTAGAAGTACAAATTGTGGAAGCAACCAAAACATGGTCATGGGGATTTTATCATCAGGCTTGTCAATCAGGCCATGGCTCCTAATGACATCCAGCCTTCGAATCTCCACTTTCGCAGCAGTTATTAAGCACAATATCCCAATAACCATTGATATAGCAATTCCAACAGCGGGAGCATACCGTCTGCCTCCGAATTCGCCTAACAAGTTTGCGAACTTGACATATAAGTTAGCCAAGTGTATTTTGGCCATGTCATAGAACAACAAGAGTATTGTAATTGGGACAGTCAAACGACCAACTTTGTGATTCAAGTGGTCTGCTTGTGCAAGAAAGTCAGTGAAACCAACAGAAGATACAACTCCCAATAAAATAAAGGTCAAGCTTATTGGAATGATTCGTAAAAGGGATTTTGTTTCCTCCACTTCTGTCACTCTGCAAAGTCTCCATCCGTTTCTTTCTTGTCCTACCAGAGTTTGATCTGGTAATATAATTGCAGCCTTGTCTAGGCACCTGCAGAAAAGGGAAATTGCATTGTCTTACAAAGAGTTCACTCTTTTTTTCTTCCAAATGAAGCAATTGAGAATTGAAGTTGCGTTCAAACCTGAGGCCACGAGTATGCGGCACCGTGTATGATTCCTGATCCTGGTCTTTCTCATAGAGCTCGGTGGCATCCCTCGGGCATGTATGGAAAATTTTGGAAGCAGAGGCCACAAAGACCCTGAAGACAGACGTGAAAGAACTCCCTTGTGGTCTAACATATCTATAAGAACATGTCCCAGTCAAGAAAATCAGTGTTGCTACCACAGTACAAATTGCTGGAATCCCAAACCTGATTGACCAAGGGTGTATCAAAGGAATTGCAATTGCTCCAATTATAGGCACTAGGATCACTCCGAAGAAGCTCAGGAAAAACATCACGAATGTGCCTTGGCTAATATTTTGTTGCCCTGATACTGTAATTTGCTCTGCCATGAACCCTCCTAGTGAGGTCAAGTGACCTGACATTCCTAAGGCTGTAAGAGCTAAAGCTGTATAAAAGAGAACTTTCTGTCCCTCGCCAATGCATTCAGGCTTGTATTCACTGCAGGTGCCCATTGCCTTAGCCAATACAGGTGGTGTTGACATTGCCAAAAAGCTCAAACCCTGATGAAATATAAATTGTGAGACATTTTTGACAGCATAGTTAACAAATCAATGCGAAAGTTGAGGAGGAACTTACAGCGCTAAAAGCAAAACTGGAAAGCAAGAGCATCCAGTAGTTGCCAATAATGGTGTCAATAAGAAATTGTATGGCCATTGGCATCATGAGGACAACGCCCCAAAAGAAATTAACAATGGAAGCTGCGTGGGTGAAACCAATATTCCAGACGTTTGTCAAGTATGTCATCATCATCCATATAGCGAACGCAGCAAGATTATCAGCCCACATGAGAACTGCCAAGATTGTAAAAGACAACAAGAAGTTCAGAAAGAAGGTAAACTAGAGAAATTTGAATTAGGATTTTAGATTGTCACCTGTGATTTTTACAATTGCGGATAACATTATCAAGTGATTGCAGCACTTCAAAGAAAAAAGAACAAAGAGCTTGCCAAATCAAGTGCAAAAAGTTCAATATGTAAAGAGAAGAAACCAGTAGTGATTGGAGAAGATTTGGAGCTTTTCACCAAATTTATAAAGTAGTTTCCTCCAGTAATGTCAACACACTTCAATGGTTGAAATTATGACCTGCCATTCTCAAGCTGTTTCAAGGAAAGTTCTGCATTTTCCCACTTCCCCATTGTCAACTCCTCTTGTGGTGGGAGAAGCCCTACGAATATATAGGTTTTGTGTTGGACACTTCCATGTTTTCTGAATCAAGTTGCAGTTTCTTGGGAATAAATTTCTGGCAGGAAGCGTGTTTTTTGAGGAAACTTTAAAGCAGCCATCATCGTTATTTTGTGATTAGGGACATTGACTTTGAAAATCATCATCATTGTATTAGAGGTACAATCTCCGCGTATAGTTTTGACTGCTACTATAGAAGAGAAGAATTTTTTGGAGATTATGAATTCATATTTCCTTGAAGTGAAGGTGCAATTTATCAAAGATTCGAGTATGCATTTAAACGTGGACTCACAAATGTACAGAGGAGTAAGCCGGGAAAATCCTGAAAGAAAACAAGAGGAGCCTTAATGAGATTCAATGAAACAGGGGAAAGAAAACAAAACAACCAGCTGCTGCAGGTTCGAATTGAGCCAACTTTGAATTTGAGCCAACTTGACTTCAATTTGGCTTGAGGAAGTCAAGCTCAAGCCTAACCTTGAGTTTAATAAGTTCCCCTAAAATTAATCTCAAGTTAGGCAAGATTTGGTATTGCAAATAGTCAAAATAACATTATTAATTGTGTGCATTGGTCACAATCTCATTTTAGTTGTTTTGATTGAACTCTTCCAAGCTTGGGCTCAATAGTAGAACACTCCTAAGGTTTGTTTTGAACTTGATTGAGTTGAACTAACAATTAAATTCAAGGCAATTTTGTTGAAAAGCAACCCAAGTTGGGTGATGGGCACTTAAAGTCAAAAGGCAAGCACGGTTTTTTGAATCAAAAATAAGATAAATCAGTCCCCCAACTCTCACAAATCGTGCAATGTTTTCATACCAATCTGATCAAAGGTTTAATCTTGGATAATTTTCGATTTAATCAACCAGATTGGGAAATTAGCATAGTTGATATACGTATTTATGATATATATGTATACATATTCAAACAAATTTATGGTCAATGGTATGGTGCATTCTCTCCCAATTAAATGCAATTGCTATGACGCGTGTTTCCCATTAATTTCAATCTTGTTTTTTATGTCAATCGATCTATTCGACCGACAGTTGAATCTTAATCCACTGCAGTTTGTTCTTCCACCCAAATTGGACTGGACTGGACTAGCCACCGAATTCTCTTTTGGTTAAATGAATATTAGAAAAAATGTGCAATCACTTTGTAGTACATTACTTGCCTTACAACTGTTGGGACTCGGTTTTCCTATCATTACAATTTTCTTTTTAAAAAATCATGCTAACCAAGTCCATCAGTGATTATTGAACTGACCCTCGCCTGCTCGTCTGATTGTGATCACATAGCTTAAACATAAACGCTTTAACCAAATTGATCACCGGATCTCGATAAAATCGACTAATCCAATCTCAAAACCTTACTATTGTGTGCTCTCATGCATATACCATATTCCATCTCCACGTTTCCAAGTAAAATTCATAAGGAACAAAAAAAAAAAAGGGCTTCTCTCTTAATCTACATTCAAGCATGGTCATGAACGTTACAAAAAATACAGTCTCTCATCGAGACCCCATTGACAATTTTATCACAGAACTGAAACCAGACCAGAAAAATATGAACTTTCCCAAACTTCTATCCCTTCAACATCTTGTCTACTGACAAACAATCTATTCCCACCACCTTCAATTCTTCTTATCACTCCTCTCTCTGAATCCTCCACTTTGTCCACAAAATTCCTTTTATACAATCCTCTTTCTTCCTCTTCAACCCTGGACCAGACCTCCAAGCCCCCTTCACTTCCCACGAACACTTGCTTTTGATAACAATGTATCGTCGTATTTCCACCGTACCAGTTCCCTGCCTCGCTGAAATTTCTTATATTATGACTTCTGTCTTTCATATATACCCACGGATCATCCCCTAAATTACGCAAATCAGCCATCCCCAGATCGCCGGATTTCGAGCATATTTTGAACAGACACAATTTGTCCAGGTCCACGTCCACGTCGGCGAATGAGTCTCCGAATCTACTGCTTCGGCCCGAACCAGGCTCGTTCGTTTCCCATACCACCTCTCCCGAACGTGGGTCCCACATTCTTATGTATCCGGAATAACCGAATGCCCCGCTGGTGACTGAGCTTGCTAGGATGAGGCCGGTTGCCGGGATCCACGTCAGCTTTCCGGGAACGGTGGTTTTTGACGAGTTTCCGGATTGTCTTCCGAGCTCGGATGAAATCTGGAGCGTTGATTTGTCAATCGTTACGACGGAGTTCTCTTTGTGTTGGCACACGAAAGACGCCAGGATGGAATTGGGGGAGTCTGAAATGGCGACGACTCGTGCTCTGTAGATCCTCGGATCGGACGAGTCCGTCCAGTGAGTGGACGCCACGTGGCGAGCGCCTGAGACGTCGTAGAAGTTTATACCGGCGGAGGAATCAGAACCGACGGCGGCCACGTCAGGCCAAACGCGTCGTATTGATGTTATGTCTTCTAGGTGGGTACGTATGGTGCTGGAGTGAGATAAGTTCCAATCGTAGACGGATATCTGACCTCCATGACCGATCCAAAGGGATCCGTCATCGGCCGCCGCTGTGAAGGCAGAAGGTAGGGCTTCGGCTGCGGGACAGACGGTGCAAACGACGGACGCGTCGATGCCTTGAAACGGAGGAGGAGACATCGCCGATCTTAGCTGCGACTCAATGCCGTAGTAGAGAGCCTCATCAACCAGTTCTTGTTTAGAAAATCGGCTCGCAGTTGAGGGGAAGCGCTTCGAACGAAGGAGAGATAAGAGCACAGAGAATACATCTGGGTCCCTGTCAATGAAAATCGGGTTCGGGTCCTGAGTCGGGCGGTTTGACAGAGCGTACAAAAGTGAATCTGGACCTCCTGATTGGATCGTTGAGATGGTTGTTTCGAAGAGTTTGCCACCGACGTTGAGCTTGATACGGTTGTTATGGGGCTCAGGGGTATTACTGGAATTTACTACAGCCATGGAAAGCAGATGGTGGAGCTCATGAATTGGATTTGGATAAATGGCAAGGTTTCAGACAGACGAGGAGGAGCTACCTCCCACAGGGGAAAGGAACTGTAGATTAGGATTAAATGACTTTAATACCCCCAACAAATTTTTTTAAGACTTATGATGTGGAAGTTGGATAATATTAAGAAGTGAAAGCGTTAGATTTAAAGTTGAGCGGCTGAAAGGAAACGAAAATCAGAATCTGAACAAAATTAGGCCCAACTCTGACAGAAAACAGTGCCAGGATGGATTTGGGCCTCCACCTGTTTGGAGAACTGGATCCAATTTCCGTCACTTTTGCAAGTTACTTTTAGAATTAAATTCGAATCGAAATTTAAGGTGGTTTAAATTTGATTTGACTTTTATCTGATCAGTTTAAACATATTATCAAAAATTATTAACGAAATAAATGATATCACTAGTACGATGAATAGGTTGTATCAAGCTGTATTCAACATGACCTATCATATTGGGCTATGGCGTGCTCTAGATCCCTCAAACTGTACCTTTATGAGGCGGTTTGCAAGTTGGGTTTATTAGTAATTATCTTTTAAATTAATTATTTATTTAATATGAGTTTTTGTGAAATAAACATTTTAATTATTTTTCTTAAGTTAACAGTTCTCACGATTGTAGTTACAAAGTCCCGGAATGGGTGTTCCATTGCAATATTTATGTACCAAATTATTATTTGAAGCATCCATTCCTATCCTTGGAACAAATTTTCCTACCTGTAGTTCTAATACTTCTACTCTAAGCTTTATATGTTAATTGAATTTTTTTTGCTTTAGAATTCGAGTTATTCAATTCTACATCACGTATATGCAACTTTATTTCTCAAACTAAAAACAACGATTCATATATCTCACTCAAAATGTCGTTATCATATAATGATAAATAGTTTTATTAGAAAAAATTTGAATCATCCTCGAACTAAATTATTAAAATGAAAGCTTTCGCTCGAGTTAAGGTTAATACTCTACCAGGGTTGAAAACATTGAATGAAATGGGAATGTAATTGTGGCATACTATCTTAACAATGGGTATAATAAATTGGACATTAACTAAAATTTATAATAAGCTTTAAGCTTGTTTGGTGTATATATTAATATTACCAGCATGTGTAAAATCTCCACAGGCCACATGTATGTCAGTTCTTCGCACCCACAATCTCCATTAGAGTCATCAGCTTGAAAAAGTATTCTTAAGAAGCCAGACATAGTGTAGTTTGATATAATGGCTTCTGTACAAAACGAGGTAAAAATATTTGTATACAATAAGCTTGCACTTCATCTGCATAATTACCATCACAATCAGTAATTTTTATTGTTTTCAAACATATAAAAACCAACGGAAATTTACTCATAACTTTTTTAAGCCTTTTCCTTCTTTGGAGGAACTCGGCCATCTGTACCGGCGAGTATGGCGTACTTGTCCTTCCTTGTCAAATTGGTGCACTCGAATCCTAAAGTCCCGGCGAGAACCCTTTGAATGTAATTAGCAACTTCAATGGCTGATTTCCCACCTTTGCAGGTGAGCTCTGGAGGCAGCTGATTCAAGAAAGTGATCTCGTAAGTAGGCATTGGATTCATGAACACAAAGTAAGGATCTAACAATTTATGCCCACGAACGGTCGTTCCATGAAACACACTTTGTTTTGTGTTAACGGCGACGGGCACAATTCTGTCAGTCAGCTCGGCAAAAAGGGCACTGAATCTTAACAGGAACGGCTCTCTGCAAGTAGTCCCCTCTGGACAAATCACCAAGTCACCTTCTTCAAGCAGACTCTTGATATGAGCCGCATCTTTGTCTCTTTCTCTTGATAATGCAACTGCTTTAATGGGTGAAATGATCTCGGTGAACTTACTTATACTGTACGTGACACAGCTGATTTTCCTTCCCAGTGCAACGGCCGTGACCACAGGGTCCAAAACCGTGCGATGGTTACAGACAAAGAGAACCCCGCCTCGGCCGGCCTTGGGAGGGGGCGGAGGAGTTCCTTTAACGACGACTTTGATTCCCAGGAGCTTGTAATTGTAATATGCAATACGTTCAGGCAAAGGGATGTTGAGATAGACTCTCAGAATTGACAATATGATGCCGATGGGCATCCAGAGGAAGGTCAAGAGAGCGATTACAGGCGTAGGTCTTTGTACAAATCGACCCTCGTGAAATATCACAGGACTTAGCAGCTTGTTTCTTGGCAGTGGCTCACATTTTGTCGCCCCGGGCACCATGAATGCTTCCTGCAGTTGTTCAGTAATGGGGTTCAATTTATGAGAATGAGAGAGTTGGAAATGAAGAAGGTTTGGTGGGTCATGGAGGTTGTTGGCCTCCAGGCAAGACGAAATAAATGTCTTTATGATCCATAAAGTAATGCTTGCGACAATTCATGTATAAATTAAGCAGGGAAACTGAAAGGTCATGAAAAATTGGCACAAAATAGAAGCCAGGACTGATCTTTTTAATTAGGCCAAACGACTTATTCCTACCAAGGTATGTTGTTTTCTCAAATTTTTTCTTATTAATTTTGAAAATTTTATTTACCCACCCATAAACAGTTAAATCTATTAGTTTTAAGGGTAAAATCATCATTTTATATTTAATATTAAAAATAAATTTAAATTTGATTTCATTTTTTCTCCTAAACTTTAAAAACTAACAATTTTTCTCAAACCCAAATTTTTAAAAACATCATTTTCTCCTTTAGGGTTTCCAATTTTTCAGATTGAATTTCCAATAATGAAGAGAGTTCTCCGACGATTTATAGGCAACGTCTTTTCCTCTTCGACACATTCTTCTTTCGACCATCCTCTTTCTGATGATGTTGTACAACATCGGAAGGAAGAAGTTCTAGAGAAGAAGAGACATTGCCTAGAAATCGTCGGAGAAGCCTCTTTGTCGCTAAAAAATTGAATATAAAAATCCTAAAGAGAAAAATATTATTTTTAAAAATTTAGGTTAGGAGAAACTGTTTCAATTAATTTTACTCATACATGAGTAAATAAATGAGATTTTAGGGGTGGGTGGTGGTTGTGGTTTGTTTCTGTTGGGGAGGAGGAGAGGACCTTTTAATTAATGGACAACTAAAGTTTCTTGAGGAGACAGAGAGCCATGTTCATGTTTTTTCTCGGAAAAAAAAAAAAATAATTGCCATGAAGGCCCCCACCAACCCTACAATAAATACAGAATTTGATGCTTGCCAGCGCTTTGGGGAAGGTATGGAAGTATCTACTGCTTTTTAATGAAAAAAACAAAACTCCTAAAATTTTTTATTGAAGAGATTAAATTTTTAAAATTTAAAGTATCAACTAATCACATTTATTAAAAAACAAAATAAAATAAACCATTTTGATTATATTTATTCATTTGCTTCCATAAAAAATAATGAAATTTTAGTTCATTTATATAAAAATATGAAAATTCAGTTTTTTTAATAAAAAATATGAAAGTTTAGACTTTTTAATTGCATAAACAAAATCTGGTACTAAATGGAGCTAAGAAACAGGTCATCTAGAAAATTAAAAGAGTAATATTATATGTACTTAGTTTTAAATATTTAATTAAATACTCACATTATATATCAATAGTATGAGTTTATATTTAATTCAAAATAAATTAATTATATAATAATATATCTCCTAACTGCCTAGTTATCGAATGGATACTAAAAACGTGTGCAAATAGTTATATTGAAGTTAAGACAGAATTAGAGAAGGAAAAGTTGCAGATTTGATAATTAACCTTGCATAATGACATGAAATCATGGTCAGTTTCTCTGTCTCCCAGGCCTAAATCTGGCAAGTTGGTGCCCAATTCCTTTAAGACGGCTTCTCTTTTGTGATCTCCCACAAGAACTCCAGGACTCTTGGCGAACCCAGTAGCTCTACCGGATTTCGAAACCCGTAATTCTGTCCCTATAACTTTATCTGCCCCCACAAAGGCCCTGGCAAATGGCTCCACCATGATCCTCGGATTGGCGGTGATTATGTAACGCTTTCCAAATGAGTTGAACACTTTCCAAGTTTGAGGATGAACATCTTCAGCATAAAACTTGGGAAGAACAGACCTGGAAACAAGCTCAATGTCTCCAATTTTCAACCCCGCAAAGGCAATGAAAATAAACATATTGATGGCTGCCGATTCAGATAAGAACAAATAGATGAAATAAAAAAATGGAACTGACGCTAGAAGTATTAATGCTCTTAACATGCTTCCAGCTTCAAGAGCAACAAGAAAGAAATAAGGAAAGGCGCTTCTTGACACAAGAAGGGTGCCATCTAGATCTGCAGCCACAGTCTGGTTAGACCTTCCCTCGGTGCTGCATTTGGAGATTGGCTCAAAATGGCGAAGAGCTCCCATGACCATGTTAGGGAAGTTAAGTTTCTGAGAGAAACACAGATGAAGTCGAGCTTTATAAACAATATTGTATGGTGGATTTACGATAGGGAAGACTTTTGTTTTTTTTTTTTCTTTTAAATATTTTGACGTATGAATTAGGGCAGTTGTGAAGAGGGTCCAAGTAGTTGGAAGTCGATAGCAACACCTACAATTCATTCAATTAGCCTACTTTTTAGTTTACGGACGCCGGCCAGCCAAGCTAGCCATTATGAGATTACTGTCTTGGTTATTAGATCCAAAACCTCGTTAATTCAATATCCTGACATGTTTATGTTTATTATATATGATGAGTGTTCAATCGGCACATAGCCCACCAATTAAAAGGGAGGTATTGTTTATTTTAGACTTTGTTAAATAATAGATTTGTACTTACCAAAGACTCCCCGTTCAAGTTTGATGCGAAATTTTTTTAAATCAATACAACTTCTTGACATTTATGTTAACTCTCAACTCTGGTTTGAAATGAAATTTTGCACGTCAATAATGGGTTTATATTAATTCAAGACTTTTAACTCTTGTTCAAAGTACAATTTTTGGCATCAATATATATAGCCGTCAACATTTATATTGTTTAAGGCACTTAACTTTTGTTGGATATGAAATTTTTGACATTAATACAATCCCAATCAAAGGGTTCAGGGAGGCTCAACTTTTTGATGTAGAACTTTTAACATTAACACAACCCCCAATTGAGAAGCTTGGGGAGACCGTTTGACATTATCCCAACAAACATGATCATCATTAATGTTGACTCGATCTTTTTTTTTTATAAGTAATTAATTAAAGAGTTTCATAAATGTGATAGAGACTCAAATTTAGAATTTCTGTTTAAAAGTTTTAATGTTTTACCAATTTTGTTAACCTATTTTTTTTAACTTCAAAATTTTGATGAAATCTAGTGTATTATTACTTATATGGTTGCTTAAAATTATAAAGTATTATATGCTTTGAACTTTATTGTTCTTACAATTTTATATTTAAAAGACGTCTTGTGAGATAGCCGGAGACAATAAGTTTTCATTTTTTAAAGAAAAATACACCATCAAGTCATCAACCATATCAAAATTTTAGTATCAATTATTGATTGCTAGCTACAGGATTGGATTTGAACTGAGTTGAGCTCACACTCGGCTTAATTTATATTAATTGAGTTCAAGCTTGAGCTCAGACTTATTAAGCTTGCTATAAATAAGTTTGAGCTCGACTCGTTTCAAGCTTGACCTCGAGCTTTAACTAACTTCTTATAAAAATGATGTCGTTTTAATACATATTAGTCAAAATGACATTATTTTATATCAAAATTTTTAACTCAAGAGCTTAACGAGCAACTCAAGCGTGAGCTCGAAGTTACAGACTTGAGCTTGAGCTCGTTTGATGTTAGCTCATTTTGGGATCGTTCGAATCCAATTCAAGCTCGATTCAATCAAACCTTAACTAGCTATATTTAATAATTGGTACATAATATGTTCTATAATTGCTAAAACCCATAATGTATTTCTTCTATTTTCGAACTAATCACCAATATTTAGAAATAAGGCACAATTACAGCATACTAAATTTTGATTAAATACAAATAAGCTATGTATTATTCCTAAATATCTATGTCTAACAAATCAGCCAGCTGATTAATTTCACCTTCAATCTTTGTCCACTATAAGCAGAAGTCTTCTTGCTTCAGTATTTTTGACAAATCATACACTCAATGTAACAAGAAAATAATCTACTGATGAAATCTTTATATAATTAATTAACTTAATTAGTAAACAGATCAACAAATTGATCCACCATTAATGATAACATTAGGAAATATACTTTATAGTAAAAAACTTGTTAAGTGATATATTCATTTAATGCACAATTACAGCTAAATTCAATTAGGAAAAAACATTTTCAAAAGCCTATGTACATTTATAATGAAAGCCAATTCGAATATTAATAATTGTGTGTTATCAAATAATTGAATGATTTTAAATTAAAAATAAAATAATATTTAATTATATGACCACATGTCAAATTGGTATTTATTATAAACATATATAGTCTTACTTCAATGATTTTCCAATTAACATTGTTGGCTATAAATTGATCTTCTAATGTTATAATTAGGTTAAAGAAGAAAAAGAGCTGGTAGTTTGTGTTCTCAATTCGTGTTTGTGTCATGTTATTTTGTGAAGGAGTGGACGGAGCTGCTATTTATGGCTTCGGCTGCTGAGAATGGACGGAGCTGAAGGAGTGGAGCCAACGGCCTAGTGAAGACTTTGCTTGACTGAATCAATGCAAACCAACCAAACCAATAGGGCGATTTATATCTAGACATTTCGAGCTCGCAATTCTTGACTTTACACTATTTAAACTGAAAAAAGTAAGACGAAGATCACCTTACTTCTCTATTTATGTATGTGGAACCCTTTGAAGAAAAATGGTTAAAAATTCACAACTTGATATAAAGATTTCTAAAGAGTAGACAGATATTATTGACATAACCGAAATTCTCTTTTCCCTCATGAGAAATAGTTAACTTGAAAGCAATAAATACCACATAAAAGTCTGAATATTTTTGTAGCTGTGGGTTGTAATTTGTTGTTGAGGATAAGAACTTTTTGCCTTCCCATGCTTTTTATTAAATAAAAGCTACTTGCCAACGAACTTCTCAATCAACAGAACAATTTTTTAAGATGAAGAACCCATTTGGCGGTGTTCGATTGCCCTTTAGGATGGAATCTGACCACTAAGCTAGTGGACTTTGGAAGATTAATTCAGGAACCCACCACCAAGTTATTTCATTTCAATACGGATATATAATAAGACGTTAGTTTATACCTTAAATCTATTTATGAGGGTGTATAGTCGAATTTGATACTTTAATTCCATACAAAATTCCACACCTTAATGAATTGTTATTGTTAGTCCATGTATAGTCCCTGTAACCTCGTTAGTCCAGACAACTTTTGTTTTGTTTTGTTTTCTCTCGAGCTTGTACTATTAATGAAAATTATTTATCAATTTTCTTTCACTCTTTTCATTGATTAATTAGGTTTATGTCTCATCAATATGAAATTATGTATAGCTAAACATATGCAATATAAACAATTTTCGGTGATACAATAAAAATATAACCAAAGAAAGGCAGACTTTTGTTGAAGTCCGTTTTCATGTTTAAAAGACATATTCACAAGGTTGGTTGGGAATTATTGCAAGACAGAACACCGTGATCAAAGGGGAAATGAGCGGAGTCCCTCTATAAGGGTCTCGCTAGCAGAAATTCCTATATAAATTTGTTATATTTTTTTGTATTTTGTAACCTAAAATTAATGAGGAACGTAACCTTGCATAAGGTCATATTCATAAAGTTGATTGAGAATTATAACAAAAAGTAGCTCACATCTCGAGAGGGTCTCGTTGGCATATTTATAAAGTATATTCTTTTGAAAATGGTAAAGTAATTAACATGTGGTAAGAATGCTACCAAACAGCAAAATACATGCGTGTCTCTTTTAATTAATTAAAAACTAACTCTCTTTATATGTAATAAAATTATGTGCATTTAAATTTAAGAAATTTAAGAAATTTAATTAAATGATGATACATTATTTGATTACCTAATTAGATATTTAAAATTAGATTTAGATATTCATTTTCAATATGTCATATTAGACAATAATGGGTTTGCTTCAATGGCTTTAGATAAACAAGTCACTTTCTCATCGGTAAAGGCAATGAGCAGAAGCAAAAACTTTGCCTTTGTCTCACCTATTTAATCGGCTTCATTCCTTCACTTCTTTAAGACACCTGAATTAACAAACCAAACCCATTAATTCATGCCATTCAAACCCTTTTAATCTTATGATTATCGCCATTTAAACTTTTTGACAAATGATTACTTCCTACACCCTTGAACTTCTGGTACAATAAATCTATTCATAGCCACTCAAAGTCGGGACATTCAATGAGGAGAGGATTCAATTCTAGTCAAGTTAAACCCAAGGTCGGCTTAATTCATAATATTATGTTTGAGTTTGAGTTTATTCATACTAGTGTATAGTATTGTTCAAATGTTGTAAAGAGATAAAAACTGTTGTCGGTAGAATAAACAATGTAGTCATAATAGTAAACATGAGTTTGGTTTGTTCAAGCCGATCAATGGATTTGAGTAGAGCACCCCCTACATTCGCTAGGAAGAGATATTATCTCCAGAATGATGATGACCAATCAAAATTTATACCAGTATATACCTACAAAACCAAGTTTGCAACTTAAATGCGATCTTGTAAAAACCTATTAAACAAGTGTACGTATGACTATTAGGTCGAAGAAGCCACCTACAATGGCCAATAATTGAATCAATTAATAGAGTTTGTAGGCATTTAGGATAATACGTACATACTCTCATGAGAATTATTATGCAAAATAACTAGGGTCATTCTGTCTTGTTAATTATATCGAATGAGGCTATTTCTCTATTAGATCCTATGTGATAATATAATACCAATAAAAAATAATACATATTTTAAGGTGTATCAAAATTTAGTATAATATGATTAATATATCATATGATATAATAAATATTAATAATATAAATTGTTATAATTTTTTGAAAAAGTGATGACGTGATAAAATATATATATAAAATTTTAATATTGTAAGTGTTTTTTTTTTCAAGATGATAATGTGGCATATATAATTTTTTTTTTTAAATGTATTATACATACGATATAGAAAATTAAATATTCAATATAGAATATAATACATAATTTGACTACTATGGGTTCAATATGGTTGAAATATTCATGAGAATGTATAATATAGAGGGAAATATATATAAATATTAGTTTGACCATGTTGATGATAAAATTCGCTAAGCGAATAATAAAGAACAAAGTAAATTCTTAAAGTTATTCCACATTTCGATTGGGGCAATAGGACAAGCCCTCAAACTCAAATCAAATTGTTATACTGGAGTTTTAATTTGATTCAAATTCACTCTTAAACTAATTAAAGCAATGAGACATAACCCACCTCGAGCTTGGTCCACAACTATAATTATCAACAATTAAAATTGAAATTGGATTCTTTGATTACAATCATTTTCTCCTATTATTACGGAACAAATGTTATTAGAAGTCTAGATTCAATATACAAAGATAAGAAAAAAGCTTTTTCATAACTCATTAATACTTCATTAAAATCCCTAAGGACACAATTAACAATATAATAGACGTAAACTCTTGAAAAACATGCTAAACCATTTTAAAAATATTGTCGTTTTCATCACAATTTCTTTACTTTCACTCGTTTACACTAAATCACATTTACGATATGATGTACTCTTTGTTGGTGGGATTTCAAGCTTAAGACCTCTCTAATTAACAAACAATAAAATTATGTATATCTATTTTTAGTACATAATTTGTGTATACAGATGAGGTGTTATCATGTGTTAGATGTTTCTTTATCATATGATGACACATGTTTTAAAATCACCTAATTACATAATGACACATCACTATGTATATGAATTATATACCAAAAATGGGTACACATAATATTGTTCATTAACAAATGGATAGACTCTGGTGAATGTACTTAATGAAAGATTACTAATCGAAATAAAATGAAATGTATTTATAGTTGCTTATATAAACCCATATGAAACCTCTCCATATATTTTTGCCAATGTTATAATAATTGAAACTTTTGAAGGGAATATTTTCTTAACTAGAATTACAGCTTGTATGACACTTAAAAGCAATGAACTTTAATTGAACTGAAAGAAGCTCTGCCAAATAAATATGCAATCTCATCTTTTTTTTTTTTTTTTCCAACCAAATTTTGTACCTCTCCATCACTTTCAAAATAACTAATTAGGCAAAAAGTCAATATCATCGATTGCGGGAGCTATCAATGATCCGAATATGTAAGCTTAGCCTTTATTAGGGGTGTAAATTGTAATCAGGGCCATCCAAGCAGGATAGTGTTTGGCACTGAGGCCGGCAAGTTGGTGAGATCTGCCCGCGTTGAGTCATTGCTTGAGACAGGGTTATCATGATTCAAAAAATTATATTTAAATATTTTTTATTTTAAATTATTATATATAAATTTAAAAATTAATATATTTATTAATTTCTTTGATATGTAAAATTAAAATATAAAAGCTTAAGGATATAAGTGTAACATTAAAATTTTTTTGGAGGTTTTATTAAACTAATCATATTAAAATTTGAGTTCAACTTGCTTTACACCCTTAGCCTTTCTAGTCCATACCTCTTAATTAAGTAGATTAGATTCGATTTGATATGGGGCTACAGTTATGTCGAATATAATGAATAGCCATGCTTCTCTGTTTTCTAGGCTCATTTGATCGATTGTGATGGGCCAACTCAAAATAGGAAAAAATACAGTGAATCGTGATGGGTTTGTCGTGCGATTCGGTAATTCATGGCTAACATAGCTCGATAGGGATGGCACGAATGGGCAGCACAACTGGCGAGCGAGTTTATTTGGCAGGGCATGAATTAAAATATCGGTACGTTTACAAATGGGCTGGCTGAAACTTTCGCTTCATGTGCCAAGAAAACAAACCATGCACTCAACAGTCCCGGAATGGTTTTTCCTTTTTTTGGTTGATTCTAGCCGAGGCAAACAAAACCTAAACAAGATTAAGTTAAAGCTGGCTTTGAATTTAGTATAACTAGTTCAAGTTGAAGAAGAATTATCAAAGAAAATCAATGATTAGAATAGAGAAAAAAAAATTCATCAATGAAACGAACCCTAACTCTAGTATGGATCACAAGTTAAACTTAAGTTTGATAAACAAAAATTGCTTTAGTTTTAGTATGGATCGGCTTGAATTTAAAACTTCGACTGTGATTATAAGCTTGATTAGATTAAGACATTTTAGTCCAGGCTTGGATTCAAATGTAGCTCTCAGGGTATTTTTTAAATAAGTTTACATTCCACGAAAATCATCATCAAAATCAATTGGTTTTAGACTACAGTGATTGGGGAATGCCACGGTTTCCTACTATTAAGGTGGGATTCAATATAGGCTAACTCTCAATAAAACTAAATGGGATCGAATAATTTGAGATTGACAAGTTAATACTTAAATTTAGTTAAATATGATTTTATTTTAGATTTAATCTGAACAGGTTTGGACATAATTGTTCAAATCAATTCAAATTTAATTGATTTAATCCAAATTTAAATTTAAGCTCGACTAGTTTGAATTGAATTCAACCCTCTTTGTTGGTTGATTAGCGGGTTTAATGGAAGTGTTTTTTACTGAAATTTCAAAGTTACTAAATAAGCCTCATAGATTTCTAAGTACGTACTCCACTTTTCCTGGGTCTAGACTTGGCCACAAGCCAGTTTGGTCAATGAATCAGACCGAAACCGGTCTGGATAAAATCGAAACTAGAACCGATAGACCTAGAACCGGACTGAATCGAAATCGAAACCGTGGTTCTACAGTTCGGTTCCAGTTCACATAAATTGGAACCGTGAAACCGTCGGTTCACACCGGTTTATGAACTGGCGGTTTATTGTGCTGAACCGAAAAAAATTTGAATTTTTTTTTTTTTTTGAATTTTATTTAAAAAGCCGACGGTTCCCTGCACAGGGAACCATTGGCTTTGAAGGAAAAATTGCAGGGGACCACGGTTCCCTGCAATTTTCAGAGAAGTTGCAATTTTTAGAATCTCAATTTACCCCCCCTATTTTTAATTTTTTTCAAAAAAATTTTTTCTTATATATACCCCTTCAAATTCTATTTTCTCAAATCTCAATCTCTCTACTCTCTCACTCAATCCTTCAAACTCTCATTCTCATTCTTTAAACTCTTAATACTCTCTCAATATTTCAATTCAATCAAATTTTCTTAAATTTAATTAAATTCTTTCTTAATTTTTTATTAATTTCAATTTCAATTTTTTTTATACAATTCATAATTAATTATAGAATTTATTTCTATAATTAATTTTATTTATTATTATTTTATTATCTTTTATAATTAATCATATAATTTATTTATATAATTAATTTTATTTATTATCAAAAAATGGCAAGTAGTGGAAATTCTTCCGGTAATAGGAGATTTGGTCAATATTCACATATATCAAATGTGAATGAAAATCAACTTATAAATGATTTTCATTCACAAGAAAGTGAAAACCAATATGAAGAGGTGAAGCAACAACAACAACATCAACAACAGATGGAGATGGAACAACAATCTCAAAAAATTCCTACATCCGATATTTTCAAAATTTATTTCAAGAAAATACAAAAGGAATATGGTAATTTTGATATTGCTTGCAATTATTGTAGGCAAATTTACAAATTTAAACAAGGAGGTGGATACGGGATATTTAAAAGGCACTTGGAGTCAAAGCATCCGGAAAAAATTGGGCAAAGCCGAAGCCAAACACAAATAATTGGGTATGGTTCTACACACAAATCTTTATTTATGTATAGTGATAATAAAAGTAAAGAAGAATTTGTAAAAATGGTAGCAATAGATCATTTAACATTTAGTTTTGGTGAAAATTTAGGTTTTAATAATTATTGTAAAACTGCATTAAATCCTGCACATAAAACTATTCTAAGAAATACATTAAAAAGAACATTATTTAGTTTATATAAAAAACAAAAAAAAAATTAATTTAATTTTTTACAAATTTTAGTGGACGTGTATCTCTATGTAGTGATATTTAGAGTGACCATTGGCAAGTTCACTCTTATATGGGTATAACTTGTCATTGGATAGATGATGATTTTCTATTACAAAAAAAAAAAATTATCATTTAAGGTGTTTGATGAACAACATACGGCTGATAATATTTATAAAATAATTAAAGGAATATTAGAAGAATATAAATTACGTTATAAAATTTTTTCAATTTCATTTGATAATGCACGTTCAAATACTGCCTCAATAAATGATTTAATTGATATTTATAAACCTAATTTAGGTGATAGATTTTTTCATATTAGATATGCATGTCATGTATTAAATTTATGTGCACAAGATAGTTTACATTGTTTTAATAATTTTATTAGCCCAATAAAAATAGCAATTTCATATTTATGGACACATCCTCAAACTATGAAAAAATGGGGTAAATTTTGTAAACAACATAATAAAAGACCAAAAAGATTTTTTAAAGAAGTGCCGACTCGTTGGAATTCAACATATGAATTACTCAACGAGTCATTTGATTATAGGGATTTATTATGCTAATTTATTTCACAAAATGTGCCACAAGTTATATTATATCCCCAACATTAGGATATTTATAAAAAAAATTTAAATGTATTAAGAAATTTTAATAATGCAACATATACTTTAAGTGAAGTTTATTATCTCACTTTTCATTTGTTTTTAAATGAAGCTGTTAATATTATTGGGGTTTTACAAGAAGTCGAACAAGATATTATTCTACAAGAAGCTGTTTCTTTAATGAAAACAAAATGGTTAAATTACTATAAAATAATTCTAGAACTTTTTCTTGTTGCATGTTTTTTTGATCCTAGATTTAAATTAGATGGTGTCACAGATTATTTGACATTATATTATGAATGTTTGCAATTAGATGAAGTTAATATTCCATTAACTATAACTAATATTATGAATTTAATTAAAGAAATTTATGCTGAATATGCATTAATTTATGGTGGTTCTTCTTCCTCTCTACCATCTATTGCCCCATCATCAACCCAAAATATGAGTTATGGTGATCGTATTATGATGCAAAGGGGCAAAAGACCAAAAGGAACATTAGGCTCCATCTCGGAGCTTGATATTTATTTAACTACTATTTTTGAGTTTGGTGACAGCAATATAGGTAAAGACTTTCCAGTTTTAGAATGGTGGAGTCGACACGCATCAACTTTTCCAATATTAGCAACTATTGCTAAACAAGTTCTAGCAGCACCAGTATCAACTGTCGCAGTAGAACAAGCTTTTAGTCAATGGGATAATATATTGGATGAGAGACGATCAAGTTTGACTCTCAAATCTATTGAAGCCCAAGTATGCGTGGACGATTGGACAAGAGCCGAATTACGCCAACAAAAAATGAAAGTGGACTTCAATGAAGAATCGTTTGATTTAACTATGGATAGTTCGATGACGATGGGAAATAATACTCAAGATAGTGGAGGTGAATGAAAAGGTAAAGGGGTACTGTCAGCTATTAGATATGCAAAGGTAAGAGAACTACGTAGGCTTTGATTCTTCTAAACCCCAAGAAGATACGTAGGAAGCTTAATTGAAAAATTAAGTCCAAGCCTTTCTTTTAATTTTCAATTATTTTAATTAATAATTTAAAAATTAAATCAAGATCATGTATTAGAATTAACGGTTCAATATCGGTTTCGAACCGAAACCGTCGGTTCCAAACTGGGGCCATGAACTAGAATCGACGGTTTCGAACCGTGGACGAACTGTCCTGTTACGGTTTCGGTTCAGGGGTCTTATATTTTCGAACCGTGAACCGACAGTTTCGAATCGAAACCGACGATTCATGAACCATGGCCAGGTCTACCTGGGTCACATTTGTATTAAGTTATTTGGGCAAAATGTCAGCCGAACTAACTAGGTTGGACCGTTAAATGCAGCTATAAAATCGGATCTTGGTGCGGGGAACCAACCTCATTATCTTATCTTCGAAATTTTAAGAAGCCAAATTGAAGCCGAGACATGGCGTCACTCTGGCTTTCTCACACTCGGAGCTATACCTCTCACTCCTCCTCAATCTCTCATTTCCTCTTCTTAATCTCAAACTCTCAAGATTTCTATCGACTCCTCAGCTCACTCAATTCCGCTCTCTTTAACTTGCTCTCCTTCTATCCCCCTCGATTAGTATCTATCAATCATCAATTCTTGCTCGCTCTTTAATTGTAATAATGTATAATTTCCCTAATTTTGTTAAGCGATTCAGTGTATTATGATCGCGACAATAAGAATACAACAAAAGGAAAGTGTTTCAATCACTCCCTTGACAACGCAAGATGAAGTGTTTGTGACCGTCTGATGAAATGGTGGATTTTGGTTACTTTACATGATGATTTTGTTTTTTGTCTTGTTTTATTTATTAGGTAAGTCAAGAGTTCCGACACTGCCTGCTCCACAAAAGAGAGATCAGTATGTTGATAATAATGAGAAAATCAATATTCAAATCGATAAATCTTTGTTCTCTAGTTAGTTCTGTTATTCTGTTTTGTTTCTACTTATACTGTATTTTTGTTGAAGTTTGAGATGCTAAATTGTTAAATACAATTTGTTCTTGTTTTTGTCTTATAAATAGGATAAGGCAGAGCATCCAATCCTGTCTTTTTTTCTTTTTAATTTTTCTTTAATCAGTACAACTTCATTCTATTTGTGGAGCCAGAAATAAAACTTTACGGTGTCAAGTGAATAACTGCAACATACGAGGGTTTTATTGACATTTTCATATGTTACAGTGAAAATTTCAGAGTAAGTGGGTTAGCTGACTCCATGACCACTCTTCCCTCCACCACCGCACCACTGACTGCACTTCTTAATAATATCTTAACTTTATGATCCCAACTGATGCGACATTCCGTATAATATGATATTCAATAATGAGCTAATATAGCAAGTACTGTACTAATAATGTGGTGAGTTAATGTGGCAAGCGGTGTGTAGGCTTGTCTATTGTCCAATGATTGAGAATCGATTTTCTGGACCGACTTTTCGCACCCAAGAATTCTCTTGGCCCAAATGCCCTTGCTGGTGAAAAACAAGCCATGAAGAAATCAAATGTACACTGTTTGTCAAAGAATTATAGAACCCAGTCATGAAATTTTCTACTCAAGTCACTTGATTGGAGAATCTCATTATGGGGCGGTTTCGCTAAGTTTAATATCCGCGGGGTAGATAGAAGATGAGGATGTCTGCATAAATTGTGATAAATATAGCTACTAATGAGCTGGTAGCAAAGACTTGAGATTTAATGATTCAACTAAGTACCCTCTGGTTTAGTATCTTGTCCATGAGAGTTGAATAGGGACGGAGTTTAAATAGTGGTATATTGTTGTCCTTCACGGTATAGCTTATGCTCTCGTCTTTGTGCCTCCATGCTAGAAATGCGGCTGTTCACTAAGGAACTATTTCATTTTTGTTTTGGAGAAATTAGTGTAGATATTTTACGATTTTCAAGTAAAACAATAACAATTAAAAATTTTAAATAATCATACAAACATATTGTAAAATCTTGTTTTCGATCATCCTTATAATAAGATTTATTCACACATATGCAATAATATATTTATAAAATGTTTATTAAATATACTTCTATAGATGGTTTTTTCGTCTCTTGTTGATGACAAGAAATTATGAAGTTGCTTTAAAATCAAATATAGGCCCGAGTCTTGATATTTACATTAAATACAAACCAAATTAAAGGTTGAAACCATATTCAAAATCTACTAGAATAATATATGGCCTTTCATGAAAGCCACAGCAACAATAATCCATCAGTACGAAAAGGCGGCTGGGTATTTTGTGCACATGTAACGTGCGACTGCTTCTTTCTACCGTGGGAAGAAAAATTATTTTCGTCAGAAAGAAAAGTGTGCGCCACACATATTTCATGGGCGGCGGGTAGGGGTCAGCACATTGTAAAGTGCGCTACTTGCTTCCGTGTGTAAATCTTATAAAATGTGCGTCACTTGCTTCCGTGGGTAAATCTTACACAAAAGGGCGGACTGTTGCCCACCCAACTTTAGATGCTTTTACAAAATATCACCTACGGTAGATAAAAATTCACTTTTTCCATCCATGAGTTGTTAATATAGATGATTTCTGTTTGTATAAGGGTAAAATATTCATTTTACCCTTATTAGATGAAATGATAAAAATATCCCTCAATTTAGTCTGTAAAATTCATCCCAAAATTGATGTAAGGGTTTTATCATTCACCCCCTTTAGGTTTTAGAAACTAACATTTCATCTTACCTAAAGTTTTTAAACTTTGAAAACTAACATTTTCACCCCCAAACCTAGGGTTTTCATATTTTTTAAAATGCAGCCGCCCCCCATAACTTTCAAAACTAGCAGTTTCACCCTCATTCTTCAACTTCATCTCCTAACGTCGTCTCCGGCGTCGTCACCAGCCTCCTCCTTCTCCTGGTGCGACGGCGGTGGTGCGATGAAGAGATCTTCATCTCCTCGTCACACGGTGCAACGAAGAGACGGAGATCTCTTCGTCGCACGATGCGACGAAGAGACGGAGATCTCTTCTTCGCACCACTATGCGACAAAAAGTCTCTCTTTGTCGCTCCACCCAGACAACGAAGGACAACTCTTCGTCGCTC
Organism: Mangifera indica; assembly: GCF_011075055.1. Lineage (NCBI taxonomy): Eukaryota > Viridiplantae > Streptophyta > Magnoliopsida > Sapindales > Anacardiaceae > Mangifera > Mangifera indica. Next base: position 640,606 of record NC_058137.1, read on the forward strand.
GTTGCATGGTCCAGAGGCTACGACGAAGCATCGTCTTTTGTCTGTTCTTCCAGATCTGGACGACGCTTCATCGTCCAAATTTAGGCGACGAAAGGTCGTCCTTTGTAGTCAGAGATGGGAGATCGGTCGATTGTGTCGACCGTCGGTGGTGGCCGACGAAGGAAGCAAACCCTAGGGGTGAAATTAAACTTTTCAAACTTTGAGGATGGGTTAGTTATTAGTTTTTAAAACCTGAAGGGGGGAAATGGTAAAGTTTTAAAGTTTTAAGGTTTTAAATAGTAAATGATGATTTTGCCCCTGTTCCTAACTGAAAAATTAGACGACAGTTTGGCCATGAGTGGGAAAAGTAGATTTTCATCTGCCATGGGTACTATTTTGAAAAAGCATCTAAAGTTGGGTGGAAAATAGTCCTTCTCCCTACACAAAACTTACATATATATATATATATATATATATATATATATATTATTATTTTATATTTTATTTACTTTATTTTTATTTTTTAAAACTTATAACCAACATGGATTATGAATTGGGTTTGACTTTATCAGAATTGAATAATTTCAATCCAACTTTATACTTTCTCATATATAATTCTAATTACCTAGAATTATTTATTTCATTTTAATCTCTAAATATTATAAATTATATTTTTGGGTCTAAAGGCTTTCCAAGACTCGAAATTTTCAATCTAAAATTTGGATTGGATCTAATTCAGATTCAATTCAAAAAATCTTATGGCTCTAAAGTTTAATAAATTCCTTTTATGTGTGATTTATAGACTCTTCACTAAGTCGGTAGTAATTATATTCGTATTGGACTCGCAACCCAATATCAGTCTAGACATAGAGTAAAAACAGTTTCTAACAAGACATCATACCACCTAATTAGTGAAGTATGAGCATATGACTTAATTTGTCAGTGATATGATTACTTGTATAATTTGATTATTTTGTCATACGATATTTTTTCAAGGTTAAGATATGATGAAATGTCCCCCTTAGGAATCCTCAAGTTACATAGACTAACTTCTATCAATGATCGAAAAAACATTGGATCAAACATCAACTCAATCCCCCTATGACTATAGGTTTAATTGGTTGTTATCATCCATTAATGGGCTCTAATTGAAATATCAACTCTCATGCTTAGGAGTAATAAATTTTTTGTTAATCCATCATAGACTTCATACAGATTTAGATATAATCAATCACCACTTTTTTAACAATCTTTTGACCAGACTACATTAGGCTAATATCAAACTATATCAATCTTTACACAAGACAGTCTGATAACTTTAACTCTAAGGATCATATATACCTTTGTTCACAAAATTAATATAATCCATAGACATTAAAGTAACTATCTATATAAAATCCTCTTGGTGAGTTAGTCCAACAAACACGTCTACAATATGTACCCATATGTTACACCAAGCTGTTAACAAATTGCGTTGATACTTAAGAATTGTCATCATCTTTTGATGAAAACGTTTAATACTATAATAACTCTATTACTATTACCCGTATATTTAGCTACGGTAATACCAAATTTATACATATTTTAAGAATGACTATTTATTGTGCATATAAAATCCTCACAATTAAATGTTAAACACTGATCATCTCATCATGTCATCTTTTATTATGCACTATATGGCCAAGGTATAAATCTATTTGGTTGTAGCTTAAAGAGATAAATTTGAATAGTATTAGATGTCCTGATCCAATCGTTGGTCTCACTGGAAAGGATCCAGATCAAGTCCCCGGAAATTCCTTGGCCTCCTTCAAGCTGTCTTGAATATTACGTATTAAAGAACATAATTTGTTATTAAACAAGAAAAGTTTGTAAATAAAATATAATTATTATTTATACATTCCCTTTTTTATATAATAGAATAGTAAACCTAAGTGCACTTAATTTTATAAATTTTGATATTGATTGAAAAAGAATAATCGGCAATCCGTATATCTTCCCAACTCCCATTATATACGTCAATATTGATATCTCCACTTACATTATAAAAATGAGTCACTTTACGGAATCCTTGACTTTTTCATTTTTACGTACTCAACAACAGTCAGATTAATACATTACAAAAAAAGCGTGAATCCGAATCCTTCCTCGTCCTCAACTGGCTCTTTTTTTAAGTTCAAATGTGGATGGACACAGCATGCATAAATAGAAGCTTCTGAAAATCCCTTATTGCATAGATAAAGCCCTTAAGTTGTCACAAAAATGTTGAGCCAAAATATTAAAACACCCCTCTTCCTTGCTGTCTCATTTTCAGCCATCGCTTCTCTCATCTACACAAGCAGCCTCGTCTCTAGTGCCGCCCGCATTGCTAATCTCTGTGTATACTCTGCAGAGAAATTAGTAATTCAGGAGATGAATGAAGAAAAAGAAGACAGTGAAGCTCCTGATCCTCTTATTCCTCCTCCCGCATTGACGATACCAAAAAGAATAGCTTGGTTCCGGGGAAAACTTCCGGATCTTGATGTTCTTAAATCAAACGATTCCGGTCAGAAATTTCACGGTCGGGCTCTGGAATTCTTTGATAAAAATTGTACTGATCAGTTCTTCATGATTTGGTTTTCACCAGCACGTAAATTTGGACCGAGAGAGTTCTTGGCGGTAGAGAGTCTGATGAAGGCCAATCCGCAGGCATGCTTGATGATTTTATCAGGAACTCTAGACTCGCGGCGTGGCCACAAAATCTTGAAACGTCTACTTGATCGTGGACTTAAAATTGTTGCAGTTACACCGGATGTGCCGTTTTTAGTGAAGAATACACCAGCTGAAGCTTGGCTTGAAGAATTGAAAAGTGGCAAGAAGGACCCTGGAAAGTATCCATTATACAATAATCTTTCTAATCTCATCAGGCTTGCCATTTTATACAGGTACGGAGGTGTTTACTTGGACACAGATTTCATTGTTCTGAGAAACTTCACAGGGTTGAGAAATGCAGTTGGGGTACAAGTTATAGATCAGAAGACTGAAAAATGGAGCTCAGTGAATGGTGCATTAATGATCTTTGACATTGCACATCCGATTTTAGTCGAATTCTTGAGGGAATTCGCCACAACTTTTGATGGAAACATGTGGGGTCACAATGGTCCGTACATGCTTTCCAGGGTTATTAAGAGACTGGACGTTGGAGATGCAAACACAACTCCTTATAACATTACAATTTTACCGATAAAGGCATTTTATCCGGTGGATTGGTTTCAGATGCCCAAACTGTATAAGAAACCTACGACGGAGCAAGAATCAAAACGGGCGGAAGAAACGGTGGCTGAGCTTAACAGGGACAGCTATGCGCTACACCTATGGAACCAGGTAACAAGGGAATTAGTTATTGAAGAGGAAAGTGTTATTCAAAGAATGATTGCATCTCACTGTTTAATATGCGGAGACACTTATAATTCTTCCATAGCTATTTAATTTTCTAGTAATATTATGTATATTTAATTTAAAATATATGACTAATATATGTAATTAACAAATGGATAGAATTTGTCCGCCTCGAGTTATTGGTGAGATAGGGTTATTATGATTCAAAAAATTATATTTAAATAATTTTATTTTTAATTATTATATTTAAACTCAAAAATTAATATATTTATCAATTACTTTTATATTTAAAATTAAAATATAAAATTTTAAGATTATAAGTGTAATATTAAAATTTTTTGGAAGTCTTATTGAACTAAGCATCTTCAAATTTGAGCTCAACTTGTTTTACACCCCTAACCTTTTTAGTCCATAACTCTTAATTAAATTAATTAGACTTAATTTGATACGGGCTAACATCAAACAAGGTCTAAATCGAGGTCATCTCAAATATAAAAGAGTCAATTTGATATTGATTCTAAATGAACGAATTGAGATTCAAATTTTATTAAAAATAATTTCACTCTAAATTTAATTCAAACTGATTCAAGTTTAGCTAATTTAATATAAATTTGAATTCAAATTTAATTAATTCATATAATCATTTCGAATCTAATGCTAAAATTAACTCCAATCATTTCTAATCAGTTATGTTGGATATAATGAATTGCCGTGTTCGCCATTTTTTCTAGGCTCATTTGATCGATTGTGATGGGCCAGCTCAAAACTGGGTTTGTCATGCGATTGGGTAATTCATGGCCAAAATAGCACGAATGGGCAGCATGACTGGCGAGTGGGTTTATTTGGCAGGGCATGAAATACAAATTGGCACGTTTACAAATGGGCTGGCTGAATTTTTCGCTCCATGTGCTAAGAAAACAAACCATGCACTCAACAGTCCCGGAATTTTTTTTTTTTTCGGTTGATTCTAGCCAGAAAAACAAAAGCTGAACAAGATTGAGTTAAATTTTGGTTTGAATTTAGTCTAACTAGCTCATGCCGAAGAAGAATTATAAAGAATAAGTAGAGAAGAAAAAAAAATTCACCAATAAGAAGCTTTAACTCTAATATGGATCATAAACCGAGCTCAAGCTTAACAAACAAAATTGCTTTAATTTCAAACTTGTACTGCGATTATAAGCTTGATTAGATTAAGACATCTTAGTCCAGGCTTGGATTCAAATGCGGCTCTCGGGTTATTTTTTAAATAAGTTTACATTCCACCAAAATTATCAAAATCAATTGGTTTTAGTCTACAGTGATTGGGGAATGCCACAGTTTCCTACTGTTAAGGATGGATTCAATATAGGCAAAGTCTTAATAAAAATAAATAAGATCGAATAATTTGAGATTTACTCAAGATCGACAAGTTAACATTTAAACTTAGCTAAAATATTTTAAACTTAAATATTCAAATCAACTTAAATTTAGCTGACTAAATCTTAGCATAAATTTGAGTTTGAACTGTTTGGATTAAATTCATCCTTATTTAGCGGTTGATTAGTGGTTTAATGGAATTGTTTTCTACCCAAAATTTCAAAGTTACTAAATAAGCCTTATGAATTTCTAAGCACACACTCCACTTTTCCTGGGTCACATCTTTATTAAGCTATTTGGGCAAAATGTTGGCCGAACTAACTAGGCTGGACTATTAAATGGAGCTATAAAATCGGATCCTGCTGCAGGGAAGCTACCTCATTATCTTATCTTCAAGATTTTCAGAAGCCGAATTGAAGTCGAGACATTGTGTCACTCCGACTCACTCACCCTCGGAGCTATACTTCGCACTCCTTCTCAATCTCGCATTTCCTCTTCTCAATCTAAAACTCTTGGAACATCTATCGGCTGCTCAACTCACTCGGTTTCGCTCTCCTTCTAACCCCTTCATTTAGTATCTATCAACCATCAATTCTCGCTTGCTCTTTAATCGTAATAATGTATAATTTCCCTAATTTTGTAAAATGATTCAGTGTATTGGGGCGGCAGCGATAAGAAGACGGCAAAAGGAAAACGTTTTAATCACTCCTTTGGCAATGTAAGATGAAGTGTTTCTGACCATCCGATAAATTGGTGGATTTTACTTACTTGACATAATGATTTTGATTTTTGTCTTGTTTTATATATTAGGCGAGACAACAAGACAAGAAGAAAAGAGGAGGACCACTGAGAGTTCCGACACCGCCTACTCCACCAAGGAGAGGTTGGTATGTTGATAATGATAAGAAAATCAATATCAAAATCAATGAATTTTTACTCTTTAGTTAATTCTGTTATCCTATTTCGTTTCTACTTATAATGTATTTTTGTTAAAGTTTGAGATGCTAAATTGTTAAATACAATTTGTTTTTATTTTTATCTTATAAATAGGATAAGGCGGTGCATCCGATCATTTTTTTTTGTTTAAATTTTTTATTAATCCGTACAACTGTATTCTATATAGAAGAAAAAAACGCAGAACTAGAAGATTGTGGAGCCAGAAATAAAACTTAGGGGTGTAAAGTGAATAACTGTAACATATAAGGGTTATATTGATAGTTTCATATGTTACAGTAAAATTTTCAGAGTAAGTGGGTTAGCTGACTCCATGACCACCCTTCCCTCCACCGCCGCACCACTGACTGCACTTCCTAGTAATATCTTAACTTTATGATCCCAGCTAATGCGGCATTCTATGTAATATCATGTTCAATAATGAGCTAATGTAGCATGTGATATACTATTACCATGTGGGGTAGCCATTCGATATCATATGACATTAAATTTTTATCTAATAATGTGGTGAGCTAATCCAGCAAGTGATGTGTAGGCTTGTCTATTGTCCAGTGATTGAGAATCGGTTTTCTGGACTGACATTTTGCACCCAGGAATTCCCTTGGCCCAAATGCCCTTGCTGGTGAAAAACAAGCCATGAAGAAATCATATGTACACTGTTTGTCAAAGAATTATAGAACTCAGTCATGAAATTTTCTACTCAAGTCACTTGACTGGAGAATCTCAATATGGGGCGATTTCGCTAAGTTTAATATCCGCAGGGTAGATAGAAAGGTTGGAGATGAGGATGTCTGCATAAATTATGATAAATATAGCTGCTAATGAGCTGGTAGCAAAGACGTGAGATTTAATGTTTCAACCAAGCACCCTGTGGCTTAGTATCTTGTCCATGAGAGTTGAATAGGGACGGACTTTACGTAGTGATCCATTGTTGTTCTTCAGAGTATAGCTTATGCTCTTGTCTTTGTGCCTCCATGTTAGCAATGAGACTGTTCACTAAGGGACTATTTCTCTTTTTTTTTTTTTGGGTCTTGGAGAAATTAGTGTAGGGATTTTGCCATTTTCGGATCACATATGCAATAATACATATATAAAGTGTTCACTAAATATACTTGTGTAAATGATTTCTTCATCTTTTGTTAATGATGAAAAATTACGAAATTGATTTTAGAATCAAATGTAGACCTGAATTTCAATATTTACATTAAATACAAACCAAATTAAAGGTATTCAAAATCTACTAGAATAATATGTGACTATTCATGAAAGCCACGGCAACAATAATCCATCAATATGAAAAGGCGGCTGGGTATTTTGTGCACATGTAACGTGCGACTGCTCCTTTCTTCCGTGAGAAGAAAATTATTTTCATAAGAAAGAAAAATGTGCGCCACACATATTTCTTGGGTGGCGGGTAGGGGTCGATGCATTTTAATGTGCGTTACTTGCTTCCTTGTGTAAATCTCATGAAATGTGCCTTACTTGCTGTAGACCATATATATTATTATTATTATTTTATGTTTTATTTAGTTTTCTTTTATTATTTAAAATTAGGATCAATATAAACCATAAATTTATTTGAATATATTAAAATTGAATAAATTTAATTCAATCCTATACTTTCTTATATACAATTCTAACAAGTCAGACTTATTTCATTTTAATCTCTATGTATTATAAATTATATTTTTAGGTCTAAAGGTTTCCAAAACTCAAAATTTTCAATATAAAATCTAATTCAAATTTAATTTGAAAAATCTTCGACAAATTCCTTTTGTGTATAATTTATAAACTCTTTATTAAGTCGATAGTGATCGATTTATATTGAGCTCTCAAAATAATATTTGCCTAGACATAAAGTAAAAACAACCTCTAGCAAAACATCATGATTACTTTATTGGTAGAGTGTCAACATATAAATTAATTTGTCGATGATAGGATTATTTGTACAATTCAATTATTTTGTTATACGATATTTCTTCGAGATTGAGGTATATATGAAGTGTCTCTTTTAGGAATCTTTAAGTTGTATAGACTGACTTCTATCAAAAATTGAAAAAATATTTGATCGAACATCAACTCAGTCCCACTATAACTACAAGTTTAGTTGATTGTTATCATTTGTCAGGGAGCTCTAACTGAAATATCAATTATCATGCCTAGGAGTGATAAACCTCTATTAATCCATCATAGCATTCATACAGTTTTGATATGACTAATCACCATATTTTTGGTAGTTTTTTTATTGAACTATATTGGGTTGGTGTCAAACTATACCGATCGTTGCACAAGACCATTTGGTGACCTTAAGTCTAATGATCATATGTACCTCTGTTTATTAAGAAGATATATTACATAAATATTAGAGTAATCATTCATATAAAATTCTCTTGATGGGTTAGTTAAAGAAACATGTATACAACGTACACCTATATATTACACCAAACTGTCAATAAATAGTTTTGACACGAAAGAATGATCATTATCTTTTGATTGAGTTGCTCGTATTATTGATTATAGTAATATCATAGTTACATACATTTTAAAAATAATTACTTATTGTGCATATAAATTTTTTACAATCAAATGTTAAACATCGATTCTCTTGTGCTCTTTTATTATACAGTATATCTCCAAGGTATATATCTATTTGGTTATATCTTAAAAAGATAAATTTGAATAGTATTAGATGTGCTGGTCCAATCATTGGTCTCACTGGAAAGGATCCAGATCGAGTCTCCGTGAATTCAATGGCCTCCCTCAAGCTGTCTTGGAGATGAATGAACATTACATATTAAAGTACATTATTTGTTATTCAGCCAAGAAAAAAAAAAGTTTGTAAATGAAATATAATAATTATTTATATTTACTCTTTTTTAATAATAAAATAAAATACTAAACCTAAGCGCACTTAATTTTGTAAACTTTGATATTGATTGAAAAAGAATAATCAGCAGTCCGTATATCTTCCCAGCTCCCATTATATACATTAATATTGATATCTCTACTTACATTATAAAAATGAGTCATTTTACGAAATCCTTGACTTTTCCATTTTTACGTACTCAACAGTCAGCTTAATACATTACAAAAAAAGCGTGAATCCGAATCCTTCCTCGTCCTCAACTGGCTCTTTTTTTTAAGTTTAAATGTGGACGGACACAGCATGCATAAACAGAAGCTTCTGAAAATCCCTTGTTGCATAGATAAAGTTCTTAAGTTGTCACAAAAATGTTGAGCCAAAATATTAAAACACCCCTCTTCTTTGCTGTCTCATTTTCAGCCATCGCTTGTCTCATCTACACAAGCAGCCTCGTTTCTAGTGGCGCCCTCATTACTAATCTCTGTGTACACTCCGCAGAGAAATTAGTATTGCAGGAGATGGGTGAAGAAAAAGATGACAGTGAAGCTCCTGATCTTCTTATTGCTCCTCCCGAATTGACGATGCCAAAAAGAATAGCTTGGTTCCGGGGAAAACTTCCGGATCTTGATGTTCTTAAATCAAACGATTTCGGTCAGAAATTTCACGGCCGGGTTCTGGAATTCTTTGATAAAAATTGTACTAATCAGTTCTTCATGATTTGGTTTTCACCAGCTCGTAAATTTGGACCGAGAGAGTTCTTGACGGTAGAGAGTCTGATGACGGCCAATCCGCAGGCATGCTTGATGATTTTATCAAGAACTCTAGACTCGCGGCGTGGCCACAAAATCTTGAAACCTCTACTTGATCGTGGACTTAAAATTGTTGCAGTTACACCGGATGTGCCGTTTTTATTGAAGAATACACCAGCTGAAGCTTGGCTTGAAGAATTGAAAAGTGGCAACAAGGACCCTGGAAAGTATCCATTATACAATAATCTTTCTAATCTCATCAGGCTTGCCATTTTATACAGGTACGGAGGTGTTTACTTGGACACAGATTTCATTGTTCTGAGAAACTTCACAGGGTTGAGAAATGCAGTTGGGGTGCAAGTTATAGATCCGAAGACTGAAAAATGGAGCTCAGTGAATAATGCTTTAATGATCTTTGACATTTCACATCCGATTTTAGTCGAATTCTTGAGGGAATTCGCCACAACTTTTGATGGAAACATGTGGGGTCACAATGGTCCGTACATGCTTTCCAGGGTTATTAGGAGACTGAACGTTGGAGGTGCAAACACAAATCCTTATAACATTACAATTTTACCGAGAAAGGCATTTTATCCGGTGGATTGGTTTCAGATGCCCAAACTGTATAAGAAACCGACGACAGAGCAAGAATCAGAACGGGCGGAAAAAACGGTGGCTGAGCTTAACAGGGACAGCTATGCGCTACACCTATGGAACAGGGTAACAAGGGGATTAGTTATTGAAGAGGGAAGTGTTATACAAAGAATAATTGCATCTCACTGTTTAATATGCCGAGACACGTATAATCCTTCCATAGCTATCTAATTTTGAAGCAATATTATATGGATCCAATTTAGAATATGTAGTTGATAGATGTTTTATAATTATGTGATTAAATTTCAATCATATAAACATATATCATTTAAATATCTAATTTAAAGTTTTCTTAAGAAAAATTGGAATATCATATAAAAAATTAATAAATCTATACGTATTTATTGTGAATACACAAATTGATATATATTTAATGTGTATTATTATATGATTGAGTGATTCTAAATTAAAAATAAAATATACTTAATTACATGATCACACATATACATATATATTTATTTATGTATTTAAAATAGGTATACATAGTATCGCTCATAAAAAATTGTCATGCAATCACTTGAAAATCCTACAACTTCCTCACTTTTGGCAAATACATTTTTGACCCTTAATTGTCTAACTAATAATACTATGTGTACTAGTTTTAAGTTTTCAATTAAATATATAAATAATATGTTATTATATGGTTGAATATTATGTTTTAATTAATTTTAAATTACTTAATTATTCGATCACATATTTATAATATTCAAAACTATATACATATAATATTACTTTTGCGTGACATTTAAAGGTTAGTCATCCTTTTGTTTAGAAAAACGTCAATGGAGCTGTCAAGAGTTTGGTTTTCTGTTTTTGTGCAACTAATTCTTCGGTTTCCAAAGGCAATCTTTTATCATGGAATAAAACTATAGGTGGTAAAAATTTACTAATACAAAATAAGATGAGAATTTATAATTAAGCAATAGAATTGTTTATTTTTTATCTCACTTTAAAATCACTTAATTAGATACTATTAAATAAGTTTGTATGATAAGTTTATACAATTTATTTGTATAACAGTATTACTCTTGATTATATCTACGTTATTTCATGATATATCTTACTCTAATAATATATTCTTTATTATTGATATTATTATATTTGCCTATTAAATGAATAAATATTTTTAAAATATTCTTATTTTCCCACTTATGGACAATTAAAGTTAACAAAGCTCTAACATTTTAAAATTTTTTTTCTTTTTCTCCACCTAAACCCTAAAAACTAACAATTTCCCTTCAGACTAAGTTTTAAAAAACTACATTTTCCCTACTAGGGTTTAGTTTTCAATTTCTGATGACATCTTCGAGAGCCTCTCCCTCCCGACGTTTCCTCTTCCTCTAACGGTGTCTCTCTCGTCATTTCTCTCTCCTCTTGTTAGCCATTCAAATTGGAAAGATAAAAGATCTTGTCTTCATCTAGAAAGATTATTTGTTTTCCCAGGTGAGCGATGCATGGTTGTCATAGAGAGAAGAGACATTGAGATAAATCATTGAAGGAATAGGAATCGTTGAGAGGGAGAGAAATTGCTAGAGATGATGCCAAAAGAAGTGGTTGGATATTGAATTTAAACCCTAAAGGAAAAAATGATTTTTTAAAACTTGATTTATAGAAAAAAATATTATTTTTTTAGGGTTTAGGAAGAAAAAAAGAGATAAAATTTTAGTTTATTTTTAATATTATAAATAAAATAATGATTTTATCCTTAAACTAATAAGCTTAATTATCTATAGATGGGTAAATAAGATTTTCAAAATTAAAGAATGAGAATTTAGAAAAATAGTATTCTTTGGATGGAGATTAGCCCTTTGACCTATTAAAATACTATCAATATAATTTTAATTAAAAGGTGTATGATAGGGAAAATTTTGTTTTTCAAAACTTAAAAGAAAGATAATTTGTCTAATCAACTAAATTATCAGTTGGTTATAAGGAGAGTAGTTACAACCATATTAATGTATAATTTATTCACATCGGATATGGGTTGGGAAAAATAAAGAATTAATAAGAAGAAACTTTTACGGTGTTAAAATCATAGGGAAATCACCAATCACATAAAAAATAAGAAATGTAATGTTGTTTGATATAATCTGTTGACCTCCTTACAAAGTGTTCAAAACCAATTTAACATTATTTTGAATCAAATTGAATTTCTGATTCAGAAAAAAAATTATAAATTGATATTAAATTGATTTAAAGATTAAATGATTCTAAACCAAATTGAAAAAACTAGTTGTCTAAATTGAGTTTTTGCTTAACCAGTTTTCAATCAAATTTCAAAGAGACATTCTATTTTATTATTCTTTTTTTTTTTCCAAAAATAAAAAACGAAGTGAAACTGTACGAGAAAACCAAAAATTATATCAACCCACAATCCTCAACCCTAGTCATCATTTGATTTCTCCTATTTGACTATAGTTTTGTCCTTTTTTTTGGATTTAAGGTTTATCATGTAAATCATCTGTGTGTTATAATTGTTCCGTTGTGGAAACGTAAATGAAATTAAGAACGTAATGCCATTCTAATCACGTTTAAATGTTCACTCTACGTATCATTATTTTTTTTACAAGGAAATTATGTATAGAAATAATAATATAATATTATATAATTTAATAATTTTAAATTAGAGATAAAATAATATCTAATAATATAATTATATGTAATTATTTGTGCTTAAATTTAGATTCATTGATTATATACATAATATTATTATTTTTTTTTTTTATGCAAGCAACGAAAAAGAGGTTCGTGTGGATTTCTTTCTTGTGGTTTACTTCCCTTTGTGAGAAATCTGATAAAAAGGGCTTCAAATTTTTATGAAATTTTTGGACAAATCTAACAGTGAGATGTAAATAATCTTATCTATAACACTTCTCTCTTCAGTCGCTAATCACTTTGAGATTTGGTTTTTGCAGTGTGTATGATTTTATTCAAATCATAAAACTAGGTTAAAGCTTAAAAATTACGGTTTAATTTATTTTAGTTTGTAAAATAATTTGATTTAGGATGATAAATTTTTAAAAATAATTTTTAGTTTGGATTATAATTTAAACAATTTTTAAACTGAATCAAATGGTAATCAATATTTTTTAAAAATACATATATATATATATATATATATATATATATATATATATATATATATATATAATATAATTTTTCTATAAGCAATTACGTGTACAATATGTTTTTTCATATTTATTTTATGATTTTTTTTACATGTATATTGTATATATATTTCATATTTATTTTATCTATTTATATTATGTTTAAAAAACTAGAATTTAATTAATTTTATTGAATAATATATATTAAAAAATGAATGATTTTAATAGGTTCAAATTATAATCCAAATTAGATCAAATTGAATTTTTCAGTTTAATTTGGTTTGATTTGGAAATTTTTAAAATCACTTTTTTCAGTTTACTCTAAAAAAAATTTCAATTGCACCAACTAAACCGTGCACCATGGAAATCAAATCTGTATCAAAAACTTAATTTTATGTCTTGTGTATTGAATATCATATCGTATGATACAACTTTTAAAAAATAAAATATTGATAAAATAATAAAAAAATATGATAGATATGTCATTGTTTTGAAAAATATTATGAACACTTATAAAAATTTAAAATTTCTCATATACACCCCTATAATATCATCATTTTCTTTAAAAATGTATCAATTCGTATCAGTAATATATATCGTATCATACGATATGTATATTATATCATATTAATTATGATATACCTCATGATACGTATCATTTTTTATCTATATTTTATTATATTATAAGATATGTATCGTATATTATAAGATATTAATAACTATATTGGACACACCCATACATGGTTCTATAATGTATGACAATGACGTAGCTCTCCCCGCCCAACCAACCTGCCGCCTCTTCAGCCCATTTCAATTCTTCTTCCGTCACTGGCCTTTTATACAGCCTTGAAATATTTTCCCAATCTACTAGATAAAATGCCTTTATGGGAAAACACTAATAATATTGTATACCGATGAGCGTTGGAGGTACTCGAATTCTAATGTGCATCCGATTATCAAGAGACTGGACGTTGGAGGTACAAACCCAACTCCTTATAACATAACAATTTTACCGATACATGCGTTTTATTTAGCGGATTGGCTTCAGATATCCGAGTTGTTCAATCTCTTGTGCTGTCGACAAGTTTGAACCACTGGCTTGCAGGATCACATGTTCCATTTGTATCCAAGCATTTACAGTTATTCATAACAAGGTTGCTGCTTGAGTCTAAATCCAAGCAAACAATTGTACCATCTTCTTCCGTAGATGACAGGTGCATCTTAGAATCTGCTATGATTTCCCATTTTGAATTTGAGTCTGTGCATCTTAGGCCGAGTGTTGCTGCCTTCCCCAACCCATTGGATTGTAAGCAATAAGATGTCCCCTTTAGGTATAAATTCTTCAGGGACGTGTAATTCCATGCTCCTGTGTCGGCACAAGAACCCAACCTCATAGGATCAAACAATGATGTACTTTTCAGTACACAGAGACCTGTTAAAGGATGGAAAATCACTTTATGCAGAGTTCTTTCTAATAAATCTGGCCCTGCATGTTAAAACACACTAGTTCAGATATATGAAAAATTCATATATTTCTAATTTTTTTTTTCATAAATTTAGGTTATTCTACCTCTAGTGGGAGATTGAACAAATGATATTCTGTGTAAAAAGCTCGAATTCCTTACATCAGACCAGTTCCTATTTAAAATTCCATAACGCTCATTTGACCCAAGGACCCCTCCATTGAAATAATAACTTCCAACAAGAGTCCACAAGGCCCAGTCCAAGTCATGTTCAGCTAGCCAACCCAAAAAGCAGCTCAAAAACCTTTTTTCATTCACATTATTTATCACTAAATCCACTCCCCACTCACTCACGAACAACGGCCACCCTTGGTCAAGCACGAAGTCTGCTGACCGATTTATTCTATTCAGCACTCGACCGCATACTTTATTTGAATTACCATTTTCCCATTGCTTATTATCTGGAAAGCTATACCAGTGTACCTCGAATACTGTCTTCCCAGTAAACGTCAAATTCACTGGTTGATTGCGAATAAATGATAAGTCTGTGTCAAAAGATAACCCAGAGAGGATGACAAGAACATTTGGGTTTGCTGAATGCACTGCTTCAGCTCCTCTCTGCATGTATCTACCTCATAAATATACACAAGGAATTAGAGTTTTGATTATTGGAATATGGAGTAATTATATTAATTAAAACTTGTAATATGAGAAATGCAGATAATTAATGTACCTGTACCAATCTTTTAGGTTCTGTTTAGGGCCTCTGAGTTCATTCCTCAGGCTCATGCCAATAACATTGGTAACTCCATTAAATAGAGTAGCCATCCTCGTGAGACCTTTGATCCAGAGTTCTGGATCAAAATACTGATCGCCAAAGAATCCATTGCCATCTGAGTTACCGCAACACCAACCTGGTTTTGTTATGTGATTATCTAATATCACCATGACATTGTTGTCCCCAAGGTTGGATACCACTGCCTGAAAATATGCCAATAATAATGTTTCACTATACAAATATAAATGTCTAACTATTAAATTAAAAAAAAGAAAAATTTATGAGAATTTTGTTGAAGTGGCTTATATTAGCATAGTTAACGTCGACACTTTATTAGCTCTGTGTTTTTGTTTTTGAATAATGTTTCATTGATTTGTTAAATGATTAATAAGACATCATTGGCTGTTTCTACATGACCCTTTTCCGTATTGTGTTTGACTTATAGGCAATATTTTAAAAAACAAATCCATAATAGATCTGATTGTTTCACTGCTTCGTGGTTCAACCGATTCGAACAATTGATTTATTCTGAAAATAATTAAACAAGAGTAAAATTATTTCGCAACAGTAAATTTTCAACCCAAGCAAGAAATAACAAATCAATTCCTGGATTTGCTTTTCCATTTTCTGAGAAAGCAAATTTAGCAAAATTAATAAATAAAACTTTATAAAGTGTACTCCGCGTTCAGCCAAACAATATGAGATCAATCAACAACCATTACAGAACATCACACTGATAAAAGGCACAACATGAATGCATAACCAACAAATTTCATGAAATATATTCTCCACAACAATATGCATATTACTACAAGAGTCTCAACCTCACGTGCCCATCTATGATAAGTATTGTGCAACTAACTTTCCAAGATATTGTTCTGCTATAAACCAACTGGCTAGTCTACAAAATGTTCATGAGCAAACATGAATCGTCGAGAAGACAAGAAAAAAAAAAAGGCCAAAAGACTTATTCCCTCCCACCCCGGGTTTAGTCTCCAAATATTCACCTTCTTATCACCAATGTCATCAACCACAACTTCATCCACTTCCTTCTTAGCTACTTCTTTACTATTAACAGAAGCCAACGCTGACAACAGTGACAGGTTCATTTTAAACCGCCGGAGCCTACACAAGATTACACAAACTAGATGCATTTCCACAACAAATTGTCAGATATATATTGCATGATCAAAATATTATTCCCACCAAAGACTGAAGAGGCGACTAAGAGGCCATTGGGAGATGCCTCAGAGAAATCGTGAAGACAAGAAAAAAAAAAATGATAGAATATTTTTTAGGGCAGTAGGCTAATAGGCATATCCCATTCAATGCAAAAGCAGAGAAACTTGAAGTTCACAGGATATTTTTTATAGGACATCGACAAACATGCATACAAGTACGCGAAAAATTATTAACTAATAGTTGGTATTTAATCTCACCTGGAAAGCTTTAATGAGAGAAAGATCAATGATGGAGGGGTTGTTAATCTGAATACCAACAATGTCTTCGTTTAAACCAAAATTCTGAAATGATTGTTTGACTGTGAGAGAGGCCAAAGTGTCATTGGTGGCCAAATAGATTGGCCACGTCAACCTAACACAGTTGAATCCCATAGCCAAAATCCGTTTCGAAATTTGGTCTAAAGGCTTCTTGCTGAGTCCCTCAGTCACAACTGGTTTAAGATGTGATGCCCAGTTTACACATGCTAATTTTACCCGCTGTCCGCTGCGGTTGTCCACGATCCATCTGGAGTTAGTGGAGAGAGGAACCCCCTCAGAACGGTTGGTGGAAAACAGCATGAAAAGAGTCATCAAAGAGAAGAGGGAGAAGGAAGAAGAATCCATGATGAAGAAGAAGAATAACTGTACGTGAAGTTGTAGATGAACGAAAGGAGATAATGAGCTGTAGATGAACGAAGAAAGGGTTATTGTATAGAGTGATTTATAGAGAGGGAAGAAGAAGAAGGAGCTGTAGATGAAGATGAACGAAGAAAGAGAGGGAAGAAGAGGAAGGTGCAAGTGCAACCACCAAGTTTGGTATTATTTGAGCGCCCATGTGAATAAAGGAACAAAAATTCCTGTTTATGCCTTGATTCTTTTCTATTTTGGTAATTGCCTTGATTCTTTTCATTCTATTCAACAGTAAAAAACATCAATCCTTTTATACATTGATAATTGACATCTTGGAAAATCCATGTGATTGCAAATCAAGACCCTTCAATACATTTTCAAAAAACACAAAAATAAGAAAAGCTAACCCATCCATCCTAAAGGACAGAGAAATGGCGAAGAGAATGTAGTGAGTAGTAAGTCTAAAAGGACAGAGGATGAAATGGCGAAGATAACAAAGTGAGTGGTAAGTCTCAACTCTGAAGGACAAGAAGAATGATCGAAAAAGGTGCGCCACCATATAATTTGCCCTTCCCCCATACCATTTGTATCCTTTTTAAGTTACTTATTGTAAATGCCTCGATTGATGATGAAGGACCTTGAAGTTGAAGTTGCCTGTGGATTCGCCCATGTGGCAGAAATTCTTAATTAAAAAAAGAAAAAAAGAAGGCCAAAAGACTATGTCCCACCCAAGGTTTGGTGCAAACTTACTTTCCCACCTTACAACTTTCAAAAATCTAAATACACATCTTTCTGTTCAATTTTATTGTTACTGTCAAAGATAAAATTGTTATTTAATAAAAATACTTTAAAAAATTATAAATACATCACATTTTACCCCACCAAATTTAAAAACTAATATTTTACCCCACCAAAAATAAAAATAATAATTTCACCACACTTTTTCCCACCCAAGGTTTGAAAAATTAAAATTTCTTCTTAGGGTTTTTGCAACAGCCGCCAGCAACTGGAGACGATGGCTACGATGACATTCTCCCTCCCTCCCTACTTCTCTCTCAACAACCGTCTATTTTTACTATTATTAGTTGTCACTAACCAGTGCACAAAAAGACTAAGATCTGGGTCTCTTTGTCATACTATCGTGCTACGAAAAAACCCAGATCTTTTCGTCACACAATGACTCAACGAAGAGATCGAGATCTCTTCGTCGCTCAATAAAGAGATTTAGATATGGATCTCTTCGTGTGTTGACTAATGATAGTCAATGATGGTCGAAAATAAACGGTAACTAAGAGAGAAACTGAGAGGGAGTGAGAATGTCATCGTTGCCATCATCTTCAGCGATTGACAACTACTGTAAAAACTTTAAAGGAAAATGTTGATTTTTCAAACCTTCAGTGGGAGAAAGTGGGTTAAAATTGTTAATTTTTAAATCTGGTGAGGTAAAATATGATAAATTTATAGTTTTAAAAATATTTTTATTAAATGATGTTTTTATCGTAACAATAAAATTTAATAAAAAAATAAATATTTAGATTTAAAAAATTTTTCAGATGGGAAAGCAGTTTGCACCAAACCTTGTGTGGGAACAGCCGTTTGGCCACAAAAAAAAATTGGGAACTTTACAGTTTTCTTGCATAAATTGCTACAGTTTGTAATGTGTGGTTGCTTTTAGGGCAGGAATGATCCAAACGGCTCGAAACTCGAAAATTGGTTTTACTTAATTCAATTAGGTTTAAATTTATTTAATTTAAATTTGGGTTAAAAAATTTTGTTTGTTTTTAAATCTAATCAAATTTGAGATAAAAAGTGTTTGACTCGATTGAGTTCTAATTAATAATTTAAAATTGTTATTTAATTATATTCAAATTTATAGTTTTGATTAGTTTAAATTAATAATTCAAATTCATAATTTGATTTGATTTGAATTTATGATTTAAATATTGATTTTAAATATTTTTTTAATAAAATAAAATCATTTTATCAATAAATCACAAATTCGAGTCATGAATCCAAATCATAAATTTAAATTATCAATTTAAACTATAAATGAATTGAATCACAAATTCGAACAATTGATTTAAACTATAAAATCAAATCGAATACGAATCAAATCAAGTTAGGCCATTTTTTATTCAAATTGAATTCAAATTAACTTTAATTTTGACTCTAAAAAATTGAATCAAATTACATTTTATTCAAATTAAACTTAAAAAATATATATTTAAACTCAGATACAATTATATTTTATTCAAATCCGTAGTTGCTTTTGCACCGCCTCTCTAATATTTCAAAAGTACCTACTAGAATTTTGAGATGTTGAGATGCCGTAGATAGTCGTGTGCAGCTGCTGCAATAATGAATGGCAAATTTCCTCAATTGACAGAAAGAGACGAAGTTAAATGAATGAATGTAGAATCTTTTTGTCCTTTTTCTAATTTGTAGCTCATTCATTCGTATTTTGTGGGCAACTGCTGTGAAAAGTAACAAGTATGATGCGAAGATTAGACAAGGAGGGAAACAGCTTTCTTTATTTCGCCAACCCCATAAATCACTTTTGATTTTCATTGCCCTATAAGACAAAAAATTGCCGCATCAGCATCTAATAATTCAAATGTTTGAATAGATGTTGCATAAGATTCACGGATAATTTTATTTAATTTTGGATGATTTGATAAAGTCATGGTTTTTTTAATTTTTTTCAAAAGACTTATTCCCATCTAAAGTTTAATTCATTCACAAAATCTTTTCTGTTAACTTTAGATAATCTAGATAACAAATCATCGATCAATATATTCAAAATATATCATCATGAATAACTTTTGTATAACTATCTTATCCTTTGGTAAGAGATTTTAGTTTCCGATATTTATTAATATTTATCCAAGATCTTGGATCCAAACCGTCTTCATTATCGTTGTTTTTACATATGAATAACGTATGATCAAACCGACTTATTACACATGATATGATTAGTCTTATATTTACACATAATATGAAAAACATGCATTTATACTGAATCCAACTGTGACATCTCAAGTCTAAGGATTAATAGTACATTACTATAATCCTACAACAACGCATCAGTCACATATTAAATGTCCATGTGATTTATTATAATTGATCATGTTTGAAAAATAGTATTCTAACAATTAATCCATATTAATACTCTAATGATATGACTTTCATATTACCCACGTTAATATCATATCATGATATTCAACAGAAAATATTCAATATGTCTACTATACAATGTCATTGCCCAATTGGCATCAAATACGTAAGACACACTTTGATGATTTGATCTTCTGAATATCTATATCATCTAAATACTTCATATCAAGGTTTTAAAAGCCGGACCGGACCGGCCGGTTCAACCGGATGGACCGTGAACCAGTTACTGTAGCGATTTTTAAACAGGAAAAACCGTTTATGTTAAATTTTCGGATTGAACCGCGGTTGAACCGGTGGTTCATTAGCGGTTCGCGGTCAATCCGGTTCAAACTGTAGAAAAGCTCAGTATAAAATTTTCTCCAGCTTCAGTCCTACGTTGCCGTCAAATTCGTTGCTCCAGTTTTGGGTTACCGTCGACATCTTTTCTCTAATTTTTCTGCATAGTAGTGAGATCTTCTGCGTTGTCGCTGACAACATTGATTCAGTTTTGTGTTTGACTGACTCTCATAATGCAACTGTAAGCTTGAAAGTTGAAACAATGGAGGAACCATGGTTCAGTCAAAAGAGTTGGTATTTGAAAACTATTAATTAATGGGCGTTCTGGTAGTAGGTATAGGTGGAGATGGGGAGGTGGAAACATGTGCTTGAGAAACAAGCGAGCTGTCAGAGCGAGAGGCTTATTGTAATGGACATTTCTTAGGAAGTTACCCTCTGATGGAGAACAGCTCACGACATACTAACATAACCCTCTGTAACCCTATTGCCTATATATACCTTCTTTACATTTCTCATCTTTATCAGAGCCAATCTTTCATAGCTCCTTCTATTTCTTTAGACTGTTTATCAAAGTGGAAGTGTGCTGGTTGGTTAATTTTATATTTTATTTAATGTATCTACTAGATTTTTAATTTGTTTGAGTGTTTAATAATTAATAGTATATGTATTTATAGAATTGAATTTGTTTAATGTATATATTTTGTTTTGATGCAAAATTAATTGTTATTACTTATTAAATTTATTTTTAATAATACATATATTTTGTTAAGTATGAAAACTGAAAAATATGTATAATATAAAATTTACTGTATAAAATACATGTAATTAATAATTAGATATAATATTTTTAAGTTTTTATATAAAATTTTAATTCCGGTCCAACCGATCGGTTTAAACGGTCCAACCGGTCTGACCGAAACCAGTACTTAAAACGGTTTTTATCCCGGTTCGGTTTTGAAAACCTTGCTTCATATACGCATAATTTCTTTAATAAAAAAATAAATTAACAAATGAAAATTGAAGTAGAATATGAATAAAAAAAAAAAACCCTCTTTCTTTTATTACATACAAATTATTATAAAATTAAATACTTTAAAACCAACAACACGATTAATTTCTAGGGCATAACTTGCAGTTACGTGAATGTTATTTTATTTTTTATTCAAAATTACTCACTCATTTGATAATACGGATCAAATATATACTCATTTATGTACTTAAAGTACATACACATCATTTTTAATGAAATGAATATTCAATATTTTGCATGAAGTAGTGCCCAGGTTGAGTTTTTCTTTATTTTCTTTCAGTATCTTGAGGATGCTATATCGTTCGGAGAAATCTAAATGGAATAGAGAATATAATGCCTTCTAATTACATTTAAACAGTCTTTTTATTTCAAGCAACAAAATAGAGATTCATGCTGATTTATTTCTTGTAGTTTACTTCCATTGGTGGGAGGACAGGAAAAAGAGCTTCAAAATTTATGAGATTTTTTGACAAATCAAACACTGAGATGCAAATAATCTATCTATGACAGATAAGAAAACTTTTTTCTTTTTGTTTGTTTTCTACATATTGATGTTCACGGAAAAGAGTCTTTGATGTTACCTTTACTAGCTTAATAAATCTTCTTAGGCCCCACCCAAAATTTTAAAAAAATAAAAATTTATCTTATTTTTTCCTTAAACCTTAAAAACTAATAATTTCTCTCATGCTTAAGTTTTAAAAATCACATTTCTCCCCCTAAGTTTCATTTTTAACCTATTTTTCTCCAACGACATCCCTCCAGTTGTGACCTTTCTTCTCCACTGTCGACCTTCATCTAATCATGACTCCCTTTGTCGTCTTTGTTGTCGACATCTGCATCTTTGTCAACGATGAAGACAACATCTTCATCTGAGGTGAAGATGGTAGAAAGAGACATAACCAGAGAGAAGTCAACGATAGAGAAAAGAGGTCATGATCGGATTCCGATTGTTAAAGAAGCATAGGTTGAAATGAAACCCTAAGGGGCAAATGTAATTTTTCAAAACTTAATTCTAATGGAAAATTGTTAGTTTTCTAAATCATAAGAAATTGAGATAAAATTTTATTATTTTTAATTTATTACTGGTAAAATGATGATTTTACCTTTAGAACTAACTTATTCAGTTAATTTTGACAACTCATGGATAAATATTTGGGCTTTTGAAAGATAATGGGTGTGAATTTGGGAAAAAAGTGAACTTTGGGTGGAAATAAGTGCTTTGGCCATCTTCTTATAAAGTCCTAGTAATGTGCACAAAAAAACCGATTCCACTTAGCAAGAAATCGTGGACCACATCTTCAAAGGGACTTTGGCTATGGAATTCAATTGTGTGAGGTTCACATGACCAATCTATTTGGTCACCAATGATTCTTTGGCCACCAATGACTCTTCACCTGCTATCCGTTTCGGTCTCGAGTTGGTAGAGAGAAAAAAAACCATCAACGGGCTTAGAATGTTTGATGGAAAATATTATTAAAAAGTCAGAAAAGAGAAGAGGAAGAAGGAAAGGAACCTCCCCAAGTTTGTGTTGTTTTAACTCTGATTGATATGATGATTTGATCTAATGATTGAACTTAGGCGTCTCAATTTTCTGAACCTGAAATATTTTGAGCAGATTTAAGTTGTTAGGTCCCGATGGAAGCAATTATTTGGGTAGTTCAGAAGGCCGAGTTGGTGGAAGTGATGAAGATGTTGTCTGATTGGCTAATCAACTAATTTAAGTGTATACTCTCTATGTCCTATAATCTTGTTTAATTGACCAGAATCACACAATTATATTGATGAGCATTGGGTTAGGCTTTTAATTGTGTAATTCTAGTTAATAAATTAATTAAAATAGGTACAAAATTTTTTGTCTAAACTTTTTGATAAACTCTGAGTGATTTTACTTTTTTAAACAAATTTAATTTTTATTTCAATAATATCATTTACCTTATTATTTCATATTCTGAGTGATTTTACAATTTCCTATATATTTATAAAATTCCTGTTAGGAAATACATTACTAATATTTCTTGTATAGATAAAATTTCGTTTAAAAAAATACAAACTCAAACTTTACAGGGGAACCAAAACTGGAATCCAGTCACAATCCTTTATAGTACTCATCATTTTAATTGTCTACAAGCAACTTTCGGACTTACCTTGGAGGAACCATCTTCCTCAAAACTTTCATCTTTCAAAGAGAAGAAAAGAAATGAAAAATATATATATTTTTAAAATCATGGAGATCAATCCCATATCTTCATAACATTTTTTATAAGTTTTATTTTATTAATTAATTAGAATAATATTATCATTCGAAAATATTATTCATTAACAAGAATCACATAAAGTGATGACTAAACAAGTTTAAAACAAACAACACCACATGTTTTTCGACGATGCATATATTAGATACTCTTTGGAGAAACTTTTCAGTACATATTTGGGTGCAATAATCCATCAGAGCAAGTTTCACTTATTGGAATAGTGATTTAGCTATTGTTCTTCCCATGTGCTACATTATTTGTTGAGGCACAAGATTGTCAAATTACCATTCCTTTAAGTGGAGCTTGCATAAATCGTCGAAAAATATGTGGTGTTGTTGGTTTTAAACTTGTTTAGTGATCATTTTATGTGATTCTTGTTAATGAATAATATTTTTCGAATGATAATATCATTCTAATTAATTAATAAAATAAAGCTTTTAAAAAATATTATGAAGATATGGGATTGATCTCAATGACTTAAAAAAATATATATATTTTCTTTTCTTCTCTTTTTATTTCTTTTTTTAAATATGTTTTTTTGTTTGTTTTTGGTTTTTGGTTTTTTTGGTTGTGTTGTCTTAAGAAAGATCATCCTGGCAATACAATATGAGTCCACAGAAGGTTGGTAGCCCTGTCTAAGAGATTCTGGCTGCTTTGCTTTAAAATTCTACACCTGCATCTACTTGCCTAAAATCTATTTGTAAGTTGTGCTATGTTTAATAATCTTCTCTTATCTCTACTTATGGTTTGAGTTGAGTATCTTTCAAGTTTAGGAATCAATTAATATACAAGCTATAAAAATGGTTTTAAACATTCTGTTGCACAGGTGTCCTGGCTTTGCACATTTAATGTTTGTTGTTTCTTAATGGCCAAATTACTATTTCCCACCTAAGGTTTGATGCAAACTGAACTTCCCACTCTTTAATTTTTTAAAATCTAAAAATCCATTTATCTATTAAATTTTATGTGTAAAATTGTTATTTAAAAATTTTATTTAAACTCATATTTTAAAATTATTCTTTAAGTTTTGAAAAATGTTTTTCCCCTAAATTACCTTTTTTCTTTAGGTTTTAAAACCTGCTATTTCCCAGAGATTCTAATGTTTCCTTGGCAAATTTTTAAAACCCCCCACATATTTTTCTCTCTGCCTACTACCGCCCCAAGATTTTGAAATATTATCGGCGCACACCCTAATCTCTTATTCCAATCGTTGTTGCATTTTCGATGTCTTCCCTTTAGTCTTCTACCATCAATCTACCAAAGGTCAAGCGGTCGTCAAGCCTAGTACCAATCTCCAGCAAGCTCACTCCTTCCCAGTGACCTCCAGACGTGATTTTTCTTCTCCTTTGCATGGTCGTTGAGCACCTCCTTTTTGGTTTCTTGCAGGCGCCATCCACTGAGATCGAGTAGGTCCAGTGTACTCCACTTTGCAGGCGTCAACCTTCCTCCCTAGTGCTCCTGTCAACACAAAATTGGGTCAAAATCGAGCAGGATCTCTCATTTGATTTCGATCCCATTTTGCTCTGATGAGAAGGAAAAGGACGTCGACAGCTTGATCTCAAAAGAGAAACATGTCGATGACAAAAGAGAAGGATATCAACAACGATCAAAAACTGAAACTGAAGAGGGATGAAGCTGTGATTTTTCAAAAAACAGGGGGCATCTCAGATGGGAAAAATATGAGAGTTGAAACCCCAAATTTGGGGGGAGGGGGAGGGAAAATCATTTTTTAAACTTGAAAAATATGAGGTTAGAGGGTAAAATAAAATTTAAAATCTAAGGGTAATTATAAAAATATAAATTTAAATAAAATTTGTAAATGATGATTTTATCTTTAATAATAATAATAAAATTTAATAGATAAATAAATATATAAATTTTAAAAAATTAATAAATAAAAAATTGAGTTTGTATCAAAATTTAGGTTGGGAAATAATCATGTGGCCTTTCTTAATTATATAATTATTCGTCTGACATTACATAACTTTTACCATTTTCTTGTATAAATTGCTATGGTTTGCCTGCTGCATTTTATAATGTGTAGTTGCTTTGCCTTTGCGCTGCCCCTCTAATATTTCAAACAAAATGTGGGGTCACAAGTGTACTTGATCTGAAAACGAATAAAAACGCCAAAGTTTTTTCCTTGCTGAGTCTACCTATATAAATATATATTAGGGAAGAATTTTGATTTCTTGTAATTGTATCCAAAAGAAGAATTAATGTCGACACTTTGCTACAAAAGTAGGGGTGGATACAAATCGAATCTTTTGATTAGAATAATAAATAGTTTAGTTTAAATTTATCAAATTAATATTAAAAATAGTTTAAATTTGATTCGAATAAAAATGGTATGATTTAAGTTTGGGTTAAATGTATAACTCATATATATAGCTCAAATTTGTGATTTAAATTTATGAGTCATTGATAAAACAATGTCATTTAATAATTATTTAACATAATTTAAACCAAATTACGAGTTAAATTTGAACTGAATAGAGTCATTTATTCAACTTATGAGTCAAATCGATTTAGTTTTAAAATAAGCGAAATCTTTTAACTCAAACCCGATTGATATTTAAAGTAAACAAATTTAAATAAAATTGAATCAAATTATGCCGCTTTTTGAGTTGAGCCAGCTTGGTTCAGAGTCAGCCCTATGCAACAATCTCCAAATTTGTAAGTACAGTTTATTAATAGGAAACCAGCTCAGGATGAGTCCATAAAATCCTCCTTTATATTTAATACTTGCCTCTCTTACATTTATAAATTACATCGGTTTCCCTCAATCCGTTTATTAAAAAAAATTAATTATTAAAAGGATGAATTCAAAGTGAGCCTGTTTGAGAATTTGGGCCAAATATCGTCCCAAATTCAATCCGTTTTAAGTACACACTCTACAAGCAAATGCCATATGTTTCTAAGTACACCCTCCATATTTCATGGGTCACATCTTTTCTGAGTAATTTGGGCCAAATGCCAGCCCAAAACCTGGCTGGACCGAAAAAAGAATTAATTAAAGGAAACACCTTGATTTTCTGATGGTATTAAAATCATCGGAGAAATCACAAGTCATATAAAAGGCAAGATTTTAATTGTGCTTCAATATAATCTATTTATATCTACATAGGGTGTTCAAAATTAAATAACCAAATCAGTTTTGCATTATCTCAAACCAAATAGAATTTTTAGTTTTGAAAAAATTCATAAACTTATACTAAACCGATTTAGAAATTAAATGATTTTGAATGAAACCGAAAATATTAACTATCCAAATTAAATTTTTAATTAACTAGTTTTTATCCTAATTTCAAAGGGTCAGCCTACTTTATTGTTTTTTTGTTCAAAATTCTTGAAACTGGTTCAACACTTTATTAATATTTTTATTTAATTTTTTAATTGACTCGTTTTAGTTAAACAGTTTCAAACAAAATAGACAAATAAGTAACCAAATATTCCATTGATTTTTAAAATAACTTATTTTTTTGTTTGATATTCAATTTAAATATTACTTTATTTTAGTTATTAGATAATTTTAAATACCCCTAAATAAACAGATTAATTATATCTTAAAAAGATATTCTAATACTCATTTACTTTTAAAAGGTATTTGTCTCTGTCTCTGTTACTTCATTTTCAATATTCTATATTTATGAAATTTCTATTAGGAAATATTATTAGCAATGTACATCCCAAAAATGTACTCACATATTATTCTCTCAAAAATGTACTCACATATTATTCTCTCGTATTAATTTCTAGATTCACAATTTCCTATATGTTTATAAAATTCCTATTAGGAAAAACATTACTAAAATTCCTTGGATTGATAAAATTTCCTTAACAAAAATGGCCAAAGGACTTATTCCCACCCAAAGGTTTCTTCTTTTCTCAAACACCTATTTGTTAATTTTCAAAAATTCAAAAATTCATTAATAAACTATTAAAATTAATAAAATTCTTTAGTTTTAAAAATAATATCGTCATTTAATCAGTAATATTAAATAAAAACTAAAATGTTATTTTATTTTTACTCTAAACTCTAAAAATTTAATAATTTTTTTCGTCCAAAAGTTTAAAAAGTTACATTTTCTCCCTTCTAGGGTTTGCAATTCCCACTTCTGAATCCAATTGAATCGTGGTCAGATCGTCAGTTAATGGCCTATATGGATGTGTTATACTGTTAGTCGATTCGTAATTTTTTGTCTTTCTTTGATCAGGGTTATCGACGACAAATAAAAAGGATGAGCTTAAGAGGATATCAATCGACTCCAATCGCTAGAGAAGCAAAGGAAGAAATTGTAAACCCTAATAGAAGAAAAATGTCACTTTTTAAATTTTTAGGTATTAAAAAATTATTAGTTTTTAAAATTAAAAAAAAAAGAAATATAATTTTAAAATAAATAAATTTTATTAATATTAACAACCGGTGGATAAATATTTATGTTTTTAAAAATTAATTAGTGAAAATTTAAGAAAACAGTAAACCAGGGTGGATATAAGTCATTTAGCCTTAAAAAAAAAAAAAAACAAACTCTATAAGGAACCAAACCTTGAATCCAGCAACAATTCTTGATAGAACTCATCATTTTATTTGTCCTATTTGCTTATAGTTGTTTTTTCCCTTTCAGATTTAAGGTTTCCATGTAAATCTTCTGTGTGTTATTATCCCAAGGACTCGTAGAAATTTACGAAAATGTAGATGAAATAGGGAATGCAATGCCTTCTAATGACGTTAAAACTCAAAATCTACATATCACAATTTTTTTTTTTTTTTATTCAAGCTATAAAAAAGAGGTTCATGCTGATTTATTCCCTGTAGTTTGCTTTCCTTTTTGAGGAAACTTCAAAAAGAGCCTCAAATTCTATGAAATATTTTGACAAATCCAACAGTGAGACGCAAATAATATATCTATGACTATGACACTTTCTCTTCAATCACTAATAGCTTTGATGAAGAACATGAATGCTATTTCTCCTCTCAAATTTGCAATATAATAAAAAACACCTGGAAAAAGGTTCATAATATTTAATTAGTTATTCAAAATTATATACCCATAATTATACTGTTAATATTTGTAGCATTTTGGTTTTATAACTTTAATTCAAGGGTGCTGTTCATACATTTTCTTGCAAGAGAAGAAAATATCTGTCCTTATGTGTTAAGTTAATTTAAAATATTAATGTAATGTAATTCAAATAATATTATTATGTTAGATGAAAAATCAAATGTCCTTTTGATGCAGACCTTTCTTCGCTGGTTTTTTCGTTTATAGGGTAATCTTCGATTATTATTTTATAATATATTATGATCTTATTCCAGGACGACTATTGCCTCTTAATTAATTAAACACCCTTGGTTTTTGGTCTGATTTTTAAGATCCTAACATTTTAAATAGGCCAAAGGACTATTTCTCACTCACAGTAGGTTGTTATCTTAAGTTTCTATCTGTTAACTTTAAAAATCTTATTTACCTATTCATGGGTTGTTATAATTAACAGTTTAAAAGACAAAAACGTCATTTTTATCTATAATATTAAAAATAAATTAAAATTTAATTTAGTTTTTTTCCCTAATCCCTAAAAACTAACTATTTCTTTCTAAGCCAAGTTTTAAAAAATAACATTCCCCTCTCTCTCTCTCAGGGTTTAGTTTTCAATCCCTGACACCGGATTTAACGTTAGGGATTGAAAACTAAACCCTAAGGGGGGGGGGGGGGGATGTCATTTTTTAAAACTTGACTTAAGAGAAAATGATTAGTTTTTAGGGGTTGGGGGGAAAAAGAGATAAAATTTTAAAGAATTAGAGTTTCGTTAATTTTAACTATTCATAGATGGATAAATTCAAAATTAACAGGGGAAATTTTGAGATAATAACATACTTTAGGTGGGAATAAGTCTTTTGGCCTTTTAAATACTAAAAAATACCTTAAATTTAGGAATGAAATTAAATTGATTTGACATAAACTTGAATCTATGTTCAACTCAAACGAGCTGAAGCTCTAGTTCAGTTCGAATTCGAGGGTTTACTAACAATTATTAACTAAAGTATTTTTTCTCTAATGATTCATCTTCTTCTATAATGATTAGTCTTATCATTTGATAATATTTCTTCTTATCTGATGATTATTATCTTTTTCGATGTTATTGTTCATCATTAGAGATAGCTCAAACTTAAACTCAATCAAGTTGGTTGTTCTAGATTTGAATTGAGTTTGAATTGATCTTTATCCAAAATCAGTTTCGCTCGTATCAACCCCTAAACATATTTCAGAATCAGAGAGTCGTTTAAACTATATTATTTGTGAATAGAAACAAACCTTCTTGAAGGGGTAAACGTAATTCTGTCTCTTGTGTACGCAAATTAACTTCATAAAAAACATGGAACTGGGAATACTGTTTCTTCTAGCCGGCCGTTACAGGGACTTTCAGGCGTCTCATTTCCTTGTTCTTGTTGCCAATTTATTGATTACAAAAACTGTATTTTAATCATCCATTTACATCAACCATTAGCTTACGATGAAACCGGAGATAACAGAAGAAAAAGATGACGATGATGACGAGACTAGTTGCCTGAGAGGAGATCAAAGAGATAAGATCAGGCAGATAATTGAGTATCAGAAATCTAAGTATTTGGCTTCTTCTTCTTCATCTTCATCTGCTTCAATATGTTCATCTTTCTCTTCAAGTCACAGAAGAAGCACTTTACTGGATTTGATGAAAACTGGAAGCACTTCTCTGAGGAGATTATTTGACATGGAGCACACAAGTTTGGCCAACCATTTTGACAATTTCAGTGGCTCGCCCATTACAAAGACGATCCCTCTCTGGGGCAGTGACACAGATGATGAATTAAATTATGATCCCTGGGCGAATATTAAGCAGATTGGCGTCAGAAATGATGAGCCCAGTAACTTTGCATCGGATGGTAGTTTCAAGAACCAAGAGCTTGGCTTCAAAAATATGAAGCCAAAAATGATCAACCGCAAATTGAGAAGGAAACAATCATATAGGAGATTGCCAGGTTTTGGTCTATGGATATGCAGAGGCTTCAGGTTTAGGCTGAGATTAAGACGGCTTAGGATTATGATTTTCGGAAGAAAGATGTAGTAGAATGTATTTCTTCTCAATTCTTTGATCTGTACATTAATTACAAAACTCTAGAAATCAAACTCCAAGTCCGTGATTTTGCTACATGATTATCTATTCAATCGAATTAAGAACTGTAAATGTCTTCACAAAAGATGCAATGATCGGAAATTAATCTTCCGATGACGCTTCCTTCTTCGATTTTCATTCGTTTACTTTCTTTGTTCCATAAGTGTACCCCGTAAGTCTGTCCACTTAGCTGAAGCAGCTTCGCTTTCACCCATTTTGAACTTGCCGGGTTTTCTGGCATCTTGAAAAGCCCAGCAATTCTGTTCCAATCAACAGGATAGAATGCCATTGGCGGCAAGATTGTGAAGTTAAAACTGGGCTTTCTTTCAAATCTTTGAACTACTCTGGAAACAAGGTAGGGACCATTATGCCCCCATCTATTTCCATCAAATGTTGCTGCAAATTCCTCCATGAATCTGAAAAGAAGAGGATGGTTCCTGTCAAATATCAGAACAGCATTATTTAGTCTAGTCCAGTTCCCTGACTCCATATCCATGCTTTGTGCTCCAATAGAATTTTTCAACCATTTGAAACTTTTTAGAAAGATGAAATCTGTATCAGTGTACACACCTCCATACTTGTATAAAACTGCAAGCCTGATTAAATTAGATAGATTTTGAGCTAGAGGAATCTCACCAGGATCCTTTTTTCCACTTATCATTTCTTTGGACCAGGCTTCAGCTGGCGTATTCCTGAAGAGAAATGACAAGTCTGGAGTCACTGCAATGACTCTGAACTTTCGGTCGAGTATCGGTTTGAGGATTGTGTACCCATTTGTAGAATCAAGAGTTTTTGAAAGAATCATCAAGCATCCACGAGGATTAACTTTGAAAAACGATTCCACAGACAATAATTCTCTTCTTCCAAAAGACCTTGCTGGAGAAATCCATGTCATGAAAGCCTGAACCTCACAATCATGATTGAAAAAATCAAGAACCCGGCTGTGAAATCTCTTTGTCAATCTGTCTGACTTGAAAATCTCAAACTCGGGTGGTGTATTTTTTAGCCATCCCGTTCTTCCTTCTTCCCTGAGACTAAATGGAGAATTTAGAGGCCTCCGATTGTTACTCATATCCGCTTTTTCAGTCACTTCTCGCACAGAAAGCAATGGAATCGACTTGGATTCTACAACTTTGCTCTGTAGCCTCTCTGGAATTCCTCCAGAGGACTGCAGAGAAGCATCAGAAATGACACTATCTTCAAAGATGACTATTAAGATTAAGGCCGCCAATGTGACGGTAGACAAGAGAAATGATTTGGCTCGATTCATCAGCCCGTAAGTGAACATTTTCTGAAATTCTCTTCTGGGTTTCATCATGTAATTATGCACAACAACAATCATAACTCCGAGTAAATTTTCCTGATGGCCGATCAAAGTCAAAAAGTCCAAGCTCTGTATTGTGGTCTGGTTTTGACACGGTCCAAGCGTGTATTTGGTGGTAATTGCCATACTTTGAAGAAATTGAAATCTGCCTACGGTGCATGAATTTAATAATTTTTAAGGCATGACGATGAAAATTTTCTTAATTGAATCTCATGCGTTTTCCACGGCAGAAAAAATATTATGTAAAATGGTAATCAATGTGCCAGCATTCAACTCAATTTAGTTTTTTAATTCGCGAGCTGTTGTACGAGGACTTGACTCTTCCTCAGGATCCAACCCATGAAACGGGGGTAATGAGATATAGACTTCTTAATTGGAAATTGTAAATCATTGACAACTTGGCCATGTATTGACACTTTCATAACGCAAAACTTTCTGTTATATTTCGTATCAATGTTTCCACATGGGGCCTAACCTAATAAAATTAAACCATGGAAAAGATGGCTCTTCTTTAGCTTAGCCTGGCAGTTTTGAAATTTGCCAACTCTAACTCAATTTGAATAGGATTAGGGTTAACATAGATTAATCTAAAGTTTTTAGCATTTCGATTAATTTCTTTTATAAATTACTCTAATGGTTTATTAATAAAACAAGCAACACAAATACCAATACCATTTAAACTTGTCAACAATTTTAATAAAAGTAATACTATATGTACATATTTTGGATATATAATTATGTACACATTCATACGTACATCATATAATTGGATATTAGTTTATCTTTAATTCAGAATTATTTAATCACATAATAACATATATAAATGTATAAACATTTGTGTACTCAAAATAGTTTAAATATTAGATTAATTTTATATTCATCAAATATAATTCAATTTAGCTTTAAATCATAAATTAACTTGAATTAAATTTCTCGTAAAAAAAAATTCAACCCTTACATGATTTGTTCACGTAAAAATTTGAAAACTCTCTGTACTTACAATATTCTACACCTATGGGCTTCGTCACACTATTTTATTTACCACCCACAATGCCTTAATTGTTTTTTGTTTAGTCCATTCCTTCCGTTACGTGGCCATGCAGAATTCAGTAAAAAACCAAAATTATAACAGAATAAATGATATCTAAATGGCAGAGATGTCACTCCAACCTATTTCTTTTATTAATCTCTACTTAAGAAAAAAAAAAAAAAGACGAATTCAACGAGTATGCTATTCTTATCAAGTTTCAAAGATATTAGATTCTATTCAAAATACCTTGAATTATAACCTTAAAAAAAAAAAAAAGCATATTTTGCAAATGGGTGGGTTTGCTTAGATGTTTTTACTTGTCTAAAAAACGAGATAATTTTAGAATCAGCAATGAATAAAAATAAATAAATAATACAATCATAATTATAAATAAATTAATATATTATTATATGATTATGTATTATTTTATTATTAATTTAAAATCATTCAAACATATTATAATATATTAATATTTATGTCTTTGTTTTTATTTATTATTTATTTATGCATAAAATATTATTAAAATAAAAAATGTTAATAGAGTTTATTCTTCGAGATGGTGCCATTATTCTCATTAGTCCTAACTGCTAATAGAAAAACGTCGAAGCTGATCTTTATCATTGGGATCATTATTTTCATTTTATTCCATTTGTCCTGTTTTAAGCATTTATGTTTTTCTATTACTTGGATTAGATCAGGGTTAAGTATGTTTTCTATTTTTTAAGTCAACTAGATTTATTTTTTAATTCCTGTAACGGCCCATTTGAAGACATGAAAAGAAATATATATATATATTTGTCATTCATATAAAATACCTTGTATGGCCACTTGATTGGCCATTTCTATTGAAAAATTAAGTTGGAAGGATTTATTCCCATATAAGGTATAGTGAAATCTCAAACTCCTACTTTTTAACTTTCAAAAATTCAAACATCTACTTATAAATAAATTTTTATTAAAAATCTCAATTAGGATTTAGGGTAAAACTATCATTTACTTAAAAAATTTAAAGTTTTATCACATTTTCCTCTTTAGGTTTAATAAACTTATAATTTCCTTACAACCCAAAGTTTAAAAATTGACAAATACCCCTTAGGGTTTGTTCATCTTCTCTTCGGCACTGATTTGCTATCTCTGACCATCTATTGTCCTCTCTTTTATCTTATCTCTCCCTTTAGTCACTCTCATGTCTCTCTCTAGTCATCTTCGATTGAGACAAAGACAAAGATGATGTATCTTCATATCAACCGAAGACGATTAGAGAGGAAAGGAAGAGTGACTGGAGGGAGAGATAAAACAAAAATGAGGATGACCAAAGGCTGGAGATGGCAAATTGACATTGGAGAGAAAAGGAATAAACTTTGGGTTAGGGGAAAATTATAAGATTTCTAAACTTGGAAAGGAAAATGTAATAAAACTTTAATTTTTAAATTTTTTAGTAAATGATAGTTTTATCCCAACCTTAACTGAGATTTTTAACAAAAATTTGTTGATAAGTGGATATTTGAATTTTTGAAAATTGGCAAATAAAAGTTTGAGTTTTCACTATATCTTGGGTGGGAATAAGTCTTTTGGCCAAAAATTAACTAGAGAAGAGAATAGTATGAAGATAGAGGATCAATATAATAAGAGAATAATATCAAATCTACTAATAAAACAATAAGCACTCTCTATATTAGTGATAATATGTCATTGTCTAATTGGGTAATTTAATTATTTATTTTATTTTTAATTCAAAATCATTAAATTACATAACAATATGTCAATGTTAGGGTGGATCTTTTATTTGAAGTAATTCAGTTTGAACGAGTTCATCTTGAGATGGTAAAAAGGAAGATTTACGTATAAGGCCAGAGTTGAGTTGAGCCGAATCGAATTCAAACATGCATTGAGCTCAAATCATAAATGATCAATTTAATATTAAGCTCGTTCAAACTAGTCAAAAATGTCATTAGAGGTCATCAATGGAATGATTAGGTTTGTTAATAGGATAAATAGTATAATTAATGAGGTAAACATAATCGCTAGAGGTGAATTCGATTTGAACTATAAAATAACACAAATCAAGTCAAACACCAGTTCAATCCAAATTAGCTTGTTTCAAATTTATTCCAACTTATATAACAGTTTAATGCATATTCGGAAAAAAATAAGAGGTGACAATGTAAGTCTGGCTGGATTAGGATTGAATTATTAAATTTCAATGGCGAAAGTATTCTGTTTTAGCTTGAGGCAGGCAACATATAGCAGCCTTGAGTTGAGCCACCTCTTGAAGACTTTTCTCACAGGTATTATGTAATCGCCAGCCTTCAAAGTCAGGTATAGTTTTCTTCAATAAATTATTAGAAACTTCATACACGCCCACCAGCTTTTCTGGGAATCTGGTAACAATGAATTTGATCGCGATTATTTATTCAGTGCAATGTTAAAGTATGCATTTTTCTATTATGATTAAAACTTGTTATAGCCTGAAAGCCAAATGATACCATACCACTTACAAAATCCGAGGGAATCATCCCAGGTGCTGGAAGGTCGAAAAGGATTTGAGGCAACCTGACTTTTGAAAGCTTGCAAAGCTAGTTTTTCTGTTTCACTTCCAGGATTGGCGTTTTGCTCAGACAAGCTGAACATAAATATTGAGCATGAACGAGCCTGACTTGTACCCACGCTTAATCTATGCTGAGGTAAAGATTAAATATCCCTAGTCCCTTATTTGTAGTACAGTTTTCTTAAAGCAAACGCACGGTAAAATCTATGTTGTGATGATCATCAACAAGACTTACATGTGACAAGCCTGTGCAAGATCAGAGGAAATTACAAGGAGAGCTCCAGAAACAATTTTTGCATTTTTTGCAATTCTGTGGTGACATCTTTGATCTCCTTTCTTTCACTTGGCAATTCTGCGGAGCAATGAAGCCCTAGTTTCAATAAAGAGACTAGATTCTCATGAATTTTGCCTTGCAAAGTTGGTTCCAATACGCCTCTGCAAACTTGGACTTGAAGGGCTTCTTCAAGAATCGTTGAGTCGACAATTTCAGCTACCTGATCTGGAATCGACATCTTTACAAATCTGTGAAGGCTAAGGCCTTCCCTGAACATGTCATGGGTTGGTCTCTTCCCTGTCAACATTTCCAGCAATACGATGCCGAAGCTGTACACGTCTCCGTATGTTGAAACCTCTCCAGAGACGCCATACTCTGCTTTATATTAGCAATGAACACTTAATAATGGTTGCCAAAGAGAAAATTTTACTCATAACTAAAGAAAAATCTGTTAAGTCTCCCTTTTGATTCTCGAAAAGGACATGGAAAATCGATGCTTAAATTTTTTATGTAAAAAAATACTGGTTTCTGTTGCACTGCAATTAATGATAGATTTGAGTCCAATCACGTCTAAACGTGAGCTAACTAAAGTTTAATTTGAATCCTAAATAGTTAGCTCGAATTCAGGTTCATTATTGGGGTCAATAATAAGATAAATAATATCGCTGATAAAATAAATAATATTGTTGGTAGGTTAAACTAGAACTGAACTAGTTCAATTTCAAAAGTTAACATATTTTAGTTTAATTGAGTTGAAATTCGTTTAGGTCAAACTTGAGATAGAGTTACGAGTTGTACAAATGGCTCAATTCAGTTCAAGTTTAACTTATGACTCAATTTTATTAATGTCAATCAATTAAAAATAACGTTGTTTTGTCATTATTGGATAAAATGTCACCTCACGATTATTGGGTAAACGATATTATTTGATCAATAGGTCGTAAACATGAGTTACGAATTCAAACCAAGAGTTCAAGTCATAAATTCGAATTGAACTTTGAATTTTGAATTTAAGAATCAAATTGAACTCAAATTACTTTTAAATTTTACTCGAAAAACTCAAACTAAACAATTTTTTATTCGAGTTAAACTCAAATAAGAAAGTTTTTAGACTTGGCTCAAATTATACCCAACCCTAGTCATTGAGTGAAATTCGAATTGAGTTATCAAACTTAAGCTTCAATTTGAATTTGGCTCAAATTAAACCAAAACGAGCTAACTCTGTTGGAATCCATAGCTATCTTGAAGAGATTCTACGAAGGGGATTGGTGTTACCTGGAGAAACATAACCGATGGAGCCCTTTAACCTACTTGAGCTGGTCGGGTCTTGAGGAGGGTTCTCATAAAGCAGTCTTGCCAACCCAAAATCACCAACATGAGCGACCATGGCATCGTCTAGCAGCACATTGCTTGGCTTCAGATCACAATGAACAATGCGTGTGTGGCAATGGTGGTGGAGGTACTCCAATGCATTAGCTATATCAATGGCTATGCTCAGCCGTTGCATCAATTTCAAATTTGGCCTGGGATTTTCCAATTCATTATTCCGATGCAACCAATCTTCTAAACTTCCATTAGGCATGAACTCATAGACCAGAGCCTTGAATTCATTGCCTTTGTTATCTATACTCGAGCAAGAAGTGATTATTTTTACTAGATTGCGATGTCGAATGCTCCTCAAGGCATCACATTCCTTAATGAAGCTTTTTGAAGCTCCCATTTGTTGAAGATCTAGCACCTTCACTGCAACAGGCGTTTCCTCACGGCCCAGCCTGCCTTTGTACACGAAACCGTAGCCCCCGCTGCCTATCAAATTGGCAGAGGAGAACCTTTCTGTTGCTTTCAGAAGCTCTGCATAAGAAATCTTCAAATACTTGCCCCCCATAGGAGAATCAGCCAATGCTTTTCCTCCTTTTCTCCTCCAACAGCCTATTGCCAAAAAGCATATTAAAAGCAAACAAATAGCCAAGGAAGCTGTTATAATTATTATTCTGAAGCGTCGTCGCTGCCATAAATTCCTGGAGCCTACCGATGTGCAGCTAGGCAAATGCAATTCTGGGATTCCACCACAAAGCTGATCATTTCCTATGATTGAAATCGCACTTGCATTTTTAAAGATACCTTCTCTTGGTACCTCACCCTTGAGATTATTGTAGGACAGGTTCAACGTTTGCAAGAACATAAATGTATTGAGAAATTTGGGAATTTCCCCAGTAAAGTTGTTCCGGGAAAGATCAAGGTTTTCAAGACCTTTTAAAGAACTTAAAGGAGGGATATGTCCCCGAAAGGAATTGCCACTAAGATTTAGGCTCGTCAGGCCATCACAACTAGCAAGTGAACTCGGAATTTCGCCTGATAACTTATTCTCTGATAAATCTAGCATTCTGAGATTTTTCAAGTTGCCTACGTCCACAGGTATGGTGCCGGTTAAACAATTGTTAGACAAGTCCAACCATCCTGCCAAGGAAGGTAGACCAATAACTTGAAATGGTATGGCCCCAGAAAGGTTGTTTCCTGAGAGGCCTAAATTCTGCAGTAGTTGGCAGTTGCCCAGAGTTGCAGGTATGCTTCCGTGTAAAAAATTTTCGTCCAAACTGACTTCTGACACGTAAGTTAAATTTCCAAGTGAGGAAGGAATTTCACCGGAAAAACTGTTTCCAAATATGGACAATATCTGTAATTTTGAAAGATATCCCACAGTAATTGGAATTCTTCCTGTAAGAAGATTCTCCTCCATGCCTAATGAGATCAAACTCTTGAGCTCTGCAATACCTGCTGGGATACTACCAGATATCAGGTTTGCTCCCATTAATAAATAGTTTAGTTGGGATGATAAATTTGCAATGGAATCTGGCAATTTCCCACTTAAACTATTTTTGCTGAGGCTAAGTACTTTTAAGTGGGTACAGTTAACCAGAGAAGAGAGAAAGCTAAGGTCATCACCACCCTCAGTTCCAAGGTTATTTACAGCAAAGTTGAGCAAGGTCAGATTTTTCAATCTTCCCAGATTTACAGGTATTGAACCAGTAAAAAAGTTCTTTGCAAAATCTAGATGTTCGAGTTTACTTGCATTAGATATTGAATAAGGTATTGACCCTGTAAACCTATTTCCCGCCAAGTAAGTACTCGGATATTCGGAAGAGTGAGTCCAATGTAAGGTGGGATTTCTCCAACAAGTTGGTTGCTTGACACACCGAAGTACTCCATGGAAGTGATATTGAAGAGCTGGGAGGGAATTGAACCTGTTATAAAGTTATTTGCAGAAATTTGAAACATTTTGAGCCTATTCAACCGGCCAAGCTCAACAGGGATACTGCCGCTGAGGCTGTTTTCTGATAGAGAAAACTGCTTCAGAAACAAGAGGTTTGAAAGTGAGCGAGGAATGGAGCCTGTTAAATTGTTGGCAGCAAGCCCAAGTCCAGTTAATTTCGACAAAGTGCCTAATTCAGCTGGAATTTTCCCTTCAAGCTTGTTCATGACTAAGTCAAGAAAGCTTAGTTCTGAGCAACGAGAGAGATTAACAGGAATCTCTCCCTGAAACATATTACGATTGAAAACAATTTCTCGCAACCGAAACAGACGGCCCATTTCTTGTGGGATGTTGCCGTGGAAATGATTGTTTTGAAGATTGATAATTCTGAGAAATGTCAAGTTTCCTATGTAAGGAGAAATGGTACCTGTCAAATTTTGGCTAGGGAGGTTCAGAACCGTGACTCTACGGTGGCGAAGGCCGCAAGTGACACCATACCACTGGCAAAATCCGATGGAATCATTCCAGTTGCTTAAAGCTCCGGAAGGATCGTAAGCAACCTTACTTTTGAAAGCGAGCAAAGCCAGTTTATCTGTTTCACTTCCAGGTTCAGCGCCCTGGGAGAAATTAATGCCAGAGTAACTGAGAATGATAGAAGAGAAGAAAATGAAGAATTCTGCAATGGAAATGTTAGCTTTCATTTTTCCGTTTTGTACAATGGAGCTTTAATCCTTGCCACCTATTTGTAGTACAATACTTGAGCTTTTATCACTGTAATGCAGGAGGAAATTACATGAAAACCCTTATATGATACATCCTAGTTCAATACCTTTCGCTTTTGCATACAAAACATCCCATTTGTCCACGGTATTACAAAATTCTTCTATTTTTTGGAAGTTTGAGGATTTTGTTTTATAGATCATCAGCACCACAGTTGTTACGCATGATTCTTGTACTCAACATAGGCGGCTGTTTTTTATGTTAGTGGCACATTAAAGTCCTAGTTCAAAGTGGAACACAGAAAGTGGAGATTTTCACGGGTTTAATGATCTCTCAAAGATGGAGGACACATCATTATGCTTGTATTTCATTTTCGCTGAGTTGGTGTATAGTGTCCGGTATACACCAACTAAGAAATTGTCTTCAGAATGGAGAAGTTTGAGTAAGCTGTAAGCTGTACTACAGCTGTATTACAGCTTATTTAGGCTATAATACAGCCCTGATTTTTGCACAAATTATAGCATATCAATAATCCCCACAATCATGTAACTTTCCTAATTTTTCTGTTTTACTTTCTATGTATAGTTTCTTGTTGTATATATATAAAGGGTACAATGTATACAAGAGGTAGAGAGAGATTCAGATCAACATTCTTTATATCCCAAAATAGTTGTCTTTCTTATAATTATCATAAGCTCCAGTGGCTAGAGTGGTCAGAAGAACATCATTGTCAAAGGGATGGACCTTG
This sequence comes from Mangifera indica, assembly GCF_011075055.1. NCBI lineage: Eukaryota > Viridiplantae > Streptophyta > Magnoliopsida > Sapindales > Anacardiaceae > Mangifera > Mangifera indica. Next base: position 681,515 of record NC_058137.1, read on the forward strand.
TCTGCTGATAATGTCTTATTCTTTTATTTTATTGTTTATTTGTGTTGTTTATCAAGTTTCAGAGCATAGATCTTGAGCTTATCTATTTGTCGTATAATATCAATTTTATAACTTTGTTGATGATACGAAACCTAAGGGAAAGCAAACAGAATATTTCAGGGCAAATATGAAAATTTCATTACGGGATAAAACCATGGACAAACAACGAATAAAATTCCCTTTGCTGGTATCTCGCTCACACAAATCTCTGACTTCTCTCAAGGAGCTAAAAGAAGTGGGAATGGTTCCTATAAAATATATATATATATATATATATATATATATATATATATATATATATATATATATATATATATAAACAATGTTATATAAATCTGATTTTGAGTTTTAATTAAATATATAGATAATTTATCATCATTTAGTCATATATTAATTTTACTTTGATTTAAACTTAAATATATATATATATATAGAATTATACTTAAAACTGATGAGTTATTGTAAAGGAATTTCCTTCCATCTGAAGGTGTTCCAAAGTTACACAGCTGCCAAGGCTCCCTGGAATATAAGGAAATGGTCAGGGAAGAAAGAAAGTCCCATAACTTCTTTGGGTATGGATCCTTTTCAAGATTATTCAGAGGTTCTTGCAAAAATAATGGAGGTTTCCAAGAGTGGGAGGAACAGTACCCATTAAGTGGTTCCTCTCAAGGTGTGATGTATACAGCCCAGTTATGTTGCCTAATGATGATGGAATGGACCCAGAAAAATTCATTTTCAGACAAATCCACTCTATATATCAAGCTTTGCGCATGCTTTGGCTTTAATGAGCCAAGTGGGATTTTTCAATCAAGTCTCTCATGGAGAGATGACCACAAGTGACACCTTTCCAGTCGCAGAAATGGAGAGAATCATTTCATGAGCTAAAGAAAGCAAGTGGGTACTGGACTATTTGTGTTTTAACGGCAAGCAAGGCAAGTCTGTGTCATTTCCAGTCGAAATGATTTGATGCAGCAAGCACAGGGAGGGGGATCATAAGACAAAAGACTGGTTCAATATCCTTGGAGTCTCTACACTCTGAATAATTGACATAAACCGATGTATTGGATCAATATGTTATAATTATTATCAATATTTTTGCAACCAAATGAGAAATCGATTCAAGTGGAGGGGGTGATCCGATCTAAATTATAATCAAATTATTTGATTAATGATTGAACCCGTTAATTTTTTAAAAATAATATTTTCAACAATTTTATATAATTTAAATTATTTTATCATCAAAATAAACTTATTTTAATGATATATATATTTGAAATTGATATTTATTTAATTCAATCCGATCTAATTCATCTAACTAAAAAAATAGTTTTCAACTAAACTAGAATCATTTTTGTTAACGCGTGAAGATCTATCCGGTTAGACGGATTAATTTAATTCAATTTTTAAAATCATAATGGATGCACCTCAATATATTGAAATTGTAAGAATTCACTCAAAACAACTAAAAGGCATTTAATTATATTTATCTATGGCTAATCAGTCAGCAAGTTTATCAAAGAATATGAACAATTTGTAATTTTTTTAGTTCTGTGCATGATTTTACATATATTCAGCAGAAATACAAGGATTTCATGGAAAGCAGTGGAACCATATTTCTCTCCCAAATGTGAAAGCAATGACCAAGGCGTGGAAGATTTCTGCCCATCTCAGAAGAGAATTCAAAGCCGTCCTCATAAGAGTCAATCGTGCTTGGATTATTTAATTTATCAAATGAAAAAAGAACTGACACTGCCCAGTCAAAGATTTCAGTCAATGATTCTCTTGAAAGTTGCATGCAGTGTTTTGAGACCTAGTGGTGGAGGAGACCTAGAGGCGGGCTGGATTCGAGCCGAGCCGAGCTCGGCTCGCAGCCAGCTCAGGCTCAGCTCAGGTTTTTTATGGTCGGCTCGGCTCATTTATGGCTCAATTCGATTAGTTTTTCATATTAAAAAGATACTATTTTATATATATATATATGGATCAAAACGACATCGTTTTGTATAAAAAATTTTAAAAAAAATATACCAAGTCAATCTGAACCAGCTCAGACTCGATTTGAACTCGATCGAACTGAACAGAACCCGACTCGTTTCGAGTTTGAACCGAGCCAAACCGAACTCAAACTCCAACTGACTCAGTTCGAGTCCAGCCCTAGAGGAGCCCACGTCCAGATGAACTTATGAGCGACTCAAACTCCTATAAAACTATATTATTGAAATGGAACCACAGATTTGATTTCTGCTAACACAGATTAAATTCATTTTTATCGAGGCCAAGTCTTAACTAGATTAAAGATTAGAGTCAATCCCAATAAGATAGATTAGACATGTCAATTAAGCTGAATCAAATAGAAGCTTAATTAAAGCTCAAAATTTAGATCTAATCTAGTATTATAATATGTCAAGCCCAATCTATAAGCTTTTCGGATTGGATTATAAGCTTATGTATTAGGTCCATGGGCTGCCCTAATCCATTACTGTTAAAAAATTAAAAAATTAAAAAATATATATGATAGTTGACTTCTACTCACTTCTGGCACAAGCAGAAACCAGAATGGCTACTAGCTTCTTTTTTTTTTTTAATTTTGTAATTTTTTTCTTATATATAATCTTTTTTATTTTTCAATTTTATTTACAAATTTTTTGATCTTTCAATCTCAATTTTTTTATTATATTTCAATTTTATTTTATCTCATCAATTTTCTTTCAAAAACTATTTAAATTCATAAACAATAATTCTCTATATAAATTTTTTTACAAATAGATCTAGAGTCAAATGAATTTCATATATTTCAATATTATTTATGTAAATAATTGGTATGGTATATACATTTTATTTATATTTATAATTATATAGTATGTAAATTTATTTATTTATATTATACTATAATATTTTTATCATATAATCACAATATTCCTTTACCACAAGTAAGAGATTATAAATAAAATGTTTGAATATTGTTTTCAATTTTAATAATTAAAAAATAATTTATGTTTAAATTTTTTTATTTTTAAAATTGTTTAAATGGGTTGGGTTTTAGACTTTTAAAATTTCAAGGGTCAATCCAGTTCATGAACACCTCTAGGATGGACTAATAATATCAATATAATACAATTTAAAATTTAAAATAGATTTTAATCATTTTGACGTTAACTTAATGGTCGGAGTCATCTAAAAATGGTCAAACCGTCACCCAACACAATTCATATGATTTAAGCCCAATTCAAACCAATCAAATAGTTAAAAAAAAAATTAAACAAAATAAGATTTGTCACCAATTTCAGATAAGACCAACTGGTTTTGTCTAGATTTCTAAACACTTGTTGCATTATAGGTTCCACCAATATACATGAAAATAAAATATTCAATCAGCAGATCAATAATACAGGCCAACCCCCTGATCCCTGTGGGTCAAGCCCTTTAAATCTAATATTAATTGCCAAAAGACCTATTCCCATCCAAGTTTTGATGTGTTTCCAAATTCTTATTCATAATATTTCAAAACCCAAAACACCTACTCATGGGTGTTAGCCTTAACCAAAACCGTTAGTTATAGAGAGTAAAATCATCATTTTACCACTAAACCATAAAACTTTAAGAGTTTATATTATTTTCACCTATATTTTTGAAAACAAACATTTTCTCCTGCTCAAAAATTTGAAAAATTCATTTTCCCCCCAAAAGTTTTTTCTTTATTGTCCGGTGACAAGAATCCACTACCACTATTGGTCGACCACCACAACATCTTCTCCAACTGTTGGCCTTTCCATCGCAATAGATTCGTTGGATTAAGATAAACCATCTTCGTCCGACAAAGAGATGAAAAATCTTTTCATCTCTTTAGCCGAAGAATCGTCTTCATCTAGCTAACGGATCCACATCAGACAATTCTTCTAATGTCAATCCGTTGGTCAGATAAAGACAAATCGTCTTTGTTTGGCTAAAGAGAGACTTTTAGTCTCTTAGTCGGACGAAAATGACCTGCCTTTGTTCAATGAACCTACTTTGATAGGAAGGTTGATGATTAGAGAAGAAGATGTTAGGATGGTCGGCCAATGACAACAATTGATTCTTGTCGTTAAAGAATGAAGAAAAAGCTTTTGGCAAAAAAATAAATTTTTTAAACTTTTGGGTAGAGAGAAATTGTTTGTTTTTCAAACTGATGGGAGAAAATGATATAAATTTTTAGATTTTAGAGTTTAGTGATCAAAATAACGATTTTACCCTCTGTTTTGGTTAAGGTTAATAGTTCATAGATAAATATTTGAGTTTTTAAAACCCTATAAATAAGACTTTGAAAATACAGCAAAACTTAGGTGGGAATAAACTCTTTGCCATATTAAACCCGCATAATTCTCCCCCTTGCAGGGATGGGGCACGTCTAAACTTGAGATGAAAAAGCCCGGGCTTTAAGGTCCGAGCCCAAACACTGCGGTAGGGCCCAGGCTAAGCTGGCCTGCAACACTCTTTTCAGCCCATCTCACAGAAAAGAAAGACTAATTGCCACTGCTTATCTGCTTTCACGGGAAAAAATGCATGTGAACACAGCAGACATGGAGCTGAAAATCTGCCCCTACGCCATTACTGGAGTGCCACTAAAGCAATGACTTTGCAATCTTCAAAAAGCTGAAGATAAGAACATCAACCTGAACCCTAAAAAACCAACTGAAAAATCCAACAGGAAACAAAAAAAGTTTTGATATTTTGAGTGAAAATTTTTCTGGGCCGGAAGAAAATAAAGAATAAATAAATAATAATAATAATACTTGGAAAATGAGGTGGGACAGGTGGCAATGTCTACCGTTGAAGGGAATGGTGGGGATTGAGAAAGAGTGACCACCGACGGTGACGTTTTAATGAAGTCTCTCGAAATGCAAACTGTTTAATTTGCTTGAGATTCTCACGTTTGAGTTGAATGGAAGCCAGATTCAACCAACCCCACGTGGAATCTGATCCGTTCATTTATCACCATCTGGTCCAATGCCATTATATACCACACTGTGTTTTAGCATAGCCACTAGAAAGAAAAGACAGATGTTTCAGCTTACCGGGTTGTAACTTGAAGTGGGTAACGCACTGAGTGAGATGGAAACCTTAACGAGTTCTGCAGGCTCCAAGTTAACCTTTGACAAGCAGAGACACAGATATTTCTTTTCTTCGAAAGAATTGTATGTTAATAATAGACCCCAGCTTACGTTTTTACCTTCCAAAAATCATGTTAATGGCCGCTTCTCGGAACTCTTATCTCTCAGAAACAAGACTGTGCAGGCCATCTCTTATATCCAGGCTGATTCGCAGGTCTTTTCCCCTTCCCTTTTGGGTTTCTTCATATTGTTGTTTACGGTGGTTTTATGAACAGGCTAAACACTTTTACTGATGCAGGGAGAAATGGAGAATGTGGCTCAGGAGGAACATATATGTAAGTTACAGCTGATCTTGCAAAGCTTGAGATCGTTGTGATATCTTAGCCTGATGAAGTCAATGATTCTGTTGTGCAGATGAATCCAATACTGTTCATGTCAAATTCCAGATACAGAAAGAATGTCGATTCGGCGAGCGGTTTTTTGTTGTGGGAGATGATCCTATATTTGGCTTATGGGACCCCGAAAGTGCAATTCCTCTGGATTGGTCAGAAGAACATGTTTGGAGTGTGGAGCTGGTAAGTAAGATATATGTGCACACTTCTATTTTCTGAAAGATAAATTTGGATTTGATATGCTATGTTCGATATTGTGTTTCAGGATTTACCTGTGGGGAAAACAATCCAGTTCAAGTTCATGTTGAAAGAAGCCACCGGCGACATTCTGTGGCAACCAGGCGCTGATCGGACGATTCAGACTTGGGAGACTAAGAATACAATCACCATTCTGGAAGACTGGGACAACGCTGAATATCAGAAAATAATTGAGGAAGAACCAGCGGCTAATCAAAATGGAAAACTTGATGTAGAATCAGAAGTTATATTGGCAGATGAATTTATTCAGCCAAAAAAGGAACTGGTCTTCGGCTTAGGCGACACATTAGATGCAGCTAATACTGATATGGATCGGTCGACAACACCGGACAATCGCAGAGCCGCAACAGTCAACAAGAGTTCAGATGATGAAGGAAATCTAATCTCCCATGAAGGAGAACCAGTCTTAGTATCTGGCTTGACTCCATTAGAAGCAGTGTCAACTGAAACAGACATTCAAAATGAAAATCAGTCAGCTGATGCTTCGCTTGTAATGAATGAAGCTCAGAACCATAGTTTACCTGAGGTAACTGCTTGATGAGTGTGATGTTCTGTCGTTCGATTATCTTTTATCCGTCTTCATTTCTTCTACTGCATTCACCAGCTGCAAGCAATAATGTTCCAGTTTCCTTTACCCACATCTTTGGAAAAAAGGCTCTTTCATTTTGTCAATGTTGAAAGGCTGAATCTTAATATCATTGTTCGAAACAAGATAGCAGTGATAGATGCATTTTCTATGTACTAAATTCTACCAGCAGTAATCAAAGAAGCTCAATTGTTTACTTGTTCACTCAATTACACATACCAAAAGTTCAAATATTCATCACAAAACATGTTGCCAGAATTTATGAACATGAAACAGAATGATCATCTAAACAGTGTGATTTATACTGTAATCTTTATAATAACGCAAAGGTCCCCTCATTGAAAATAAAATGTCATTTAACTGTAGATACAATGTGACGTGTGTACGTTTTTCCTATTCTATTTAATTTACTGAGATTAGCTAATATCCAGTTAGAAGAGAAGCAAGAACCTGAGAGTGATCCGCAAAAGGTGAAAATTTTCGAGGTAACCAGAAAACTTGATGTTCCTCGTTTAGACAAAGAAGAAGAGGAGCCTAACAAAACACCATTGCAAACTGACGTTAAACATCTTGATGACCTTTCTCTAGCCAAAGAAGAACAGGATACCAGGGAAGAAAGATTCGGAAGTAATGTAGTGCAAAATGACATCCAATGGGGTCGTAGAACGCTACAGATGCCTCTAACTAATTTGGGGTTGCTGTAACATATGTATAGTAGAACAGGGAAGAAAGATGCTCCATTAGTTATTAACTGTAACTGTGCAACTCATCTCCGAATTTTTGTAGTAACCTGCCATGAACAGTAAAGCGTGAAAGGCTTCTTGTATGTACATACGTATCAACTTCATTCCTTGACCCTATGACAGTTGTATGGTATTATTTGTGATGCCCAGCATTTATTTTATTAGTGAATGTATACCAGAGTTATCAGGTACTTGATATATAAAGAATAGCAGCCGTATCCACATGTATAATTTCTCCAGTCCCAAATCAAAATGAAGCAAAGCTTCGAGTGGCCGCAAAGTTTGAAACCTCCGCGGATCTTATATAGGTGTTGTAAAACTTTATTGGAGTATAAGGATCGAAAGGCAATGCCGGACATAGAGGAGCTCAACTGAATCAGAAACAAAACATGAAGGGCCACCAGTGATTTGTCTATTCTTGTATAAAAAAGCTCAAATATGTGTACTAGAATGCATTATTTATTCTAACAAAATCTTTACGCTTTCTCTCTCACCTTCAAAACACTTCCGTTTTCTCACTCTCTTTCTCTTTCGTTCTCTTTCGTTTTGGCAATTAGGTTTTCTTCTCTCCCTTTTGTTTCGTGTCTCCTGCTCAAATCTACACCTCTGATTCAAATCCGTTCAAACTTGGCCACCAAGAGCCGCCACCGGCACCTCTGCAGCCATCCCAAGTTAAAATACCAGTCATACTAAGATCAATGTATTGTGGTATCAGGCAAGTCCACCACCAAATAAAGTCACTATTCAATTTGACTAGTCATTCTCCAGTATTTATTTTCTACTCAAAAGCAAAAACTGCATAATATAATTGTGATTTAAGATTCAGAACTGGTGCAAATTATTAAAAAGGTGAGTGAAGAAACATGAATAATAATTTCATATATCTACAAAACCAAGATGAGACTCTATTTGGTCCGGGGGTAAGCTCTGCCCTTGACATTCACTACAGGCGGAAAAAGTGTGTAATGAAAAGGGACAGATCATCTCTTCAAAGCAAAACAAAATTAAAGAAGAGATGTATTCACCTCCAACGGAGCCAACTTCGGCTCTGCTGGGGAAAGTGGGCAGATGAATGTACAAATGGACCATTTTTCTCTCTTTGATCTGGGTCTATTCTACACTTTAGTGTTTTTCATGTAACAGAATGCCCATTCTTCTGCTGTCGAGAGGATGGTAAACTTTCTGAACCATGAAGTTCTTCCTTTGACCGTTTGCTCGGAATAAACTGTGGTGATCTGGAAAAATCCACAAAGTACTCATATAAGAAACTAAAGATCAACTATCACCAAGCTCTAAGTTATATTTGCTCATTTTTCTATAAACATAATTTTTCAAGGTATCAAGTGAACAAATAAAAGCCCAGCGTTCAAGGGCATTACAACAATCCCAGAATAGGGAAGCAAGAAAAAAAGGCACGCATGAAGCCATCCCACCAATGAAGCCTCTCAATCCTATCATTAAAATCTACCAAATGCAAACCCTAAAATTTCCATTATTTATAAATGGATTTAAAGAGAACATGAGAAGGCAAACATTATGTTACCTGGGGAAATTGCCACGTTTTTGCACTTGCTGATTTACAAAACTGGAGGAAGTACTCCCAGGTTCAACATCAGCAGCCTGAAAATGCATTTGAACACAAAAAAAAAAAAAAAAAATCATTTTGGTCTACAAACATTATATGAAAAATCACAAGCCACATCATAGTTCAGTGATCTCCTCATCTAAAACGGAAAAATAATGTTGAACAAACTAGGACTTAATTTCACAGGTTTGTATATACGAGTCATTCTAGATTTACCTAATTGTCAGGCTTAACAGAATATAGTGTTTACGAAAAGCATGTATATAGAATGATTCTCTAGCCAAGTCATCCTGATATAAATTTATCAGGACCATGCATATACACCATTCGATCTAGATTGTAAAATATCATTTTAGTTCAATGTATGTGAATATGTATGGTCCTGATCAAATTTAGATCAAGAGATCCTGACTAGAGAATGACTACACACACATATATATATATGTATGTATGTATCTTTTATGTCAATTTTGAAAATATACAAAAATACTTTCAAGGAAATCATTGATAGATTCAAATGCCATAATTAGAGTTATCAATAAACAACATCATACTTTCTACTAGAATGATAGAGAAATGAGGAGAAAATCCCAACTAAATGTATATTCACACTGACAAGGATACTACAGAGAAAATATTAATCTCATTAATATCAAAAAAAAAAAATCTAAAAATACATGGGAGTACTTGGATAATGGGTAGAAACTAGAGACTGACCACCAAGCCCTTACCTCTTAAATAGAAATACCGCAGCCTGGTCAAGGCAGAAGTAGCAGATATGAATCCAGCTCACTCCCCTTTCAGTGTTCTAGCTCTCACACCTTGGTGCAATGCAAAATCCAAAAAAGGAGTGGTTTCTCCCCAGATAACACTACCCCTGATCTGGAAATTTCTTGCCCACATACCCTTTATCCAAGCCTCACCTATGTTTTTGAACAAAGAAATCAAATCAACTATTGAAAGCATCGCTAGGAATTCCCACCTCAGGAGTGCTTTCTTTGCGTAACTCATCTTCTTTTGGCCCTTCATCTGATTCAGGATTGACAGTCTCCCAAAGAAATCCATTTTCATTTTCCAGAGAAAGCTTATCAAAATCTCTGTCCACAGCTCCAGAGCGAGGTGTTACATATGCTACATACTTTTCTGAAATACGATGCACACAAATATATTATTGCTTTACTCAGAAACAAAAAAGAACCAGAGAAAAACTCAAATAAAATAAAATATAGAGATGACAAGTTTTCCAGTGTATATCCACTAACTTCATTATCATACAAATCGATAAATGTAGTGTCATTCAAAAGATAAACAATAATCCCTTAATCCAAGGAAACAACATATCCGACAACAAAGAATATCACTCCCAACAAAAGCAGTTTTAACCATCACCCTCTACAAACAAAGATTTTCTTACTAATCTACCACTTCAACAATTTATATCCAACTGGTTAGACACACGTCAAAGCTCCAAAGTTCCTTGAGTCACATTAAAGAAAATACAATATAAAAATGACCTGTAACAGTGAAAAAAATCTTAAACAATGAAAAGTATGTGACAAAAGTAACTAGTGAACGTTTTTACCTGCTAAGCTATGCAAGGCATTCTCAGCAGCTTGCTGTTGAGCATCCTTCCTTGTCTTACCCATTCCAACACCTATCTTCTCACCGGTGAACAAAACCTGAATTACAAAACCTTGCAAGAGTCAGTAAGCAATCAAGATATGCTCTTTTTTAGATTAAAAAATATAGAGTGAGAAATGGGTTTAAAGAATCTAACTTCTTACATTTCAAGTATTTCCATAACTTTCAATTGCCTAACAAACAAATTTACGATGACAATGAACCCTCTAAGTGACTAAAACAAACAAAACCAAGAAAACAGAAAACAGCATTCCACAAATTTCAATAACATTGTCCATGTCCTTAAGCAATTACACAATAATAAAATAACAAATGCTAATTCAAACTATTCTATCTGAAATTCAAATATAAAGACAATTCAAAATCACAATGCTGATGATTTCACAATACAATAAAGATAAATGAATAACCAAGAAAAATCAAAATTTTCACTGACCTCAACAGAAAATTGCAAATCCTTACTGGTGCTTACAACAGACCTGAACTCAACCTGCACCATCAGACATTATGTTACAAGGATCACGAGGCATGTAAAATGGCTACAAAACTTCAAGGCAAAGCACTGTGTACCTTTGAGCTACATCTCTTTCCAATTTCTTGCAGCACACCAATAGACAGATGGGATGGTAGGAAGTTCATTTTTCCACCATCAATCTGAGCCTCTTTGCCATTAGAGGATGCATGATTTTGTGATACACCAACCTCTGCAAGAACTTCAATCAGCAACGAAATCTTCTATATGACTACATAATCATATAAGTTACACCCAATACAACCTAAGATAAGCTTATCATTGCATGCAATAAAAGTCCAACAGTGTAATTTAATAAATCTAAAATAGCCATTTGATTATCCCCAGGTCAGGCTTTAAGCTCTGAACAGCCCAACCTTAATCACAAATTAATTTAATAAGATGTTGTCACTAATGTTCTTTACATTAGGTATGTGCTATGATTCTTTTTCTCCTAGCAAGTACACACTAACAAATAACATCTTATGACAAAAGTGACTTCATTTACCTGCAAAATGTTTCAAAACAAGGAAAGTTCAATTAGATATTTTCAGGATGAGGTAAGAAATGGATTTTGCAACCAATAAATATATTTTATTCAGACTAATTCAGTTGTCAATAGAGTCACAAACCTGAAGGCTGAGTTGTTGGTAGAATGTCTTGTCTATGCAAATTAGTTGCCTATAGATAACAAAACCTTAATTAGATAATCATTTAATAATGCTCACACTAGTCCTTGCACATAAATATAAACATTATCAATGTATGTCTCATGAACATCCAAAGAAAATTCAATCATACCTCTTCACCCTTCCCTTGGGATGCATGTGAAAGTACACCAGTTGAACTTGAACCTGGTTGATTATTTTGATACACTCGGTTAACATCTTCTTCCATTATCCAGCCACCCTGTGCTTGCATCAAGGATGATGATGTTTGCACAGGTAATCGAGGTAGAAGAGGAGGCTGACTTGAGCTTTGATTCCTTAAATCTAAACCAGGCCTCACAGAGCTGTTCTCTCGCCTAATAGGAGCCCCAAGCAAACTAGGTTCTATAGTAAATTCAAAACAAATTATGAGAACAAAATTCAAGGCATCATACCCTTATTTTTTAAATAAAGAATTTCCTTATTAAGTCCATACTTTGCGAAGGAATGAGTGTTGCTGAAGATGTTGGACCAGTGGCATTCAGATTAATTGCAACTGGTGGCTGAGAAGTTTCAGATTTCAAATCAAAATTATTCTTCATAGGGTTCACAGCTGAGTCCACAACATACTTCTCATCCTAGAATACAAGAAATAATATCAATGTAGGAGAAAATTCTTAAAATTTCCAATATAATACATGTAAAAGAAGTAAGAACTAACAATGGGAAAAGCTTGTTATTAGCAAAAAAAATTATGGTTCATCAATAATTGTAGATGAAGTCAATTATGCCTTAACCAGTAAAGACTCAGTCCCAATCAACCCAGGTCTTCTGGAAATAATTTTTAACCATATGAATACTCTAAACATACCAGTTGGTTCAATCTCCTCTCCACTTCAACTCCATTCATTCCTTCACCGACTGGGGTGTTGGTATTGCCATTTGGTACAAAACTGGCATCCTGCAATTCAGTAACATCTACATTAGCATACAAAGAAAAACATGTACTTTTATTCAACAAATTAGAAATTATATAGTTTCAGTTCAAGTACCTCTGAGATCAAGTAATTGCTCACATCAGGAGCAGGTGGCAAATTTATCATATCATCCTCATAGGAGATTTCAGATATTCTTCGTAATAAATTCTCATCAAACTCCCTGGAAAAAAAATGGCATAAGAAATAAAATAAAATAAAATAACAATTAAGACTGCATAAACATCAATAAGATTTTAAAAACACAAAAAAAACAGATCTTACTTAAAAAAGTAACCTCTGACATTACAAGCAACATTTCTTGCCACACAAAGGACTGGAACAGCACTTGCTGTCTGGTAACCAGAGAGAGAGAGAAACAGAAAAGAATTAAACAGAGAATCTTTAGCGTTATTACATTTATATCAATAATCCAAAGAAATAATATGATAACGTACTCAAGAAAGGAAAAAACACATATATCAATTTAACATTACAGATAGAAACTTTGAACCTCAGCTTGAGGAGCATAATACGGACTGAACGCAGGAACTACATGAACTCGAGGTTGGTCCTTATCTTCCCAAACCTTACAACGATCATCAATCACCATTGCCATCTTTGGATGGCACATTCCATGCTGAAAGACATTTAACAAAGATTTCTTGGAACCTGTTAAAATAATAGAATTTTTTTTTAAATGACATGAAAGAAAAACCGAGGTGGGCTACTCAAGCCCCAGCAGTAAATATTTCATATTCCAGGTTCAATAGTGCACTTACGAAAAGAATTTGCAAGATCAGAAACAACTTAACTGACAATGAATATATAAAAGTAAAAAAAAAAAAAAACACTGTGGTTTGACAAAATAATCTAGTATAACATAAAAGATAGAACAACTTCCACCAATTACATGTTATAGTAAAACAGCACATCAATATCCCAGTATGAACAAAGGCAAAAAATATTCTTAGAAAATAGGTTACATGCCTGATTTCACACAAACAACACGATCCAGGAGTTGCTTTGAACTTATCAAGTGTGCCTCAGGGTCTAAAAGCCTCCACATTTCTAAGGCATAATCTCTTTCAGCCATGGTACAAACATACACTTCAAACCTCTTGCGTCCTTTCGCAATCAAATAACTTTTCAAATCTTCCCATGCAGGTCGTAACCTCACAAGCACACTAGTATCACGATTCTACATAAACAAAAGAACCACCTAACATTTCAGTTCAGGTGATGGTCACACTTGCTATGCCCAATATATTACTCATGTAAAATTAAGTACTAGTAAATCATATATTTAATGAATGAATACACTAGATGAAGTCCATGCAAGTCCTGAGCATCATCCTAAAAGACCACAGAAGTTCATGATACTCAAAAATATCACATAACAGGACACAATGTATGCTATCACTCCAATATCACCCAATAAGAACAATAAAACTGGCAGATAGAGTTACTGCAACATTCTAAAACTCCTATGTCAGGAAAAACGAATTACAAAATACATTTTAGCTTCCATGACCAAACATTACATAGATCCATGATTTCTTTAATGCAATCACTGATTCTGCTACTCAATAATTAATCAAAGTGTCATATATATGAAAGTTGCAGGTAGTCAAGCACACAATGAGTCATCATCATTGCACAGGCTGGCGCAATTTAATTTCTACCCTCTAATCATGGAAACACAAGATTTTGACAAATTCACCATATCAAACTAATTTTACATTGATTACTCCATACAATCCGAATTAATCACAAGTAGTGGACAAATTTCATGCACAAAATAATAATAATAATCATAATAATAATAACAATAATAATAATAATAATAATAGCTTCAAAACAATGAATTGCACCAAACCTCAGGATTGATCCTCGTGAGAACAAGATTCCTTTCCTGCAATCTGATCACAGGTCGAACAATTCTCTCATGGTTATCAGACAGTGAAGGAACCTCCTCCTGTTGAATCTTAAACATCTTTCCATTATCCATCACAAAATCATTCTCTGTGTACTGCTTCAACAACATTCGATCATCCAAGCATCGCTTCAACTCAGTAGTCATTCCAGCAGCCCGAATTGAATCAGTCTCTCGAGCAACCCAAGCTCTAAGAGCCTCAATTCTATCCTCAAACGACTTCATCGTGTTGGCAACAATAAGTGTTTCATCAAGATCAAATACAATCGCTAAACACCTTAAATTCAACATTCCTAAACAGGAATTGTACAGACCCAAGGGAACCGCATAGCACCAAAAGCACGGATACTTCTTCTGCTTACTTGGCATCGCCACCAGGTGAACCTCCTCATCTCCAAAAACCACAACCGCCGTCTGTATAACCAATTAATACAAATTTAATACCATTTAATTCAATTGAGTCAGTCTATCAAATTATTCAGTCATAATTACAATCAAATCCACTGACATTTCACATTAACAAACGACAGACAGTTCAAATGGAAATTATAACTTAATAACACCTTCAATTCGTAGTAGCAAGCGGCGTGAAGATTGATCAAATTAGGTTGTTCAACTGGAGACGAAGATTCGAGCTTACAACGCAACGAGGATGAAGAAATCGTATGGAGAATTGAGAGAGGAATGCATCGCTCGCTGCCGGGAGACAAGTGGTGAATCCGAATCTCGTTGTTTGGAAACTGCAAAATCTTGTCCGACACCGGAATAGTATCCAATTCTCCCAAACAAATATCGCCGTGATAAACCACGGATTTGTACCCTAAACGACTCATTCAAAACACTCTCTGATCGCACAGCTGAGTGTACAAAGAAGTAAAAACTTTAAAATGTGAGAAATTTTCTAGAAGATTTTGAAATCTTTTGAATCTTTTTTTTCTCTCCTCTCTCTCACACTAAGGACCTCCAGGCTTTTCCCTCTTTCTTCGCACAGTGTCCCCCCCTCTCTTTCGACGGGTTCAAAAGCGAGAGTGGCTTCTATATTTATAGGCCAAGGGTTCGAGGTTTATTAATTTTTTAGTGTTGGTTCTATCTAAATTTACGAAAATACCTAGAGGTACGGATTCTTGCAGCGGAAAAGCGAGTGGAAGCTCATGCTCTTTGTGATGAGGTGGGACCAGATATCACACGTGGCACTCAAGCAAGGGGTTATGTTGAAGCGGCTGCTTGTAAACCGTTTGATCGGGAGCTCTTTTAAATTCATTTCTTTTAAGCTTTTTTTTTTTTAATATTGAGGATAATCTTATTCATTATTTTGTTGACAAATTTTCAATTTTCTTTCTTTGGAAATACTTGTTAGAATAAAAGAAATTTCAATTATATAATAGGGAAAATTTTTGGCTTTTGTCAAATTGGAGACTAATAATTATATGATTAATAACACGTATTTGAGTTAAACTGAGTTGTTGTAAAGTTAGCTTTAGTTCAATTTAAATTAAAAAAATAATTTAAATAATAGATGAATTCATTAAAATAAAATAGAAATAAAAAAATAAAATTTGTTGAAAAAAGGGTTGTCAACAAAAATAAAAAAATAATTGAAAAAAAACGAACTATTCGTATCTCACTATATTCGAGTTAGCTTTCAAACTCAAATTGAGACTACTCCACCTAAAATTTGATTTATTTTAAACCAAATATTAAGTTAAGGTGGCTACCCAACTCTAAGGATTTAATTAATTTAAATAATATTTTTAATGTAAAA